>NC_092820.1:123237452-123837452 GCF_023375885.2 Dermacentor andersoni
GGAAGTGAATGATTTTGGCGATACGGTGAGTCTCGCTACATTGCTTTATTGCTAATCGCATTATCGTCGATACATTCATCGTGAGATGAGTTCTACCGGCATTTTTTCTTCTTTTTTTTTCAGCTGCGTACAAGTGTGCCACAGGGTTGAGAAGACTGCAGAGCTTCAAAGCACCGGCGTCAATCGTCTTTTGTTTTAGCGTCTTTTCTGGCTTTCCAACCCTAGCTCTTCTAAACGTGGCCGTTCTGCTACCGCAGAAGCGTAATAACAAACGCAGTACAGAGGAGTAATGACAGTGTATTACCCACTTCTCAGTTGGTTTGTTTTCTTCTATTTGTTTTTGCGTTATATGAAGGTCCTAGACCTCTAAACCCAAAAGCAAACACTGGAAAGTCTCAAAACACCCCTAAATAATTTAATGTAATAGCTCTTCTACAGCATTGTAACATCAAGACGCAAAATGTTCGGTTGCCTCCAATACTGCTGCTCGTTTTGGTGGCCAATGTGTAGCACTCTGGAAGAAGTATAGAGAGAGTGCTGCATTGCACAAGCGTCTTTTCCAGACTACCGTCCGTAAAATACGGTCGTTTTCTTTGCTGGCCCTTACATAAGAACAGGATACCGCCGGGCTTACTATCTCGAGGACGTTGAAGAGTCCGTTGACGGTGCCGACATACTCGTCGAAGGTGACCTCGATGATGCGACCCCGCGCAAGCACTTCCATGGCCTCAGCGGTGTGAACCATCTTCGGATTGATCGTGCCGAGCGCGAAATTTGTTGACCCCTGCCGACGAGCGTATCGCTAGCTCCTGCGCCGCACGCACGAACAGCAACATCGCCATTCGCATTGCATTCATTCAACCGTGCATCATTCGCGTTGAACAACGCAGCGCGCTGGCATCCGGCACACAAAAATTTCAAATGGGGGGGGAGGGGGAGAGGGGGTGATACTAAAGCCCCTTAAAGTTCGTAAAGTAGCGCCACGCTTTGAAGAATGCCGCCTCCTCCTCGCGCGCTCTGGCCGACGCCGCGTCGCTATTGGCCTAATAGCATCACGTGGGCCCTCGCGCCGTGCTTCAGCGCCATTTTTGCTCGAGAAGCGTCTACGGAGTGGCGAGGAGCGCATGTTCGCGCCGTTGCTACGCTCGAGCAGTGTAGGCGGCGCCACGGTCGAGGAGGGAGCGTGAAAGAGAGGAGAAACGAGGAGGAGTGAAGGCGGAGGAGGAGAGTGTCGCTACTTTACGAAGGTTAAGAAGCTTTAGGCGATGCGCAAGTCATTTACCGAAACGCTCGCGTTTGTCTAGGGTTCGTGTGAGTGAAGATAAACATAGAATTTGGCAGCAGTGTGTAATGAGCTGTTACATTGCTTATATATATACTGAGTGTTGCAGCGAACACTTTCAAAAATTGTTCAAGCTTGCCTCTGGCAGATAGCGCAATTGTAGTTCATGCTCTGGGCTACTCGAATAGGCAGACATTACTTGCACACAAAAATCAAATGCCTAATCGACTAATTACCGAAAATTCACTAAAAAAGATTTTAACTAGGTACCTTATGTTCCATATTGCAGTTAACGAATTCTACCCGGGGAGCTTGCAAGACGGATCCACTTGGAACGAATTCTGAGGATGACACCAGTTTCGAGATAATAATTACCGGACTTTGCGGAGACATGCACTGGCGTTCCAGTCACTTTCCTAACAAAACGTCTTTTTATGCATTGGAGCGAGACACGTTACACGTTTGCCTTGGTTTAGTGACATGCGCAACAAAACGTCGCCGGCATTCGCAAACGACGTCATACTTTCAGAGCGACCGCGGAATCCAACGAGACATGCCCGTGTGAGACGGCGTGTCTAAAACCGTTCCAATTCCTTTTTGAATGTCTTACCTTTGCGCTGGTGGACCGACACGCTTTCTTGCAGCCAACAGCCAAGTGACAGGTCTTTGTCTTCCTTCTCGGAGCTGTTGTTTACGTTTTTGTTGTTGTTTTTGTTGCACAATGGCACATATTGAGTGCAAAATAGCAGGAATATGTAATGATTATAGGAAGATGAAGACATGGAAGAAAGAACGAGCACATGGAAGATCAAGTGATTGAAAGGGGCAATTACATAGGGCATAGAAGAGGTACATGACGTTGGTAGGGGGTATCGGCCTAGTGAGTGACGTGACAGTTGGCAGTGGGTAATGCTGCAGTTATAGAGTGGGCAACCAGCTTGTGCCTACGCGGCAAGACAGCAGCACCGGCAACGGGGGAGGTGAGCGGGGATGCAAAGAAAGCTTCGCATGAAAAACAAGCTGAAGAATTGACATCGCCAAGCGACCTTTAAACGAAGATCGCTAGGCCATCCTTTCAATACAGGAAAACGCCTCGCAGTCTGACAGGCCTGTAGCCAGCATAGTTACTTATGGGCGGGTCATTGCGCACGTCTTTCGAAGCTCTGTGCGTTGACCTTCGAAGGAACGCGGACACAAGTCACATCTTAAATTGCGAAATTCGGAAATTATCTAGACCACGCACTGTGGCAGTCGAGTCTAAGCGAAGCTGGGGTGTGTCGGCAAGACGAAAATGCGCGTTTCAAGAAGATACGCGTGGCGAAGTTTTTTTTTTTTTTAATGCGAGGGTAAATGCCTCAGTTCATACAGGGGTATAGGATGCGGGCGAATAAGGATGAATTTGCGGATCTAATGAAGTCCAAGAGGGATCGCAAACCGCCAGACAAAATAAAAAAAAGCACCACCACCAACGTGGCACCTAAGACGTCGGACGCCACAAAGGTCTCGCCAGAGGGAGTCCGTGAGCCTCAAACAGCTAGCTGACGGCAGAGGCGTATATACGATAGAGGCCATATACTCCTCCGACGCAACAAAACAGGAAAAAGAGCCAAAGAAAGCCGTTCGCTGTGTTAAAATAATGATTCCATTGAATACGTAGGTCTGTTGCAGTGGAGGGGGGGGGGGGATGAATGCGTTAGCTATCGTTAAGCTAACTACCTGCGTATCTACGCATCTATCCATGTCTGTAGTCAACCGTTTTCCCACCTGCCTGGGTCCCTGGGTAGTCAGTGACAGAATGGGCAGCGCATCGGGTTGCTGTGCGGAAGTAACTGGGTTCGAAGCCAATCATCGGACCAACTTGGCTCGCTGAGTATGTGCTAATGTGTACATACGGGCCGCTCGCCAACGAACCTGTTTCCCACCGACATGGACCGCCGTAGACGCGCGACTGGATAGATACCGGTGTTAGAAAAAACTCTTTGAGGCCGACTTGGAGTACTGGGTATGTACCACTCGGTCTTTTGCTGATTTCAAATGAACCTCTTCGGTGCCAACTTCGACCACTGGCTATGTGCCTGTAGGTGTGTGCCGTTCTTCAGTGAACGCCTTTGACGCTAACTATAGGGTAACTAGGTAAGTGTCACTGGGGAATGTGCCACTCTACAACGACGAATAAAATCCCTTAAATTTCTCCGAAGCCGAGCGCAATCTAAACCACGTCACAAGCGTTCCTCAAGAACAGCAACCCGACGCATTGGCAGGCTGCGCCATATATGCGCTGCGCGTGCGCCGCTTTTCAATCAATGTTTTTCACGCCGACGCTTTAGCGAGCCTGCGCCATGAATTCACTGGGTATGTACCCCTCTTTAGCCAACCCGTCGCCAACTTGGGTCACTGTGTACGTGCCACTGAGTGTGCGGCAAGCCAGGGAACAATTCTCAGCGTTCGCAGGCACCGCCGCGACGCACTTCTGGTCTCGGAGGCCACGCGCGGACTTCTCGGCGGTGCCACTAGATGGCGCTGCGCGTCAAAAAAGAAACGCGAGAAAGGAGTCCGGTTGCCGCATGACGCGTTTCTTAGCATACGCACGCATCGCCGCGCCATGCACTTCGAAAGCCACGCGCAGGGTTTGCGGTGGAAGCGCTATACGGCACTGAACGTTCTTTGAGAAGCGCGAAAGAGCAATCCCGCTGCAGTACATTGCCTCATACATAACTCGTTTCGACAGTGGCAATACGTTGTGACACTGTATTGATTCGATGCTAAACGCATTACCATGGACAGTCATCGTGAGATCGTGAAACTCCATGAAATCAAATTACACTAAACGCACGAAGGCTACCAGTTTCCGCGCGCATGCATTGCAGATTGTTGCATTCTTAACGCAATATTAATTGCAAATTATAAATTTAAAAAGCAGCAAAGCCGTTTGAAGGCAGGAAGAAGAAGTTTGGACAAGGTCGTGTACTGTACCCATCATTGCCATGTTGGCTGCATCGCCATAGTTGCAAATCCGGTGGACACTAGCGCCGGCATTCCTTGAGTTATTTGTATTGTGATAACAATTATGCGGACACTCGAAGCGCGTTCACACTATTGGCGCCGGCTCCGTCGTGTTGTCACGGCATAGACGGCGCATGCATCGTCAGAGCGTGGAAGTTTAGAAGGCCTCCAGAGACGCGCAATGCGTTTTACTGCAAGAACAACGGAGCAAAGTGGATGCACCGTCGCGCTCTGCTCCCTAGGCACTGCCGGCGCCATGGGCGACGTCCCCGCGTCGCTGCTGACTTGAGCGTTGCACATGCAGGCATTATCGTTCCTGCTGAGGAATTGTGCGCATACCACAGCGTGCTTTATGCACTGGTCTGAGCGAAACGGATAGGATAAGCGTCAAGTCTTTCTAATCCTTTCATTAGGCGCTGGCAAAGGCTGACGGCTTTCCGCCGGTCTTATCTGGTGCACCGTCGAGGCGCGACGCCTGCAACGCGCCGCTGCCAACGTTCCTCGCAGCACCTGTGACATGCCTGGTTTACGCCTTGGCGCGGTTTCTTTGGCGCAGAAGCAATCATTTCGCATACTGCGTCGGTCCACGATGCCTCCGCGCATTGTAAGAACACAGTGCGAGTAACTCGAGAGCAACACTAAAATTTATCTGATTCCAATGCTGTGCCTTCAGGCCAAAGCCAGTTTTTTTTACCTTTTTTTGAAGACCGGGCTTCCTTAGATGAGTTCACATGTGTTTGCCGCGTCTGGGATCGCGGTATCTTGTAACCAATCCCAGAAAAAGAGTTGACGGTCACTTAAGTATCCTTACATGATTTGAAGAGCTGAGGACTTGTCCAAGCTATCAACTTAAATAAAACTCCACCTTAATCTACCTTGCTTTCAATTCTAACAACCTTAATCTACTTCAATCCACCTTCATTAAGTCGCCTTCATTCGCCTTGCTTCACCGTGGGATTTCGCAGTGCGAGCGGCAGTTGGTCCAGCAGCGGGAACGCGACGTCATCGCTTTGTCGCAGAGCAGGTAAAATTAACGGCACGGCGTAATTAGCGCTTATATAGTTGAAACAAAAGCACATTGACAGCTTGTTCATTTGTGCTAGTTGGTACATCTTGTAAACAACAGCTTTAAACATGCGCGGCACAGGGCACAGCGAAGGAACCACAGAACCAGATTGCATTATATCCCTGTAAAGGGTGCACCGCCACAGATATATACACGTTGAGGCAAAGCCAGTGTACGGCACACTTTTCGGTAAAGGGGCGAGTTTGCTTGGACTAAGCAGGGCTCACACGAGGCAATAGTGTCAGGATGGCGGCTTCGGCGGTGCCCACAGGAAGTGAGAATTAATCGCAGAGTAGACAAAATTAATGTTACGGGCGTAATTAACCCATTTAGTCGAAAACAAAACTAATTTATCTGTGGGACCGGCCCATCTGGCCTCTTGAACAATCGAATTTAGCGTCAACCAAGTGTCGGCGCTAAAGGTCGATGTAATTGCACGCGAAGTGCGCGTAATTGCCGGTAATTTCACAATATGGTTAAGATATGCAATCAGTGAATAATGAACAAGACAAAGTGGCACAAAGAGACAAAATAAAGAGATGTATCGACATTTCGTCATCGAATCATCGGAACCCCCATGTACGCCAATATTTTGTCTTCTTTAGCATCGACGCTTGGTTTACCTTTTCTTTTTAGACAGCTATATGCTTGGAATTTGCAATCGGATGCCCGTTATTGCAGACAAAATAACCAAGGTCAAATCAGTCGACAGACTAACCGTTGCCCTGCACGGAAATTTTGACACCTGAGAAAGCGCTGCCTCTCTAATATTGACTCGGCTGCATCTGCAAGATGCCAGTGAAAACACTTCGTACACCCAAAATAATGTCTCAAGGCTCGTGCAATGTTCGAGGGACAGACAGAACATCGCCGGGCGTCGAAATTTCGCATATCTTACCAATGACATACAGAGGGTATCGCGCCTGGATCTTTTTCGGTCTACTCGGGAACATATGTAGTTGTCCTCCCGGAGACATTGCTAGCTTCCTCGGGACGAAATTGCTTTTTCGCATGTTCAAGTTACGATTTGAAGCTGCCGTGTCAGCAGCTCCCGTGTGCATTGTCTTTTGCGCATGTACGTTGCGCATTTTCTGAAGCAAATTAACAGGAAAACTTCGCTACCTTAAATATGCCGCTTGGTGTCTGGCGGAAGACCTAGACAATCGAGTTGGGAGTTCACTGCACCCGCCGCGCTTGCGCGTGTTTGCATATGTGTTCACACGATGTATCTGCTCTGGCACGCAGTATCTACAGCGAACGTAAATTTACTATGGCAACTGCTGTGCAGAAGTCCCTGACATGTCTGTGCAATGTACCCAGCATGTCCTCCGCGATGTCTCCCGCGTACATAGACGAAAATGACGCGATACCCGCAAGACCTGGAAAGTGCGGCCGAACGATCATGCGCCCTCCCGTTGGATAAGTTCAGCGTGTATCCCCGAGATATCCAAATCCTTGCAGTGGAGGTACAAATCATATCCGCGGCATGTCAGTGCGGTCACTGGGAAGAACCGTCAGTAATTGTACAGACGCCACCAGCACCTCTCGGTTCATAAGCTGTCGCTGGAGTTCCATGGGTCCAACCTAACGTCCATTTGCTCAGGTGAGTTGGAGTACGCAGAAAGATTTAATGTTATTCCCGGCGAGGACCATGTGGGACAAGGCGCCTCACAAAAAAATCTTGCGTCGCTCTAGTCGTTCTTCGATCGCTGAATAAAAGACGTGAACGCCTAGTCGCGGACCACAACGTTTCCTACTGATATCCCCTGAAAGAACTCTGGCGATAGGATCGTATGGCTATGCAATGGTAACTAAGGAGAGTACATGCATTTGCTCAATCTTCGTGCTGCCGGCTTGACACGCGTCCAATCAATCAATGGGTGCTGTCCCAATCCACACGACAGCGACGACTCCCACCGAGTAACTGGAACCAATATCGAAGGCTACGCCTTTTCTGTTTGCACGCGCCGGAAGCAATCGCAGAGCCAGAAACACGTCATGGATGTCTTGTTTTGGACATCACCTATAGTTGTTTTTTCTTAAAAGAACGAAGGCAACAAGTTTCAGTGCACATGCATACCCATTGTAAACTGTTCCTTTCGTAACGAAAATGTGTGTGTGTGTGTGTGTGTGTGTGTGTGTGTGTGTGTGTGTGTGTGTGTGTGTGTGTGTGTGTGTGTGTGTGTGTGCGTGCGTGCGTGCGTGCGTGCGTGCGTGCGTGCGTGCGTGCGTGCGTGCGTGCGTGCGTGCGTGCGTGCGTGCGTGCGTGCGTGCGTGCGTGCGTGCGTGCGTGCGTGCGTGCGTGCGTGCGTGCGTGCGTGCGTGCGTGCGTGCGTGCGTGCGTGCGTGCGTGCGTGCGTGCGTGCGTGCGTGCGTGCGTGCGTGCGTGCGTGCGTGCGTGCGTGCGTGCGTGCGTGCGTGCGTGCGCGCGCGCGCGCGCGCGCGCGGTGTGTGTGTTGCAGGAAACGTGCTTTATGCTGCAAGGGCTTAAAACGAAGGTTGTGTGCGTCAAACTCGTGAACAATCGTAGTAATTATAAGCACACTGACTGAAGTGAAAAGCATAAATTAGGAAAGGAAATGAAACGTTGTGTGCGTCACGAAATAATAAGAAATGGCGATAATACACTAACTTTACTAGAAGCGATTCTTGAGAAGATGTGCGGTGTCCGCTTCCTGGATGCGTGAGTTCGGAGCCTCTGGAATCGGTGAAGTCTGCAGATTCAGTGTTTCTTTTCTTTATTTTTTCTTCTCTAATTACAGACCGGGCATGTAACACTTGCGCTCTCGTAAGCCCAAACGAGCAGAAACGATACCAATGGCGACACGCTTTAATCGAGACAAGCCCGCTCACGCCTTGCATCTGGCGTATGCCTAGAACCATCTTTTCTCTTTGGGTTCAACGTAGTTCTTGTAGCAGACGTACGCGAAGTGGAAGGCATGTATTCCGCCCGTGCACAGTCCGACGATCTGCAGAGAGCGTGGAGATTCGAGGGAGAAAATAAATTAGTGCGATGACGATATACGGATCATTCAACTGTGGGTTATGGTTGAGAGCAGCCGGGACAAAGGGAAAGGCGCTTGGACTAATATCTCCGCAAAAGTTTTGTATATCTGGCGTTGCGTGTGTTGCAAACATACGCGGAAGCCCGGCGATGAGATCGCGAACGTTCTCGCAGTATAAGAGAACAATAAGCAAGCACAGCAGACTCATGTAGCCTTGACGAAACGCTGTCCGATTTCTCTGTGAGCGCTTCTATTAGTAAATATCTCCCCAAAGCCGTAAATAACCCACGGGCCTTAAACTTTGCCCACCACACATCACCCATAACGAACCCCCGGTTCCGAGGTAACTTGAAGGGGTAGTGACATAACATGTTTGACTATTCATTTTTTCTTTCGTCGTTAAATGAGCGTCCCATACCTTCGAACCATAGAAAAATAATAAGCACAAGCCCCAGAGCACCGCAAATAATTTAATATAACAGCTATTCTACAGCCAGTTTTGGTTTTCTTTCCTTCAACGATACTGTGCTGTGACGTCACGACACAGTATGTGGCCACGTGGTGGCAAAACACCGCGACGTTTTCACACTTGCTTAGGCTCCCTCGGTCGTCTCGTATTCTGTAACTCGTTGTGATGGCCGACGTACGCACACACAATAGATTCATCTGTTTATCTATATAAATTTATCAATACAAGGTGTCCAAACTCACATGCGCAAAGATAAAAATATGCAAATGTTACGTAACTGGACAGAACCATGGTAATGTTGTTTGCCGTCCCCTGGAGATACTCCGAGCATTTCATGAACACAACCTAATTACATAATTAGTCTAAATTTATTAATAAACTTCTCAAATATTATAATTACATGAAAAGTGTCAACGAGAAAATTGTAGAACGGCACGAAAAACTACCGATGCAGCTTTTCTGTCGCTCAATACGTCCTGCATAAAACTATTTTTCCACGAGCGTGAAAAAAAGCACACGAATACACGCAAAGTGCCTCGAGCGGCCAGTCGCGCGGCAATTTCAGCGCACCATCTAGCTCTTTCATTGCACCAGCGACAAATCTATAGTCTGCATTGTCAAACTTTTGGCTCTGGGACAGACAGTCCTCAAGCGCCCAGCCCTGGTCTAAAGTAGGTGACATGCTCTCCCTTCGGAGGGATAAAAAATAAAAAACATTGCACTCACGACTTGTAGCGACACGTCGTGGGTCTGCCGTGCGACCATGAGGCCGCTGATGATGTAGCAGGCGGTGCCCACTCCCTGGAACAGGACGTACTGCGCAGAGGCAACAACGACCCCGAGGGCGTGGTGTGTGGTTACTAGTCAGATTAAATAAACACGGATGAAGGCAATAAACTAGGAGGGATAGTTATATCACACTGCCAGCCTTCGCAAGCCAACTCTCCGCGAAGCCATCCGCTTTCTTACTATGCTTGGCAGCGCAACACCATAGTCGCTAAGCCTCTGCAGCGGTTATGCATGCATGTATGTATGTATGTATGTATGTATGTATGTATGTATGTATGTATGTATGTATGTATGTATGTATGTATGTATGTATGTATGTATGTATGTATGTAGGTATGTATGTATGTAGGTATGTAGGTATGTATGTATGTATGTATGTATGTATGTATGTATGTATGTATGTATGTATGTACGTATGTATGTATGTATGTAAGTATGTCATGACTCATGCGGCTTCCGAATAACGAAGCTGGTTCGCAGAAACGAGTATTGTAGAAAATTACTGCTGTCGCTCACGTTGTTTGCGCCAAGTTTGTCTCAATTTGACCCAATTTACCCCCATCGAGCCTTGCGCAAATTGTACCGTTTTTATACTCAGTGCAAATTCCATTTCGCTTTTGTGCGCCGAGTACTCTTGCCCACAACCGTATTGGTGAATGCACTACCATGTTTGACGGTACGCTCTACATGCTATGTTCTGTAAGTGATGGGGAAAACATCGTTTTTACTTTCTCGTTGTACCTCCAGCCGATAACCCACTTGATGGTGCTTTGAGTCGGTAATTCTATCCTCTCTAGAAAAAAAAATTAAGAAAAGGCACGACATGAATGCCTGTGCACTTGAGCGATGAATAATTGATGTGTAATGTATGAAAATGTGCTCTGCATCAACGTACCCCCTCGACCTCCTTTCAATGGAATCTGCAGAGGCTTGTAATCAAATAACTGACACGTTTATTGACAGTCCACCATATTTCGTGACTAAAGGGGTTATTTGGGGCACCCTGGCATTTACAAGCGTCTTTTTTTTTTTTCTTCTATGGTTTGGAGGGCTTATACCATTCATCTCGTGCAAAAGAAAAAAAAAGTCATTCACATCCCACGCACTGTGGGAAGCGGTCTAAGCGAAGCCTTGATGAACCGGTAAGACGACGGCGCATCACAATACGAAGTGCACAGCGGATTTTCCCGACGAACGCGTCTCGTAAAAGTCATCAGCTACGGTGGCATATACCTTGCAGAAGGAAGTGAAGCTTTTTCTTTTTTTTTTTTAGTTGTTCGGGGGGCGACATTCTCAAGCGGCCACTTTCGATGACACTGTATACACCATGACGCTGTCAGCGGCATACGCCGACTTGTCCGGTGCACAGTAAACCAATTTACACCCTTAAAGGTGTTTTCGGTTTATAAATCACACATACACCCTTGAGGTGAAAAGGTGTGAGTTATAGACCGATTTGAATAAAGCGGCTTACAGTGGCACCGGCTTAATTATTTATTCATACCTCAAGATCCCCATTTGGGGTTTTAAACGAGGGGTGGGCATATCTAGGTCGTGTTTTCAATGAATGCCTTGAATGACGAATGACTGGAGTGGTGCACCGCTTCCGCAGCTAGATGGTTCCAGTCTTTAGCAGTTTGAACGAAGACAGAGTTCAGATCAGCCGTGGTACAAGCTGGAGAGGGAGGCTGCAGCTCGCAGATTCAGGCGAGACCCCGCAAAAGTTGATCGTATCTCCCACATAGACACCTACCGCGAGAAGAGGCAGCTGACGAAGACGCGCAAAATTGACTTTCAGTTGTCTTTCGCACAAATGGGTGAGCCGGAAATGTATCCCACGTCCTTATTCCTTCAGACGCGAACGCGTGATGTGCGCAGTGTAGCTCACTTACGTAGAAGAGCGCCGGCAGGTAGACGGCCGAGGTGTAGCTCAGCATGCTGGCGACCATCATGTAGAAGCCGTTGAAGCTGAAGGTGTAGCCGGAGCCGCAGAGGAAGCGCTCGGCCTTCGAGTCCCCCGCCCTCCTCGGGTCCGAAGAGGACAGCAACACGGCCAGCGTGAGACCGCCCAGCTGCGCGGGTGGTAACGATAAGTATACCGTCGTTTGTATCACTGTAAAATAATTTACACCCTAAAAAAAAGTAGATAAGTGTGTAAACCAATCTATAACTCGCACCCTAACCCCCATAAAGGGTAATAGTGTGAGCTACACATCTATTCGCACAGTCATTTTAAGGGCGTAAATTATTTTACAGTGTAGGCATGTAACAATATTGGAAACTATCGAATAACTAATCAAGTATTGGGGTGAGCGAGCAGAATAAGAGAATCCGAGGGACTCGATTTTTTTTTCTATTTTTTAGTGACGACAGCAGTAAGTGCAGAAACAATAACATAAATGGAAACGTAAGTGGACTAAAAGGATAACTTGCCGCAGGTGGGAAACCTGATCTTCCACGTTACGCGTGGGGCATTTCACCAGCTGAGCGACCATCACTTTCATTCTTCCCGTCCACTTTCTTGAGTATTGGCGTTTGCGAGCACAACGACATTAGCCCCGGGAGTGTTACAGCCAGCGCTGTCGCGGGAAAACGCGGCAGATGTAATGTCCTATTTCATTCCCTCCGCGAACTGAACGGTCAAATTGACCGCTGCGTATACTTTGCATTCAGTAGACACTTCAGCCTTGCTATTGCCTCTATTTGTAATTGCATCGTTATAGGCACCTTTTCGCATTTTGCATTTAGTTCACACTTTTCAAGCGTTCGTCGGACACGGTGCGAAAACGCAATGTGGGTGACGCAGACCCCGATAGGCAAACTGGGCCATTTAGCCGCCATCTCCCGAGACTGCTAAGAGAAGAAAGGAAACCGAGGGGCCCGATTTTGGTTTGTCTTATCATAAGTGTGTGTGTGTGTGTGTGTGTGTGTGTGTGTGTGTGTGTGTGTGTGTGTGTGTGCGCGCGCGCGCGCGCGCGTGTAACGCTCATCAACTTCTTCACCTGAATTTCTGAAAGAGGCTGACATTACTCAAACTGGAAATAATTATGCATAATTGATTAATAAACGTTTTAAATAATAATTATAGTGTCTATACTGCAATGCACGACTTGAAGCAGGTTATTTCACTACGCGCGTTTACTTGTGGGAACAAATTTTGAAACGAGCGCCAGTTGTGAGATATGCTCACTCACACTTAGGGTATAGAAGTGCACTGTTGTCCCACTACGTTTTAAGAAAACGCCTTTTTCGTTCATTGAAGTGCTAAGCTTACTGAAACACCAACGCATTTTGTCTCAAACTTTGGGAACATATATCTCAAAACTGATGTCATTGTCATAACCCGTTTACAAGGAGATATGACTTTAGAAATCGCTGCCTAGAACTCGTAAATTGCAAAAGTGTGCAAAAAATATAATTGATTTAACAGTTAATTAGCGATAAATGCTGATTAATCAAATCACCACTTTGATTTCTAGTGCAAGTGCGTTCTGCCTTTGAGAATAATGTACCTCAAGAAGCTAAGTTGTGTTGAATGCCGCGGGACATCCTTTTTAATTATGTTAACAATTATGGGGGTATGGGAGTAAGAAGTATGGGAGAGGCCTTTGCCCTGCAGTGGGCGTAACCATGATGATGATGATGATGATGATGATGATGATGATGATGTAGAAATGTGCCAGCTAACATTAAACAGGCTGTTAACCGAAAGAATTGCTCGAAGAAACACGGTACAAAATTTGAATTTAAGACCTATGTTGTTCGATTGTCGGAACTCCGTCGACCAAACACCGCAGCTCCTATAATTGTATCTTGCACCATGTTTTTCTTTAACATTTTCTTTTTCGTTGAGCAGCTTGGCTAACGTCAGCTGGGACACACGGCATATACAGGCATATTTTTGCTCACGAATATCCAGATGGCGTTCTTACAATCGCGTAAATTGCTTTTGCCCCCTGCTGCACCCTTCTCCAATGCTACCACGGTAATGATGACGTTAGAACAAAACAATTAAAATGTAGTTAACGAATCTTTGTTATTTAGCGAACGGACTGCGACAGCTGTTCGAACATCTATAATGTCTGCCATGCTGAAAGAATGTCTAGCGAAGGAACTGTCATCACATGGTTGAAATTTTACTTTTTTTAACATCTGTTTACGTTAGAACTTTGCGACCCGGTGTATATATAAGCGAGCTCACAACTTACGATCTCCATGAAGTTGAAGAGACCATTGACCGTTCCGATGTAGTCGTTGAAGTTGAACTCGAAGACGGGCCTATCTCTCTTGAAGATCGAAATTGAACCCGGCAGCGGCTCGTATGCTGCACGAAAAAGAAAAGAAAAACTAAAATATCAAGCAGTGATGTTCTAGTACATGGAACGAAGCAAGAAGCCCCGGGTTCGATCCCATTCCGCGGATTCCAACGGGGATTGACTACAAGGACGCGTGTGTGCGCAGTTCTGTATATTTAGGGGACTGTAGAACAACATCAACTGCTGGTCTTCGCTAAATTCGGATCTCCATCAAGCCCACTAAGGCATCCTCTCACAGATACTGACGGCAGGTTAAACTCGCGTCGGTCGGTCGGTCATGCAATCAATCTACAATAGCCCGTCGAAAAAGAAAGTCAAATAAATGCGCGGTTATCCAGTGTATACGCAAAGAAACAGAAAAAAAGAAATGTTTGGAATACCTATAGGGGGCGCCACCTACTCCATGATTTTCATCTGAGTTACTATCTTTTTTTTTTTGTTACCCGGTGCATGTCCAAGGATCACCCAAACCCCAAGCGTGGACCGGTCCATCTGTATACGCACGCCCTGCCGAACATGGGGGAGGGGGGGGGGGTTCGTTTTTAAAATGTGGGTCAAGTTACGTGGGGCACCCTGTATCGCTTTGCGATGCCACAAGAAGGTGGCGCAAGCACAATCATATTTTCTTTTCTGCGCGCATTTCCTTTTTTCAATCTTGCGTCGCCCCATATTTCAATATTAAGAGCGTTACAACATTTTCGCGAATAGAATTTACTTTTCGTAAAACTTGGAGCAGCATTCGCAAAATCGTAGAAGGAGCCCGAATTCGTAAACATTGCATAAAATTTGGAGATGGTTGTCAGGTATGTAGTATATAAGGTGGGTCCCGGCTGACGTTAACGAAGCTCTTCAACAACAGCAACACCAACATAAATGATAAAAGCACAATGCAAGATATCATTTTAACATCTACGGTGTTCAGTCGTCAGACCTCTCACAACAAAACACCGCCGCTGTTGTAATTGTAGCTTGCACCGTGTTTTCTAAATCTTTTTTTTTTGTTCTTTCATTGAACAGCTTGAGTATAAAGTTAGCCGAGACACACGGCATACGTCGTTGTGCTTTGCGCTGTCCAAAAAGGCCTCGTATTCATACCCAACATAGAATACGAGTGATTAGAGGGAAACACGCAACGTTCCGCGCTGTGTTCGCCTGTCTCTCACGACGATTTCCGCGACAATAGCGGACAGAGGAAGGGATATATGTACATCGGGTCCAAATACCTGCTTCGGTAGAGTTCATTCTTTTTCTGCTTGAGTGGCTACGGTGGCGGTGGCCGAGGACGCCTCTTCTGCTTCTTCTCGCCTCCACCGCGTGCAGCGTCGGCACGTGCTGCTGCAGCAGATATGCAAATTGCAAGGAGGTTTTACAAGAAAATTCTGGAATGGCAACTCCCACAGTTTCCTACCGGCAGAGGTGGGTGGGTGGGTGGGTGGATGGATGGATGGGTGGATGGGTGGATGGATGGATGGGTGGATGGGTGGATGGATGGATGGATGAAAAACTTTATTTGGTCCTGCAAGTAGTGATAATTAACCACTAAGAGAGCCGCTCCCACGTCGGGACCGGAAGGCCAAGCCTCACGGCCACGTCGTGAGCCTGCTGGACAGCCCAGAATTGTTCATCCAGGTCCGGGATGCGAAGTGCAGCCTCCCATCTGGACGCATCCTTGATCGCCGAGTCTTCAATTCTTTCGCAAGACCAGAGCATGTGTTCGCGCCTGGGTAAAGTACCACAATCTTGGCAATAAGGCGTGGCTAAAGCACCACAATCTTGGCAATAAGGCGTGGCTAAAGCACCACAATCTTGGCAAAGGTGAAGCCAGCGCTTACTTCATCGTTAAAAGCGGGGAGAACTAGGCGGAGAACAGCGGCAGGGCAGCGGCTCTTGCTCTGTGATAATAAATTCTGGAGTGACCGAAAAAATAAGAGCTTGTTGTTTCCGGCTAGAATATTGCCATTGGCTCAGTCGTCATATCGCGACCTCCCGTAAGTTGTCCAGACGTTCAGTTTTGATCCTAAAGCGAGTGGCACAGACAGACACATCACGAATCATCTGCGTGGCAAAATTGGCCGTTTCGAAACAGCTGAAAACGAAAAAGAAAGCGCTTCCTCTACTCCGCCACATCCTAACGTTAATCGATTCCCTTAGTAAGATGGCGGCGGCCGGCTTCAATTTCAGGGCCCCATCTCCACTCCAGAATGATTTTTTTAAACCTCCTTGGCAAAGTAAACGAACTCGATGATGATGATGATGATGACGACGACGACGACGACGAAGATGGTGATTATGCTTACGATGATTCTCCTGTGCTGCGACATATATACCCACAAAGGGTGCGTTGGCCAATATTTGGGTGGCCGGCAGGGCGCTTAAGTCACCTATATAATGTTCAAAGGGGGAGTGTGAAATACGCAAGAGACGCAAACAGAAGAAACGAGAATACTGGATGATGGGCAACTGTGAACTCCGCAAGGGACTACACAACAGCTACGCATCCGAGCTTTTTATCCGTTTAGCGCCTTAACTATACATACATATACATATATATATATATATATATATATATATATATATATATATATATATATATATATATATGCTACCTATAATATGAAGTTGTATATGGCTAGGATCCCGAGATTCTTTCGCGTCCGCCGAAAGAAAACTATCATCAATGGCTCATAAGCAAGCAAGAGATATAGAATTTATTTGAAAGAATAGGGATGCACAACGGTGAAAGAAAGCTCAACATTCTGATGATAAACATTCAGAAATCATATCTATGAAGCCACTACCGGGTTCCATATCTTGTCCGTACACTAACTAGTTCAAGTGAACCTAGAGAAGCAAGCAAAAAATGGCCAGGCTTAGCTTGGTTAAGCCAAGAATGCGTTGCATATTGCGCGGTCCGTGACGTGGATGGATGGATGGATGTAATGAGTGTCCCCTTTGGAACGGGGCGGTGGGTTGCGCCACCAAGCTCTTGCTACTATGCTGCCTAATATCCTACCTAGGTTAACCAATGAAAAAAGAAAAAAAAAGACACTATGAACTACCGCGTCCAAACTTTCTGATCCCCTATTGCTAATTGTGCTTTTGTACGTCTCCGTCTTTTGTCGTTTCCCTACTTTTCTTCCACCAATCCTCCAATCGCCTCTTACTAATGTCTATTGCGGACCTGTTTGCTTTACCACTGCTCCCGCTGAACCCAAGGGCTTCAAGGAGGCCAGTGGTGCCTAAATCGACCGCTGGGTAGACGTCTTCACATTGTAATAAAATATGCTCCGTCGTTTCCCTAGCTTTACCGCGGCAAGCTCATGCTTCTTCTTCCTTCTTATATCTCGCTTTATAGGTGCGTGTTCTAAGGCATCCCGATCTCGCTTCGAAAAGTAATGAGCTTCCCTTTGAGTTATCATAAATGGTTTCTTTCCTGATTTCGTTTTTTCCTCTTAAGTAGTTACTCATGGCAGGTTTCTTTTCCATTGCCGCCACCCATGAGATTAATTCAGCCTCTCTGACTTTCCGCTTGACCTTCCTTGTTGCTGTGTTGCCCACCCCACAGGCCGCGTACTTGCTGGTAAGCTTCCTAGTTCTTTTCCTCCACTGTGAATCAATGTTTTGCCTGTACAGATACCTGAACACTCTCCCGGCCCATTTACTTTCTTCCATATTCCTCAGCCGTTCTTCATACTCAATTTTACTGCGAGCTTCCCTCACTTCAAAACTAGTCCAGCCCATATCCCCCTGCACAGCTTCATTTGTAGTCTTCCCGTGAGCGCCGAATGCGAGGCGACCCACTAACCTTTGGTTCCCGTCGAGTCCTGATTGTACCCCTAATTTAAAGCAAACAACCGCATTTCCAAAAGTAAGTCCTGGAACCATTACCCCTTTCCACATACCTCGGAGGACCTCGTACCTATTGTATCCCCATAGCGCTCTGTGCTTCACTATGGCTGCATGTCTCTTCCCCTTGACTGTTATGGTTTTTTCCTGTGTTTCCATATATCCATTGCCTTCGTTTGTCCATATACCAAGGTATTTATATTCTGTTACCCGAGGTATTTCTTGGCCCTGTATCTCCACTGTCTGTTCACTGTTTTCATTGAATACCATAACACCTGATTTTCTAACACTAAATTTCAAACCTAAATTGTTGCCTTCCTGTCCACAGATATTAGCCAGACGTTGCAAATCGCTTTGCTTGTTAGCGAGCAACACAATGTCGTCCGGATAAAATAAACCTGGGAGTTGCTGCTCTATTACTGTACCTGCCTGTTTGTATGAGAGATTAAACCCGATATTACTTCCTTCCAGCGCCCTCTCCATCCTCACCATGTACATCATAAACAGCAGCGGGGATAAAGGGCACCCTTGCCTCAGTCCCTTGTTGATATGAACTTTCTCCGCGCTCCTCATCCCTTCCCATTCAATGCAAACGGTATTTTCTAGGTAAATCTCTCTCAAAAGCTGTATACAATCGTTACCTAAGCCTTCCCCTTCCAGAATATCCCACAAAATGTTGCGGTCTACGTTGTCGTAGGCTCCTGTAATGTCTAAAAAGGCCACATACAACGGTCTGCTTTCTGCTTTTGATATTTTAATACACTGAGTAAGAACAAACATGTTCAGGTAGAAAATTAAAGATATTCGCAAATTATTTCTTTGACTTATTAGCCGGCGGACACAGCCGCGAGGAATAGTAAACTCACGTCTGCTTAGCAGGAATCTCATGACTAGAAGTGATTTCTGAACATTCCTGCCCCAAACCTGTCACAAACTGCATTGGGTTTCCCCTTGAGATAGTTCTGAACGGCTACTGGCTTTTCATCCGCGAACTCAGTGAAGGACACACTACATAACCGTTTCTTGTGATCGCAAGCGATGCACCATCCTTGAGTGCATTCTGATCGCATGATCCCCTATTCCCCACCACAGATATAATGCCACCACTGGGAATAAAGTGATCTGATCAACGAACCGACTACCGACTACAGATAGTAATTCTGACGTCCCTACCTCCCGAGTACATTCAAGTGCGTACTACCAACGAAGTCACCCAGAAAAGAGGCGCGCCTTGCGCTAATTTGCAGACATGCGTGTTTTAAAAGCACGCGCAGGGACCAGAAATACGCCAATGGACAAGCGCGAGTCTCGTGTTTGTCCACCCGCGGTCCATACGTAACGTACCACAGCGGAGCCAAATTGGCCTGAAGGCCCCCAAGTCTCACATCAGAATGGTGTACCTCTTCTTATAACTCCGGATGCGTGCGACAGAAACAAAATTCAGTATCGTTTCGCCGCAACCGTCAATCACAAGAGCTACACTGAATGACGTATCGACATGGACTCCGAGATTGGCTGGCGCGCACCACCCAATCTCGGAGGCCGCCGTCTTCACATGAATGGTTTGGACTTGTAAACGATGGTTTGGATAGAGTCGCAAGACGTTCCTAGCAGTCTATGCATGTGCTCCGATTGCCTGCTTTCATCTCAGATTGATCCAAAGGATGCACCAACTAGCCCAGGCAGAAGTTGGACCCACAGCTGAGAGCTTATGTGTCGCAAAATTTACCCGAAGATGGCGAACACCATCCCACCTTCCCCGTGAAACTTAAGCTGAAGCGAACGTCGGCACATGCGTAGAGTTGTATTGAGTGATGTCAAGTGTGACGACCTCGCTCGCTACCTGTGGCCGTAAACGAGTTCTCAGAGCGGCAACAGCCGTAAGGACTTAAGCGCGCAATGTGTTTATTTTATCCAACGGACGGTCAGCTTGCAGCGTTCACCATACGCCACAGTTATCCGCTGAATCGACAATCGAAACAACACGTTCCTGCACTCTTTTGCATGACAAAAGATTTGGTCGGCAAAAAAAAACTTGTGCGTCAAGCCGGCGAATCACCTCTGGAAGTGTTGCAGTATACATGAACAGCCACGACGGGTAGAAAGCGTTCGGCTTGACGAAACCGAAACTGTTTTGCAAAAGAACGGTACATTGATAAACAAGAACATATATTCTCCATTATCTCTTAACTGCACTTCCATTTTTGCAATTTGTATTAAGAAATTTGTAAAGAGAATTGGAGAAACTAAATTCTGTATTTTGTTAAACTAGACGGGATACTACAACTTGATAGATATTTTAGAATGACTTGCGAACTACTGATCCTCTTCATTCTGATGCGATGCACCCACGTCACTCACATCCGTATACCTTGTCGGTCTATTAAAGTGTCTTTTTTTTCCTAACAACAAAGCTATCTTGTTCAGTCATGACCCAGATTTCGTAAAACACTAGTCTAGGCGGCCGAATCAGTCATCGAGACTTCATTGGTGTTTACGGCCCAGCTACTCGAACGATAGAGCCTGTCGAGCGTTCGCTAGCGAACGCGTTCGATACAGCGTTCGTCAGCCTATTTCTGCAGCCTGTGTCAAGACGGCAAAACAAGGTACGGAAATGTTACTTCTTTTTCTATTACGACGCACTTGTTAGACCGCATGCTAACGGGTGTTTAGCGCGGCTCAGAGAAAAGGGCAATCGAAGAACTCCATTCGGCAGCATTTCCCCTAACGAATTCGCATGCAGTCGGCTGTGCTTCGTTACTTGCTAAACACTTTGAATTTGCGATAACATAAGCATCTTAGGTAGTATTTGACATGTGATACGCATGTTTCGACTTGTAAAATGCAATCAAACGTTTGTTATTTATGGTGTACCAGTGTGGTACGCTTTTGTGATGTACCGAGTCAACGTCAGCTCCGTATTTTTTCCTTCTCTCTTTTTTAGATGGATCACAAATAATTCAACTTGTGTCCGAGTCGGTGCAGGACCGACTGCTTGCCGTATATGCGTGCATAATGTGCAAAGAGCGCGTATCACACAATCCTCGTGGGCTCAACTGGTGGATATATTTATAGTGCATCATAAACGTGGTCCTCGTTGACCATATCTCAGTCCGTCGGGTCAAGCAGTCGAGAGGAAACAAAGAATGCCTGCCTTTCCACTTGCGGGACAGTGCACTATGGCAGTTGCCTTGCCGACTTTGTTACGCAGCTCGGCCCACGTGCGACGAATCCGCAACCTTTCTCTATGGTGCAACCTTTACGAGACCTTCCTTCTCGCGTTTTCCCGGCCATTGCGCGCCTGCGTGAATTGCGCGAGAGACATCTCGGGACTTTTTCTCCAGGAAATGTGCCGTTCCCTACATGTATACTACGCAGTACAGTGGATGAGGACGCGCTTTGCTCCATTTGTCCCTAGCCGAGCTGCACTATACACGCGGGAGGGAATAAATGCTCCGGAAAAAGCTAGCTCTCTGTTCGGCCAGAGTCCTTTGATGCTTTTACACTTTGAAACTTCGAAAGATACATTGCAGTGCTCTGATTCGGCTTTCGTGGCGTCGCGCACAAGCATTCGACCTCGTGACTGAGAGGTCCTGTGGTGGACTTCCATGCTTGAACTTTCATTTTACTTTATTTTCTTTCTTTTTATGTTTCTGTGTTATTGTATCATGTACCCCTTTCACTTCTACAGTGCCTTTTCTTTCACTTCTTTTTTTTTCCTGTATGGTTCGCCACCACGCCTGATACGGAGGGTTCCTGCCAAGGGGAACGAAGCCATCCGGCACTCAACGCGGGGATTGAGTCTTAGATGCCGCTTTAGCTGCCGCGGACAAATAAATAACGACACGTTGTTACTGCTAATTCGTTTAGTGTTAACTGAATGACGTTATACTGACGTCCTTTTTTCGTGGCTGGGTGGCGCATACCCAGAGTGTGCCCGCGGGGCACGGGCTCCTCCCTTCGGCGACGACCGTGCCACAGGCTGAGTGCCGAAAACGTACACTGTTAAGCGGCAAACCTTATGTTACGTGCACTCCAGTGACACGAGCCATCCATGCGCTAATGACAAAAACTCTTACACTTCGCCATCACACACTCTGTATCGGCCACTACGATCTCGTTTGCACGTAGTTATATACTATAGGCGGCCGTCGTCGCAAAGCCCTTCGTCCTCCTCGGTATTTACTCAGAGGCACATTTTGTGGCGCAAGAGAGGCGAGATTCCCTAGCCAATAGTATCCACAGCGGTGAAGATTCCCTAGCAGTATACGTTTCCACATTTCTCTCTCGGGACTTTTTTGGGTCGGGCAAACGGGGGAAAGAAGCTCTCGTGCGACTTTTCGTTTGTTTAGGGAACAAATTGTTTTCTACGAGAAAGCGTTGAATGGCCCGTTGAGCGAAAAAAGCCGCCGGCGTCTGTAGCAGCGAAAATTCCCATTGGCCGCGACGCCACGTCACGAGCGCGTGACGCTGGCTCGTGCCTCGGCGGAGCAGAGAGGGCGAAAGGGCACACCTAAAACCGCTTTAGGAACTCCTGCTGCCATAGAGTTTCGTACAATAATTACTAGAGGGAACTCCGGCGCTGCAGTCGTTGTACCACCATGGGAATGATGGGAAGTACGTGGATTTGTCTGACCTTCGTGCTTGTTGATTCAGACGTTCTTGTGGCTTTTTATATTAAGCTATATAAATATTACTGTCGTACCATTTCCGCGCAATCTATACTCTTCGATGTGCAGAAGGCGCCGCGAACACGCACGATTGCTGTTAACTGCAGTGATTGAGCTTGTCCAGGTGGCTAAATCGAAACGCGCCAAGCGTCTCAAGGCACTGGCATGCCTGCGATAACTTCATAAGGGCGTTTCATTCGCTTGTCGGTGCATGAGTTCGTGGCTTAATGGTTTCAATATGAGGCTTCTGGGCTAGAGTTCCTGTGTTCGAATCCTGCCATCGGATGATTTTATTAATGTTTATTTATTACGTAGTACATTGTTGAAAATAACCAGTTTACAAAGTCACAAAGCCGTTTCAAGCCAAAAGGACGAAGTTTAGGCAAATCCCATGTACTTCCCATAATTCCCATGCTGGTACAACCGCTCTCACTGCAGTTCCCGTAGACACTAGCGCCAGAGTTCCTTCTAGCCACGGAATGGCGTGAGAGGAGAGGGCATTGCCACGACGCCACGTCTACCTCGCTCTCGCAAGCCTCGTTCCTTGTCCGCGCAAGCTCTCGCCTGCGTTCAAACTGCGCCTCGGTAAGTCCCAATGAGAACGCGCCAAGCGTTTCAATGCGCTCGCTTGCCCGCGAGGAGTTCGCAACTCGAATGACCGACTCAGCGGCGTCCAATTGGACAATAACGATTTCGCATTCTTAACTCGTAAGAAGTGCTTAGTCACGGCCGCTGGATTAAAAAGAAAGGTGCGGCCGGCCGCGTCGAGATGGCTGCAATGGGAGCGAACGTGACAGCCGTATAGTTGCATTCAAGGCCTATTGACTGGGACGCAGAAGCTTGATGTGGGCGAGTTGGTTTACATGAAAGAAGTGGGCGCTACAAAGACGCGGACTAAGAGAAGAACATGGACGCGCCTGTCCGTCGTGCATGTTCTTCTCTTAGTCCACGTCTTTGTAGCACTCATTTCTTTTTTTCTTGGCTGCGACGAACGGCGCTAGCTATCGGGTACGGGACCCGCCACATTGCGCCATAATCGCTACAAAATGCGAAGTTTGCTACATGATGCCTCAAAAGCCCGACTTCGGCAAAAAATTGGGCCATGTCTGCGCCAGAAGTGGTTTCAGAGCGTTGTGCATAAATAGGTCTTGTGGTAGCGATTGTAAAAGCGAACAAAGCGGGCTGTCGCTTTGTTTGCTCGATAAAAAAAAATCCGGCTTGATGCAACAAGTTTTTCGGTATCAGCTGCTCAGTACCTGCTTTCTAGACTTCTGCAAGATAGCAGATTGTGCTCAATCACCTTAGGTTTTCTTTTTCTTCTTTTGCAAGATGAAAGTTTGTTAACGTCACTGGGTAACTTTGCAACACAGATACCGCTAGTAGAGAGTTTTACAACAGGGGACGCAAGCGGGAGGCTTGCGTACGCAAGCCGTTTGTGTCCCCTAACCTAAACCTCTCTAGTATTTGCACTATGCGCTAAGTCTCCTCCCTGATCGACGAGTTCAGCCTCCTGTATGATGACGGGAAGTGGAGGACACTACCCCCCGTGGACAGGCTGAGTAACTTCTCGCAGAAATTTTTTTTTTTTTTTTTAGCTAAGGTTGCCTGATGGGACGGGGAATCACGCCTTGCGATGAACGTTTGTGAAAGCTCTTCCGAGCCTGTCGCGCGGACATGCGAATGTACAGAGGGGCTTTAACGAAACTAGACGCATATGATACGCGAGAGCGAGCCAGCTTTTCAATAGCCACGTGCGTACATGGACTCCTCTCTATAATTTCGCATTCAGAAAGATTTGGGTGGGATCCAAGAACGAGCTCCCTGACCAAGGAGCTGATCAAGCGAAAGGTTCGTGCGAACAACAGCTACAGTGACTGGAAGATCAGACTCCGGTGCAGTCATTTGCAAAGAAAGCAGCGCATAATTTCTTTCCGGTTAATTTTATGACAACAGTGGAGACTGCAAAAGGAAAATAATTGAGCCAAGATGTTGAGCAATGCTGAACTGCTCTTGGCGAGGTAAATGAAGGCCAAAATGCTTTTCTGCCACCGAGAGTGGTCAAGCTCTCTTGCAGGAGATACAGCAGATGCTGTCAGAGGCCCTTGCAAACCAAGAAGCACCTAGAAAAAAAAAAACATGGTGCCCTTCCACTCGGTGAAGAAGGATGACCAGCGAAGCTGTGTATGTGGGCCGCTTAATGGCGAACTGCACTTCCGCCGTGAGTCGGCCCGGCATTGCACTATCTCCGGGATCGGCCTACGTATGAGGATTGCTTAAAGGGACACTAAAGGTAAATGTTAAGTCAAGCTAAAGTAATAGATAATTGCTCGAGAATCTAAGGCGTTAATGTTATCGCGAACAGAGCCTTAATAATCGATAAGTTGAGGTAAATGCAGGACATGATTAGAGACTCCCCCGGAACATTGAAGTATTTGCCCGATGACGAAAGCACTCCTCAGTTAAATTCTCTCACTGATACTCAACCACTCGTTGCAAAAAAAAAAAAAAATCCTTGTATTATATTTTAAGACGAACTAAAATGCTGCTGCTTCAGTTCTATTTCATTTTTAGAAAAAAGAACTCGTTGAAATTTCCCTTGGCAACGACGTGGGCAGTCGAAAGGTTTCGTTTGCGCTCGACTCTGCACCGCCCACGCTTTCGCGTTTCGGTAGTTTCGTTATCGCGTGGTGCTGCGCTGGTTTTGCTGGCTCGCGAAACTCGCACAAACTGCAAGTAGCAGAGAATCCAACTTCGATGTGATGTCGCGGGATGCCCGAACGGTCTACGCCACTTCACTGAAAAGCAGCTGCAGCGGTATCTTCGGGATCGGCCCACGTATATGGGGAGTGCTTAACGCCTGCTTCACCGCCGCCGCGGGTCGGCCTGGCATTGCACTATCTTCGGGATCGGCCCACGCACGGGGAGTGCTTAACGCCTGCTTCACCTCCGCCGCGAGTCGGCCCACTGTTATTATTCCAGACACTTCAGTAACTCAACTTGTTAGCTAAACTTATGATCTGATATCACACCTGTGATGAAACCGATGAATATTGTACTGTACCGTGTTTCAAATTATTTTTCCTGATTTATTTTAAATGTTGTCCCCGGTAGTACTGCGCAAGTAATATATATATATATATATATATATATATATATATATATATATATATATATATATATTGTAGTGGGTAACATGCACGTGGCGCTGTGCGGACTGCCACCGCTGCGGCGCGAGACCCGAGCTCGGGCTGCTGATGCGAACGGCTAGGACTCGCGATCAAGAGCTACTTGCGATCCCTCGTACGAGCTGCAATAAACCCCCTTTCATTTGGTGGAGCTGCGGGGTAGACCTCGGAAACTGGAACTCCGAAGCCGGACGCTACCGACTGCTGCGACCATGCCTGACGAAACCACCCAGGAACATGCACCACAGCCTCCGGCGGTCATCGTTTCCGGTGTGTTGCGCCAGCGTGATCCTGCCATCTTTAGCGGCACCGATGATCATGACGTGGTGGATTGGTTGTCATCTTACGAACGGGTGAGCCAACATAACAAGTGGGACGACGTCACCAAGTTGCACAACGTGTTGTTTTACTTAACCGGCGTCGCGAACCTCTGGTTCCGAAACCACGAACACGATTTCGCAACATGGAGCACATTCAAAACAAGTTTCGCTGAAGTGTTCGGGCGCCCCGCTGTGCGCAAGCTTCGCGCAGAACAACGCTTACGGGGGCGTGCGCAACATCACGGTGAAACTTTCACAAGTTACATCGAAGATGTCATTGACCTGTGTAAGCGCGTGAATCCGTCAATGTCAGAACAGGACAAGATAAAACACATTATGAAAGGCATTGATGAGGACGCCTTTCAGATGTTGTTAGCGAAGGATCCGCGTACCGTGGCCGAAGTTATCAATTTGTGCCAAAGTTTTGACGAGCTACGGAAACAACGCATCTTAGCTCGGCGCCCACCGCCTACGGAAGATTCGCTAGCAGCATTAATTATTGGCGACAACCACACAACTTTGCTGACGCAAATAAAAGAATTTGTGCGCGAGGAGGTCGCACGACAGCTCTCGATTTTGCCCACCACGGAGAAGCCTTCTCAATGTTTGGCTCCAGCGCTCCGACAGATAATTCAAGAGCAAGTGACCGAAGCTCTTCCACCTCCGTGTCAGCCGGCTCCCGTGGCCGCGCCTCTGACGTATGCTGAAGCCGTTGCGCGGGCGCCTCGTCTACAGGGGTTCTCTCCTCCGCCTTCAGCGCCTCGCCCGCCGGTGTTCTCTCCTCCGCCTTCGCCTCGCCAGCCGGCGGATCCCTTTTTCAGTGCACAGCAGCAGGGTCCAAATCCTTGGCGCACTGCTGACAACCGCCCAATATGCTATGCCTGCGGTACCCCGGGTCATGTAGTGCGCTTCTGCCGCCGGCGCTTGCCGGCCTTCGTGGGCACCCCGCGACGACCCAGCTCCGACTTCCGACCTTTCCGTATGCCTTCACGACCACCACCAGAAGTCTACGCTGCTGATGACATACCGGCACCGCAGTCACAGCTCTACGGCACTCGTCGCTCGCCTTCCCCTCGTCGGCGCTCACTCTCACCCATGCGTCGTAGACCCAGTGCCAGTACTGCTGAGGCGGAAAACTGATTTCCGCAGTTCCTGAGGCACGAACTGCGTCATCGTCGGAACATCAAAGTCCTCGTTTTTCCCCCGCTAACGTTATTGAAGTGTGCGTTGATGGCATCAAATCCCTTGCGCTCGTCGATACAGGTGCTGCTGTATCCGTGATTAGCGAGAAGCTTTGTCGTGCATTGCGGAAAGTGACCATGAAGCCTTCGATTCCATTGCTTAGAACAGCCAGTGCGCAACAAGTACAGCCAGTCGCTATGTGCACTGCCAGAGTGCTGATTCGAGACATTTTGTATTCCATTGATTTCTTTGTGTTAACTTGTTGCTCCCACGATGTCATTCTCGGTTGGGATTTTCTGTCGCGCCATCATGCCGTCATCGACTGTGCACGTGCTGAGGTTCAGTTCTCCGTTCTGTGCGATTTGCCACCTCACGACTTTCAAGTTCATGATGTTACCAGGATCTGTGTAGCTTCAGATACTGACCTTCCTCCTCACAGTGCTGTATTTGTCCCTCTTTCATGTGCATCGCTTGCCGAAGCGACGGTCATGTTTACACCCGCTGCCGTCTTCATTCGCCGCCAGCCTATATTGTTGCCTTTCGCCCTCCTCACGGTTCACCATGGTGCTGCAGAAATACTGATTTCTAACCCAAATTCGTACACTTTGGCTTTGCACTGTGGCGAGACTATTGGTACCATCGAGTCTGTGGACGCTGACGCTATTGTGCATTTCCCCATGGCCGACGACGTCGATACTGCCAACGTAACAGCACTGACGCCCCATGTGCCATCTAACCGAGTCCCACCGGATGTTTTTTGTCGCTCCATTGCCGATGACCTCGAGCCGACACAACGTGAGCGGCTAATTACTCTTTTAAATGAGTTTCACGCGTCTTTTGACTGGAACCAAGCATCGTTAGGCCGCACAAGTACCGTCTCTCACCACATTGATACGGGACATCACGCACCATTACGCCAGCGTCCGTACCGCGTGTCATCCACCGAGCGTCGTGTCATCACCGAGCAAGTTGAAGACATGCTTGACCGTGGTGTTATCAAGCCATCGTGCAGCCCTTGGTCATCGCCCGTAGTACTCGTTAAGAAAAAAAATGGCTCGATTCGTTTCTGTGTGGACTATCGTCGCCTCAACAAGATTACACGAAAAGATGTCTATCCTCTACCGCGCATAGATGACGCCCTGGATTGTCTACATGGTGCTGAATTCTTTTCTTCTTTGGACTTGCGATCGGGCTATTGGCAAGTGCCAGTGGATGAATCCGACCGCCCGAAAACAGCTTTCATTACGCCTGATGGCCTGTATGAGTTTACAGTAATGCCATTCGGCCTCTGCAATGCGCCCGCGACATTCGAAAGAATGATGGACAATATTCTGCGAGGCCTCAAATGGAAGACGTGCCTGTGTTATTTAGACGACGTGGTAGTTTTCTCCCCTGATTTCACCACTCACCTCTCTCGTCTACGCGAAGTCCTTACTTGTCTTGCCACCGCCGGCCTTCAACTTAACTTGAAAAAGTGCCGCTTCGGCGCCCGACAGCTGACCATACTTGGCCATGTCGTTTCCAAAGACGGCGTCCTTCCCGACCCTGACAAACTTCGTGCTGTCGCAGAATTTCCGCGGCCGACTACACTGAAAGAGCTCCGAAGTTTTATCGGCCTTTGCTCGTATTTTCGACGCTTTGTACGCAATTTTGCCTGCATCATCGCTCCCCTGACGAAGCTCCTGGCTGGCCCTGGTGACCTTCGCGATTGGACTCCGGCATGTGACCAAGCCTTCACCACTTTGCGTCGCCTGCTTACCTCACCACCTGTTCTACGCCACTATGACCCGACTGCACCGACCGAAGTTCATACAGACGCCAGTGGCGTTGGTCTTGGAGCCGTCCTTGCGCAACGCAAGCCTGGCTTTCCGGAATATGTGGTTGCATATGCGAGTCGTGCCCTCACGAAGGCAGAAACCAATTATTCTGTCACAGAAAAAGAATGTTTGGCTATAGTTTGGGCGTTAAACAAATTTCGCCCTTACTTGTATGGCCATCCGTTCGATGTTGTGACAGACCACCACGCGCTCTGCTGGCTTGCGTCACTGAAAGACCCGTCAGGCCGTCTTGGACGTTGGGCTCTTCGGCTCCAAGAATTTGACATTCGCGTCATCTATCGATCCGGGCGCCAACATTCTGATGCTGATGCACTCTCCCGATCACCCATGAGATCCGACGAAACGCCACCCTCACCCGTAGAGTGCCCGGTTGCTACACTTGCTGTTACTGACATGCCGTCTGAACAAAGGAAAGACCCGTGGATTGTGTCTCTCATTGACATTCTTCACAGTTCTTCAAAGGCTACATGCCCTCGAGCCCTTCGTCGCCAAGCCACCCATTTCGTGCTACGGGACGCCATCTTGTACCGCCGAAACTATCAGCCGGACGGTCGCAAATGGCTGCTAGTCATCCCTCGCCATTTGCGCTCCGACATATGCACGTATTTCCACGCCGACCCCCAACAAGCTCATGCTGGCGTCCTGAAAACCTACGAGCGGCTCCGTCAGCGCTACTACTGGCGCGGCATGTATTCTTATGTCCGCAAATAC
Source organism: Dermacentor andersoni (assembly GCF_023375885.2). Lineage (NCBI taxonomy): Eukaryota > Metazoa > Arthropoda > Arachnida > Ixodida > Ixodidae > Dermacentor > Dermacentor andersoni. The sequence continues at coordinate 123,267,135 of NC_092820.1, forward strand.
ATTCGGTCATGTGTAGCCTGTCAGCGACGCAAGACATCTCCTCATACGACTGGCCCTCTGCAACCTTTGCCGTGTCCTGCACGTCCTTTTGATCGGATTGGCATTGACCTCTATGGGCCTCTTCCATCCACTGCTAAAGGAAATCGTTGGATAATTGTTGCAGTAGACCACCTCACAAGATATGCCGAAACCGCTGCACTTGCTTCGGCTGCTGCTCGCGACGTCGCCGCATTCATGTTACGGCATTTCATCTTACGGCATGGCGCACCGCGAGAACTGCTCAGCGACCGAGGCCGTGTCTTCTTGTCCGAAGTTATTAATGAGCTACTCGCCGCTTGCCGCACTATTCACCGCGCCACTACGGCGTATCACCCACAGACTAACGGTCTCACGGAACGGTTCAACCGCACTCTGGGTGACATGCTCACCATGTATGTTGCGTCTGATCATTCCAATTGGGACAATGTCCTCCCTTTTGTGACGTACGCGTATAACACCGCCGTTCAGGCTACCACAGGCTTCTCCCCATTTTTCCTTCTTTATGGACGTGAACCATCCACTACCCTCGACACCATGCTACCATATCATCCGGATGCCTCTGAATTCACCCCTCTTTCCGAAGTTGCTCGCCATGCTGAAGAGTGCCGCCAACTGGCTCGCTCGTTCACGTCGGATACCCAAGGTATCCACAAAGATCGCCGCGACAACGGGCAGCCCACACAGTCCTTCGCCGTGGACTCTCACGTCTGGCTTCAGCTGCCCTTCCAATCTCCAGGCCTTAGCCCAAAGCTTGCTCCAAAATATCAGGGTCCGTACCGGATCGTCGCGTGTACATCGCCGGTGAATTATGTGGTGGAACCGGTGACGCCATCTTCGGACAAACGCCGCCGTGGCCGCGAGACGGTTCACGTCAGTCGTCTCAAGCCGTACCACGACCCCCTTATCGTGTCATCACCTTAGGTCGCCAGGATGGCTCCTCTTCGCGGCGGGGGCAATTGTAGTGGGTAACATGCATGTGGCGCTGTGCGGACTGCCACCGCTGCGGCGCGAGACCCGAGCTCGGGCTGCTGATGCGAACGGCTAGGACTCGCGATCAAGAGCTACTTGCGATCCCTCGTACGAGCTGCAATAAACCCCCTTTCAATATATATATATATATATGATCTTATCCTTATCGTACCAACCCTTATCCTATCATTCATTTATGCCAAAGCACCACATACTCAAGGCAACGAAATCAATCCATCCACTTCGTTCGCTAATACCCAACCTCTTCCCGCCAAATAAATTGAAATGGGGATATTATAAACATATACTCAGTAAAACAAAGGGGGAAGGGGTCGTCGAAGGGCGCTGGGTGCGCTCCTCCTCACCAAAATATTCGAGGTGGTGGGCTCGTTGGCGATCGTCATGACATCAAACGCATATCATTCTCATCATTCTCAACTGTCACTTTTTGGTCTTCAATGTCTACAGTTGCCGAACCGCCGTCTAATCTAAATAAATAAAGTAAGTAAATGAAGCAATTCTAACGAGCGTCTTTTATTCGATGCCTTTCGTCTCTTCCGTTACCTCGATCGTTGAACAAAAAAAAATATTCTCAACAAAATAAAGCGATGAAACGGACACGGTCTCGCAGGTAAAGGAGGCGTTCTACAGCAGAGTTTACCTCGCCGGAAACAATGGTAGGCACGGAGCATCAACAGCCCCACCGCAGCGAGGTGGTGGCGGGCCAGGGTCCACCAGAACCGGTTCAGTCGGACGGCACGATGTCTGCGAGCTCGAGCTCTGGCACCGAAGAGGACGACCGAAAGCCAGCGGTAATATTTATCATCTATGTAGATTTCACTTCTGCAAAAGTCGTGCTCTTAATTTCACAGTTTTGGATCATCTAACGTCGCTTCAATTTATTTTCCTGGAAATTTGTATTTTTTTTAACCCTTGAGATTCACGCCTAACAACCAACTAACCAACCAACTGGCCGAACATTACCTATTATTTCTTTTGCCTTGACCTTAAATAATTTGATCTCAAGGTACGTTACAGCTTTCGTCTCGGCTATACATTATTTTCTTTTTCTCAGCCGCTCTCTATTATGCTGAGTTTTGGTTACAATAATAAAAAAAAACGCTCGTAAAACCACCTGCTTCTTAGTCCATCCCCCGCTGGGGATATGAGTCATTGTTTAGAAACAAGAACAACGAGCCGAACGATTTTGTTCCGGTTTCCCTGAGCCTTCGGATTACCACGACTCCCAGAAAGCGACCGCAGGAAACCGTGGAGCAGCTGGCGGTACTTCCATACTCGTGAGACCCTCTGTATACATACTATGAGCATACATCCAAACCCTAACGATTCAGAAACTATATACTCCAACTCGTTCCTTTTGCAAGTTCACCTTGGCTGCGACTTCCTAGCGATGTGCCCTTTCCGATCGATGACCCGCCGTGGTTGCTCAGTGGCCATGGTGTTGGGCTGCTGAACACGAGGTCGCGGGATCGAATCCCGGCCACGGCGGCCGCATTTCGATGGGGGCGGAATGCGAAAACACCCGTGTGCTTAGATTTAGTTGCACGTTAAAGAACCACAGGTGGTCGAAACTTCCGGAGCCCTCCACTACGGCGTGCCTGATAATGAGAAAGTTGTTTTGGCACGTAAAACCCCATAATTTTTTTCCGATCGATGCTATTCGGAAAACGCTCCGCTTGCGTTATCAGTGGGGTTATCGGTGAACGCTTGTGGGTACGAGCGGCATATAATCGAGCGCAAGGCATCGCTATACGAAATCGGGCTGTTAATGAGCACAGCGGCTTATTTCAGACTCCGGAACATACGTACACTCCACATTACTCCATGCCTAGAAACCATCATGAGAGCGATCACACTTCTCACTTCCTCTTTTCTGCACGTAAAAAGTGTGATCGATCGATTATTTCCTGTTCGAGTTTCAATGTATATGCTGATGGTATATTCTAATGCACGTTGCCTTCAATGCACATGGCATTCGATCCTTTTTCATAATTGCCCGGGACATGCCCGATTAAAGTATATATATATATATATATATGTATATATATATAAACGCACTAAAATTCTCTAATTTTAGTGCGTCCGGTATTCCGGCAAGCGCGGGCGGTTTGCTGGTATAGCGGGGGCGTAAACGTGAGCGACCAGATTGGTGGCGCAAAGCTCAACCACACAAACACAAAGCTAATTACTATATTTTGCTTAGCTGCTGGTGTAAATTTTCGACAGCGGCGTAATCGTGTTCACAATTACGCCGCTGCCACATATTTGCACCAGCAGCGAAGCAGGATATAGTGGGTTACTGCAGTTTTAGCTCTGTGTTTGTCTGGTTGAACTCTACGCCACCAGGCGGCTGCACCGCTCCGACCGCTCACGTTTATGCTCTCGCAAATCCGGCAATCCGCCCAAACCGCCGCCGTTTGCCGGAATAGCGGACAGGCTAAAAGACTCTAAAGTCCCTTCGTCACAACGGTAGTAGTGTGGAGGGGCTTTAGCTTACGCCTCCGCTCATCCATCAAAACGCTCAGCTTGGCTGCTGGAAGTTTTGCTGAGCGTTATATACCGGACACACTCGATCGGCTCTGCTACAGAGCTATTGTGAACTAGAATGTACTTTCAAATATGAGACGCTTCACTTAAATTGCGGCGCTAATTTTTTACTGTGGCTGTACCCTATGCGTCTACAAAATATGTCCAAACCGTTTCAGGGAGCCTCTAAAAACCAGTGGATTAACGCTGCCAACTGTTACATGTAGACTCCAAAACGAGATCTTTCTTCAAAACGTCAGCAAAACAGTGCAGTGGTGAGCACAAAATCTTTTTTTCGAACAGTTAAATGGAAATATGCACGCCCATGTACTATATATACAAGCGAAATTCACGTCAAAAGTGCTTTTTTTTCACTTATTACGTAAGGCCCCGATTTCGCATTTTGACACCGCTGTTATCCGACTGTGTTTCAAAAGGTTCGGTAATATTGTTACAAGCACGGGAAAAAGGGGTTTATTTAGGCGTGCGAGAGCAGGAACGGCAGGCTACGAACAACAGGAATGGCCGCTGCACAGTCTTCGTTCTCCTCTTCCCTTCTCTTCTTGATCCCCGCATCCCTTTTACGCGCTTGGACGTAACGATATAAAAAAAATGAATTGTGGCGTAACCACTGCGCAACGAGCCGAACTATGCGTAACATAATGCTACCTTATACAACGCAACGTTCTTGATATCCCGACTTTAGGACGTAAGTACCAAAACCGCTGGTAAGTACGGTACCTACTGGAGGGTTTCGCCACTGTGGGTTTCGCTTTTGTTTTTCCGTCAGAGGGCTCAGTGTCGGGTTCGGGCCGTTCGGTTACTCGCATGGTGCATGGGTGCGCGTTGGTTGTGGCGGAAAAGTTGTGAATTTGTGTTGAACGCGGCTATTGGAAAGTTCACCAATGTGTCATATTCAACGAGTGAGCGCCACTGAACGTCTGTGCGAGTGACTTCGCCCTCGACATCAAGACCGCGCGTGAGTAGTGCAAGAGTGTTTGACATGTGCTTTCCATACAATGCTCACGGTGCGGCTGTCGTGCACGAGCGACTTATTGCTTTTTGCGTATCATGTTGATAATTTCACTTATTCGAGAGAGTGATTTCTTGAAACGGTTGCGAGTTACGCCTTTTCTCGTTGTCTTTTTTGTTTTAGTTTTCTTGGGTTTGTTTTCAACTAACCAACGCATTCAAGAAATGAAAGAGCGTTACGGCGTTAAGCGTCAAATGACATGTAAAACCACCAGGAACACTTCGTAAACCTACCAAGTCGCTAGCAGCTTTAGCGAGCGACTTGATAGGTTGTTGTGGTGGCTTCAAATGTCAGTCAACCCGCATGCTCGCGGCATGTGGATTCGCTTGCTCGGTTATCGCTGCGTTGAAGTCAAAAGACGCGGAATGTTTGTTGTCACTACGCAAGTCAGTTCCTGACGTTGTTGTGGGCGAGAACTTGCGCGGTATTATGGCAATGTTACCTAAAAGTGTGGAGGTATGCTCTTTTAGAATGAGATAGTGACATGTTACATGTGAGGTGCTACATTCATTATACGTGAATGGCGGTGCCTGTGCTTTTAGGCAACCTACGTTAGACACTAGGGCTTCTTTTTTTCCTTTTTAGCTGGTGTAGAAAAGGTGTAGCCCTGCCCGCCTACACGAAGCCATTTTTTTAGCAGTAGTGTACCATGAAAACATTCTACACCGCAGTTTCGATGAGTGTTGGTAGCAGACGACTAACAGGCTCGCGTTGCAAACGCATGGCGCCATTTTGTCTGCGACTGTTAGCGCTGATGTGGCGACAAGTGCGGCGTTATACCAATGACGCATGCACTTCCAGTTTTTTAGGTAAGTAGGTGTGAAACAATAAAATATATTGTTGCAGTGCGAAAGGTTGTCAATGAAGCAAGGCAACTAATGTTCTGTGTTGCAGATGGACTTATTTGCTTTGTGTTCACATATCTTTAACCGTTTACCTCGAGAGTTATGTATGAAAAAAATCTCAAGCTTCGGATGCCAGAGCCTTCAGTTTATGCCATGCTTCAAAGCTGAGAAGTTTGACGTTATCAATCTCTCAGTTCCAGCCTCAAGCAACTCGAGGTAATACCATTCTGTTAGGCAGGGTCACTTTTGTATTGTTAATATTTCTTGAGAACACTGGAGGCTCACAGTGACTCATCTCCCTACTCTTCAGAGCCTCTTTATGCAGTAGCATAGCCAGAAACCATACTCGCATTTGATACATGAGCAAGCAACACTACAAGAAATTGTGCGTTGTATATGAAAGCAAGATGTAGGTATTGCGTGATGTGATTCATTGTAACATTAGATCTCACACTTTTTGTGCCACAAAATATGACCTAATCACTACACAAAAGACGTCGCAGATTGAACAAGTGGTGTGATGTTTCTGCGATCAGTGGTTACGGTTCTCCACTTGCGCTCATGACCAAAACATAACAACCTTGCTTACAGAATGCACAGAGGTGCACAGATATGCGATTTTGGTGTAACCTTCGTGGTCCACAAGTTTCAGTTGAAGTATGTGAAGTGACCATTCCCTAGGAAGTGTCGCAGATCAAAACCAGCTGTGCTGCAAAATGCACGGAGTGCGACTTATGCCCGCACTGCTTGCATAGCTTCTGCAGTGTTGCCTTTGAAGTATAAAACGGAGTATCCTTTCAATGTGCTGGGTGACGTACTCTTTCTTGCCTAGCTGATTTTGATGTGTGTATATATATATATATATATATATATATATATATATTTATTTATTTTTCATGTGTGCTACCCACAGCTTGTTTTTCATAGGGACTAATACATGGACAAAGGAAAGAAACTAAGAGGGAACGTAAAAGTGAAGCCTGCCAAAGTCAGCGAAACATATGATCCTGACCCAGCAGCTCTTAATTTCGCCTACTTCTCCGTTCGACACATGCTCCTCTTAAATAAAACAACAGGTGCCATAGCAACACGCGTCTGCATCACCCGCATGTTGCAAAGAAGGTAAGTATATAAATACAAGAAATTGCCAAAGTGCCGCAGCATATAAGGAGAAAATCTGTGCAGCATCGTTGCAAAGCGCCTGAACAGGTGCACTTCGATTTAAACCTACTGGGAACCGAACATACCAGACTGAGTCTGCCATGTGCGAAGCCTTTCTGTGTGACATCGGGCTTCTTTCTAGTTTCTTTCCTTACTTCATGGACTAAACGGAAGCCAGACACGCATGATGGACTGAAATGCTGATTCAACCCGTTGGTGACTGTGACGCGGCGCAGTGTCACTGAATCGTGCCACACGCAGGCATGTCACCGACGAGCTTGCTAGTGGCAAGATTCTTTTGCAGCGCAGCAATGTTGCTCTTTTCTGCAGATTTAAATCGGCAATTGAGCCTGTCATGTGAATTCTGCTTTGAGAGCCGCTTTAGACTGGTGAAGTGGTCTTCCAACACTTTCATTTCTATTTATTTGAAGAAAATGGTTTGGTTATTAAATACCTATAAACTCTCCCAAATTTTCTGTAAGGTTTATGAACCTGGGCTCAAGTTATGATTTTACAAATGTTGCATCAATTTTATGCAAAAAGAAAAAGTAAATTCAGTTTGAGAGAAGTTTACCAATCAGTCTCTTGGCATACCCTTTCAAGTGAGTGAAAGGACATTAGATGGTTTGAAACTTTACTTACAGCGCATACATAGACAGGGACCAAAAGAACGACGAAGGCAAGCGCTTTGTACCTTTTTTTTTTTTTAAGTTACTCAACCGGGTGAAATCAGCAACAACATTGTTACTGTCTAAAAATAATGCGTTGCTTGTCATTTGGTTCTGCTTCTGTGCTGTGTATAAAGGTGTTAATTGTTAATGAAGTTTGTACGTTATCCACGAAAGGTATGTACTCGGGGTAAGGGAGTTTGAGGTTCAGAAGAGAGGCATCGTACTTCTGCGTCTCTTGTTCACCTCAACCTCCTGCTCTCCTACCCCAAGCATCCACCTTCTATGGTATACAGACGCGCTAAAAGGAACATCCTTTCTTTTCCTCTTCCTGCCCCTTCTTTGGTTGTTGTGTCTACAGGATTCTTATAAATATTATTTCCAGAAGTTTGTGGATATGTTAACAGAGAGGGCCAAATTTTCTCTTATAGAATTTTGTCTCCACAATGGCAGCTGCAGTGTCAGTGCAACATAAGATTTCAAATCATTTTTGCTACTATTGGATCCTTGTTGATGAAAAAAACAACTTGCGTAGTCAGTTAACCATCTTGCAAAGTTGAGACTTCAAAGCCGATGAAACTGTAGCAAAGCAGGTTGCAGTCAAGGTGCCTGTTATGTAAAGCAAAAAGTCTGCATGTTCAGCATGGTATGACGGTGTAAGGGCAATATCCAGTGCAAAAAAAACAAACAAAAAAACAGTACTATGTAAAAAGACACTTAAAGATAAGCGTCAAGATGTAATTATGGCACAGTTGAGACTTTAAAGCCGATGAAACTGTAGCAAAGCAGGTTGCAGTCAAGGTGCCTGTTATGTAAAGCAAAAAGTCTGCATGTTCAGCATGGTATGACGGTGTAAGGGCAATATCCAGTGCAAAAAAAAAACAAAAAAACAGTACTATGTAAAAAGACACTTAAAAATAAGCATCAAGATGTAATTATGGTACATAAATTGTTTCATAACCAGAGTTTCTTTTGTTTTACTGGTGTTATTCTTTGCGTTTTTGTTTTGTAATTTCACTTGTTTCCCTCCTTTATTTTTTCTTTTCCACAACTGCTCTTGTGTGTGTAAACAGTCCCGCCTCTGCTCCTAATGTTTGTATGTGTCTACTCATGTTAGCATATTCTTAGCGTCATAACTACCGTGTATGGGTAGCTTGAATTTGTGTTTTTTTTAGTCCTTGCCATTATGGAAGGCAATTTCTAGCACCTACAGGCTCTAGTAAGCTGTGCCTGCTCTGTATAAAAGGCTTAGAGGTACGCTAAACACACACAAAAAAACTATTTCAGCTGTATTAGTAAATTTTACTTTACACCATCAAGGCAAGCCACTCTCACCATAAGAATAGTAAGCTGTGCCTGCTCTGTATAAAAAACTTAGAGGCACATTAAACACACACAAAAAAAAAATTTCAGCTGTATTAGTAAATTTTACTTTACACCAGCAAGGCAAGCCACTCTCACCATAAGGAAAGGCTTGTTAAGCCAGAGGAAATACACAAATGTGGACAGGCGGCACCGCTGCCTTGAAGGTTGCTGCACCAACTTGCTGCGACGTCAGTGACTGCCCGGGCCTAGATAATTTTTTTTTTCTTTTCGATAAAGATTGACTTCATTGCATTCTTAAGGAGCCTAAGGTTGCCCTTGGCATGTTTTGAGAACTTGTACCTAGCCACAACAGCCCAAACGTGAAAAAATAAAAATTCTTAGAAATCCGTAATGTCACAATGATGTGCCACCTCCGGGGTTTTGGCACGGGGGGAAAAAATGAAACTTTGAACTTCTTTTTCTCTTCTAATAATCAACCAGTTACCGTGAAATTGACAAAAGTAAAGATTTGTAGGAGTACTTCATCAGTCCAAACTGGTTCCATGCGCAGTGTCCCTTTACTTACCCAAATGCTAATTGAAGGGCATTCACATCACCAGGCACAAGAAGCCGTCTGTATTGCTGCTGTTGATTTGGTTTTTCAGCTCCATTTGGAGTGGCTTTTGGTTTAAGAGAGGGGCAAAAAAAGGTAAAAGCTTCAGGTGTGCAAACATGGGACACAAGTGGAACGAGAAGGACAACACAAGTGTTGATGCTGAAGTTGTTGTTCTCAGTTCTCGTGTCCGTGCTTGCACACCCGCCTTTCCGTAGAACGAATCCAACATGCACAACATTTAGCTGTTCGTAAGACTGCGATCGCTTTCTGCTTCAGCAGGGAACCCCAGCAGCCGCCATGGCCGAGAAGACGGCAGCCCAGATCACGCTCGACGACATACTGACAGTCTTCAGTGCCACAAAGACGGTTAAGAAGGTCGCGTCAAACCAGAAGCTCTTCGTTCTGCCAGAGCCATCGTCCGACGACATCAAAGCCCTCGAGCAGCCAAAAAGAGCATTGTAAGTGATGGGCGTTCGCATAACTAATCACATACTGTGACGAGCAAGAAGAGCAAAAGAATCCAAAGGGCTAGATTTTCTTTCTTAGTCACAACCATTCAAAGAAAGACATTGAAGCCAGAGCAAACATAGGGGAAGGTAGTTGTTACGGTTGGTTGAAATATAGAAATGGTAAGGAAAAGGGTAATAAAAGGGGACAAAAAGGACAATTGCCATAGGTGGGAGCCAAACCCACATCTTCCGCATTACAGGTGTGGTGATTTGCCAAGCAAGCTACTGTTGCAACAACCTTCCCGCCCACTTGAGTACCATTTTTTTTTGTGTACGGTATTGTCCCAGGGAGTGTTAGCCAGTTCCACTCAAAGCGAAGACAGTGGGCATAGAACATCCTTTCTTTTTTAACAGCAGGCATCCCTTAGTACACAAGCTCGAGTGCAAGCGATTGGCCAGTAAACCCTCGTATGTCACCTTGTGGCATCAAGACTGCCAAATTCAAGGTCCTGACTGTGCAGTGGCGAGAGGAATAGGAGAATCCGAGGCGCATATTTTGAGAGGTTACCACGGGCAACGCATTAGCAGACGGGGATGAGACGTGTGTCGCAAAGAAGTTGTTCTTGAAGAGATGGCAGGACCCACCTCTTGACAGTAGTGTTGGTGTCGCGGTAAATGAGTTCAGAGCCAGAGAAAACGCTGAAGTGTGACTACATTTCTTTCTCCTAATTCACTTCAGTAAATAAAGTGCAGTGCTCCCAAATTCAAGTGCAAACAGTTCCGAAACTACTCCCATGCATTAGTATTTGTAATGGGGGCTTAATTCAGAGTACTCCAAAGCATACATTTAGGACTAATACATCCTTCTAAACCGGCTACAGAGCAATTACATATCACGCTTTCGTGTATTTACGCATAGAAGGTGGTTGTTACTTTTCCCATTTAAATTTATGAGCACTGTACCTCCATTTTGCATCTATTCCGAGCTGCCGTCTTTCTATCTCCTTAAGAACCCCCACAAAACCTTTACTTCAGAACTGGGAACATACTGGAGTGCGATGACTTTCAGTGAATGTATTCCCCGAAAAATTTTGCAAGTGATCTGATAAGATTGTGTGTGTGTATTGCTTGAGAGTGCAATGTCATGTCTCTTCACACTGGGTTGTTAGAGGTAGTTGGAACTATTCTAAGTGCAAAAGCCAGAATTACCCCGATACAACAGGACTTGAAGCCGCAGAAACAAACTTGCGCTTATTAGGTTGCCCTAAATTGACGTGTCTTTCTGTGAGAACTGTATAAATATGTGGTGGCTTCGGTGATGTCGGTGCGTACTCCCTATAGTGACTACTTTTGTTGAGCGAGGGGGATGGGCCGCTGCAGGCGGCGACTCTCCATATGGCCTATGCTCCATCTCACTGGCATTGTTCAGTGTGGCAAAAGCATAGTCGCATCACTCGGCAAGAGAAAGAAACCAGAAGAACGGATCCTCTGTTGACCTTCTGTGATTGCCCTCCGCATAACATTAACCGAGCGGATGCTTCATGAAAGGATTTGTACCGCAGAGTAGATTTACCCACCTCCCCTCTCCGGCACACGCAGCTGGTTCTTGTAATTGATTGGCTTATGCGAGCCCCAAGTCCTTGCTGCATTGCATGGAGTTGGCGAGACGGGAGTGCAGACGAGGAGGATAATTTATTCGAGGCTTGTTGCTGGACGCGGCGGCTCGTTTGGCTTCTCTAATGCTGAATTGTGCACTTTTGCAGCTCCAGTGGAACGCACTATGCCAAAGAATATCAAGAGAAGGAGCTGCAGTTGTTGAAGCAGGTGCGTTTTTCTCCTTTCGTGTGCTTCAAGACTGAAGCACAGGTGTCGTGCCCCGCAGAGTTTTCTGCAAAAATTGCTGGAGAGAACTCTAGCACTACTAGCTTGCGAGAGCTGGGGGCATGGCGGTTCAGCCAACATAAGAATGAGTAGTAGTACACGGATTTGTGTTAACTCTGGCCCTCTGACTTCAAACAGGTCTGTGACTTTGCACAGATGGACTATTTCTAACGAAATGTATTGCATTAGGAAGGCAGTAGTTTGCAATTGTTACATATGTGTGCAGGAATTTATTGCCTTGCGGTGTTTACAAAACGACAGTCGCCTAGAAATTTAGACAGGTAAAGTGTAATAAATAATGCCATAAGCTATTAGCACTAAGAGGAAATCTTGTCCTATTGGTTACTCCCATGGTAGCTGCATGATTTCAGTGCCAGAGTTCCCTGTTAGTCATTTTAGTTATGTACTGCAGCAGAAGCTCGTTGATATGTTCCTGTTTGTTACGTTTTCCCATTTCTTACGCTCTCAAATGCCAGTCTCATTTAGTTACAGCAATGATGCATCACTGATGCTGCCTCACTTGTCAGCGCCGACTACATTTATCATCACATGTTGCCATTAACAAGTCACCTCCAGGGTTTTCGATTGTTTGTTCAGTACTTTCAATTTAGAGATTTATCAAGGTTGGTCTCATTTCTATTGAATTTCAAATAAAGTCTTGTGTGAGAGCAGCTTTTTTCCTCTTCTATAGTGCTACTGCGGGTGTTATCAGACATTGTTTTCCCTGATCATGCATTCTTTCCTGCGGACGATCCCCTAAGGAACTTATAGGCGGCGTTCTGCTGTAAATGGCGATGCAAGGCTTTTTGTGTGCGTCCGTGGCTTTGTTCACGGTGTCCTACTTTTCTCTCGCTGCCAATCAGTTGGAGCCAGTGGACCCGGCGGGACCATCGAGGCGACCTGGGGATGCTGTGGGCGACGACCTCCTTGCTTTGGCGGGGTCTCAGGCCGGCCAGTCTGCGGCCCTTTCGGACTTGGCCGTGGAGAGCACCCAGCAGATCTACGCCACCTACTGCCAACGGGCGCACGTGCCGAACATGGACCTGCCAATCATGGAGTGCAAGGAAGATGTCAGTGACCTGCCCACAATCTTGAGTGGCAGTTGAAAGCTTCTTGTCTTTCTGGAACTGTCAGATGATAGCGCGGATAATCGGAGGGAGAAAAAAAATTTGGCAGCACATCCATCCTTTGGAGATTATTGACAGTGTTTATGCAGTTAGCAGTCTCTCTTATGGTGGGAGTGTGATTGGTGACGACATATTTTACTTGTTGTGATTATAACGATGAAATTAACGAGACAGAGTTGTGATATCAGATGTTGTACAAGTGGAGAGGGTTCATTGAAGGAAGTGATGAGGCCTGTGGAGATGCCAGGCTCCTCTTCTGCTACTTTTTCTTTTTCATTGAAGAGCGGCATATTCTTAGTGGCTCATACCCAGGGACCCAAGTTGGCGTAAAAGAAGTTACAAATGGATGTATGTAAAAGTGCATGCAGTTCCCAAAAGAACGCTTAGCGCACGTAAAACGGGTTTATGAATTGCCGTGTGCATACCTGCCAGCTCTCCGGAATTTTCCGTAAACTCTTCGAATTTGGGCTCATCTTATTTTACTAATGTTGCATCAAGCTTATGAAAAATTTTGTTGACAAAAAAAGTTTTCCACACCTTCTGTTCAAAGTTCTCTAAAAAGAAATAGACACTAGAGGGATACTTCCTTCAAGCAACTTTTCACAGGTAGGTTCCTGAAGAAGGCGCAACTGGCAACATCAGAGCTGCTGGGAAAGTCACTGTGATCTAAAAAAAAAAAAAGAACATTGCTTGTCATTATCTGCTTGTGGCTGTTAGTGTGCTGCCCCTGAAGGTATGTCATTGCTAAAAAAAAAGTAGTATGTGTGTATCTCACAAAATGGCATATGCTCAAGGCAAACTTTAAGTAAATGGCCAAGTTTTTTTCAGTTGCATTGCGGAAACGTTTCTCTATGTAAGCTTTTCGTCGTGAATTCACTCGTACATCAAATGGAAACTGGAGGCTGCACTATATCCACACTATCAGAAGCTACGCTTTTTTGACATTCGAAATTTTAGTTGCTGTTGGCTTGGGATTTTGACAATATCGTCTCATCATGAGTTATCGTCAATTTTGATGAGCCCACTTCGTTGCCGGTATTTCTCTAATTTCCTAATGACTTGTTGCGTACGAAACACCTAGCTAGTGTTTTTATTCTGGACTAATTCCTGGTTTGGTTCTCAGCTTACCACGGCTGCATTTAGATGGGAGCAGAATGCAAAAATGCTCATGTATCCTGCCTTGTGCGTACCCTAAAGAACCCCAGGGGATCAAAGTTTAATCCGGAGCCCCTATTATGGAGTACAGTTATAGCCCACTATGTAGCTTTGGGATGCTAAAGTAGCGGAAATTTGAAAAAATTACTATATCCGGAGCTTAACTTGGTAAAAGCCAACTGCAATGACATTTTGGACCGTGTAACATGCCTAGTTCCAAATGGCATATATCTAGGGCAGCTTCTGTATGAAATTTTGTGTATGAAATATAAGAGAACATGTAAGAAGGAGCTAGAAGAAATAGATATTTGTTATGCTGAAACAAGAAGATGCTGCCATAACTGCTTGTCAAAGATGATACAGAAAGCAGAATCTTGAGAATGAATGCAGAGCCTGGGCATGGCCTCTGAGATTAAGCGGCACTTCCATAGTGTGCTGGACGTCTCCAAGGCCCGCATCATATCTGCCAATCGCAAGGTGCTCACGTTGTCAGCTAAGGTGCTTCGCTTGCAGGGTGTTTATAAAAATATAGACAATCGCCTACTGTGAAGCTGTGCCAGAATGCTTCGGCAGCATATAACTACTCGCATATAAGCCATTTAGCTAAGGTGAAATTTTATTCCCGTTCCCATTTCAAAAAGGTTCGAAAATTACCATTTTGATGATTGTGCACTCTGCGGTGGTATGGCTGCACTAAAGAGAAAAAAAAATGCCTTGAGGTGACTTTCCACGTGCCTTCTTGTGACAGGTGCTGCGGATGGTGGACACATACTCCACAGTGGTCATCCGGGGAGCCACGGGTTGTGGCAAGACAACGCAGGTGCCCCAGTTTGTGCTGGACCACTGCGCTTCCATGGGCGTCCACTGCAACATCGTGGTGACGCAGCCGCGCCGGATCGCAGCCATCAGCGTAGCGCACCGCGTGTGCCAGGAGCGTCACTGGACGCTGGGCAGCATTGTCGGATACCAGGTGCGGGGGACGCTTCCTCCACCAGATCACCATCTTTGCCTTCACCCTCACTATAGTTGTTCAACTACGATATGGTGAATTACTGAATGCGGTCGACTCCCCTTAATTGACCCCTGTTAATTCAACTTTTTGCCTAATTCAAACCCACGGGAATGTCCCAGCAGGAAACCATAAATTGCTATAGAAGCAAAACTCCTTCAGTTAGAATACGATAGCATGTCACTTCGGTGAACACCCAACCGGCGCTTTCTTATGCACGCAGAGACGGTTTTGCATGACCGTGCAGAGCTTGAAGACACAAGAAATCCAACAGATTGCGGTACTGGTTTCCTAGCTAATGGGGACGACAGCAGTAACCTATCTTGCAGTGATGATGATGACTTGTACTAAACCATGGGCGATGTTTCTTTTTCAAAGTATGCTTGAGTTAGGTGTGCAATTGATTAGTAGGCTTATATGTACCATTAACATAAACCCAAATGTGAACAGGAACAAATGTCTGTTATGTGTAGTTAAATGGAAGTGCGACGTGTAATCACTCTGTAGCCGTTTTCTAAGCATGGAATAGTCCCAAATGTATGTTTTGGAGGGGATGAAAATTGGTGGCGCAACGGTCCATTGGAAATGATTGCCGATGTTATTGTGATCGGCACTCTATCTTAGTGATGCAAGTTGGTATCAAAGAAGTCAGTTGAAGAACAACACACACCCAGTGACAAAGAACCAGTGGGGCATACTCAATGGCACGTACCCAGTGACCAAAGTTGGTGCGAAAGGAAAACTGTTATAGATTCAGGCATCAATATCGGATGGTGCATGAAGTATCCCAAGAATGCTAATCGCATTGAAAGACGACTTACTGCAGACGGGTTCTGAAGCCACACCTTATGCATTATGCGTGCGGTGATTTACCGGGTAGGCTAGTGAGATGGCCATCCTTCTGCCATTTTCTTGGGTATTTGTCTACACGTACGAGGTTATCGCTGGGAGTGTGATCCAGCGGCGCTCATGGCCACGGCAGCAGGTGTGGAACCACAGCTGCGCTGCAAGGCTACCACTGTTGCGGCCGGTTCAAAAGGGAGTGTCTCTCAGCTACGGCATTCTGCCACAGAGTTCTTGGGGTTGGCTGTTCCTTGAGTATTTGTGTGCAAGATGAGCCTTGGCAGTGTTAGCCAGTGCCGATTGTTTGTTTCCTGATTGTGACTAGCGAAAAATCTGCTCCTCCGCATCTCCTTATTCTCTTCGCCAATTCTCTTTTGCTGGTGACTTGCAGGTCGGCATGGACAACCAGACGTCGGCCGATACGAGACTGGCGTACGTGACGACGGGCGTGCTGCTGGAGAAGCTCATCGGCAAGAAGGACATGAATGATTACACGCACGTGATTATAGATGAGGTGAGCTGCTTTTTGTGTACAGTGTTCTGTGCCTCGTGATGTTGCAGCTTCGACGCTGGAAAGTTGAACGATGGGAAGCTGAACGTGTGGATAATTGTCACGCATGCACATTAAAAAGCCTAGTGCGATGGGAATGGTCTTTGGCATCTAATGTACCCTACGATATATTGGTGCTCCAAGCCAGACACCAACTGAAAGTGGCCTTTATTTCAGACAGCCCACATGTTTGCATGTGCACTGGTGGCACCATCTCTTGATGACAACATTAACTGTAACAGACCCGCCTTGTGTCTGTGTTTAACATTACAGGGCCTTCAGAATTCATCAGACTTGTAGGAGTTTTGTTGCTGTTAAATAAAGCAGCTTGGTGATGGCAGTGGAGAAGCTTCTGCAATTTCTCGTGGAGCTTTTGTACTGCTATAGCATTGCCGTCAGCAGCATGCGCTTCTGTTGATGAAAAAAAAACGATGCTGCAATCTGCTCAATTCTGCTATTCCAAAAAATTATCTTTCACCAAGCTCTGCATATACAGATAGCATTATGGCGAACAGTAGGCAATCGCTTCGTGCTACAGTAGAGTTCTCTATTTAATTGCGGGCTCACTATTCAAAATAACACAAGTGAAGGAATGCCTTCTGGGGCATGTTCAGTTGTTTGTGGTGAATTAATCTTTCTAGATCATTTCCTCTTTGCTCACTCTGTTAGGCGAATGCTGCCTGCACTGCTTGGTACAATGTTAGGCTGCCTGCTCTGATGTGTCCCCTAATTTCGTTATCCAAGCTTGCCTGTGTTAGGGCTTACAAGTTGCTTTTTTTTTTCCTTGTCCTTATTTTTCGTGACTCTCTTCCCACCAGGTGCATGAAAGAGACCAAGAAACGGACTTCCTCCTGCTTGTGGTGCGCAAGTTTCTGCGGTCCAACTCTCGTGGCGTCAAGGTCGGTCGATCTAATGACTTTCCTATAAGTCTACAGCCTAACCCGTTGCATGTGGGTTTCTGCTGCTAAGCTAAGTGCAAAGGCGACATGTTTTATCCCCTTCTGCGATGGCAGCATTTCGATTCGGACGGAATGCAAAAAGGCTTGTGTACAAAACTTTGAACCGATAGTTAACCAGGGTCCAAAGCGGCCCTTGAAAGCTGTGATAAACCTTTGAATGTGAAACTGCCATATTCAAAACGTTGAAAATCCTGAAGTTTCCTTCGCACTGCTTAAACATCCTTGAATTTAGCTTTCAGCTAAGCTTAGTTGATTTCATTATAAAACTATAAAACTTAGTTGGTTTCATTATAAACTATAAAACAGCATGCCAATTTCTTGTAACTGTGCCAACACATTTTTTTGTTTTGCATCCACTTGTAACGAATAGGCAGGAAGAAGGTGCACAGTATAATTGCGGATACAGTACTGCACCTAATGAGCACCAAATCCAAAGATGTAGCAATTCCTTTTTTTTTTTCGTTTTTTCTTTCACAGGACTCTAAGCACAAATCTGTACCTTTGTTTCAATCTTGTGTCTACGGTGCATCAATTGCAGGTTATCCTTATGTCGGCCACGATCAACGTAGATTACTTTGCGGAGTACTTCTCGTCGTCGCTGTTTGAGCATCTGGAGCCGGCGCCAATCATTGAAATTCCAGGCAAGATGAAGGAGGTCAGGGAGTACTACATTGACAGCCTGCGGACGCTGGGCGAGGTAAGCACTCTGGTGCTGTCACCAGACTTTGACCCCACATTTCCGGTGGAGTCGGCACTTTGGTGTTTTGGAAGGGCCACCAAAGGAAAGTATGAAGCTGAGCTAGATCGAGTCGTTATTTGTCCAGAAGCGTACCGACATTCACT
Source organism: Dermacentor andersoni (assembly GCF_023375885.2). Taxonomy (NCBI): domain Eukaryota; kingdom Metazoa; phylum Arthropoda; class Arachnida; order Ixodida; family Ixodidae; genus Dermacentor; species Dermacentor andersoni. The sequence continues at coordinate 123,285,134 of NC_092820.1, forward strand.
CTGTGCCAATATATGACATTTTTACGTCAAAAATTGCCACCAAAGGCCTCGCTGCTGCTTCTCAGTTTGAATGGTCCATGCTAAAACAGACGAATTGATGTAATCTCCACGCGACCTCCCCTCTATGCCGCTGTGTGGCCAAGGCCGACGTCACATGAGGGATACCTTAGTCCAGAGTAAATGGGGCTACTGCGATTTTTTTTTTTTCATTTTCTTCCTCACAAAAGCTCCTTTCTCGCTATCAAGGAAAAATTGTTTGTTACAGAAGCCTAATGTTTCAATCTATCTCGATTTAATATTGGCTGTTGGTGTTTCTTGAAGCTGCTAAACTCTAGAAACCTTCCACTTGTGCAGATTATTGTCTGAAGGAATCTGCGGGCACTCGGCCTAACTCCACATATCAGGCCACTGACTGTGTTCAGAAGCTGTTCAACTGATCACTGTCCAAACTATCAATTGCAATCTGTAAAGCAAAATAGTAATTCTTGTATAGCCTGCATGCTTCGTTGTACAGTGACATACTTTGTTTTTCTCTGGCTCATGCCAACAGCTTCCAGAGTTTGTCCCGGAAGACCCTGGTATTGCACCGGAGTCATTTCGCATTGCCCACCGTCTCATCAAGGTCTTTGACAGGATCGAAGCGGTGGAGCAAAAGTAAGTTCACGCCTGCAACAGGATTTTGATACCTTACGTATGATATAATTGTTTTTGTGAAGTTTATAAATTCCTTAGTACTTCGTCCATGACAAACTGTAGAGGTATGCACATATTAATTTTTAAAGCCAAACTGCATACGAATAGGATAGAGTCAAACATGTTTACAATGAACTCGATAGTTCTGCAAAAATTGGTCGTTGTATCAGTAGCCCGTTATATGTGGACTCGCCCTTCAAATTGTGCGAAAATTCAGGACACTAAACCTGGTGCCACCAGTTATGATTCAATACCACTTTGGTCTCAATATCTTGGTTACAGCATCTTAATTTCTGTTCCCGGCAGTTTTCCGCATCTAGCTGAAAGCTTCCGTTAAGAATGCCTTATAAAGAAGGAAATGCAGTGTTGTAGCTCTTCCAAAATGGCACCTGGCCGGTTCCGATCACCTGCCATTTTGTAACTACGAGCGCTGCGGCTGCCATTCTTTTTCTAGAGCTTTACGTACAGTCAACGACCAATTTTTCTGACTCTCTAGGGGCTGCAAAAACGTCTCAAAAATCGGGCAGTCCGAATTAATGAATGTGTGCCTTTTACAGCCCCCAAGGGCTCAAATCTACACAAGCACGTCCAAAGTAGCTCTAAAGGCCTGCCGGTACATTAGGAGTATCAATGCTCGTACTGTGGCAGGAGACGGCAGCTGCACATGTGTATAATTAAGGAATGCATGTTGCGTCACGTGACAGTGGCCCATTTCCAATCTTAGTATACTTCACCCCAATACATTGCGTGTGCTTCACCGCTTAACACCGCTGTATTGCGGCAAAGCTGACTTATGGGAACGGGAATTATGCAACATTTAACCTTTACCATTCTTTCTGTGCTTCAAAGCCACCGGCGAGGTATGACAAAGGCAGGGTCCCAGTACAGTTACGCTTTTTTTACCAGGGAATCAGATCTCTGAAAAACACAACCTTTTGGCACCAACGTTCAGTAAGTCGCCACACTACGATCATTCGACACGTTTTCTGGTCTCTGGATCCCTTGTAAGCGAGAAAAGGATTGAGGCATGCGGGATCAAGAGCAGCAGGTGCCTACTGTGGTAGCTTCCCTGTGGTACTTGCCTGCCCGTGTCACGTGAAAATGCCTGCACGCCGTCAGTTTCCTCTTCTGGTGCTAGCAAATCTCATGTGTTGCAGCACGCTGCGTCTGCAGCTGTCGCCGTGAACCCGCCCTGATGAGCATCTTCATTTACCTAGCCGTGTGACCACGCATCCGGCATAGCACCGTTGGAAGCATATTGCGTGCATCTGATAGGCCACAACCCAAATGCGCTGCCGTTTCCTGCTGCAGGTGGCGTTTAGAGAAATAATAAAAGTTTATAGAAATAATAAAACACGCAGACCAAATGTCTGCATGTTGTTTTACTTTCCACCGCAGCAAGAGAAATGTAGTTCTGCTTTGTCTGCTTGTTCCCATGTCGTGCAGTCGCGTGCACGGACCTTCGAAAGTATGCCATTTTCTACCGTGTTCCAGCGCACCATCGCGCTCTATGAACCGCTTGTGTCTGCCTCAGTATTTGTGGAGCACTGACTTATACCGCTGGTCAGGTGTTCTCGTGCAAAGCGCGCTAAATCGTGTGCCGCGCGAAACGTGACAAACACGACAGCTCACGCACGATGTCGTCAGTGCAAGTGCACAACGCAGAAAAAAGTGAGGGGAAAAAGAAAAAGTGAAGGCATGGCCCGTGACGTATGCGTCACCCAATCTTCGAGCTTCGATGTGGAAGAATGCAGGGAAGGAATTTCGCTTGGGGGGGGCTTTACGGTGCAAGTGGAGAGAGTGTCTCTCTTGGCAGTGGCCCTCGCCTCCTAAAATCATGGGTTCATGGCACTGAAATATTTCTATCTCGGCTATTAATGAACCAATTTGGAAAATTCTTGCAGCAGAAAGAACGCTGCCTAGAGGGCACATAACTTCCAGCGTATAACCGAAATTTGCTATGTGGCCTGGTGAGGGGCCCTTTAACAATCGGAGAGAGTCACTGCTGAAACACTTGGTATTGCAAACTGTGGCAGCATGGCATCCAATGCTGCAGCTGCTTGGTTAATTTCAGCATGACATGGAAAACATGGCATTTCTTCTACTGTGGCTGTGGCTAAGCACTCGGAGCTAGGTCTGCTAGGTCTGCCTGTCCAACTGGTTCGGTTACACTGCAGCATTCGGAGTTGGGCCCTGATCCATGCATTGCTTGTATAGGATATGGATAGCAACAGCATTTTACTGCAACGTCTCATCATACCAATGTCGTCTTGCCGTCACCGTGTCACTATCATTATTGTTATACTTGTCATTGTCGACGATGTTATCGTGCCATCATTGTCATTATCATGCCATGGTCACCGTGCCATGGTTGTCATACCATCAAAGTTATTGTGCCGTCATTGTCATGTTGCCGTCGCTGTTATGCCTTAACTGTCTTCGTGTTTTCACTGTTGTATACAGTGGGGGAGTTGAAACAAAAATGCAGGATTTTTGCATAAACTTGGGGTCTGGCACGAATCATCGAAGTAACTGCTGTTGCAGTAAATGAGCTAAGGTGCATTACAGTCACTGGAATCTGCTGTTTTATCTTATTTTGGTTTCTTCAATTCTTTTCTTTCCTCGCAGGGTTGATGTGAACAAGGACAGGTTTGCTCCAAATCGTGGGGCTGTCCTTGTCTTCCTTCCTGGTGAGTGGCACGACAGAGTGTGTTTTGAAAGTCCAGAAACATCTCACTGCTAGCAGCAATGACGATGGCAACTTTATTCCTGGCAGCATTTCTTTAATTGCATAGTGCCTTAGAACTGTTGTGAAACGACAAGTTGCGAGTTGTCATGGGTTTTATCCCCTGCAGCAGTTGGGCCCCATTCTCTGAAGCATTGTGACATGTGACATTTGTGCACAGTAAAAGGACTCCAAACCAGCCTTCGATCCCTACGACGCCTCTCATAGCCCGAATGTTCCTTTGGCAATTGATAAATCAGTCTGTCAATCAACTGACACATCAATAAATTTTACCTGCAGGGTCGCGCCAAGTCTGCAGATTGCGGAATCTTTGACAGGGGGCATATCACGCCGAACCTAAAGCAGGCGGCACCTTGTCTTTACTGTAGGCGCCGGCAACGCGAGTCACATGATGCGCGATCCTTTCGCCTGTCGCGCAGGTTGACCTTACGATAAACGACCTGCCGTAAAGTTGGGATAGTGCTTCTGCATTTTGGAGAAAAACTGGAAAGCAAAACTTTCGATGCAGTAAATAAGGTCGCTGCACAGGTCGACTATTAAACATAAAACTTCATTGTTATTCAATACAGCAGAGCATCACTAATTCATTAGTTTCAGAGGAAAAAAAAGCATTTGATTTTATTCAAAAGAAATTGTATTGATAAAAAAAGAATACTTTATAAACCTTCGTATACTACTACAACCGAGCTGTAATCAGTCCTTGCACACTAATTTGGTGTTCCCTTTAAGAGTAGACCATACTGTATGTCTTGATTATTAATGATAGCTTGCTAGAGTCTTGTTATGCAATGCTAGGAGACTTCCAAGCATTATTCGGTCTGCCGCGAAGCTGACCGAATAATCGAGCATGTCCGAATTTTTGGAGTCCGAAAAATCAGTCGGCGACTATATCTTGATTAGATCTTAAGCTTTTCTGGCTTTGGCTTTCATATTTTATCATTTGGTCAATAGGTGTGGCTAGGTGATATGACTACTGTTCCTCCTTTTGAAGTAATTTACCTGTTGCCTCCTTTTCTTTTTTTCCCAGGCTATGAAGAAATTTCTGTGTTCACCGACATGCTTCGGGAGGACTGTATTTCCCTGAGGTACAGTACAGTAATGCCATGATAATTCGAATATCCTGGGACTGGAAACAATGTTAAAATTAACCATACATTTATTTATCAAATTCGTAGAGGAAACGTTAAACAGATGCTTACTACATTAGTGCGCCCCCTTGTTTATGCAAGAGCCCACAACTCTCATTTACATTTTGCACAAAATCAAGGCTGAATGTGCAGTTTTTGTCATCTTGTCTCGGATAGGCACACACAACAGTGAGGGTTTCACGACTTCCTTCGCAGTGTAACAGCAGCTTGAAACACTGGTGTTAATTCAGTAAACTCTCCTGGCATGATTTCACAATTATTTCTTGTCAGTGAGCAGATGGCAACTGATCATTCATTACCACGTAGCCAGTGCGCTTGACGCCAGCAATCGGGCCACAGTAGAGTTGCTTTTCATCCTCAACGGCTTCTGCCATGACATTGCACACATTGTGCATTGAATCAAAAATTTCTTGCCGAAAGCATTGAAGATGAATCCGTGGTAGCTATCTGCACGATCACTGTTGACCATTCAGTTCTGAAAATTTGCAGCCAGCGTGGCGTCGTACCAACGTAACAATCAACAGGTGCAGTGTTATAAATGGCATTCCAATACGGTTCGTGCTGACGAGCACGGTGTTGACTTGGCCGCTTTGTTTCGGTCGAACGCTAGTGCTGCATACGCTCTCATGCGTCGCAAATTTGTGGTGCCCCGTGCCCGGCACACTCCGAAGGTTGTCCAAGATATCTGGTGCATGGCCAAATGCATCCGAATTAATGAATGCTCGATGCCATTAAGTGATGCATAAGACTGCTGGAACCAGAGGGCGGGCCCGAATTATCCAAATGATCTAATTAACGAGAGTCAAACAGATTTTACTGTAGCTCGAAATTCTAATCTAGCTCAGAATGCTCTGGCACTCCAGCTCAAAATGCTCTGGTTTTGCTCAAGCATTGCGGAATAACGCCACTGCTTTTTTGCTGTTTGCCTCAGTTTCTTCCTTTCCCGACTTCAATAAATGTGCTCCTCTCTAGGTGGACAGTGCTTCCCCTCCACTCCACAGTGACTCAGCAGGAACAGCAGTCTGTCTTTCTCTCTCCGGCCAAGGGCCACCGAAAGGTACTTGCAAGATTGAAATGATTTATTTGCTTATTTATTCGGTCGAGGCTGAGCACAGGGTTTGTTGGTTTGGTATCTCACTGTCACCAACTCTGACAAAAAGCAAGAACACTCATTTGCAATGACCTCCGCGCTAGTTGCACAACGCTGAATAGCTGCTCTTGAGCTGGTGGTGCACCCTCCACTATGCTGTGTCTTAGAACAGCTGTAACTGCGTAATGTTAAAGCTAGGGTTCTGTGAATGTGTGAAATTTCAAATATAAATTATTTGAATAGTCTCTGCTACTCTGTTCCTATATGATATATGTTGCTTCTCTCTCTCAGTAAACACAACACCTTATGTGACCTACTATCAAGTTGTTTCCATATTTCATTGCTGACATTGCCGAGAGGCTCCAGGTAATAAAGCCTTTTATAATTTTCAAGCTCTTCAGTGAATTGGCCTTGTTATCGTGAATGGTATTACATGCATATGTCAAAGTGTGCAAGCCCGATTTCTGATCTTTTACCCAACGGACTCCATGCAATCTTTGTATTTGATGTTGCTTCACAAATGAGAAATATGCAATTTGATATTTGAGGGTCATTTTCTTGAATAAACATTTGTATTCCATTTGAATTCACTGTTCAAACACTTCTGGTTAAAGATTATTTAAATAGGGCCATGACATGGTTGTCCTCTACTCTCAGTTCATCATTGTAACTGAGAGAACAATGATGGAACGATGATGAAGAGGGGTCAATGTGGTTATATGTACAAAAAATTCACTATTGTAAATTCCCGCAAAGGAGTTTGCCAAACTAATGGGGGCATAGTCAAATTTGCAAATTTTGCAGTTTGTTTTTGTAATGCACTTTGCTTTCTAATGACACTAGAAAAGTAGTTGTGGCACTCGTGGTGAAACTGTGCACAGGAAACAGCCCCACATTGTCTCAACTTCAAACATGACCATTGCTGCTCTAATTTGCATGCGAAGCAGAGAAGTGTTCTTGCAGATTAGGAAAGGAGTCTGTTTTGCTTTGTATTTTTGCAAAGGTTGAAATGTTGCTGCGTGTTTTCATTTTGTAGGGATACATTTAATTTTTTTCCGTTCCAGTTATCATCGAAAGTTCAGGTTACTGCGCACACTCGAGAGCCACAGCCCCAACTTAGTAGCCCCCCCTCCTTCTCTAGAATATGAATGCTTGAGGAAAAGAAAGTAAAAAAAAATGCCCGATGGCACTGCCCGTGGCATGCATTGTCTTTGGAAGTTGTTGTGGAAAGCGTTTAAGTTCCAGGTGTATCCAACACCATGGATGGCATGGAGCCCAACTGTATGCGCGAACGCACTGCCGGACCAGACCTGAGCACCAGACAAGCACCTGGTGTGCGGCGGGCGTTTGCGTTGAACAAATTAATGCATCAGAGAAACAGTTGCATTCGCTCTTTTGGTATAAAAGGGATCACAGGGATTGCGCATGGTGAGAAAACTTGGGCGGAAATAGCCTGCACTCGTGCAAGTTCCACACCTTCTCAAGATTGCAAAAAGAAAAAAGAAAGTGGGGCCTTTACACAAATGTACAAAGTATATGCGGGAGCAAGTTATGTGTGCTGGTACTAAAGTGGACTCTCTTTAAATGGAACCTCAAGAGACCAGGGAAAATGGTTACGTTTATCAGGAGTTCCATTTAGTAACAGCCAAAGCTGAATACAAGTGCACGAATACAAGACCAACCAACCATGAGGAAGATGTTCCGTCTAAGGGGCAGTTCCTTTTAAGTGATTTCTGTTTATTGAGATTCCACTGTACACACTTTATTTTCCATCTCTCTGCAGATCATTCTGTCAACAAACATAGCCGAGAGCTCCATCACCGTTCCAGACATCAAGTACGGTGAGTACCTGAACGACTGCTGGCCTCTGTTTTCGTGCTACGCTCTTCACTGCTCACCAGTGTCAAGAAATTGCTTTTTTATTAGCAATAACCGCATTTGCTCGAATCTAGCGCGCACTTCATTCCCGATAAAGTGGGTCCAAAAATTGTGTGCGCGTTAAAATCAAGAACGACCCTAAATCTGCGTTACCCTATCGTCATAGGCATTTCAAAATGGCTGCCTCATATGCGCTTCGAGCCTAGGTGCCGTAGCTTCCTCCGTGTGCTGTAGTATGTGTGCTTAGGTTAGTGCATCGTCTGTCTTCCCGGTCTTCCCGTTTTCTGCATTTGCTCTATCAACATGGGAGTGCTTGCTGACTGCAAAGCCGAGTTCATCAATATGCCACAATTAAATGGAGAATGATCACGTGTACGGAGATGGACAGAAATCAGGCTGCATCACGGGCGTTCAGAGTTGCGTCAACAGTAGTTGAGTCTGTCAAATTTTTTAGTTACTTCGGATTGTGTGTTTTCACGGTTAGTATGTTTTTTCTCATGGTTTCTTTCCTGAATTAACAAGGTTCTACTGTACTCGAAGCTTTCGCTGCCTTCGCCATCGGGGCTGTCGTGCTGTCACGATACGAACTGCACGTGCTTGACTCAAGCATAATGGGCTAAAAAGTTTCTAGTAACGCAATGGACGAACAGTGAGTTTATCTGCAAAAACGATGAAGCTAAGCGGACACACTGTCATGCTCTGCTCAATTGGCTCAGTGGAGCCAGGGCAGGGTTCCACCTTCCACAGCTGGCATGAGCATTGTGCCTACAGACTCTAGTGTTCCTGTTGTTCAGCTCTGTTCAGCCCTGTGTCTTAGCGTAATGGACAGTAAACGTCAAGCTCCAAAGGCTGCAATTTCCTTTTTGGTTTCATCTTGTCCACCATTGTGGTAGGACACCAGCAACGTCAATGTTGGTGCTTCTCGTCACGACAGCATTCTGAGATGCCTGGTACGGCTGCCAGGGTGCTGTTTCAGCTGAGCAGAAGCAGTTGCCTTGCATGCTCTGTCACGCCAACATGTCACCGCCCCTGCAGTATTGTTTTAACACTGTCCAAACAGCTTCAGCACAATGTTAAACCTTGCTACCACTTTTTTGTCGCTTAAAAGTGTCTGCAACTGTCTGGGGGTGAGCATCGTACGTGAATGAATGCTTGCAGCACTCCGCTGGTGCACTAACGAAACACTGATAAGCCAAGCCATCGCCAAGAGCTTAAAAGCAAGGCTCAAAGCAAGATGCGAGCAATACACTGGTGACTGTACACTTGCAGCAGTCAATCTCTGTCATGGTCAGACAGTGTGGCATGCACTGGAGGCAGGAAGAATCGGTTAGCGCATATGAGCACTTCTTAACCCTCTCTCGGCAAGAATTGTAGTGCACAACAAGGAACCTCCAACACGAAAAAGAACAAAATGTTGAAACTATCCTGAGAAATTCGAGTGTAAGCTACTGTAATCACATAATTTACCGTATTTACTAGCATAATGATCGCACTCGTGTAATGATCGCACCCTGAACTTGTCGCAGCACTATGTCATGTGCCAAGTCTAGCTAATGATGATCGCGCTTACCATCTGTCAAATGCTACGAGGACAACTCTTGAAGTCATATGAAGCGGTTTGCACGCACCCAACAATCTTAAGCAGGTGCCCCATTTCATTCATTTCATCACTTTCCGCACTTCCATGAAAAAAAAAAGGTACAACCAAACTTGCCTCGGCTTTATTATTTTTAGGCTTCAGTGGTTTTGGTCAACAAGAAGAACATAAAGTACACCTTTCGATCCTTCTCGTCTGCACTCGTGGGCATGCAACAAATCGCGAGCGGCAACGATGGTGGCCACCTTTACACTGATACGTTAGAAGTGTACCCTATTCATACGCCGACACTTGTAACGCAGCTAAGATACTCGCCCACCCTTAGCAGAAACGTGTTGTATTAGGATAGCAGTGAAGACCAATGCCGCAGTTTCCGCAGAATGCCTGCCTTCTGTTTCTATGTCACTCGCAGCTAAGCGTGCCCATCTGTTTCTGTCCCCCCAAAGTTGACATGGCTACATTATTGCCGCAAACTTGCGGATATTAACGATATTATTCATTACTGATACGGAAGAAACTGTTTCAATGCGCGTAATGTACTCACGAGGTGAAAAATAATTGCGTTCGGCACGTTCGGCTTGCTCCGCCGGCCGCCGTTTTTCTTTAGCTGTCCTGCACTGATAGCGGCAGCCGCCTGCTTGTCATCCCACAGCAAATGTGGGATGAAAAAAGAAAACGTTTCTTTTCATGGAAAATTTGACCCGCGTAATGACCCCGAATTTGCGTCAATTTTTTTACAGAAAAGTGCGATCATTATGCAAGTAAATACGGTAGGTAGGCTTGGTGTTGCTCACATACTAATTTCTCCTCAGTGTTAGTACAATATATGAATTCCAACCTTCCTCGTCTGTACATATCATCACGCATAAGATTTGAGTTTGACCTTCCTCATCTGTGAATATCATCACTGTGTTTCATGTCTTAGTCTTTGGCACCAGTTGGCTTTCTTTATCGTTGCAGCTGGTAATGGCTGATCATAAAAGCTCCTTGTTACACAATCAATCAAAACTACACTGCGTCTACATGCAGTATATTTTGCCTCCCATCAGTTGTGGACTTCTGCCTGACCAAGTGCCTGGTGTGTGACCCGGAAACGAAGTACTCGTGCCTCAAGATGGAGTGGGCATCAAAGGCCAATTGCAAGCAGAGGCAAGGTCGGTATCCAGCAGTGGTTTGTCTATTAAAGTAGAGAGAGAGAGAGCTAAAAAAAAAATAAACTGTGTGAGCTTGCCGCCAAAGTGTGCTAGGTTCACGCTTTTTCTGTTATGCAGAATGTTCAGTCTGAGATCTGAAGAAAATGTTAGCATCCTGCTCAGCACGACCAAGCTGGTGGACAGATAGCTGCTGCACGCTCAGTGTGCTATAAGATCATTAAAAAGTAAAGGACCTTTTTATTTTTAGGTTCGGAAGCTCATCTGGTAAGCAAGCTCTCCCATATCAAGTCGTTGACCTCAGTCTGTGACCACTTTAGCACGTGGAGCACAAGCTGAACATGTTTGACCACCCTTTCGGAAACAAAGGGAACAGGACAGGAATGTGCACAAAACAAAGGGCAAATACAGTTAAACCTCTTTATAAGGAAGTCGGTAAGGTCGGTAATTTGCTTAGTTATATCGGAATTTCATTGTTTTGATGTTCGACCTTAAATGCAAATAACTATAGTTGCTGAATAAAATAGTCGCTGATCGATTTTTTTTGCATGGAAAGAGGCCGCAGAATTTTCCAAATGATTGGGCAAATGAAAAAGGCAAGTTTGAATGAGAAAATAATTCATTTTCATCAATTTGGGAGTCGGCGATGCCTGATACAGTTTCATGCAAAATACGTCGACGATATCTTCACACTGGCGGTACGAATTAAGCCAAGCCAGCCACGCTGTTGCAGCCACTCCGCCCCTAGGGCCGATAGCGTTGCCCGCACTGGAACGACGCTATCAGGAAAAATGCCGGCAGCGGGGAGCGAATGCTTCGTCTGCCTCTCACTCCAACGGGTCACTGAAACTCCACATTACACAACTTCCAATGCTAGACGCCCGGGTAGACAGCTTACATGGTGCCACGCCATCTTGGCACGCCCACTCTTTGCACAGGCAGCAGCGGCTGTGTATGTGCTCAGCTGCGCTCACAGCCATGCCCAGCCATGGCCGAAGCATGGGCCAGAAATCGAGACGCTCGCCAACTTACCCCCACTCCGCCCACTTGCTCGCGCTTGATCGCGTTACAGTGAGCTCGCTCCCTCCCCCTTTTTCCCTTTGCTCTCACGGGAAGGCGTCACTCGTAAAGTCGCCATCTTTCTTGTCTCACCTTCGTACACAGTATGCATGGCGCGATGGGATCTCGTCGCACTTGGAGTTCATACTGAACATGATGCGGCTCCACTTCGGCGGTCGCTATTGTTGTGTGGCGCATGATTTGAGAGATGGGTCTGCAAGTAGCTGCTTGTAATTCAATCATTTGGCCATCTGCATCTGCGGAAGTTTGCATTTATTGTCTCGGCATTCCTTTGCGGCGGCAGTGAAATTTTGTTATATTGAAATCGCATACAAACACACTTCGTTATATTGAGGCTCTGAATACATGGTGTTCTATAGACGAGAGGTTATGAAAAGTGAGAAACTTCATAATATTGAGAATTTCTGTATATTGAAGTTTGTTATATATAGTTATGTTATATAGTAGTAGTATTTGCCTTTTTTATGTGGTAATGGCAGCCAACAGAAACACAAGCATTAGTTGCTCAAAGTCAACAGGCTAACAAATTGAGAATGCTCGATTTTCCATGGAGGGGCTCTGAGTGAATGTCTGCTCATGTCAGACTCCAAAGCCTAAAGCAGTGGATGCATAGTACAATGCAGTGTCTGATAAAACATGCAATAAGTCTGAATGAAATACGTTTCTCTGACTGTTGGAAAATACTTTTTCTTATGCTCCCCCTGCATGGTTGCTCGTTGCATGCTGCGGTCATGAATGAACTTATGTTGTGTTTTCGCCTCTCCAGTGGTCAGTCATTGTGGTTGCTTTTCTTGGCAGCTGTTCACTGTAAATCATGTACTGTTTCGTTCTTTTGAAGACAACTCAATAGGAAATGTTTGTTGTACAGAAGACCCAGAGGGGTAGTCTTGCATCCTCATTTCCCTCTCTTTGTTCTCTCGAATGCAGGTCGTGCCGGTCGTGTGTCCGAAGGTCGTCTCTATCGCATGATACCCGAGTCCTTCTACCAGAACGTCCTGCAAGAATATGGCATACCTGAAATGCAGGTTTGTACCAGCCTCATGGCTTTCTCTTCTGCATAGACACTTCTATATATATATATATATAGATATATAGATATTGTAGCGAAGAAAACTGGCACGCCCTATGGACGCACTATGATCATCGGCCCGCCGACGAAGAGTGGCTCGCGCTCTCGGTGTCTGACGCTCGACTGAGATGGTCGCGTTTCTGAGTACTCAATAAACCGCGTTACATAGTTGGTGGAGATGTGTTGGGTAGTACTTCCCCAACCACCATGGAACTACGTAATCGGACGCTGCCGGCCATCATGCCTGACGACGCCAGCCAAACAACACCTCCGGCATCACCAACATTGATTTGCCCTGGCTCAATGTGTCAACACGAACCTCCCATCTTCAGCGGTTCCGATGAATACGACGTAGAAAATTGGCTCTCGATATATGAGCGGGTGAGTGCCCACAATAAATGGGATGATGCTGCAAAGCTCAGTTACGTGAACTTCTATCTCACGGGTGTCGCTAGCGTGGTACCAGAACCACGAATCCGACCTCAGCATCTGGCCAGATTTCAAGGCGCACATTACGCAAGTCTTCAGTTGCCCTGAGGTGCGGAAGCTCCGTGCCGAAGAGCGCTTGTGCAGCCGTTCCCAGCAACCCAGTGAAAGCTTCACCAAGTACATAGAAGACGTTGTGGACCTTTGCAAGCGCGTCGATCCGTCGATGACTGAGTCTGACAAGATCCGTCAGGTAATGAAGGGCATCGAAGACGACGCATTCCAAATGCTCCTCTCGAAAAGCCTGCGGACCGTGGTCGAAGTCGCTGAACTTTGTCAAAGCTACGACGAACTCTGGAGGCAACGTCTACTCACTCGACGTTCTTCGATCCCCGATACTTCCATTGCAAGTTTAGCCACTGTGACTAACGATGACCATCTGTTCGGTGAAATCAAGGAATTTATTCGCTTCGAAGTCGCTCGCCAGCTATCCCTACTCACCGCCGTCCCAGGACCTACACCGTCCTTGGCTCCTATGTTGCGTCAGATGCTCCAGGAGCAAGTGTCCGAAGGTATTCAGTCGCCTCGTGCAGCGCCACCATTGCCTGTATCTCTAAGCTACACCGAGGTTGCAGCACGACCACCTCCATCGACTTTTTCAGCACCACCGTTTGCTGCACCGCCACGTCTATTCCCTCCAGTGTACACCGTCAGATCACCAGCTAGCACGGAACCCTGGCGTACAGCTGACAATTGCCCTCTGTGCTTCTTCTGTGGAATCCCTGGTCACGTGGTACGGCACTGTCACCGTCGCTTGTGGCTTCAGGGTAATGACCGACCTGTCCACTCCTACGTTTCGCCAACTTCATCCTTCTCGCCACCAAATGACTCGCACTTGCCGTCTACAAGCGACGTCATCCCTTCTGCCCGTGATCGTCGCTCGCCATCCCCTCGTCGCCGCTCACTTTCCCCCTTGCGGCGGCGTCCGGCCCCAACGGAGCAGGAAAACTAGCTACTGCAGTTCAAGAGGCGAGAACTGCGTTCCAGTCAAACAGCACAAAGCCTTGCTTTCTTCCGGCGAACGTAATTGAAGTATCTGTAGAAGGAGTCGTCACACTGGCATTAGTTGACACAGGCGACACCGTTTCAATAGTTATGGAAGAACTTTGCCGCAAGCTTCAAAGAGTAATGACGCCCTTATCTGCGCTGTCACTCCGGACAGCAAGTTACCAGTGCATTACTCCCTGTTGCCACATGTACCGCCCGCATCGTCATTCAAGGATACGCGTATACAGTCGAGTTCGTCGTCCTCTCATTATGTTCATACGACGTCATCTTGGGGTGGGACTTCCTTTCCGATCATCAGGCCATCATTGATTGTTCTCGCACCGAAGTTGAATTTTCTCCGCTTCCCGATACCCGTTTACATGACCTTGACAATGTTGGTGACAAACTGGCCGTTACAGAAGACACCACGACCCCTCTGCACTCTTCTGTGATTGCGAATGCCTGTTCTACTTTTGCCACTGACACTACTGCCCTGTTTCTCCCATCGGACATTTTTGTTCGCCGACGATGTTTCCTTACCTTCGCTGTCCTAACTGTCAGCGGTGGCTGCATGCGACTGCTCGTTTCCAACTTTAAGGCCACGCCCCTCGTCTTACGTCGTGGCGAGTACCTTGGACATCTTCAGCCTGTCGACTCAGTAACCATCTTTGACGCACCTCTTTACAATACCTGTTCAGATGTGAGCTCATTGACTTATAGCTTGCCTTGTTCCCAGCTTACGCAAGACGTCTTCCATAGCTCAGTAGATGCCCTCGTGAGCCCTACGTGGCATTCGCAGCTTCTGCGCATGCGGCTGCCTTGGGCAGAGGTCTGAGGCACCCTCTCGCGTATGCGCGTTGCCGCAGAGAGCGAGAATACCTTGTGAGCAGCGGTGATAAACAAGCTAAGAGCAGCGCCAATCAAGATAGAAATCAACTTCCGCCGCCCCTGCGATAGCGTGACGACAAAGAGAAAAATCACGTTTCGCGCGGCTCTGTTGCGATCACGTGGAGGAACCGAAAGCGTGTTGCCGCTGAGAGCGAGAATACCTCATGAGCAGCAGTGATAAACAAGCTAAGAGCAGCGCCAATCAAGATAGAAATCAACTTCCACCGCCTCTGCAAGAGAGTGCTGACAAAAAGAAAAATGACGTTTCGCGCGCCTCCGTTGCGGTCACGCGGCGAAACCGAAACCTGTCTGCACAACGCGCTGAAGCTAGAAATCAGTTCCGTTTATCTCCCCAAGAAGGTAGCACCCATTTCAAGTGCTTCTTATAAGTCCTAAGAGGTGGCAGCACTTCCCAGTGAGCACGCGTCGTCATTGTGGCGCGAAATTTCAAATGGAGGGTCGAAACCGTACCCGTATGGCAAAAACCTTACGGGACAGAAAACTGCCACCGTACATGTACGGCAAAAACCTTCAAAGGGTTAAGAAAAAAGATGGCTCAATTCTATTTTGCGTTGACTACCGCCGTCTTGATAACTCGCAAAGACATCTACCCTATACCGTGCATCGACGATGCTCTGCATTGTTTGCAAGGTGCAGAGTATATTTCTTCGCTCGATTTACGCACAAGCTATTGGCAAGTGCCTATGAATCCTGCCGATCGCCTGAAGACAGCCTTCGTGACCCCATACGGCCTATATGAATTCAACATTATGCCGTTTAGTCTTTGCAACGCCCCTGCTACATTCGAGCGAATGATGGACAATCTCCTTCGTGGGCTAAAATGGAAGACATGCCTATGTTACCTTGACGATGTCGTCGTCCTTTCTCCAGATTTTACCACACATCTTTACAGTCTTGAAAAAGTCCTGCAGTGCATCACCGAGGCAGGCCTCCAGCTCAATTTGACGAAATGTCTCTTTGGAGCCAAGCAGCTTGCAATACTTGGACATGGCGTATTGAAAGATGGCATACTACCTGATGCTTCCAAACTTCGCGCCGTCGCCGAATTCCCGAAACCCACGTCCCTAAAAGAACTTTGGAGCGTTATCAGGCTCTGCTCCTACTTTCGTCATTTTATCTGGAATTTCGCTTCTATCATTGCTCCGTTGACTCAGCTGCTTCGCGACGACACACGACTTTCTACTTGGACCGCAGCTTGCAACGATGCTTTTGAAACAATGCGGCGTTTGCTCACTTTGCCTCCCGTACTGCGCCATTTCGACCCCACGGCCCCCACGGAAGTCCACACCGACGCCAGCGGCGTAGGACTTGGTGCCGTGCTTGCACAGCGACACGCCCTTCACGCGCTATCCGCCGCCAAGCTTCTCATTTTGAGTTACGGGATGGTGTTCTCTATCGTCGAAGTTACGCTTCTGATGGCCGCAGATGGTTATTAGTCGTTCCCCGCCATATGTGCACAGATGTATGCTCCGGTCTCCATTCATACCCGCAATGCGCCAATGCCGGCCTCTTCAAGACTTGCGCCAGGCTTCGCTTTATTGGCGTGGCACGTATATTTTTGTGCGAAATTATGTTCGCTTGTGCACAGTGTGCCAACCCAATACGAGCACAAATGTTCCGTTTCAAAGCTTTGGAACCATAATGATGCTTTTATTGTCAAAAATACTTTGTCAGGACCTCACAAGACCTCGAAAAATCCTGTAATTGCCTTTTCTTCAAACGCTGCTACGAACCTTACGGTGTCAAATATGACGCAAAGGCTGTAGCAAAGTCATGTTATGGACTTGTGCACAAAGAGTGTGTGGTGTTTGTATGTCTTCATTCAGACATAGTATATTAAACTTTTTTTTTTGTTTGCCCTGCATTGCCGGTCTTCTAGGGGCGCATAGGTTATGCCCGTTTTCACTTGCAGTGTTACACAAGAGAGTTGCATCTTTTGCTTGTCCTCTTACGTTACGCTGCCTCATGTTATGCTGCATTATGTTGTGTTGCTCTGTTTCTACTGCAGCGCTGCCCCTTGGAGCTGACTGTGCTGAAGGTGAAGAAGCTGGCGCTGGACGAGCCTCGGGCTATACTGGGCCTCTGTCTGGACCCGCCAGACCTGGGTGACATTGAGCGAGCCATTCTGGTTCTCAAGGAGGTTCGTTTGTACCACAGTAAAAACTTATTAATTCGGATTTCACGAAATCAGAAAGAATATGCGGCTTAACCAAATCATGAATTTTCAAGGGTATCAAACAAACAAACAAGTGCAAACTAAATCGACGTGCATTTACAGTAGAACCTAGTCAATGTGATGCAGTTTCGTACGATTTCCAAGCACCAGCGTTCGTGATTAAGAACGCAAGAAACGACCCTCCGTATTTTTGCACGTATAACCCGCCGCCGTGTATAATCTGCACCCCCAATTACAGCATCCCAGAAAGAAAAGAAAGGATCCCTGCGCATTATTAATGGAAGTAACTGCACACAACACTGCTCAAATCCTTACAAAAATTCTCCATTCGTGGATGCTCGACTCGTCTGCATTGTATCTTCGACCAGTGGCTCCGTTGCCCTATTCTTCGACAATGCTGTCAAAGCAGGGTTGACACGCGAGATGTTATCGTGGACGGACAAGTCACATAATATCTGACGTGAATCGGATCATTTCGCAGCTAGCACTCGTACGACAGCGAATGACAGTGCGGACGGAGAAACCCTCGCATCAGCAATGGCTACGGAGCAAATGCAACCGAGCTGAAAATCGCGGTGATGATTTTGCTTAGCGCCACATCGTGAAGTGTGTCGCGCAGATTGTAGGACCGCCACAGGAACACCTGACGTACGAGTTTGCCAGCACCGCAGGCACCATTCACTAACTACTAAACCGAAAATGGCGACCCGTAAAGCCGAGGGGAATGGGCGACCGTGAAAGAGGGGAGAAAGGAGCTTCCACACGCAGGTGTGGGGAGGAGGTGGGGTTCCCCAGGCGATTGAAACTGAATGGCGGAGAACCTTGCTTAGAGGTGTGGCTTCACAGCAGTGCGGCATGCACTGCCGTGAAGTCACACTTCAAGGTGAAATTTGCATATCATCCGCATTTACACTTTACTGTTAAATTGTTTGAAATTTTGGTGCAGATTATGCGCGTAAAAATATAATCCGTTTTACTGGTGAAAACACATCTTTTGGAACCAGCGTTCAGTGCATCGCCAAACCGCGATCATATGATACGTTTCCAGCTGCTAGATCCCATTTAAACCAGGAAAGGTCTGCGGAACGCACGATCGAGAGCAGAAGGTGCCAGCAATGGCAGCTTCCCCGCAGTGTTTTCCTGCCTGTATCACATGAAAATGGCACCATGGCACCTACAGATCTCTTCGTAGGTCGTTGTAGGTCGCCATTCACAGCTATCGCAGCTAACCCATTGCGTTAAGCGTCCTCACCGGTCTGTTTCACAGCGCATGCGGTGTAGGAAGCTTACTGCACCCTTTTAGGGGGGTGCACTGCTATTGAAGTAATGTTCATGATGTTTTCATCAATATTAATGAAACTTTGCAGTCTTATTGAGATTTTTGTGCCGATTTTAAATATGGTATTATTTTTGTTGTAGGTCAATTAGTTCTACGATAATTAACATTTTATTTCCATTGTTTAAGACCACAATAGAAAATAAATAGCACAATAAAAATTATTTGTAAGGCATGTTTAGATAGCATGAAGAGTAAGGAATGAAGGATAGCAAGCACTTTTCTTAGTCTGATTATTAATAGATATTTCACACCCCATTGAATACAAGTTCACAAAATCTGGCAACCATGTGGCAGGAAATGTAGCAAAATAATTCATTTACGAAGTGAAAATAAAAAAATTTGCTTGCTGTACATTAGGCTCTGTTCTACAAAAAAAAATGTTAGTTCTATCTGTTCTTGGTGTTCAGATATCGAGGCCTGAATATTACATGGAGCCCAAAATTCATGTTTTGAGAAAAGTACAAAAAACAAAGTGTTATATATGAGGGGACATTGCATTTAGAACAACCATATTTGATATTCACTCTAGACACATGAAACTTTCAGGACGTGTCCAATATTGTGTGCTGCTTACAAATATGCAATTAGATTTTTTCTGAGGTCAATAAGAAGAAAAGTTGTTTCGATTCTTCTTCTGTTAAGAATTTGGGATGTGATGTACAAAAATGTACTGCAACAAGACGGCCAAAATTAAGCAGGTATGTTCCTGGGTGTTCAAATACTGCAAGTTAGCATTTGGGTGTTTGTATCTGTACTTTAGCCAGATGTGAACTCTTGTTGGTGATTTCTACAGGATTTCAAAATAATTTCAGTGTCCTCTAAGAAGTAAGATATAGTGCTCGCCAAACAAACTGCACCACAACGACCAAGCTCTCTTTTGCTAATTGTGTCGCAACACCCAGTGCGGCTAGCACGCCCTATGCCTAAATCGCTTGAAATGCTGTGCAGACTGTCAAACAAAATTTCTCACCTTGGCGTGATCGAATAGCACAGAAGTGCCGTGTCAAAGTGCAGCAGGGATGCAAAAATAGGCCGAGAGCCCAAGAGGCCAGAATTACATATAAAAAAAAAAAAGACAAACGGGATGCCGAACAGGCGAAAACTCGCATGCGCTGCTGGCCTCGCTTGCTTCGGAGGCGTGTCTGGTGCATGGCGCATACATCTGGCGCACGTCTGGCGTGTCATTTGCTTGTCGCTAGGCGATGCAAGACAAATAAGCCGCAAAAGACAACCTCATTTATACGCTTAGCTTTTTAGTTTTGCATTGCTTTTGGTGCGGTTCGGCACTCGTTTGTTGTGGCAGTTCAAAACTTGTGCGTCCCCGCGTCGAATACGCTGTCCAGCAACACAGGTCTTTCTTACCACTGCGCATAGCTGCACATAAGCAGAAGCGCACTATTGTACTCCGCTGATGTCTCTCTACAGTGGCAGACCGCCCGGGCTGGGCGTGGCCTCTGAGATTGCATTGACATCGGTGCATTCACGGAGGCCACAAGCCGTCACGGTGAAGTTCGCCTGCCTCCTTCATGGAGGAAGGAAAATGATAGAAGAGAGTATTATACCACAATGCGATTGAAGCCCAACTTGTTGGCCGAGCACGTGATCGCACATCAAAGTGCGCGGTTGGTTTTCGTGTTCCCGCTCTGCAGGCAGAGCCACGGCAGGGCAGCTGAACAAATGCGTACCGAATAAAAACTGCTGGCATAGCTACTGGGAACCAAACGTCTTGGCAAATCTTGATTCTTGCTCCACAATCTCGATGCAAGAGGTCACATGTTGGGCCGTCATTGTGGCTTCACGGAGCATTCGCTTGCGAAGCCTGGCTGTGTGACGTAATGCCCCCTCCTATATTTTTCCTTCCTCCATGGCCTCCTTGACCACAGTGGCACACTGTGTTGAGTGCCTCATGCTGCTTGACCACGACGAGCCAAGTGGAAGGCGGAAGCGAAAGACCATCACATTGTAACAGTCGGGGCCTAAGGAGTTATGTGTTCTTTTATTAAAATTTAATCACACATGTGGTCGTGTAACGGTCCCATGTACCACGAAGCGGTCTTCTTATTTCCGTATTTGGGATTGTGCACTGCACTGGTCATATAGTATTGCAATAAATTGACCCACCATGGTTGTTTAGTCACCTCGGTGTTGCACTGCTAAGCACGAAGTCGCAGGATCAAATCCCGGCCACGGCGGCCGCATTTCGACGGGGCTAAATGCAAAAGCACTGTGTATTGAGATTTAGGTGGACCTTAAGGAACCCCAGGTGGTCGAAATTAAAGGGGTTGAGACACCAAATCTTGAGGCTATAAAAACTCTGTTGTAGGCTGCTTCTGTATGCGAGGACACCCACAACAAGGTATTGGACGCTGCAAGCATTTGAAAGTAATTTTAATTCAGCTCGAAAATGTCATTAAACGCTCCGTCTCGTGGTCGAGACCCATTGCTAGCGCGGCTACTATGACCTGCCAATGGAGGAACGAAAATATTGACGCCGTAGCACTAGCACAAGAACGCGACGTATGATGAGCAGTGATGCAGCGATGAAATGCCGATTAAGAAGCTGGCTGAACCGAGCGACCGAGCATAGTCTCCACTATGACCGAGCTACAGGCATATAGAAATCCTTTCTCGATTCTACAGGCTTCTAGAACACTGTAACCGAGCTAACCCTGGCCCCTGGCTAACTGAGACATGCACAGCGCTGTCGCGAAGAACAGTTGACTTAGCATCTGCGAGTCGCATAGTTCGGCAGTTGGGAGCGGTCTCTCGTTCGCTTGGCGCTTCTCAACGTGTAAAGGCCCGTCTACGTTACCGGCACGGCAACTCGCCGCATGCCGTTTGCCGTTTGCGGGCCGCCGTGCGACGGCGGTTTTGCTCGCAAATGGCAAGATTTCCTTGCTGTAGAGGGGATGAGATCCGGTACCCATTTGCGTGGCAGCCGTACGGCAAAGTGGCCAATCAGCGACCGAGGAGCGGTCACGCTGGCACCGATGGCAGCCTCACCGCCGCTGATCGCTCGGTGGCGCCGATATCGTCGCTAGGCCTCCTCCGGTTCACTTCAAAGCTGAAGCTGACGACGCTTCGGAATGAATCACCGATGCTCACAAGCCTCAATATTTTCTTACCGTTGTTGTTGCTCTTCACAATAATTATAATAGTGACATGCACTTCGAGTCGCCAGTTGTTTACCTCTGCTGGCGGAGCATGCGTATGCATGAGCAGACGGCGCTGCATAGTTGTACGTCACTATTTCCTGTGACCTACGTGACCAAGTCATGTTGCGTTTCCTCTCCTACGACGTCATAGCGTCACCTGGAGCCCAGAAACCGAAATCGTTAGGTATAATAATGCTATTATTAAATTATTTATTGGATATAAATGAATCCCACGGTGTGTATCATGTTTTCTGAAGCAGTATGCAACGCTTGAATCAGAGAATGTGGGAGCGAAAATTTCCATGTCTCCACCCCTTTAATCAGGAGTCCCCCACTTTGGTGTGCCTCATAATCAGATCGTGGTTTTGGCACGTAAAACCCCATAATTTAATTTTCTTTATTGCAATAACTTGCAATAATGGATGTAATGAAGTATTTTCAGACCTCCTTTCAATTTTGTTGTAACGAGCTTCGAGTGTATAGAAAGCTTGATAGGCAGGTTTTGCAGACTTTTCCATGACATCCTTTAACCTTGTAGGTGAGTGCCTTGACGACTGTGATTGGCGGCACCTTCTACCCGTATGATGGAGAGCTGACCTTTGTGGGCAAGGTGATGGCCCAACTTCCCATGGACGTCTGCCTCAGCAAGATGATCCTGTTTGGGTTCGTCTTTGGCGTGATGGATGACTGCATCATCATGGGTGTGTGTGGATTCGATTATCGATTCGAATGTATCGTATTTACTAGTGTCTAATGTGTCCCTGTATGCAACGTGCGCAGAGCTTAAATATAATATGCACCCCATCTCGTATCGCCTGTAGCCCCCCATCCCATTTTCGCTGTCTAGAACATGAAACCTGTAGAATTTACCTTCACAAAATGTCTATCTATATACGTTTTATGGCCATCCTTGTCACTGTCAGACAAACTTTGTTGTGGCTTGTGGTTCACTTGGTATTTTCATGTGGTCCACTGTGATTGGTGTCTTCTGCATTTTTTTGAACAACCCAGCAACCATCACGAATGGGATGATGGCCCGTGCCTCAACTAACACTTTGCTAGCGCGTCCAATGACTGGCATAAGTCTCTGGAAGAACAAAACATGCAATACTGCTCCATTTTCGTTAGCTTAGCACATAAAATCAGTTATTTGAATAAGCTTTTGATATAAAAGCAGCCTGTTGTCGCCAACCTAAGCAAAAAATTTTTGTCCCCATCATGCGACAAATGCCCTGACGCTGCTTAAGATGGTGTACTGTTGCCAATGCCTCAGATGAGGTTTTGGATTCCCCCCTATACAACTGCAACATGCAAGTAATCTTCAGACACCTTCTTTTTTTATCTTTTTTTATTTAGGTACAGTTAGCAAGCATCAAATGCAATATCTCAAACTTGCCAGATTTTAGTGTAGCTTCAGCTTACCTTTTAGTTACTCAGATTTTGTCTTCCAGTTTATTATATTTTTCCTTTTTCTGCTTTTTCTCATGTGCAGCGGCTTGCCTCTCAATCCAGTCCATGTTTTCGAGGCCCTTCCAGAAAATGCTTGAAGCATACAAGTAAGTATTCGTGCACATACAGACTGACATAACCATGTGCGCACACACACACACATGCAAGTTTCTTGAGCCCCATCACACATGTATTATCACCTAATGTTTACAAAAACTTTGTGCTTCGAAACTTTGATGCTGGAAGGTGTGTGCCGATTATTGGAAAAAAGACTGATCAAACTCTGCACAAGCCTTGCGCGATGCAAGTTGCACCTTCGTATGCGCAATGACATGAAAGGGAAAAATGTTCATCTACCCAGCTGTGGCATGAAGCTACAAAGGAAGCCCAAGCAGCTTTTTTAGAAAAGGGCTTCGCAGCTGAAGGAAAACTGCTCCTGCGCTTTTCCTGGGCGAAGCTTTCTTTCTGAGAAACTCGTATTGGATCTCCTTTGTAGTTTCGCGTTAGTCTGTTGCCCTATCGTTCCATGTGTTATCCCGTGTAGTTTTTTTTTTTTTCATGCCTTGGGTACTCTGGTGACGTCCTTGGCGTTTGTATGCAGTAGACCTCTGTTAATTCAATTCCAGTTAGATTTTTTTTTTGGTTAATTCAATTACTACCAAAGGTCTCGGCAGGCGCATATGTGTTTCGACAAGAACCTAAAATTGATCTTAGCCGGATGATTCGAATTTAACCAGTTGGCATGCATATGCCTGATTCCTATGGTGACCCCAGTAGTGACCTTTTTACTGGCAGCATCTGCCTTGGCAGAGCTTAGGGGACAGTGATTACCGTATTTACTTGATTGTAATGTGAGTGCTTTTAATGATTTTCTTTGCTTGAACGCAACCCTTGTGTTACATTCTGATAACGGCAAAATTCACAATTTTAAAACAAGTATCTTAAATTCTGCTGTTTTTAGCGTTACGTTGCCAACTTGCACCTTCATCTCTTGAATCAATCCATAGACAAGTCGACCGCAGTCATAAGTTGTTTTTGTTGGAATCGACGCCATTTTCGATGTACTTGTGACTCGTGTTACGGTTACGGCGCTCCGGTACCCTGTGGTCTTTTGCACTTTGACTCCGCTCATTCGGGAAGTTGGAGTTGAAGTTATTCAGGAGTTGAAACCACTGATAATGGGCTATCAATGGGCATAGGCGCAGACAGGAAAGTGTTAAACCTCTATATTCATTCACTTCGCGGAACAAGTTTTCATTACTAGCGAAGAAAAGGATAGCCAAGCTTCCCTCGTCTTTAATTTCATGCCGAAATATAAGTGCCATCAGCAGCCTGCCTTGAACATCGAAACTGTTGTGGAAATTCTCAAGTTGGGCTTGACTTTTTGTCTGTCCTCCTCCTAGATCTCGCATGGCATGGGCCGAGGGATCGTTCAGCGACTGCTTGGCCATGCTGAAGGCCTACAAGGTATGACTGTGCTTGCGTGGGCATCAAATGTGTGGTTGGACTTGTTCAGCTGCATCATACTTTTTGGGGGCAGACAGAAAGTGTGCATGTGGATATCTGACACCCAGTGTACAATTTCATTCGAGGCTGTCAAAAGCCTCAAGGCGGCGGGAGTCTCAATCAGTACGGACGCCGCAAACCAGCTTTGGGTGAGCACACTGAGGCGAGCTCTCATCTGATGAGGGCTGTGGAAGCAGCAAGACAATTTTATAAAATCATATTGTAAAAATTCTTGCATTACTCTGCATAGCAGTGCTTGTATAGTTTGAGACTTCATTCAGTAGCCATAAGTCTGGATCGGGTGAGGCCCGCACCCTGTAAAAGTATTCTGAAGAAAAATGCAAGTGCAGGCCTTGCATTACCAAATCCAGTAGATCTTGTATTTTAAAGCTTTTTGACACCACTTTTATGATATTTTATTTGTCTGTGTGTGTGTGTGTTTTGCTTTGTTTTCCCACTTCTGGCAATTGAAGGCCAACTGCAACAGAATTTCATTTTCCCTAAGGTTGTCATAAATGAGTAACACATACTATTGAAGCAGTCTCGGCAGAGGTGCTGCATTGGTAATTGTCTAATTTTCTTACCGGAACCTTTGAAGTAACACCTAAGAAGACCTAGCACCTGGCAGTTAGTGGTTATGATCAGGGTTCGTAAGCTTCCTTGAAATCCTTGAAAACTGTTGAATTTGGAAAAAGGAGATTGAAGGACCCTTGGAAATAAGAATGAATGTGCTTCTTGGACTCCTTGAAAACTGGGGTTGGGGGCGACTTGAACATTGTACTCTAACAGAATCCGCATAGAGGCTATGCCATGGGCACTGTGAATCGGGAAACAGTCCCAGCTTATTTTCTTTCGGAAGTGTCGCTAAACGATTGCGATGTGGCATGTCCACAGCCATCAAAGACAGGCTTGTGTTAGCGTTGCCATCGTGGAGCAAGATGGACAGATCAAGCGACCAAGCTGTGCTACCAGTTTGCTGTTTTGCTGGTTGGTTCAAACTGCAGCTATCATGGCTCTGTTTTCGTACCTTGGCTCTTTAGAAATGCCTGGAGAAGAGCAGTTTTCAACCATTTGTCATTGACATGATAAGTATCTTTGGCTTAAGTTAAACAATACTAACCACCATGTGAGAAGGCGATCAACATCATTACATTGGAAAAGTTAACTTAGAAAAGCGACCTGAAGAGCTTAAAGCATGTGTTCAACTCGGCATCCGCTTAGCTACGAGAAATTGCAGCTAAGAAGATGTCACTATTTTTCAGCGCATGTGTATGAGTAAGATTTGTTTCCCCCCTTAGAATAACTTCCGTTGGCATCCGCGGAATCCTTGAATTGTCCTTGCATTTTGAGTCAGATGCAGCTGCAGTCTCCGCCAAATTTAAAAAATCACGCCACAGAGCTGTGCATTCTGATTTGTCTGTCACTTCTGGTGAGCAGTAATGGTGACCTTTTTTTTTTTCCAGTTTTGATATCAAAATGCTTACTTTTGGAAGCTTTCCGTGATGCATCCGTACATATTTCAAATGTAAAATTTTGAGCAGAGGTTGGTCTATGTCAGTGATATCTGGAACTGACCTCTTCACTTAGTCCGAGGTTTTCACATTGCAGTTGGTCTTTATTGGGTGTAGTATTCACAATTAAATTATTGCATTGCACCTTCACATCCACCCCTCCCGTCTCCCACGCTCGCAGGTGTGGCAGAACATGCGCCTGCAGGGCGTGTTCTCCAGACGCGATGGCCTAAATGAGCGCGAGTGGGCAACACGCAACTTCCTCCAGCTTAAGCGCCTCCTCGAGGTGGAGCAGCTGGTCCGGGAGATCCAGATGCGGCTGACCAAGTTCAACATCCACTACCTCGACCGCCCCAACCGGCCCCCGCTCGACCCTGACCAGCACCTCGTCATCCTCCGGGTGGGCTTCCTTACGGACACGCTACATTCAGCTGGTCGTCTTTGAGGTGCTGCGCTGCGGCCGTGCACTGTGCATTTAGCTTTAGCCGGTCGAAATCAAAAGTTCGGAGCACGTTGGGCTGGTCCTTTCAGAGTGCCATACTCAGGTTGAGTGTTTGGAGGTGCTTTCACCTCGAAAAAATCGTCATCACCCTCATCATATGGCGAGCTTTCTCACCGTATCGACATACTTGTGCCCCTCTCTCCCATCTCCCTTCCACCCCTCCAAAACATGACAGCACTGACAACCACCCTCAACAACACCCATTGGGGAGCTGTTGGCACGGTAGACTCGTGTTTCAGAGGGGTGGAAGATAGACAGGAGGTACGCAAGTATGCCGATGCAGCTGGAAAGCTGGGCACGGGCAGTGGCATGGTATGTTTCTGGACTTAAACTTAGTTTGCGGGCTTCCCCGGCACGCCTCCTGTGCACAGATGGTGATCGGCGGCGCATTCTACCCCAACTACTTCTACCAAGAGGACCTGGACGAGATGACCTGCTGTCGGGGCCTGATGACGGACCCCCTGTGCACGGTCATGGTGCACGGCATCCCGCAGAACCAGGGGGTGCTGTACGACCATGCCCTGCGCTCCTTGCTTGCACCCTGCAGCAGCCGCATGAAGATAGTCTTCGAGGAGTCGCGTGCCGCCATCGAGTTCCTGCAGAAGGAGCGCCGCGACGGCGTTTTGCCCGCGGTGTACACGGCCGTCAAGATGCGCCAGCTGCGCCTGCCCCTCGAGCTGGCCCTGTTCCGGCCCGAGGACGCCAAGGAGAAGCTGGAGCGGCTGCAGAGGCTGCGCAGCCTGGAGAGCAGCGACGGCAACGGCGATGGCGAGAAGCGGCTCAAGTCCAACCGGTGGGTGGTGCGGTGATTGCATGCATAGGCTGTAAGAACAAGGCACCAACAAACGAGGCATGCAGAACCGGACAGGCGCCAGCGGTACTCGCAACAACCATTTAGTGAAGAAAATGCGTACATACTGCGTTTATTCGTGCGAGGGCTGCATTTTATGTTCTCTTCCCTTTTCGCGGGGGATGGCTCTTGCATGAGTTGGGCATACTGTACTACAGTTGAGCCCGGATATATCAAACTCGAAGGTGATCACAAAATAGCTCGACATGGATGTGTAACTAAAAATTTTATATACACATATCTGAAACCTTGGCAGGCTTTAGCCAATTTTTGTGAGATCAATAAAAGCAATCGTGAATTTATGTGTTTGCTTCTCCAAGGCTGTGTCATTCATGCAAAAGTTTACTCGAGTAAGTTTTTGCACACTAGTGGAGTCACGCATGCTTCAAGGTGGCCTGCCGATCGCAGCGCTAACTCTAAAAGCCCACGTTGCCCGAACGGGAGACTGCGGGGCACCTTGCACCCATTGAACTGCCTTCTGTGCATTTTTGGTCAAGATAAAAGAAAAGGAAGTCCTCCGCATGAATTTGTTTTCTTTCTCCCCCCCCTCCCCTTTCCAAGCAATGCCAAAGTTATTGTTGAGGGATGATGTAGCGTGTTTCTTTTGCAGCTTGATCGTGGTGCCCCGCATGGATACCCTCAAGAAAGTCCCTCTGCCACCAGCGAGTCAGATAACAGTCAACATGTACTGTACTCACGTGAGCACTGCTTTTTACCTTCTTTCTTTCTTCTTTTTTTTCTTTTGCCATGGCAGTGTTTGGAAACTCATCGGCCCTCCTGCTCCTTAATGTCGACCGCATGACATTGGCTACTTTTCAAAACCTTGAAGATCTCCTGCGCTGTGTTAATGAAACACCCTCCACACTTACAAACCTTCTAAGGGTGTTGCTCTATGCGGTGATCCTCCTGCAGATCATAGCCACGTCTCGATACCTTGGCATCGGTTCTGTTAACTGCAGCGGGCCCACGAGTTGTGCAGCTCAGAACTAAAAAAAAAAAATGTGGGTGGAAAGAAACTGCCATTTCTTGTGGCGCCTTTTGTCAGCCCCAGAGCTTATCCTTCCCGAATGAGGAGGTCTGCTGCTTCTACAGCGGTGCCTGAAATGTTTGCCACATTACTAGGACACGCCTTGGCAAAAGACGATACCCTTGAGAGCATAGAACAGTGCATCTTAACAGGCATTTATTAACCGAAGGTTCGGAGAAGACGATTTAAGTTTCCAGCTCGCAACAGGCGCTCGACCTACTCCAGTGCTTTTATCTTATCTTCACTGACATTGAACTGAATAACTGCATATTTCTACAACTGTTTTGGCCTGTTGTGGTCTGAAACGGTGATAGTGCCACTACAGTCGCCACGACAACTGAAAACTTTGCACAAAGTTTTCGTGCCACTGAGTCGCGCTTACTTGTCCACCACCTTTCTCTGTACTATATTGATCTGCGAGTTGACGACTCCAGTCGAGTTTGTGTTCGTATGGTCCGTATGCTGTCCACAAAGATAGATAGAAAGGGACAAGAAAAAAAAAGAGTAATTGGTTGCAACCGAGTGTCACAGCACCATTGAGCATGTCTTATGCTCGTTGTGGCGTTTGGCAGGTGGTGGACTGTGGCCACTTCTACGCCCGATACTCGGACCAGTCATCCCAGCTTGTGGAGCAACACATGAACCAGATAATCAACCACAACTCTGGCAAGAACTTAAAAGTGAGTGTGTGTGTGTGTGTGTGTGAGTGCGCGTTCGTGCGTGCGTGTGTGCGCGCGCGCGTGTGTGCGTGTGCGTGCACATTTCTTTTTTTTTCTTTGTGCAAGAACATGCATTGTCAAGAGGCAGTGCATGCATACCGCATTTTTCTTTGTGTAACCTGCACCCCTAATTAAAGCTTCCTGGAAAGAAAAAAAGGAATCCATATATAACCCCCGGAAAAAATTGCATCCTTGTCTAATCTCTCCAACATCTCCATTCGTGCGTGTACGACTTGTCAATGTTGAATCTTTGGCTCACGGCTCTGATTCTCCCCCCCCCCCCCCCTCTCTTTGACGCTGATAACGCTGGAGTCACAGTGGACATGATTGTGGACTAATCAGCCACATGACAGAGCATGACAGCGTTGACGGAGCAGCCCTCGCATGCGCAATGGTGACCAAACACCACAGAGCCGAAAATCTGAACTGTGATTTGGTTCTCCACCAAATCACGAATTGCTTGACGTGGACTGAGGGACCACTGCAAGAACAGACAAACAAACACAATATAGTGACCCATAAAGACGAGGAGAATAGGCGATCATGGAGGGGAGGAGGAAGGAGCTCCAACATGCAGCTGGGGGAGGGGGAGAGGGGGTTGCCTAGAAAATAAGGAAACTGAATGGTGGTGAATCTTGCCTTGAGATATGGCTTCACGGCAGCGCGGCACACGCTGCCGTGAAACCGCACTTGAAGGTGAAATTCGCATGTAATCCCATCTCGACGTTTCTGTTACATTTCTTAAAACTTTTGGTGCTGGTTATACGCACAAAAATACAGATGTGCATACATAGACAAAACCTTGCTGATAGAGGTTGCGTATTGCTGTATGCTAAACCACTCCCTCACTGCCATTTCTTTCTTGCAGAAGCTTACTGTGTACAGTAAACTCCATTAACCCGTTTGAGGGTCAAAAACAAATATACGGCAGTGCTCTCTGTATGTTTGAAAAATCTGCCAATTTTTCAACTCTTTGTTGCCCAGCAAGTGCTGTCATCCTGTGTGGATACAAGGATTCTCTCTTTTCTTTTTTTTTTTTTTTTTGTGACAGGCAGTTGCTAACATCGCGAGCACAGTTTTGGTTTCACATTCGATTTTAAAAGCACAGTTTATTTTTGGGCCAATTTCCCAGGAGAAACAGCGCATGTTAAAATGTAGTGCATATAGCATAAATCAGTATCAGTTGCCAGGACTGTTCAGAAGTGTGCAGAGCTTTTTGTTGTCAAAAAACATTGAAACATCGCTTTAACAATATTTTCAACATAACTTAATGCTATGCACTGAGTTTCCAGATTCTAAGCTGTGCCATGTGCATGAATCTATGAAGCATGTGCTATTCTACTGCCGTCAGTACACGGAGGATTGATAGTGGTTGACTGGTGCTCTTGCCCATCTCGACAGACAGCTGTTGTCAAGGGGTGTTATGTGCATGTCTTGTCAGTTCATTTTATCACGATTACAGCACACACCGCTGATAGCGTTAGTTGTCGGAGTTGCGAATTTTCGGACTATAAGGGACGGCGCATTAAGTAAAACCTCATTAATTTGGGTTTCACGGGACCAAATATAATGCCCAAATTAACTGAATGTCTGATTATCGAGGATATCAAGAAAGCAATAAACAAATGCTTACTACGTCAACACGCATTTATATACTAAATGAATGAGCAAATCCTGTTGCTATTCTGTACAAAAGTTGTGCAGAAGCTGCAATTCTCGTCATCTCGTGACTGATTGGCTCTCGCAGCGGCAAAGGCCTCACGACTTGCTTGAAAGCGCGGCTGCGGTGCGTGCCTTCATTTGCGCTTTTCACTACCACGCTCACATCCCTATCATTTCTTTTGCCAGTGAGCTGGTCGCAAACCGATCGTCCGTCCATCAGGATGTAGCCATTGCTCTTCATCCTAAGCATTGCAACAAGTCAAAATGAAACTACTGTTTGCTGCAACCGCTGTGGACAAAACAGCAGTGGCTATTGACACAATCATGGTGGCAACTACGCAGTTATGAAGGCACGCATCTGACACGCCACCGAGTCAAAACAAAACTAATGTTTGCTATAACCATTGCAGACGAAACTGCAGTCGCTGTCGACACGATCGTGGATGGTGATCTTGCAGTTCTAAAGGCACGTGGAGACACGCTCATGACTATGGCGATGACTTTCTGCTGATGACTATGACAATGTAGACTTCACCGCTTCGTTTTGATTCAACGCTAGCGCCGTTTTTGTTGTTACGTTGCACTTTGCGCACGCCGAGCGTACGCCTAGAATGAGACAGTTGCGATGTCCACGGCAAGGAATGCAGAAAACAAACAAGAAAAGAAGAAGCATTGCGCATTGGAGGCGACATGGAGCATCCTTTCTGTCAGTAGTTTTCTCGGCATCAGCATTTTCTTTGTGCACGTCATTCTTATCATATGGTGCTTCGGGGGTGCGTGGCCGCGAAATCTATAGAAAATAGCAACAGCGCCAGCTTATAGCCAAGAACGATGTTTTCGTGGATAGCTCACATGGTGTTAACTTATGAACTGATGGGCTGATGGTAGGGGTGTGCAAACATGTGAAAAGTTAGGATATTATTGATTATATTTTTAGTCTTTGCATTCAATTTGAAAAATGTATGTTCGAGAACATTCGAATATTCGGTTGGATAGGAATGTTCGAATCAGATGGAATACATTGCTGGCTGAGCAGGAGCAGACACGTTTCTTAGCATTTGTTTCTATCTGATCTAAGAATACTGGGGCGATGTTGTGCTGAATTTTGTGATAATTTAGTGCTGCTAGCGAAATTTCCCTTGTAAAGCACACTTAGCCACTAAACGTCTAAACTGTGCTGCGGAAAAGCCAGCCTCTCAGCAGCAAGGAGCACAGACTTGTTGACACTGTGGGTGCACTTTATTTATCTATTTATTTATTTATTTATTTATTTATTTATTTATTTATTTATTTGCAGCGCTCTTCTCTCTTATCTCACCCCAATTCTGAGCTTATTGTTTGGCAAGTGCGATAAGTGACGAATGGCACAGGGTCAAATGCCTCCGGGTTTACGGACATTTGTATTCGAGGCAGCTTGGCCGCACTGTTCGGTCACAATATGCGACCTGGCATCTCCTGCGTGCAACACCAGGTCTGCGCATGTCCGTGATCCCATCGTAGCGCACACCCACCGCCGAACAGGAAGCGCGTGTGCATCCTCTGCAGAGACAAAGCCTGTCCTCCACCCATTCCCGCTGAGAAGCTGTGTATTTAAACATGTGTTTTTCTCAACAGAGACATCGTTTGCGCAGGCATTTCATGCGGTATAATAAGGCACAGGCTGGTGAGGACGGCTAGTGGAAATTACTATATTTTCCAAGTTAACGTGAGCCAAATACACACTGTTTTAGTGTAACCGCCTACTGGTCGTTTTTTAGCATTGACAATGCAATTGAAATGTTCCAGTATAACAAATGAACAGAACTTGCTAATAAATGCATGTGCATATCGTTATTCAACATTTTATTCGATATATGAAGCTAAGTATTCGATTCGTATTCGAGAATTTTTATATTCACGCGCCCCTAGGCTATCACTATAACGACCTTTCAGAATAACGAATGATTTCCAGCAGTCCTGTGTGATTAATTATATCAAGATTTGACTGTATGATTGCACAGTTTGATGGTTACTTCCGTGCAGCCCCTGACGACCGAGCCAGCCCCCGATATGCTGGTGCTCGCACCATACCGGGGAGCCTACTTCCGGGCGAGGATCGAGGAGACACTCACCAACAAATTGGTGAAGGTGAGTGGCCATTTATTTATTTACTTACTTAATATATCTCCCAAGACCAGCATTAGGAAAGGAGGATGCCACTTGAGACTACACAATCTGCACAACAGCTACAATGCACATAATACATGCACAATGCAATACATTAACGATACAGTTGAACCCACTCATAACAATATGCAATTCTCACGAAAATTCCGTTGTTATAACGGGTAATTGTTATAACCAGGTTGCATGAAAAAATTGCAATAAGGAAATGGCAGAACTATTCCATGAAAACTATAATGATGGGGAGCACCTTCCTTCATCCGGCTGCTGATAGCGTTGACTTATTTAACTGTTTACCTCTGCTTCCTGCGTGCTCCGATTGTGTGAAACAAGCCGTGGCTGTCACCATCCGAGAATGGCACTGTTATAACAGATGCTAGGAGGGGTCACGGGCAGCAAGCGATATGCGAGCTCCGCCGAGGCATCACTTTGGGGGCCCCAAGAGGGGTCTTTCAAAAAATGCAAGAAGGTTGCTGTGGCAGCCTGTCAGCTTGAGAAGTACAGACGAAACGCTGAGGCGAGATCGCCACAAGCATTTTGCCACATACTTCTCACCTGCTTGCACGAGAAAACCCCATGTCCGTCAGCCTTGCATGCTTTACGCAAACCTTGCCGACATCCTTCTTTAAGGCATCCAGTGCTCCAGGTAGTGCAGCGGAATGTCCCTCATGAAAAACAAAGCCCCGGAGGGACTGAATATCTGCAGGGCCTCCTGTGAGGACAACTTCGAGGGAGCCTGCCCTACCATGTCATCACTGCCGTTGTCACTGTCGCTGTCAGATGCAAGCACATTCGCGATGAACGCCTCATTAGTTGGAAGCACTTCGTTTCCGAATCTGTAGCAGCGCGCCGCCTTTTCACTGGCAACATCGTGCATTGCCGATGATGAGCAAGGGGATCAGCCATGTTCCGTTTTGGCGGCCAGTCAAATGAGGCTGAGGAACCACTAGGCCAGGAAGGACTTTGGCGCAACGAACAAAGATGAGCACGAGTGGATTAATTAGTTGGCAGAACTGCACAGAATGAGGGGCCAGCAAACAATCTGGAAGCAGCGCCCAGCTGTGTCAGCACAGTTGGTGCATTCCGTTCATGTTTTGAGGGGTGGCACGGCATAGAGATATGGGCACAGCCCGTTTGTGTTTTGAGGGGTGGAAGGGCGACGGCCTCACTGGTGAATGGGCATGGTTGTGGCTTAGCCCGTCTTTACATATGGCGACTGTTCAATTCGAAGAGCAAATTGAATAGGGCGCTACCCAATTCATCATTTGAAAATTTCAAATATTCGCACACGCCTATTTGCAAGGGGCCTCGCACACCCCTATTTGCAAGGGGCCTGGTAAGGGGCTTTTCATGGGGACCTCACTGCAACAGCTGCCCCACAGTAGTGGTATGTCAGAAGGAAGCGAAGTTTTCGACAGAACCCGTGCAATCCGGAAACTAATGCTGGTGTTCGTTGGTTTTGGGAGTGTAAGACATGGCCAGGAGGATGGAACAGCATGGCATGCGTCATTCAGTCAAATATGATGGTGCATCCCACCTGATTTACAGCCTACGGGTAGTAGTTTATGGGATGGCATAGACAGTAACTTGGCAAGCTGTGGACCTATAATTTTTCCTTGCACCTGAGCTTCCAGCATCTTAGACTATCAAGGAATTTTCCTAAAGACATTAGGGGAAATTCCAAAACAGTTAAGGAAATTTGAAAATGCCAACGTAATGGACACCCTGTAAATGGGTTCAGAGCGTGGCGGTAGAATGGGAGAAGTGGCCCAAAAGGCGCCACTTCGCCGATGTGCGCCATGCATTACGCGACGGCTCTCGAGCTCCTGCCGCTTTGCGTAAGTTGACAGCAGGGGTAGTCTGGGCTCACTTCTCCGCTCCACCGTACTTGGAAGTACGTAGCTGGTGGGCATTGTGAGCATTTAAACTGCATTTTTACGTCTATGATTTCTGAGAAAAAGCTTCGCATCGTAATGCCGTACACCTGAAAGGTCTTCAATAACGCCGAATTGTTAACGTTGCTGAAAATGGACCTTTTGCGCAGATTTACACTTGCTGCGTGACTTCAGACGCATTGTTTATTCCTTGCTTATTTGATTGCTATATTTCTTTATTTTGCTGGATACAGAGTGGCTCAGAAAACCATGCAGTGACTAATGTGTCATTGCCAAATGAATCAGTGTTCAAAATGATTATCGTTTTACTATGTTCATGATCGAGTATGGTAGACTCTCTTTAAACAGAACCTCAAGGGACCAGGGAAATTTGTTTTCTTTAACAGGAGTTCCATTTACTGAGAGACACTACAGGGAGCGTTGCATGAATACAAAACCAACAACCATGAGGATGGTGTTCTGTTTAAGGAACAGTTCCAGTTAAGCAACTTCTGTTTACAGTGAAACCTCGTTAAACCGTAGTCGGCTGGAGCTCGGAAAAAGTATGTACTAAAGGGTAGTACTGTTTAACCGAAATAGCATGAGATTGCCCACTTACCTGCCGAAAACAGAACTCGGAGAGAGTGAGATGAAAGGGGAAAAAAACATGCAGTATTTATTCACTTCGCACGACATAAGTGTTATTTTCGTTTGATGCCGCGGCGGCCTAGCACGACGACAGCAGCCTCAAACTTACTCAAGCTGCGTGCCAGCTTCTCAGTCAGCCCCCCTCCTCTCGGCAAACACTCGCACGGCAGATTCCTCGTTGTCGTTACGTATTCTCCGTGCATGCGCGCACTAGTGCTGCATAAGTCCCGGGGCGCCTTTTTCATTGCTGGGTGCTGGAGTTCGGGAAACTTTTCGTTTGGAATAGTTACGTTATCGTGCCCCTGTTCTCGTTGCGACGATTGCATTCACGAGGCTGACGTAACGCGCAGCTTCTGCCAGTGTCGGGCCTGAATCGCCCGTGCTGTCGCTTTCCGTGTTGTCCTCATCACTGTCGCTAGTCAACACTTTGGCAACAACAGAGGCAACGATGGCGAAAAGTCGAACCTCGTAGCCGACATCTCTTCGCGGTCGCAGCAGCGCTGCCGAGCAACTTCGCATTCCAAATGCCACACACTGTAGTCAACAGCAGATCCAAGTCGCGGGCCAGCACCGACTTCTTCGTGTCACGTTCGATAGCATGGACGATGTCTAATTTTTCTTCTATGCTGAGCACCCGGCGTCTTTTTTATCCGAGCTTCGGCATGACGCGAGTCCTCGCTTGCACGACGCCACAAAGCTCTCTGGCACGGCGTCGAAATTATGATGTTGATGCGGCTTCACGTGCAAACGCACAGGGTGCTTGGAGGCCGTGGTACCGATCTCTGAGGCTTGTTGTTCTGCCGGACCACCGGATGGAGACGACGCACCGCCGTGTTTGCGCGACGAAAAGTGGAAACGCTGCGTTTTAACCGATGTGTACGCAATAAGCTGGTACGGTTTATGCGGATACAAAATACATTATGTTCAATGGCTGCTGAGTCGGGGAATTGACTTTACTACTCTTAAACCGAAACTACTGTTTAAGCGGGTACGGTTTAATGAGGTTTTACTGTATCATGATACCACTGTACATCTTTCTTCTTCCTCATTACGATATCAATAAAAAATCCTTTATTATCATGTACGACTATTCAGAAACAGTACTATTTACTGTTTTCCCAAAACTACTGTTGGCATGATAACCAATAGAATCGACGACCGATAATTCGGACTCCACAGGGAACGTAAATAAGTCCGAACTATCGAATGTCCCCCCCAAAAAAAAGGCCGAATGTGTTCAAAAAATATAACTTGACGTTGTAAGGCCCCTGTGCAAGGGACAATTGGTCGATGCATTGCTGCACGCACTTACGCTTACATGCAACCAAGTTTGAGTTTGAGCCAGTTTTGAGTTTCGCTGTACGTCGACGCAAGGACTGCAAAGGCTCGAGTCATATTTGCACGTGGAAGGCTCCCGAGCACACGGCACATCATCATCCGAGTCAGAGTCGCCGTTTGACGGTGGGAGAACTTGCTCAAATATTTTGTCGTCGTTCAGTTTGGCACAAGATGATACTGCGCTGTCGACGTCTGCAAAGTCTTCAAGTTTAACGGCAGCAGGAATCTGCTCACCACAGCTTAGCAGGTCATCATTGATGGCCGCATTTTAGCTCATTGTGGTAGGTGTCAATTTAGCCTCTTCAGTTGCGAAGTCGGGCTCATTCAGACTGTGAGGGCACTGTTGGTGCCATTTGACACGGCCTATCTATAACTTCACGAGAAAAACTTCTTGGAGCCAGCAGAGCGCCGTCTCGAACGTAAACTAAACAAACAAGTACAACACGGCAGAACGCTGTCCACAAGGCAAACTCAACAAACCATAGAGTTTCATACAATAATTACTAGAGGAAATTCTGGTGCTACTGTCTACGGAAGCTGCAATGGGAGCGGTTGAGCTGGCATGGTAATTACGGGAAGTACATAGGTTTGCCTAAACTTTGTCGTTCTGAATTCAAACGGCTTCATGACTTTGTAAACTCGTCATTTTCAACAATGTACTGCGGAATAAATAATTAAATAACCATTATTGAGAATGTCCGACGGCAGAATGTGAACACAGGACCTCTAGCAGAGAAGCCTGATATTGAAACCATTAAGCCACGGACGCATGCATCGATAGGCAATCTGAAACGCCCATATGAATTTATTGCGCGCATGCCAGTGCCTTGAGACGCTTGGTGCATTTCGATCTGGCCACCTCGACAAGCTCAATCATTGCAATTAGTAGCGGTTGTGTGTGTTCGCAGCGTGTTGTGCACTTCGAAGGGTATAGATTGCTCTGGAATTTACGACAATGAAGGCATGTAAAGCTTAATATACAAAGCCACAAGGACGTCTGAATCCACGAGCATGAAGATCAGACAAATCCATGTGCTTCCCGTCATTCCCATTGTGGCTGAGCGATTGCAGCGCTAGCATTCCCTCTAGTATATTGAAGGTAACTCTGGGCAACAAACAGAATGGCGATAGCGGGCCACGCGCAGGGGTGCCGGAAAAGGATGTGATGTGGTGATGTGATGTGATGGCGACCAAGACAAGGCCTCAGAAATTACCATTTAGTGCGTAATCTCTGAGGCCGTACTTCGTGTCTCGTCGAGGTTGCCAGAGAAGATGATGGCGGCCGAGCTGGAATACGCTACAACCACGGACGGAGTCCGGATAAGTGAATGTAGAGCTAGCGGGGCTGCTGAAATATTGGTCGTTTTTGCACATTAGGTCTATGGGGCCATTGGCGGTGTCGCGAAGCTGTCCGAATTACCAAGCATGTCCGGATTATCGGTGTCCGATTCATCACTCGGCGACTGTATATATGCAAGGTGTCCCAGCTAACCTTAGCCAGAGTTTAAAAACATGCCAATGCCACATAGCTGGACAGAACCAGGGCAATGTTGTTTGCCGTCGCTTGAGGATACTCAGACCATTTTATTTTTCATTCTATCTAATTACATGATTAGTCCTAATTAATTAATCAACTTCTCAAATATTATAATTAAATTAAAAGTGTCAATGAGAAAATTGTAGAGCAACATGAAAAACTCCCAATAAAGCTTTCTGTTGCTCAAATGCATGCTACATAAGTGTTTTGCCGAGCTTGAAAGAAACCCATGAGTACACGCTAAGTGCCTCGAGTGGCCAGTCACGTGGCAATTCTGCATGCATTTGCGGACTTGTACCACCTCCTACCATTTTAGCACCGTGGTTCAGAGCTGGTGATGTGGCTGCCTATTACTTTTGCGTTTTGGTGCGTGTGTGTGGGGTGACGTGTCGTGCGGGTTTGGAGGGTTGGTGCCAAGCCATGAACAGTGTGTGATGCTGGTATCGCTTCATTTCCTCGCAGGTATTTTTCCTCGATTACGGCAATACCGAGAACGTCGGCGTAGCCGCGCTCAGGAACATTGACCCGGAGACTCACGTGGACGTTCTCATCACGCCAGCTCAGGTGAGGCACACTGCAGTGCGTGCTTACTCTTGCTTGCCTGCTGTGTCATTCTTTAACGCCCTGAGAAACCGTACGCACAATTGCGCATGCCAAGATAGCGCATCAGACGCAAAAGCTGTGATATCGCAGAATTTCGTACATTATAAAAAAATTTGGTTTAAGATGTGTCGCTCCATCTTGAAACACTTCTGATTGGACCTGTGCTGGAAATTTGAATAATATGTGTAAAGGGTTCTAATAAAGCAAATTAGAAGGCAGATGGCTTTGTTTTTACTCTCAGTGCCAGCATGTCGTCACCCAGCTCATTCACTACTTTCGTTGCTTTTCAGGCGTATTTACAGCTGGTTTTCTTTTTTCAAGTGGCTAGATGGGTGCATGCAAAATATCGAAACGGGATGTAACGAAATAATGGACATAATGGTGTAAATGAAATTCCCTTTGAAATCTCCATAGAGATCCATGTATTTAAAGCCTCGTTTTAACGAAGTGAAATTGTCCGGCCAGTGGATATAATGAACTAGATTTGTTTTTGAAACCAAAAATTACCCTACTGTTGCACACCGAGTACATTGCTTTCCGCAGGATTCGGCACGGTTTTGTCGCGGCAGTTCATAAGTCTCGTGGGGAATGCGTCGTTGAGCAAAGCTGGTCTTTCTCACCACCGCACGAGCAGCAGATGACTATGTACTATCGTACTTCTACATTGACCTTTCTTGTGCATGCGTGGCTACGCGCGGTGGTGCGAAAAATTAGTGCATTCACTTCGGTGCGGCATACCGCGCAGGCAGGTGCAGTTGAGTGTGGCCTCCAAGATCTCCTCGGCGTAATTTGAAGGGTCACGCTCAAGCCTGCGCGAGTTGCGCCATGCTGTGCGGCTACGTGCGGCAGTGCGAAGCACGAGTGCATTCACTTCTCTATTTGTCTAATGCGCGCTGCACAGGCAGCTGCAACTGGGTTGGCCTCGGAGACCATCCCAACTCAATCTCGGGGGCACACCCAGGCCGTGTATTCACTTCTCCCCCTCTCCCGGCCGACACGTTACGCAGCCTGGCAGCTGGGCGTGGCCTCTTCAGGCCGCAAGGCCATCTACTTATTTACATGTTTACAAATGTGCACCCCGTTCCACATGTACTCTTGCAGTAAATGGCAGCAATGGATACAATAAAGTAACAGAGATAAGTTTCGGCTCCCTCTTCAATTTCGTTATAACGATGTTCGAGTGTACTTGGTGTTCTCATATCTGACGCTCCTGTAAAGAATTCTCACATGGAATATCAAATATCAGAATTTTTCACAAAATTTAATGCTTTCACATATTGGGCAAAAAAATATGGTGCTCCACGGGCTCGGAGTCTCCTAGCATTGCATAACAAGAATGTAGCAAGCCATCAGTAACTTAGGTACATGGAAATTAGGTTATACTGTGCGGTGTACTGTTATTGAAGGGAACACCAAATTAGTATTCCAGCGCTGATTACAGCTCAGTTCTAATATATATGAAGGTCTAGAAAATATTTTTTTAATCCTTAGAATTTGTGTTGAATGGAATTAATCCTTTCTTTCTTTCCTCAGAAATTAATGAATTGGTGGTGTTCTGTTGTACTGAACACCAGTAAGGTTCTCAGCTTAATAGTGGACCTGCGCCTTGTGGCAATCTTTTTATTGCACGGAGAGATTTGCTTTCCAGTTTTTCTCCAGGGTGCAGAAGGCCTACCCGAACTTTATGGGAGGGGGTTATTGTAAGGCCGATCTGTGCGACAAACGAAAGGACCGCTCATCGTGCGACTCGATCAGCGCTCCGCATGCAGCCGGTGCCGACGGTAAAGAGCAGGCACCGTCTGGAGCCGTTTCGTCAGGTTCGGCGTAATTTGCCACTTTCCAAGGTTGCGAAATCTCGAGAGCCACGGTAAGCTTGCACAATGCATCGAGGCCATCATTTCCATGCTGGCTGCACCACAGTGCTTGCAGCTCCCATGGACATTGGCGCCAG
This sequence comes from Dermacentor andersoni, assembly GCF_023375885.2. Lineage (NCBI taxonomy): Eukaryota > Metazoa > Arthropoda > Arachnida > Ixodida > Ixodidae > Dermacentor > Dermacentor andersoni. The sequence continues at coordinate 123,325,978 of NC_092820.1, forward strand.
AGCTCCCTGTAGGAAAGTCTGTCGCCCTAACCAAGCTGGCTATGCTCCTGCTAATCTACAGCGCTGTTGCAGCTGAGAGACACGTCTAAAGAGTCTGGATGATTCGAGGAACGAAACGGAGAAAGACTGAGCCCTTGTCTACGATTACTAGCCCGAGGTCTACCATCTCCGTTAGGGTTAGACGAGATTTGTGGAAAGCGCACTTTTGGCTTTCACTTACTGTCCTGTAGTCAGACTGCAAAGTAACCAACACAGATGTACAAGATTATCGGGTATAGCTTAGCAAATTAAAAATTTCGTTGCCAAAGTGACCACATCTCTTGATAATGTGTCTGTGCCCCCATGTTGCAACCAGGCGTTCGAATGCAAGCTGGCGGAAGTGCGGCCTGCAGCCCTGGCCAGCGGGAAGGACCAGTGGACGAAGGCTGCCCTGGAGATGTTCAGCCGTTTAGTCATGCAACAGTACCTCGTGGGCCGGGTGAGTTTGTCGTGCGAACCTACTTTTGTTGGGTTTCAACATCGCCTTTGGTCTGTTTTCCACGGCAGCTTGGCCCTAATAACCAGGCCGTGTGGTGATGGGAAATGACATTAACACCTCTGTGCCCTAAGTTTGAGTGCCATTCACGCTGCGCCATGCAGACATGCTTAAATGTCATTGAAACTTAATTCCACTTGCAGCGCATTGCATTCTCAGAACTCTTTCTGCTGTCAAGTGCTTATTGTCAAGTGCTGTCAAGTGGTAAGTGTTCGCGAGTCTGCAATTACGGCTGTTCATGAAAAACGCATTTCTTAAGTAATTTGAAATAATTAAACTTAATATTGGCCCAATAATGTTCTTAGTGCCATTTCATTAACTTCTACCTTTCTGGTGATATTACAGTATGCTTATTAAAGCTTACTGCCATGTACCCCATAGAAGCAATATAATATATAAGGGCATTTGAATTTTAAACGCCGAAACCCTTTGCCATTCGATTTTTTTAACTTTCTGTCGTGACCATAGTTCCGAAACTGCATTAATTGAAGCCACCACTGCCGCCGCCCTGCCTTTGTCATCCTTGCCAGTGGGGTCAAAGTTGCATAAAAGCCCTTTTCCAGAAGTCAGCTTCACCGTAATACGGCGGTTTTATGCAGTAAAACATGCGCAATGTATTGCGGTGAAGCATATGCAGAATGCAATGGTACTACTGTCACGAGATGTAAAATGTGCTCCTTAATTATAAACCAGAAGCTTGCTAATTCCACCATCAATAATTCAGAAAACTGATAATTCTGACGCGTCCTCTGGTCCCTGCAGGCATATGCGTTGTTCAATGCAATCAAACTCTCTTTAGTTTGAACTTACTTGGCTGCACATCGGTTAACTTAAACAACTCTTGGAGCTCAGCAAGGGAAGAGCGCCACGAGAGACCAAAAATGGCACTAGCACCCAACTGAAACGAAGTGATGGAGTCCACATCTTCATAGTCATCAGCATCAGCGGAAGTTGTTTATAAATGACAGTAACGCCAGAACATTTTGTGCCTATTTCTGCCTTTAAAGCCTTTATTCTTGCGTTTACTGCCATGCAAAACACTGTGTTGGCCGCATGCCTTCATAACTGCCATCCATGATCGTGTCTGCAGCAACCACATTTTCTTCTGCAGTTGTTGCAGCAAATGCTAGTTTTTGTTTCACTTGGTACGCGTGTGGCCGCGGTTTTGTCAGCAGCAGTTGCGGCAAACAGTAGTCGAGTCCGCCTTAGATCGGTGCAAAGCATCGAGGATGAAGAGCATTGGCTATATCACAATGGATATTGTGATATAGCCAATATTGGACCAACTCACTCGCAAAAAAATCATCGGGATGCGTGCGTGGTAGTGAAAAGAATCCCCAATGAAGATTCATGCCGTAGCCATGCCGTGAAGGAAGTCGTGAGGCCTTCGCCATTGTGAACACTAATCAATCACAAGATGACGAGAATTGCAGCTTCTGCACTGCTTTAGTGCGAAATAGAAACGGGACTTGCTGATTCATTCAGTAACAAAAGCATGTTGACGTAGTAACTATTCATTTGTTTTCTTTGATACCCTAGAAAATTCAACATTTGGTTAACTTGGCCATATTTTTTTTCTGTCCCGCAAAGTCTGGATTAACAAAGCTTAACTGTACGCACGTTTGTGATCCTTTCTGCAGGTTTGTGTCTAGTTTCCCCGCATTACCTTTAGATTCAGGATTGCCAACTAACCTGGTGCTGTCACCATCACAACAGGTTTGGTCACATCAAAACGTATGTGTTTTTATTTTTACTCCTAGGTGTACTCGGTCGTTGATAATGTCGTCCGCCTGCATCTGATTGTGGGCAGTGGACCGTCGCAAGTCAACGTCAACGACGAGCTAGTGAAACGTGGCTTCGCCGACTACTGCGAGGAGAGCTTCCTTTCCAAGGTGCTGATTTATCCATTCATCTTTATACTTGGCTTGTACAGTCGACTCCCATGAATTCGACCTCTCCTAATTTGACTTTTTGCTTAACTTGAATGCACATGAGAGTCTATGCGAGAAACCATACACTAAGGGGGGGGGGGGTGCTATTGAAGGAAAATTCGTTTACTTTGAGCAGGCCACCCCCACCAACACTGCAGTGGTTACTAAAAGCTGGAGACACAAGAAATTCAGCAGGCTGCGCTACTGTTCCCTTGACGCGTAGCTGTTTCATTCTTACATTTTAACGCCCAATGCTCTTCTTGCTTTTGAAACCGTTGGTTCCCACTTGCTCGTGTCATGTTATGCCCCCATGTTCGGCGTTCAGCGTGGCATCACTTGGAAATTACACAGTACTGTCCACTGAGATCAAAGTAATTCTTCCGGATCTGTTTCTTGATCTTGAAAAAGATTTGAATTTGTTCGTTTTGCTGCCACTAGATAATTTGACCTTCTGGATAATTCGGCCAAATCTAGCGCTCTCACAAGAGACGAATTAATGGCAGTCTTCAAGCATGCACTTAAGATATACTCGGGCATTGCAGGGCTTGTGCAAGAAGCCTTTTAGTAGCGTTGCATAGGGGAACAGAAGAGATTGTGTAAAGTTTTGCAGCAGGGGAAAGGCAATTATGCAGCAGATTGCCTCTGGAGTTTGGGCTTGTCACATTATTTATCTAGACCAGATAACCAACTAATGTTAACACTTAACAAAATGGGTGTCACGGGAAGGGAAGTGCAGTCGAGGACGGCAGAGAAATAGGGGGTGTGATGAAATTGTAGAATTTTCCAACATAACTTGGAATCTGCTAGCACAAGAGGGGGTAATTGTAGATCACCGGGAGAGCCCTTCTTCCGGCAGTGGATATGAAGTGCATGGAGTTTCTTACATAACTTACTAGAAGAAACTCTGGCACCCTGATCGTTCGGCTAACATGTAATTGATGGTTACAGGCGACAACCAATAATTCGGACTCCATGGGAAACATAAAAAAAAACTGAACTATCGAATGTCTGAAAAAACTAATGTATCAAAAAAGAAAGATTGTTTTAAGGCCCCTGGTTTCTTTCACTACGGCAGTAAAACCTCGTTATGTGGAAATTGTGTGTAAACACGTTTGTTATTTTGAGGTTCAATTATGTGGTCTATGGGCAACAAGTTATGAAAAGTTTAATTATATTGAGAATTTTGTTATACAGTCGAATCTCGTTAATGCGAACATGCTTAATTCGAGCTCTTAATTTATTCGAATTGACGCTCGTGTCCCGTCAAAGCTATGTTTATTCCAGTGTATGAAAACGCCCGGTTATTCGAACGCGCAAGCATTTGCGACTGTTAATTCAAACATACTGCACTCCGACAATGCTCAGCAGTGTGCCAAATCACGCGGCATCGCCTCCGGCTAGCATTCCTCTGACCCCGCCATAGAGGAGGAAAAGCTTAGGAAACACTTCTCAACGCCGTGTGCGAAGAAAAAAAAAAGAAGCCGTGGCGGAAATTTGTGCGCAGGCGTGGGCAGGCGAGCATCGCCTATTACTTCTGTTTGTGATGGGTTAGTCACTTCTGTTTGTATCACGGCACCACCATGTAACTTATAGAGTCAATGTATAAGAATGTCCGAAATTTTGGACGCAAAAAATCTTCGCCGTCTGACTTTCCGTACTTTTTGCCTGCACCGTAGGTCCGAAACGGCATTAATCGAAGCCACCACCGCCGCCATTTTGACTATCGCGCCGCCTCGAGCCGGCGCTCTCGCACGCAGATCCGCTGGCAGCCGTAGCCACCACCGCGGCAAACGCTAGGCCGAGCTACTTCGACGTTTGCTACCAAGCTTCTTACTGTTCGGCGCCATTTTTTTTTTCATTGAAACTACTCGTTTCTGTTAGCAATGGCACCCACTCCGCCGTTGTGATCCTTGCCAATCTCTTCGGAGCGTGGGAAGCACGGCGCGTTGCATAATGCCGGTTCCCGAAAGTCAACTTCGCCCAAACACAGCAGTTTCACGCGGGGAAGCATACCAATAGTTTGAAGGGGCAATTATCACGGGACGTGATATGTTTCCTTTTTATTAAACACGCGTGCACCCGCCACCTCCTATCACAGTACAAGCGCCGATACGCCTAATAACGGACTGCAATTTGTAAACGCGTGTGAATAAATCTTGTGGAACTTCCCACTCGTGTGTTAGCTCAGTGCACACCCACCACTGCAGGCGAGTCCTCCATTCAGTTAGCTTCCTTTAATTCGATCCTCTTTTAATTCGAACGAATTTTCGGGCCCCTTCGAGTTCGAATTATCGAGATTCGACTGTATTGAGGTTTAACTGTACGTGAAGTTTCACTGTATCACAACTTACCCCAACCCTATAACAGACCTTGGATATATCTGAACAGACCTTTTTCCACTAGATTGTCACAGTCTGTTCTAATGGGTATTGGTTGTACTTGTTATCATTCCTTTAAAAGGGCTGGACCAATTTGCAACGAAATTTTTGATGAGCTAAAATGCCCCAGTTTCTGATAAGGGATAGATTCAAAGCAGCCTCTGTACAAAATTTTACTTCGGAAACACAAGCAGGCGCATTGCAAAAAGCTTGCAAAAAATAGACATTTTCGATACTGAAATGGAGACATAAAAGCTGCCATTATTGACCACCGGAAGTAATGCGGAGCCCGAAACGTCAAATGCACAAAACTTTTGAGATTGGGCCACACTCGTAGCATTTCTAAACACCAAGGCCATGTTCTGGCACCTTGGTGTTGCACTGCTGAGCTCGAGGTAGGTCATGGGTTCACTCCCAGCCATGGGGCCTGCATTCCGATAGGGGCAAAATGCAATAACGTTTGTGTGCTTAAACTTAGATGCAAGTTAAAGAACCCCCAGGTGGTCAGAATTAATCTCGAGTCCCCCACCAAGGGGTGCCTCGTACTAAATAGACTTGTGCAAGGACTGCACTTTTTTTTTTCTCTTTCTTTCCCTGCAATTTTGACGAGGTCGACGGGACCATACCTTTAGGTCAAAATGGTGCAGACGCAGCTGGCAACATCCCGGTAATTGAAAATTTGGAAAACCAGTCCTACGGCCTTGCCAAGGTTCCTTTGATAGTATATTACGCTACCCATTTTAGTCAATTTAGGGAAAGTGAAAATTTGTATGATATTTTAAAATCGACAGTTTTATGATTATTTGAAGAAAGCTGCTGCGTGATGGCCTTGCTGCTTCTCTCGTAAATTTTTCTAAAACTCATTTTGCACAAGGTGGTTTGCAGTGATAACACCATTTTATTAAGTTTGTTCGATTCACCTGCACCACCTGAACCAGCTCACAAGGCGCAGCACCCTGGCATTCGTTTGAGCGGGTCAGCATTGGCACCCTCTGAACTGCGTTATTTGTTTTAAAAAACTTCAGGAAAGGTGCAGGGCTGGTTTGCGATTTTTCTGCACTGTTCCTAGTGACACTGTCAACTTGGCGCAGACGTGCAGGTTCAAAGCAGCAGCAGCACAGCAGATGACACAGCACAACAGCGTAAGAGCCGTTGAAGCCCCGCTTACATCTGTTTGCCGTGTCTACGCAAGGCGGAATGGGCTTACACCTCGGAAGGCAATCGTACCTGTGGCTGCCAACCTCTGAAACTTACGCAGACGGTGCAAATTAGGCAGACAAAACAACGTCTGCACTACATCTGCATCTCGGCATTTGTTTGAAGTGTCGTGTCGTGACCCTCCATCGCTGAAGTCGAGCTGCACAATCACGTGTAACTGGTTCACAGTGGCGCAGTCGACTCAAATGCACCTATTATTTCTTCCCCTGCCCTATGGTCATCTTCATTATTGTTCAGAAGTCTCGACCATTATAAAGGCTAAAACGATTGCCTGCTCCGGCTTTGCTGTGACTGCTTATGTACTACTCATTTTTAATGTTAAGTTTTGTTGCAGTTGGCCTTTAACTTTCTCGACCAGGTCTCTTCCGCTAGGCAGCAAATGACTCTCGTTTTTGTTGGTTGTTGCGCAATGACAGAGAAACCACCAACTGCGGGAGAGGGTGGAGTCCTACCACCAGTCGCTGACGTCGGAGGCGGTTGACCCGAGCATCATAGAGACAATGGACGAAGTTGACTCCACCAAGCTGGACATTGGCATGCCGCAGATGTCGTCGCGCAAGGTGAGTGCACTGTCGGAAGCATCAGGCCATCTTTCCTGCATTGCAAGCAAGCACCGGGCTTCGTCTGCGTACATACCTGCCAGCTCTCCTAAATTTTCCCTAAAGTTCCCTAAAGCTCATACTAACGTGAGGAAACGGTAATGGTCAGGTCACCGATCTGTTTTGCTTGAGCAAGTGTACCGCTTGCTACTGTGGCCCCACAGAGTGATGGTGAATATGTGCAGATGAGGAAGACGACGTATGCACGCAGCCCTCGCACTACAATTTTGCAGATGTTACAGGTTTAAAAAAAAAAAATTTCTGGCTTATAAAAATTATTGCTCCTTGGTCTCCAACCATGCCCTTGGAAGTCGGTGAAAGGATGTTAGAGGGGCACCTTCTTTGAGCTAGCAGGCAAAAATGGCAACGGCAAAGTCGTCGTGATCGAACACCACTGCATTGCTTGTCAACCTGTGCTGTTCTGAGTTGGCTGCATATAATAGTAGATTATGGTTAATAATGTGTGTATATATCCCTCAAAAGGTATTTGCTTAAGGTAAATTTTGAAAAATTGCATGTTATTTCCTCCCCCTTTGTCCTCGTGTCTTCAGTCTTATTTTCTTTTTCACAAATTCTTATGTTGGCAGGTATTTATTTATAACGTGTGTTTGCATGCATTTGCCATGACCATGAATGTGGTGCTGTGGCTTAGTATCTCAGGCCTGCGACAAGTGATGGCATATTTGAGACTGGTCACAGGTACTGGTACGAATGTGCTGCTTTAAATTGACTCCTTTAAAGCCGTATTACAAGAACAAGTGGGTCTAGTAGCTGATAACCTCATCTGGCTTTATTATCTACATTGGATCCCGCTTACGCTTGGGGTAAAGCGTTGTTACTGTTTTACATTACCTTTCTTTAGTGCTGCAGGAGGGCACTGAAACAACCAGGAGCAATATTCTTGGGTAATCGCTTTCAGGGATTCTTTCACTTCGCAAGATTTGATATGACCAGCACCAGAGGCGCCGGCCCCTACAGACAACAGCATTTCTAGCAGTGCACCAACTATGCTAAAGAAAGCGTGCATTTTATGTTTGCTTGTCACTCTAAATCTTAGGAAAGTAAAAGTATTCCCAAAAGCAATCGCCCAGCCCTACCACCGCAGTTGAATGCACCATTTGAATTCACAATAGAGTGCCACGCTTACTCAAATCTAAAGGAGTAGGGATACACATTGCCAAAGTTCTAAAATCTGTAATGCACACTTCTTGGACTTAAAGAAGCATCACTTAGCCAATGTGTTGTACATTAACATGCCAGTAATCTTTCAAAAAAATATTATTTTCTTACTCTATGAATTGGAAATAAAATGCTTTTAGTGACTCATTTAACTGCTTCAATTGATCCTTTGGGATAAGCTGATCTTTAGCAGCATGAAAGAAATCAGAAGTTTGGGATGTCTAAAAAGCGGCATTAACAGACCTAAATCACGGTCTGTGAAATTTTGTAATGGAAACAGCAGTAATGTTGTGTTCCTCACACTTCTTTTTCTCTGGCAGGCAAAATTGCAGGGACCATTCAGTCCCTTGGAGTCAAGGCTCGTCGGCATGTCGAAGCTGTGCTTCCTCAGGTGAGCAGATGTACCGCATTTACTCACGTAAGCCCCGCGCTTTCCTTTCTATTAGGTGCAAGCCTTACGCAAGGCAGGCTTATGAATACTCTGAAGCCTCGAACTGTGGCCGGACTGCTACGCAGAGTAACGCAACCGCTGGCGGCCGACTGGGATCACTTCTGTTTCAGTTGCCCCCTGTCGGTCCTGCTGCCCTCGTCGTTTGACGACCATAGCCTTGTTGGCTCCCTTCTGCCATGCGTTCCATTACTATTTGGGATTCCTGTGACCTTAAAGCTCTCTACGACAGTCTCAAATGAAACCATGGGCTTGCGCATTAAAAATTCACATGCACACTTCTTGCAGCGAATGCTCTCTTGGTGTGCCCGAAAGCACAGCGCAGTTAAACCTGCTATAACAGCACTCCTTGGAACAACCAATACTGGTATGATTGCAATTCACTGGGATTATAATGATGGTGACGTTGCCGTTGTCGGCGGGGCAGTAATTTCTTTTGTCTAGTAGCGGCTTACGAAAGTGCAGAGTGCACCTAAACAGTGTCATTTGCAAACTGTCACATGGAAAGGTTAGTGACACTTGCTGTTGGAAGTATACTCATTTGCAAGTATGTGTTCGTCGAACATCGCTTCGTGGCGTCAAAGTGTGTAGCCTCGATAGCAGAAAGGGCAGGGATGGTCCAAATTGTGGAACCACTTTGTTGTGTGCAATTTCATGTTATAAGCAGGGGTGTGCAAATATTAGAAAAGTTTGAATGTTATCGAATGTTACGTTTTTTTGTATTCGTATTCGATTAGAAAAATTGATGTACAGAAATGTTGGAATGTTCGGTTGGATGCGAATATTTGAATCAAATCGAATATATTGCTGGCTGAGCGAGAGCAAACACAGTTCTTAGCATTTGTTTCTATCTAATCTAAGAATAGCGTGATGATTTTCTGCTGTGTTTTGTGATAATCTTGTGCTGCTGACAAAATTTTGCCTGTGAAGCACACTTAGCCACTAAACGTCTAAATTTTGTGGAAAAGCCAGCCTCTTAGTGGCAAGGAGCACGGGCTTGTAGACAGCGAGAGAGCACTTTTTTTATTTCCTGCAGCGCCCTCCCACCTCCAATTCTGAGCTTATTGCTTGACAAGTGCAATGGGTGACGATTGATACAGGGTCAAATGCCTCCGAGTTTACTTACGGGCATTTGATGCGGTATAATAAGGCACAGGCTGGTGAGGACAGCTGGTGGGAATTACTAAATTTTCCAAGTTAACTTGAGAGTACACAATATTTTGATGTAACGGCTTACTAGTCATTTTTTACCATTGACAGTGCAATTTCAATGTACCAACATAACAAATTAACCTAACTTGCTAATAAATGAATGTGCATATCGTTATTTGATATTCGAAGCTAAGTATGCATATTCAATTCGTATTCGAAAATTTTGATGTTCGCACACCCCTAGTTATAAGCCGTTTGTAGATATCCGTAATGGAAATTGCCATTCTTCCTTAGTTGCTTTGGATGCAATGCTGTCTTGACTTCAGACGATTGATTGTGTTAATGCAACTGCAATGAATATATTTACATTGAAGTTTTCACAATGCTGGTATTAACTATAACACAGTGTTATTTTAAATATTGCCTAAAGTAACAAGTACGGTAGACTTCCGTCAATTCGACTCCGGTTTATTTGATATATTGCTTAATTCAATCTCTCACAAAGGTCCCGGCCAGCACCCAAGCATTTCTGTGGGCCCAAACTTTTGTTGTTTCGATCCTAAAATTGTCCTTCACCAGAATGTTTGAACTTGACCAGTCAGCCCGCACCTGCCTTCAGTTGTAACCCCAGTAGTGACGCCTTTAGTGGCAGCATATGTCTTGGCAGAGCTTAGGGGGGCAGTAAATGTGTTGAACATGTCATGTCCCATCAGAAACATTTTAAAAATTATTTTTTTAATGAATATTGGGTTGCGAATTGCCTTTGCAGCATTCATATGCTTTACCATATAACACGGATACATTGCACCAAAGCTGATTTTACGAAACTGTCCATCAATTTGCAATATACAGTGAACTCTCATTAAGACGAACTCTGTTAAGCCAAATTCTCATGTATAACGAAAAACATGGGAATGTTTGTTTGGTTTTCCATTGACACAATGCAAAAAAAAAACAAAAAGTCCGCATAAGACGAACCGTCTCAGACGTGCTCTTCAGTTAAGATGAACAATTGTAGTGACCGCCACCACTACCGATCCTGGAGGCACGCGCATCCAGGCACCCTACTGCAGGCCTGCGGCGCACATTGGCCATGGACAGAGGCGAAAACAAGAGGAAGAAATAAAAAGAGACAGTGACATTTCACTTCGTGAATGTGAAGCTATTGGCCCTTGGTGCGCCTAGACTGTCCGCATCGCAGATCGCATTCAAAATAGGGCTCACACGGCCGTGCCATACGCAGCAGCTGCCGGAGTAGAACGCCCCCTTGTAAACATTCGCTTACTAACTACATTAACAAGCATAGTGTCAAAAAGCTGGCGTGAGGAATCGCGACAGCAGCTGCGAGAACACAGCTCACGCAAAGCGACGAGCCATCGGCCCATCTACACTGTGCCCCAAAAGCAGATTGGGTTCAAGATAAAGCCCGCACTACTGAAGTACAACACCCCCCCCTCTCCTTTCCTCCTTTGCTCACGCCAGATTGAGCCGCTGTCGTAGGCTCACTGTCACGTGCTTTCACTTGCACACTCAGCTTAAGGCACGCGAGGACGATGTTATCACGTGACGAACTCGGTACGTCTGTATCGCAAACGAAACCTGTAGCAACTGTGTCATCAGTGGCAGCGACAGGATCTGAGCTTCTTACCTGAGAGATGCCTTCATCCGTGAGCGCACCACACACCACTGCACTTGCGTCGACATCGACGTAGCCCGAAAAGCCAACGTCTTCCAAAACGTCCGTTATGGGGGTGGTGACGCCACGTTCGAGCGCGAGTGGCTCGTTAGCTTGCAGAGCTTGCGTGCCGAAGCCGCAGTGGCGGTAGCAATTTTCTATCGTAGCCGCCGTCACTTGCTCCCTAGCACACACAAGCATGTGTAGCGCACTTAGGACTGTTACTTGGTAGTCATTGCATAAAATTATTCGTTCCAACATGTGGCGCCAATAAAACGATCTAACATTTTTGATGATACCCTGGTCTATGGGCTGCAGTGCCGCTGTTGTGTTTGCTGGAAGGAGAGCCAGCTCAGTCGCCTTCGTCTCAAGGTCCTCCTCGTCTATAAAAAGCAGGACTCTGCGGCCCTTGGCATTCAAACTTTTTGTCACTTTGCTACCCACTGTGCAAATGATTCCCCCATCATCCAGGCCTTTCTGTTGGCTGCATAGTCCTCTGAGAGGGTCTGGATGTTCTTGAAGCAACGAGGACTTCTTGATTATCACAAACAGTGGCAACTTTTCAGTTCCAGTCATGTTTGCTGCAACCATCACTGTTATTCTTTCTTTACATCTTTTCCCTCCCATGCACTTGTCGGCTTTATACGTGATGGTTTTGGCGTGCAGCAATTTGAAAAATAAGGCAGTTTCGTCTACATTAAATGTGCCCTGCAGACAATATTTCTGCTTGTAGCCTTGAAGCACCTCGAAGTGCCAAACTTTACCTGTTTGCATGTTCACGGTCTTCATTTCTCCTGACACAGCATGGTCGTAACACTTGCGAAAACGATGCAACCACCCATTTGAAGCAGCGAAGTCATTGTAGCTCAGCAGCAGGGCAAAGTCCGCTGCCTTCACCAGTATGACGGTGCCGCTCAAAGGTGCATGCATTATCTTAATCCAAATGAGCAGCACTTTCTCGAGGTCGGGATACTTTGCGGGCTGCAACCTCTTTCTTTTGCTGACAACATCTGTCTCTAAGGCACCTTCAATAGCCCTCCTATTCTTTATGTAAGTGAATAGTGAGTTTTTCGGTATTGCATGCTTCTTTACGATTTCTTGCTTAGACAAGAGTCTGGCGTCCACTTCCCGCACGATGTCATTTTCCTCTCATAGTGTTTCGGCGCAGTATCTGCCGCGGGCACAAGCCATCTTCAAGTTGCAGCTACAGAAGGTGCTTTTGACACTGAAAACTGAGCCATACGAGGCACACCCGAGACGGAGATTGCGAAGATAAAGGTGTTAAACGTAACATTGGCGAAGCCTCCTGTTCGTTGGTTCTTGAGTGCAGGCGAAGCTGCGACGCACATGATTCGCTGTGTTCTTGTGTTGGTCGTGGCATCTTTTGCTCAAGAGCAACAGCTACCAAAGATTTGCAAAGCCTTCGAGATTGGCGTTTAAAGAACCACATCTTGGAGGTCACGAGGGCGGAGAGGAGGCAGCCGCCACTGCCCTCTGGCTTCCATGGCAGTTTAGTTTTACCTGATTTTACCTTCTCTCTTTGTTCTCTCCATTCCAGGTCGACGCAGCCTTGTGACTAGGCAGCCGCCCTATCGCGGATGTGTTTCTCTGGCCGTGTGCCAGACGCCAAGCTGCTGCTGCAATGGCGCTTAGTTCAAATTATTCGTGGCGGAACCTACTCGCGTTCTAATTAACAGGCTTTTTCATTCATTGACTTGTATGGAACTTCCCCGGACCAAATCGTACAGTTCGAATTATCCATAAATTTGAATTATTGAAGTTCAAATTAACGAGCTTTTGCTGTAGTACATATTCCTGATGGTCTTTTATCATCTCTATACTGCGGTGCTTGTTGTTGCTGCTGCTAACTAAAATTTTCACAGGGTAAGCAGTTTCACGCTATTCTTTTTCTTGCAAACAAGTTGTTTATGGTGTTTCTAGTGCAAACAAGTGATTCACAAGGGGTTGGAAGCCTGCGCACACTGCTCAAAGGTGTTTGAAGTTTCAGTAGAGCTCCACATAACTCCATCGCCACAACAGACTATTGACTCGGCAGCCATTTAGGCTGTGCCCCTGTAAGCATCGCCTGCCGTGACATCCTCGTGTGCGCCGGTATAATGTTGATCGTTATCCTGCCACAAGCAAGTTGCTTTTTTTTTTCTCTCTCTCACTTGCAACCAGGGGCGTACACGTCGACCGCAACAGCGTCAACTCCGTGCTGCTGAACGGGGAGCCCCAGAACCGGCACCCTAGACTCCTCGTCGCGGGCACTGTGAGCCAGAGCGCTTCGAGCGACCACGTTACGCTGCGTAACACAACCCTGATGCCCTCCGTGCCTGGACTCCACTGCCTCATGCCGTTGCTGTTTGCTCCCTATTGTGAGCTCAGGTATGCGTTCGTCGGCTTTCTTTTTTTGAAGAGACGCGAATAAATGTTTGCCAAGTCGGTTCTGTGGAATCGGGTGCGAACCTGGCCGAGCTGATGATTGCATATGTGTCATGGGTGCAGATGCGTTCGACAAGGTGACTATAAGGAGGTGGAACAAGCCCTCTGAGTGGTTTCTTTGTGCCTTAACTTTGGTCCGCAGTCAATGAGGAGGTTTCAGGACTCTCAGAGTTTTTACATGACGACGACACATTAGAAGCATAAGAACTTCTAACCGATGAGGCAGCCATTGCGAACCATTATAGTTCTCTGTCAACACCCCTGCCATCCCCCTATATTTCTTTTTTTTTCTTTTTTTTCGTGCAACCTGGTTATAACAATTGGCGGTTATAACTGGAATTTTCATGGCACCTGAATATTGTCAGGAGTGATTTTGACTGTAACAATATTCAAGTTCCAGAAAAATTTTGTTGCTATAACTGATATTTGTTATAACCAGGTTGCACAAAAAATACAGCGGGACTGACGTCAAACATTCTAATCAGACAGAAAGAAGTGGCTTAGAACCCACTTAAATAATTGCTGGTTTTAACAATACTCGTATGTAAAAATGAGATCCTGCCGCGGTGGTGGGATCTTGGTTAAGAGGCAAAGAAATTTCTGCTGGGTGCTGCTTTTCAACCTGTGCTGCTGCAGAAGACCGACGACTGATAACTACTCGTTCAAGCGGGTGTTGACTGGTGGCTACCGGCAGCACATAACGTGAAGTGCTTGGAGGTTTGGCAGAATGTTGGGGGGGAGGAGTCGCTCCCCTGGGGTTGGGGAAAGCAGGCACAGTCGAATAAAAAAATTTATGCTTGTTGGTTGCGGTTGTCGTGTGACTCTGCAGGAGTGTGTGGAGATTGACTAGGTGATTGATTGAGCTAGACCAAGCTTTTAAATGCGGCCGCTCGGGATGAGACGGAGGTATTTGTCCGAGCACAATCTAGGCAGACGCGTTGCTCCGGGAATAAAACTATTTCCTCCACCGGATGCTGGCTCTTCCTTTGCGTTGCCAGCATACACTTGAGCCATCGAGAGGCGCTGTCTCAAACCACCACTAACCACAATTCCTAACTGTTCAGGCCAAAAATTAAAAAATTAAAAATCCTTAAAAAGAAAAAAGCGAGCCATGCAGTGCATGCCTTCAGATGCGTATTTCGAGAGTGTGGAATGGAAATGCAAGCGGGGAGGTGCAGCTGCCCACTAGTTTCATTTCGAGGATTTTCCATTCTTTCTTCATTTTGTTTCTGTGCAGACACCCGGTAGCTAGATTTAATTGCTATAACCGACAATACTGCATGAGAATATTGTAGTAAGCAGTTTATTTTACCGCAGAACACCCACAGACGTTCATGGCACTGTGGCTGCTCATTGTTATAGGCTATACCAGTCAAGCCTCAATATAACCACTGTGTACCTTCAGAGAAAAACATCATTAAATCGTGAATTTCGTTAATTTGAGATTTTAAAGTTTCAACAGTAAAAATAATTTTACAAATTCCCAGGACATTCCTAGGGGATAGTATCTTGTAATACCTAGTATCACAAAAAGGGCAGTCGATAATAACTTTGTTATGAGCACAAGCATGAGCGGTACAGATAGCACCAAGAACAGTGCATCAGCGTAGCTCAAGGCATCCAAGACACGCGAGTATTGTGTCATGTGGCACCGTAAATCTTGGACGCCAGGGCGGATCACGCTTAGTGCCCACATTCGTCACAAAATTGCACCCACAAATTAAAACCAAAAGTGGGAAAAGATAGGCATTCTTCCTGAAAAACAAAAAGTTGCAGTTTCGCCAGGAAGGCGGGGCATTGATGGCAACAGCAGGGGGACAACTACGCCAAGTAAGGTTTGTAGTTTTATCAGTGTCATGTGTGCTCAGGCAAACATGGACATGTCTCACTCAATGACCATGAACACTCGCTCCACAATGTGAGCGAATGCTTCGTGTCGTGTCTTGTGATCTTGATATTACCCGAACGCTAACACAACACATGCGGGAACACAATGCGCTTCAAGTCTCCAAGTATCTCGGCTGGGCCTTTGCACTTGGTGTAAATTACCTCAAAGATCCAGCGCATGGCTCGCCTATGAACATGGCAAAGGTAGAGACGTTTTTGCCGCTAAAGCTTTTTATATGGAAGGATGCTTGCAAATAACTTTTGCGACTTACATTTTGATAGCCTTTTACTAGATTTGCCAGCCATACAGGCTCCAGTATATGCTTGAAATGGCTGAAAACTTTGTTAACTCCGAACTGTGTCACAAAATTGCTTCGTTTAATTGCAAATAAAAGAAATACTGTTCTCTGTCGAACTAAAATCGGGAAATGAAAATAGTTCGCTACATCATGAGTTTTATTAAATCGAGGTTTGAAGGTATATCCAGTATCATTATAAGTGGGTTCGTTTATAATTTGCCCTCGCATTACGACCTGCAAGCCTCCTAGTTAGCTCATATGGTAGAATGAATGTACTGTACACAAACTGAAATGCACGAAAAAGTGCCGCCCTTTCTCCTCTTGAACTGAAGGAGTATAAAAACTTTGTTGTGTTAAAAATGTCAGTCAACCAGTGGTCTGTATGCAGGGATTCGACTGAGCAGCCTTCTCCCAAACGAACTATGTCTGTCTCATTCACCATAGGCTGTACACAACATCCTAATCTCTTCAACATTCAGTTTTGCTGTTTCACCTCTCAGAATATTCTGTTGCAGGTTTGCCACTTTGGTTTTGCATTTGCACACTTTGCTCTGCCCAGGGTGAATGCAGAGCGATCTGAGTACACGGGCGCGCTTTGCGGCCTGGGGTTCGACTCGGCGTCGAACTTGGCGCTCTACCCAGAGCATGACCTTGAGGTGTCCTTCGACATTGGCTTCACTGACGAAGACCTCTTTATGGTATGGTTCATGGGAATTAT
Organism: Dermacentor andersoni; assembly: GCF_023375885.2. Lineage (NCBI taxonomy): Eukaryota > Metazoa > Arthropoda > Arachnida > Ixodida > Ixodidae > Dermacentor > Dermacentor andersoni. The sequence continues at coordinate 123,342,442 of NC_092820.1, forward strand.
ATTTAGGATCATTGCATTCTACAGGTACTAACCTATTCAGCTTAAACTTGGGGCGTTAACAAAGAAGCTTAAGAAGCTAGGTACTGCACAAGAAACGATAGGCATAACATTAAGAAACAGGAAGACAGATGTGTTAGGCTAGACTAGCAAATGTGGGCAACCGATATCCTAGTTGACATTAAGAAGAAAGTGGTTTGGGCGGGCCACGTTATAGTATGTTGACTGGTGGTCTATTAGAGTTACAGAATGGGTGCCAAGAGAAGGGAAGCACAGTCAAGGACGGCAGAGGACTAGGTGATGCACTGAAATTGGGGAAGTTTGCAGGTATAGGATGGGGTCGGCTGATTCAAGACGGGGAAATTGGAGATCACTGGGAGGGGGCCTTCATCCTGCAGTGAACACTGAATAGGCCAGTGGTGATAAAACTGATTCATCTCATAGGCCTCATCTCATTCACCTCAGCTGCGCCATTAAAACCCATCAATCATCATTCATCTCAGTGGCATGGAAATTTACGTGTAGCATAAGCTGCTTGCTCTCGGCTCTTGCAGGTCAACAAGGTGCGCATGATGATCAACATGGTCCTGCGCTCTGACCCGGGCATGTCCGTCGTGAGCTGGAATGGCGCCGGTCTTGCAAACTGCCAGGACAGGGCGCGGCAGTACCTTCTCGAGTGAGTACACATCGATGTGGCACACACGGCATGTCTTTGCTACAAACGTTGGGCCAGTGCCAGCTAGTTTGGCAGCTTCCAAAGTCCTCGAGCTCCACCATACTTAGAGGCTTCATGGCTGTCGAAGTGTTTCAGTGTTGACAGTCACCGATCTATAAATATGGACTCTACAGGAACTGCCAGAAAGTCTGAATAATCGGGAATTCAAGATATCGGATTTTTAAGAAAATAAGTGACTTTATTTCACAAATGGCCAGAAAAAGCATTCTCAATGCACATTACTGTGTTTGCACACACTTGCCTGTGACCTGGACGGTCTGTATTTCAACCATCGTCACGCTGTCGCTACAGATATACAAAAGCACATTAAATGCATGCTACGTGAGTCTCCATTCCCTGGTAACATAACAGAAGTCAACCATGCTGTGACAACCAAATGATCACTGTTTTTCTCTGCTACAGTCATCGTCCAGCACTTCCCTAACTTAATTACCGCCCTCGTTGGCACGGACATCAAAGGTGGGGTTGGTGCTACTTGAAGCTGCTTGATGATACTGACTGACGAGAATTCAAAATAAAGAAGTTGCCCAGAACACACAGAACTCGCGCGGTAAGCTGCAGATGCAGCCTTTAGGACAACTTTTACTGTGAGGGACAAAGAAGTCGGGGATCGCCATATCTGGGCTATAGGACGGGTAAGGGAACTGTTTGGATGCTTCAGGGAACAGTAAAAGGAAAGACATTGCTTTAGCATAGATCAAGGTGTACTTAAGACATTGGAGGCGATGTTTAGGAAGGTGGCAAAAGATGGCTTCACTTACGTTATCTAGGCTTGGTAGAAATGGCCTTGTATGTTTTGTGTGTGCTTACCTACTAGGGAGCCTATAGCAAGGGATAAAAGTGCCTTTTAATAATTTTCGAAAATAAGGATTTGATAACATTAGTCTCTTTATTGAGCAATCCTATCTTTTTTTATAGTAATCTCTTGTTATAACGAAGTCAGCAGGACATCGGAAAATTCGGTACAACTTGTAACTCGATAAAAGTGACTTCTGCGTAAAGGCTGAACAAAGAGATGAAATAGCGCCACTTTGTGGAAGTCTAATACGGGTGTTGCGTGGCGCATTTTCAATGGCGATCAAGCCAGATTGGAATCGAACTTGTCGGTCTCACTTGGCTCCTTTGCACATGCTGTGGGAGGGAGTCAACGTGGTCGTGGTTCGGGTGACTTTGGACACACAGAAGGCAGCGTGAAGTAACATTTGTCTGTTCTGTTACGCACTACTTCCTCAGCACCGTGGCCACCACAGCCACGATGTCGCCGTCACTACCTTTATTTTATTCACGGGGCTTAGGCGTGAAAGCACGGAAGAAAAGAACGTGCACGTGGTGCGGATGGCATAGCTGCCGATGAAGAAGACCACTCGTTCACCCGGCGCAAAGGCTCTGCTCGGCGGCGGCCATGTGCACGGGCCCCTTTTAAAGTTCGCCTTAAACAAAGCAGCTTATCAGTTTGCTTTAAGTAATCAAGGTTTAAAATGCATGCATTTTAGCTGGGACTGAGAGAAATTTCAGATAGTGCGATAATTCAAGTGCCTTCTCATAATAATGAGAGTTTACTGTAGTTGCATCTGGAATAAAGTGTTCTGTTATGTATATGCAATAAAGATATGCAGTACAATATTCGTAATTTCTCAGCATGTTTTTTAAATAGAAAAACTGCTGCTTTAAAGGGTTAATGCCGTATGCTAACTACTTCTTCTTTGGACTTTCTTTTTTTTTTTTCTTGACGACTGCGGGCATTGTCTCTATCACTATCTTCAAGCGCACTACAGATGTGGCTATGTGTGTGTTGTGAAGAACAAATACTATAGCACAAACAAATCAGCCGATCGATATGCCAGCCTGCGCTACGCGTGGTTTGCCCCTTGCCGTTGCACGCAGCCTGATGAGCCGTAAGCGGCAGTCGATCGAGCCCCGGCTGCCCCCACGGCGTCACACGTGGAACCTGCTGCGGGAGGAGTGGCGCGTGCACGCCGTCGTGGACGGCATCATGGCAGTGGAGGCCAACGTGCTGCCCCTGCTGGACGGGGTCACACTGGAGCCGTCACTCAACAACCTGCGCGTGCTCCGCAAGAAGCTACAAGACCTGCACGTGGAAGCCAGCAAGTGGGTGTTGTCATTTCGTATTACTCTCTCCTGAATTTTTCCACGAGGTTTTCAAAGTTCTGGCCTGTTTTACATGTGTCAAATCTTACGTTAAAAAAAATTATGTAGATCCCACGTACTGTGGGAATCAAAGTTACGAAAAGCATTTTTGCAAGTAGCTGGTTATGGCATAGTCTCTGCGGCGGCGCACCTCGACCGGCTCTTTGTAGGCGCTCTTTGTGCAGCTCGGACATGCTGAAGGTCTGAAAGAATGTGGGCTTGTCTAGCCGCTCAATCATTTCGAACACGTTCGTCTTCCTTTGCGCCGAGTAGTACCCCAATAGTTTGCCATCCTTAAGCTGCTCAAGTAAACCACTGAGGAACGCAATGTCCAAGTTGACACACTTCTCAACGAAGAGCTTCATTGTGAGTGTCGGGAGCCAGTTGGTGTGCACAGGGTGGGAAATTTAATTCTCAGTCGCTGTTTGTACACAGGCAACCTGTGTTTTCTGTGTTGTTCCCGATCTTCCCAAGCGCGCCACCTGGCTCGGTGCAGGTAGTACACGAGAATCGGGGGCGAGAGTCGTATGATGGAACTCGAATGACAACAGTGCTGCGACCGTGCCAGCAATGTGAACATAAGCATATACCCAGCACCCAAGTTGGTAGGCACTACCAGCCTCGCAGCGTAGGCAGCTAAACAAATACATTCGAAGTGCCTTAAGTTCATAAAGAATGTTTCACGTTAATAAATCCTGTTAGCGAAAAATGTTTTGCTTATTAGTCCCCAAACCGTTCGTAGGAGGTCACATGATGGCAAAATGAGTAAGCTTAAGCAAACAAGTTCCTGAAGCAGGGAAAGTCAGCAGCAGCGGCAGAGTTGCTGTTACCTGTTAGTACCTGTTACCAGAAGCCACAGCGAAGCGCTTGCACTTGCAACAAAAAACGTCTCGTACTTCAAGCGCAAAGGGGCACGAGTAATGCATGATTTGACGTAACTTGATGTCCACATGTTGTAGTATTATGCAAGAGAGTTACTCGATAGAAAGTTTCGTATATCAACTGCAGTAGAACCACCTCATTCATATGTTTTGCAAGGAGACGTGAGCCAAAATGTACTAGCCAAGAGAAGGTGCGACCCCAAGTCCAAAAAAAAATTTAGCGGGCTCAAGTACAGTTGACATCCACGTAATGTGAAGCATTACACCAGTCATCGCAACACGAGATGCCACTAGGTTCCCGAGCAGCCCGAGATGCACATTTTTGTTCTTTCAGCTTCTGCAAGCCTATGTTTGCACTCCTTGAATTCAGTTTGAGTCAGCAACTTCTTTGGGCAAGGCATATTTGGCGGGACATATTGACATGCCCACTCGCTGAGAATTGAGAATACAATGCCACCAGAGTGAAACATGGCGCCTGCTACATGTGCAGTATGCTTGAAATGGCACGCCACAGGCGCTGTGAAACAGGTAGGTGAAGATGCTTATCGCAATAGGGTTGGCGGTAATAGCTGCGAATGCAATGTGCGACGACCAGCATGGAGATGGTGGCACCAGAAGAGGAAACTGAGTCTATGCCAGCATTTTCGTGTGACACAAGTGGTGAGTACCGTGGAGAAACTGTACCGTGGAAAAGCTGTACCGTGGGGAAGCTGCTGTGGCGGGCACCTATTGCTCTCGATCGCACGTGTCACGACATGTGCTCTGAAGTTGTTACGTTATGAAAAGAGTCTCTCAAGCTCACTGTGACGACCACCGCAAACATCGTCAGCTCTGCAGCAAATTACTTGGAATTGTTACTGGAACACCTGGTCTGTTGAAAAAGTAATGTGTCATGCAAGTCCACCACCTTTTTATTTGCTTATGCATCAGTAAAGTCAGAGAAACAACCTTTTTCCAACATTGCTCTTTCCAATGCATACCTTGTTTATTGTCAGTCTTAACCTTCAACGATCTCAATATGTCAAATAAGTTCTGTGGAATTCCCACAAGGTAGATAAATTTTCATGAAGGGAAAAATTGGTCATCCACCCAAATGTAGCACGAAGCTACATCTGCCCTCACGCTGTGGTCTGCTAGCCTCCTGGTTAGCTTAGATGTTAGAGTGACTGCCCTGGAAAGGTGTTGGTCCCAAGTTCAAATCCCGGACCAGGGCGAATTTTTCCTTAACTGTGAAGCTTTCTTTCTTGATAACTCGTACGGGTTTTGTGTTTAGCTTCGTGCTACGTTCAGGCGGATGACAATTTTCCTTTACAGTAACCAGCTCATCATAAGATAGACCCACCCCGCCATGTTGGCATAGTGGTTTTTGCATTATGCTGTTAAATCCAGTGGCACAGGATTGAATCCCGGCCGCACTGGCTGCATTTCAATTGGGATGAAATACAAAAAAAAAAAGCATACCGTGCATTGGGTGCATGCTTAAGAAACCTGGGTGGTCAAAATTAATCTGGAGTCCCCCCCGCTATGCCATGCCTCATAATCATATCATGATTTTGGCATGTAAAACCCCAGAATTTAATTTAATCATAAGATGGACCAGATTTACTCACATGAGACCCACACTTTTCCTTCAGAGTATGGCTCATGCGAGTCAGACATATGACCACCCACAAAACCATGGATGGATCAGGGACGATGTACAGTGTAACCTTGTTCATACATTTGGAGAGAAAAAAAAAACGCACTAGCAAGGAAAATGTGTGATCTGAAGTCATTCAAAAATTTGACAGACTCAACTGTAGTTCACATCTACATAATGCGAAGTGTTGCGCGAAACTCTGTCAGTAAATGTACACAGTAACAGTAGGCAGAAGCTCACTGATCCAAACACCCTTCTTGATTGACGTCAGCTCTTGGCCAATAGCAGCCATGTATGAGAATCCACTATATTATGAAATAACACATCCAGAAAAAAGTGAGGAGCAGGCTCCTGTTGAAAAGAGAGCGTTTGAGAGAAATGTGGCTTGTTGCTCCACTTGCAAGTTCCACACGACGGGCACGACTTCAAAACTTGGCCCAGATGTTCACAGCAGCGTATGCTATCCGCAGACTATGTTTTCTCGCTAAGCTGGAGGGGGGTTGAGGGCCATTTTGAGAGTTCATCAGCAGACTTCTTCCCAAAGGTGGTAGTCCTTAGTGCGACCCGCACTCTTACGTATTCCAGGAACATTGAAACATTTATCGACTTTCATCTGATGCTGAACTGTGTTGAAATGTGTTGAAACTGTGTTGAAACTGTGTTGCTGATCTGTGTTGAAAATGCAGTCCTTGGTGAAACTGTTTTTCTTTTTCAACTTTATGACATCTGAAGTTGGGGGTGCTGGTCTTGCACGATGGAGGGTCTTGTGTAAGTACAGTCAATGTCCGATCTTCTTGGACTGCCTGGGTGCTGTGAAAACATAAGAAAAAATTGGGCTGTCTGAAAAAAAGTAATAAGTGCTTGCTTTTTACTGTTCCCAAGGGCTCAAATTGCCACAAGCACGTCCAGAACCGCTCTGAAGGCCTACCAGTATACTTATTGGGCATATAGGGGCTCATACTGTGACAGGAGATGGCAGGTCCACACCTGTAAAATTAAAGATGCCCCGTGACAGTGGCCACTCATCATTCTTGGTATGCTTCACCGCAATACATTGGGTATCCTTGACCTCTTAAGACCGCTGTGTTGCAGCAAAGCGGCCTTTTGGGAACCGGCATTATGCACTGCTTGACCCGTGCTGTAATTTCTGCACTTTGAAGCTGTCTGCGCGAATATCAAAAGCGAAATCGGCGCCATTGCTGACGGGAGCAAATTATGTAAATGAAAAACATGGCACTGAACAGCAGGAAGTTTGACAGCGAACATTGAAGCAGCCAGGCCTAGCATTGCTGCCGTGGCTACGGCTGCCAGCGGATCGGCTTGCAAATGTGCTGGTTCAGCACTGTGAGATAATCAATATGGCGGTGGTGGGGCTTCTATAAGTGCTGTTTCGGCCCATAGGTCATGCCAAAGAGTGGAAAATCTGACAGCAAAGGGCTTCAGCGTCCGAAATTTCAGATTAGCTTATACATTGGCTCTGGGGGTTACGTGGTGGTGCCACTAAGGTTTCCGAATTATCGGGCATGTCCGAAAAATCGGTCATGGACTGTAAATAGGATATGATGTTCATAGATCTACTGATCTTTGATGTGGATCATAATTTGCCACAATTAAGTTATTTGTAATCTAAGTTTCACCCTGCAAGACTGTCACATCATGAAGCCATTTCATTCCTTTCTTTTTTTTTTTTCCAGTTGTCGCACCTCAACTGAGCGCATGCTTCGTTGTCCCGTGTGCGATGTGATGTCCCTGAACCCGTACGACCTGCTGCAGCACCTGCGCACCAAGAGCCACTTGGACAAGGAGCGGCAGGTGCTCGAACTCTTCGAACAGTACACTGCAGAGGCAGAGCGAGAACCCTTACCGCACAAGTAGGATGAATCGGCATCCCCAGATGGTCTTCAAAGCTGCTGCAGCAGCCAACGCTTAGTTCGCTAGGCAAACTGGCGGACACTTGGAAGTCCCTTAAAACGAGCTCTTCTGTGAAGTGCTATGTCGGAGACGGTGTTGTATTTCGTGCGACGTGGAGGTGTATGCACAGCATTATTTTTCTGTTACCGCGTTGTTTTGATAGTGTAACAGCCTTTGGTTATTACATTAATAATTAAAGCATTGAAGTGCAATGCATAAGTTTTCACTGACCCTCAGTCTTTATGGACGTCGGCCCATAGTAGTGCAGTTCATCCTGCCAAGTAACTGAAAAGAATTTTGAAATTCTGACTTAAAGCTTCCGCATGCAGTGCGGTGTTACTAACAGGAGTGCCCTGCCTTTGTAAGGGCAGTGCCCCTCCAGAGCTTAATGTTCTAACCTTGTTTGTTTCGGTTTTAGTGTACAGGCGTGTTTGTACTGAAACAATAATGTGCATAAGTTTTGCACATGGTTTGTGCATGTGTGCGCATATGTGTAGATGTGTTTTTTTGTACCCAAATGTGACCCACGTGCGCACTGACTTTTTTTTTTTTTTCACGGTTACTTGCTGGCAAGCGCTCACTGCGAAAACAGTGTGCTTAGCTCATTTTTCTTTCTCGTTGTTTGGCTGCCGAGGTCATTGTTGACTCGTGACGCACATTGTTGTAATGGGATTCAGCTCGTCTTGTAGAGCAACGCAACAAATCCCAGACAAATGCACAAAAAAAAGAAAAGACATATTGCCGATAGCACTAAATACTTTTTCTTGTTGCCTTGTTTATGCCGTGTTGCTCCACAAGATGAACTTGAAATCAGCTAGCCTGACTTGCCATCTCATTCTAGGACTCAATGTTTGAAATCAACATGTACAGTACCTGAATATTACAAGATTACAAGTGCTTCATGATTAGCTTTTAATTGAAAGCCGACTGCGGGTTTTTCCAGCATAAAGGTGTTTCTGAATAATAAAATTCTGCGCAAGCTTTCGTTGCCATCGTACTCGACTCCTATGTTATAGCTTTTGTCTTGCGAAATATTCTATGTACAACCCACTATAAATAAACCCCTTTCCAGAAGTAGCTTTAGCTAGTACATATTAACTATTGGAACATGACTGCATTATGTAGCTCGTTTATCATTTTTTATGGGAAAGAAATGAGTAAGGCAGCATAGACAATACTACACCCAATACGTGAATTTTCATTTCTCAATGACTGTGCAAGAAACGAGGCAGCTTGGCACTTCACTGATTTGGAGATCACTTTGTCGCTGGGAACTATCTAGCTTCAGTTTGTTACGACATATTTTTAGTCTCTGTTTTAGTCTTTTCTTATTTGTTAGTTCAATGCTCTTTTCATCGCATACATGTTACAGTGACATTTGTATCTCTGTTAACTGGCTTTGTTGCCAGCTTTTGCTGCTCATCCAAATTAATGCGCATACAGTCAGTCTGAACACAAACGTGGTAGAAAGCCACAGTCGGTTTTAGTTTTGTTGTCATTCCAGTAGTCACAAGCCTGTGATCACTTTAGCCAAGCATCGTCATTCTCAGGTATAAATATTCACATTATGCATTGCCATTGCATTTGTTGACACATTTCCAGGCGTCTTGGAATCAGTGTGGAGATCGCATTGGAGTTTGTTAATAAAGAGTTGAACACCAAAGCCCAGATTGTACTATTTCTTGCCTACCTATGTCCCAAGATGAAGTCGATGCTGAAAGGAGTAGTGACATATTTTCTACATTTTTTTGCTGTTAAATGGAGCGTGTAGACCTTGAAACTTTAGAAAAAAATACTGGCAAGCCTCGCAGCGCCTGGCTAGGCACTGTCCTGGCTTCTGTTGTAATGTGCCCATCTCATTTGCATTACAATGACTTTCCCAAGTATTAATCAACTTGCTCAGTTTGTTTTGATGAGTGGTGCAAGGACTATTTATTTCCGCTATCAGTGAGTCCGGGCATTCTGCTGGCAAAATTAGAAAATGTGGAATGCAAATATGTATTGGGCGCTGTGGTGCGAGTGGTTGAGCTTGTGCGACGTGATGGCCGTGGCTGTATAGGTGTGAGGGTCATGCCACTGTACTGGAAAAGAAAAGAAAAAAAAAACATTGAGAAATACATACAGAAAGACTTTAATCTTGCACTGCATGGTGTTGTCACATTGCAGTAACTGAAGAATAGAACTGCTAAAACCGTTAGTTAAAAATGAAATTATTTATTGGGTGAACCTTTGCCCACCAAAAAAGCAGCATTGTATGGTGAGTAGTCGTCTGTATTCGAAATCTCATCTATGTGTCAAATTTGTCCACAATTTATACATAGCTCTTCGTGCATTAGTGTTATAGCTGGCTCTCGCATACGTTCCAGAATTTGCACCACTTTTCACTTTGCGCACTTAATCTGAAGGCTCTCCAATTGGCGACAACACCAGAGAAAGTTACGATATAAGAAGTTGGTCTTGTACTGAGCGATAACTTTGTAACAGTGGTTAGCCAGTGAAAAATAGTCTCCAGGAAAAGATAAACAGTGAACACATGTTGATGCCCCCCTCTTAAAAAAGCATCGTCCCAATGCCGCAAGCAGAACATGAATGCAGAAAAATAAAAATGTATAAGAAAAGCACACTAACAAAGCAAATAAGAATGTTTCTACAGTGCATCAGCACACGTAGAACAGCTTAGGATGCACTGCGCGGATGACTTCAGGTGGCGTACAGCGCCGCTACGATTGCGCGACACCTTCGGGCAGGACCTTGCAGTCCTACGGCAAAACGTCTGGGTATCATGTTCAACTCTAAATAATGTCACAGTATCTTTTCACTGAGTTCATGCCAGCGTATTGGTGTTGAAATCCTGATGCTATCGCCAGGCTGGTATTTCAGATACTGTCAAAGATTAAATGTCGTATGTATGTCCTTTGCTGGTTCTTGATGCTTAGGCAGGCCAGTTGCTAGGCTTTTCCAATGCACTGGAGGTAGGCAGCGACGTCAAGATAGTCTTCGACACTGATGTTTGCCAGCATGGTACGTGTCAAGCGTCATCGTCGGCTTGCTTCTGTAAGCCAGCCTGAACGATGTCATCTGCATTGTTTGTTGTACTCCCGTGTTGTAAGCCAATGTTATATGGAAGAACGGCATCCATTATGTTACATTGACCACGTCTTGTGGTTGATTTAATATTTAAACGTTCTGTAAGGCCACTCTTCTGCGAGTGGTAGGCGGTTGTCCTGAAGTCACTTGTGCGGCCGTATCGCAAGCTCACTTGAGCAAACTCCGTTGTAGTTGACATTTCTCTGTTGGTGATGAGGACTTCTAGGGCACCATATCATAGCAAGATGTTCTCAATGAAGAATTCCGCTTTGACTGCAGTACCTTTGGGCATGACTTTTATTTCAGTGTGGCGGCTAAGGTAGTCGGTAGCCATGATGTGGATGTTGACGTCGAAATTAAGGCGAATAAAGGCACAAAAAAAAAATTTCAGCGACGATTGCATACTCCCTAATGCGAAATTTGAACACAGCTCTACTGTATGCATTTCGATTTCGCGATGTATTGAGGCAAAGAATTTGAGATACATGTAGCAGAGTCGGCAATCATCGAAAATCTGATCTGCGGGTCAAGCGTGTCGGCTTTTATACATGACTCGTCCAAGGTCCCAGTGTAATCGTTAGTGCCACAGGGCTTCCAGAAAGTAGTGCATAATTCGCATCGTGTGTACAATTAGATTGCAAAACAATCGCAAACCATGACAATCAAAACAAGCGCGAGTGAGGCTAAACCAAGCAAACCAAACAAGCATGAGTGGAGCTGACATGAGCAGGCGATAGTAAGAAACGAGCAGTCCGGCTGGAACCAGATACAAGTATGCATCGAGCAGGTCCGCATAACACCAGTTTTCTGCAAGCGCATCACTGAAGGCACCACTCTTATTGGTCTCCACCGTTCATAGCTCGCATCTTTCATCTCCCACTCTGGGTTCGCCGTTTCATCTTTCCCTGTGCTCGCTCGCTTGGTTACGCCGCCAACGCTCGCCGCAGGATCACGCACCTAAGAGTTGTGCTCTAAAAGTGCAGTAAATGAAGCCGTAAGAATGTTTGAAGCTACAAGCATGAAGGTTGGACGTATCCATGTGCAAACCTCCATTCCCTTTGCCAACTGAAAACAATAGCAGCGCCAGAGTTGATTCCCTCTAGTAACGAGCAAAAAGCAGTGCTAAACGACAGGACGAAGAGAAGGATGCAGACCACTTCGTCCTGTCGTTCGGAGACAGGAGGTTGTCAAAGAGAAGGTTCAGACAGCCTTCTCTGCGTCCTGTCGTTTAGCGCTGTTTTCTGCTCGTAATCATGAACAAACCAGCCCAAATGCGTTCCCTTCTGCAGCCCTCTAGTAATTTTAGTAGGACACTCTATGGTACCTCTACTCTCCAAAAGTTTTCACGATGAACGTCGGTATTGAAAGGAGCTCCCTCTGCCGGGACCTCATGGAATAGAGCGAAAGTAAATGGGTGGCGCATCTATACACAGATTCCCTTTGCCATTGTCACCAACTGTAGTCCAGAGTTCCGTGTCAGCCTCTCCATTTTTATTTCTTATTTTTTATTTATTTAATTATTTATTTATTTATTTATTTACTTATTTATTTATTTATTTACTTATTTATTTATTTCATCTGCAAGGAATATTCGTTCATGCAGCACTACCTGGTTTCTTGGAAAGTTGCTATGTTGTGAAAAAATTGGCAGTTTTGCCCAAAGGTCGAAGCACTGACAGCGATGGCAAGGGTTAACTTTGCGTTTGAACTACGCAGTGTTCTCACTATGCGCCAGTGTGACTATATGGGGATGTGGCATACGCCAAAATTCCGCACCCTTGAAAGCTTTAACATGCTGTGTAGGGTCTGTAATGGCATCGCACGGGCGCCATTGTGCTGCTCGTGAAGAGCGAATTCAGGGGAATTGCATCGCTTTCACAGTGTGAGCATTAGCATTGTTTTGCACTTTCTAATAGTGTGAGAAGATTTAAAATAAAGGGCCTGAGCTTTGAATGAAATGTTTCATAACTTCGTTTGCCTGTTGCACTTCCAGAAAGATTCTTGGGAACATTTCTGTAAAAAACTTAAGACCTGGTATGAGCAACTCTGGCGGTGAATTTACATATCTCACCCGAGGAAGTAACTGGTGTGATAGCAACCTTGGATGTTTTTACCTCGCATACAAATATCTTAACCTACAATTCAAGTGTTTTTCTTCAGGCAAAATATAAATCAGGTTAAATTCTGTGAGGTGTATCTTTGGCACAAAACACCCTTTTATTATGGAAAGCATATTTAGTGCCAGCGAACAAGGACAGAAGGGAGACGACATCACAATGCGCTATCGCTGTCGTCTCCCTTCTGTCCTTGTTCGCTGGCGCTAAATATGCTTTCCAAGTCAGTTTGCCAACACGCCCAACAAATGGCAACCCTTTTATCACCCCAAAATTAAATAGTGCACTAAGGGTGTTCTGCTAGTGACTATCCCCATTTGTGTAATTTTCAGAGAAACCATGGATGCAAAAAAGGGTGTTCCGACACCGAATTCACCCTAGACGGTGTAAATTTCCTTAGTTTGATGGTGAAGTCCTATTTCTCTTGAGGATTTCCTTTGTTTTGATGACTAGGCTTCGAAACTGTCGCACGATAGTTATTTCCCCTCCTCTTATCTCCGAGACCCATGCCTGAGATTGTAGCTTATCAAACGCGGCGCACTTGCCAGGTATCACCACGCTGCTAGATGAAACGTCAGCAAGGCAGACGTTTCAGGATTACGTGCTCATCTGTACAAGTTGGGACTTGCGAATCCACAGTAGCCTTCAGTGCGGAATACACACGGGAAAAAATAATAAGCACGGTAAACGCAGACGGAGTGTTGAAAGCAACACAAACATCATTTACACCTTTAAAGCTGAATAAGGTGTAAATCTGTCTATAACCCACCCCATTAGAACCCAGAAATGGTGTAAGCGTGCGAGTTGTCGATAGATTGACCCTTTTTAGTTTGTAAGGATGTGAATTACAGTGTATACTGCATATTTTTTTTAAGGTTTCTAGAAATTGGGGAATCTAGATGACCGGACTTAACACAAACGGCTTTGCTAAATGTGCGGGACACATCCGGGTGATCTTTCTTTTTTTATCTGAAAAGAATGCTTGTATACTAACCACGAACACGTTGTCCAATTGGAAGTTGCGACCGATGCCGATGGCTCTGACCTGCCCCTTATCATTCGGATTGACTCTACCGTCGTCGTTCTTGATGAAGCGCGAGATGACCCAGGGCGCCTGCCATGTCGAATCGGCCAGGGAGATGGTGATCGTGGTGCCGTAGAATTTAAGCACCAGCCAACCCTGGCGGTCGAACGGCGCACCCTCCAATTCGGCAGCCAGCTTGCCACCGTAGAACACGGCAATCCTGCAAAGCATTCATCAGAATCATCGAAACATGTCGGATCCACAGCGTTTCCTGCAAAAGAAATCACTGGAGGGAACAGTCCATGGCACTATGTCTATGGAAGCTGCAAGCCTGCTGGTTCGGCCAGAATGGGAACGACTGTATAAGGTCCTTACAAATTTGTAGCGACCGTATGTATGCATGGATTTGCCTAAGCTTTACCCTTATTACTTCGAAAAGTCTCGAGTTAAAAAAAATTGTGATCATTTTCAACGAAATCTCGCGTTATAAATGCGGCAACTCCCAATGACTATGCAAGTGCACGGATACTTCTATAGCCTTTGCTTTTAGAAAAAAAAATTCGGGCCGAACCATTTATACATGGTGGCAGAATAGCCAGCGAAGCTGTTTAAGCCATTAGGTTTCCCCATTACAAATCATACAATCACACAAACGTATACGACATGTAACTTTTTATTTATCTTATTTCGACACGATTCCGATCACAGCTGGTTCTTCGGCCGTGTGCACAATACGTGGTCTTCCCACTTTTACCGATTTCGTTGGAGTTGCAACTGTTGCAATGGTCTACCTCTGCAAATGCACAATCCGGCTCTTACACACCGCGGCGCAGATCCCGTGTTTTCCCGCCACAACTGCCGCGCTGTTGTATACGACAGCAGACGTAGGCGGCAGCAACGGCGGCCAGCCCGGATTGACTGGGCAGGGGGCTCAAAAGCGCGCACGTAGAGGGCAGGCGAGAGAGGGTCCCCCTGCCGTACATCACGTCCCACAATGAATGCCTCCCAGAGGCGATCCTGTATGAGAACAGCAGAAGCCGGTCGAGAATACAGAGCTTGGACCATCTGCCGAAAACTCACACTAAAGTCAGCCTCTTCCAAAACCCGTAACAGGTACCTATGGCATCGAGAGCATTCTCCTGATCGAAGGAGCACATAATACCTGGAAGTAATACTTGCCCACAAGAGAAGGTCCCTGACTGCTAAGCCGTGAAGCTGAGTGGAACGTCCCTGGACACAACGTGCCTGGTATGGACCCAAAACAGTGTTGAGTACTGGAGTGCGTCGCATACACGGACACTTTGCTATGAGCTTGTAATCGCATTTCGGAAGTGTGATTGGACGCGAAGCTCTTGGATCGGTGCTTCTCGACTCATCCTTACAAAGGAGAGTGATTAATTAGCCCCTCTCTCCGAGACGCTGACAGAGTCACTTCACTGAGTAGCCTGTTCGCCAATGATGTGAACGGCTTCCCTAACAGTGTCCAAAGCTTCACATAAAATTTAACTGTCAGACCATCGGATGCTGGACTGCGATTGTGCTTCATAGACTTCAAAGCCAAGAATAGCTCGTCCTCGACTAAGTCTGAGTCGCAGACTTCCGGCGGCTCAGCTGGTGAAACGAATGGAAAGACAGCTGGAGTGGCAGCTGGTTCGGCATACAAGTTCGTGGAAAACTCCCTCGCCAGTGCAAGAACTCCATCTGGTGAATCGACTATGCTTCCATCACTTGGATCTACTAGGAAAAAGAGAGTTGTGCTCTTCCTTGAAAGATATCTACGTAGCACATTTCTGCTGCACCACGCTTCCGTTTCCGACTGCTGTGCTCGGGTGTGGCTCTCAAGTCATCCCAGTGTCGCTGCAGGAGAATCTGAAGTTCCTTTCGGAGTGAGGCCAGCGCCGGAGCAACACCAGGCCCGCAGGACAGTGGCTCCGAGAGCAGGAGGATGGCGTTGGAGACGATTTTAATCTCGCGTTCTTCGCGCGCTCGACGCTTGACCGAAGACCTGAAGCACTCGCACACTCTGGCCATCACGTCATCCCGTTCTGTGCCATCTAGATTCTCTCTGTACATTGACCCCGGGCAGCATTGGGCAGCGATCGAAAGAGAATGGATGATACCTCTGCGGTTGTCTGCCTGTCCTTTAGGAGCCGTGAATTTAGATGCCACGGTCTCTTCCCTTGCGAGACTATATTCGATTCGGCGAACCACAGAATTAGGAAGCAGTGGTCGCTAAGAGCAGAAGGAACCAACCATGATGAATGCATACTAGAAGCCAGTGACGATGAGACATAAAAACGATAGACACGGCTCTGCATGCCCCTTCCTGTCCAAGTCATTCCTGACTTTCGAGGGCGAAGCACGCGCCAAGCATCAACCAGTCCCAGCCCATCGACGAGCTCTTGCGGCACAGCATTTCCAGCCCTATCTTTGAAGTTTGAAGCTCCTCTACGACAGACACAATCTACTAGCTATAACACACAGTTGAAATCTCCCACAAGAATAAGCCGAGAGGGGCCTACCAAGTATGGATTTTATGCAGCGAAAGCGAGAATAAAAAAGAATTGGGGGCAACCAGTCAAAACGTAAGAAAATGTGGTCTTTGGCCCCCAACCATTTGTACAGGACCACATTACATACGCTAGGTACTGCCCAAACAAGTTACAAATAATATTGCTTCTGAGTTATTCCTAGTGCTTGTTCACAATATCATTGAAGTTGTAAGTTCTAGTGCACTGAAGTTTTATTTGTCATTTCCAATAGCAATGTTAGGAAGATACAGGGTACTATGCATATACTTGATTGTCAACTTTTGGCGCTGAGACGGGGTTGCCTGTGCTCTTTTCAGTGCCAGCGGTCCGTAGGTTCCGCGGCGGGGTTTTTGCCCTGCCTTGAGAGACTGCGGCACGATGCGTGACCAAGCCGGCAGCGTCCGGCATGTCGTGGACACCTAAGGCATATATATATATATATATTGTGTAAAGTAGAGGAGTAGTGGCACGCGCACGTGCCCACACTACCGAATTTTTAATCTAGTTTACGAGTTCTCACTCGCTTTACGAACGTTGCGGCACGTCTTACTAAATGAAATTATGTTCGCGAAAAAATTTAATTCGCTCGTTCCTCTCCAAGCCTTTCACTAGTCTTCACATGGCGACATGACGCCAGAGGGGTATATCACCTGCCTCATCCGCGACTCCAGCAATTCATGCGACATCTAGCGACGAGTACAGGGGATATTGCACGAAGGTCGGAGAAGACACTCCGTCCGTAGCTACAGTACTGCTATCGGATGTGCTGGTAAACTACGGAGCCGCCACCTAAAAAACTCCGCACGGCCAAGCAATTTTGCTGCGTTTTGCAGTGTTGATCAACCAGATGGAAAGACGAAGTCTTTCCTGGTGCACCATGTTGTGCAAATGTGTGTTTTGTGCACGTTGCGCAAATGTTTGTTAATATTGTGAGCAGATACTTCGGCTTCTTCTTTCTCGTTTCTGTTTCTCTAGAAGAGGAACAGCGGGCAAAACTTGCTGCAATACCCATAGCTATAAGCGAAGCAGCGCTTACCTCGCACATATCTTGAATGTTAAATAGGTAACAGAAGTTTTCCGAACGCAGAAATGTATCGGGGCAGATTCGCCACATCCTTGTCGCGCGCATGCCGAAGTACGTCTCGCCACAAAAGCGCAAAGCTCGCTCTTTAGACTGGGGATAGCGTGCAGAGTTCGCGCGTTCGCCAAACCAAACAGCGCTCGCTTGCCGCGCACTTGTGCGTATGCGCAGCGACGACAGCCGATTGCCCCGCTGTTAAAAGGCGCTTTTATATAGTCTAACGTTTTCGGGCGAGGGGGCGAGTGTCACTTGCGGCCAGCTAGAAAGTTACTAGCCTCTGTAGTCACGCTACGGCGCCTGCGCTCTGCGCCAGCCGAAACACCCTTTTCGCGGAGCAGTTTGTTCTAGAGAAACGAGATGGCGCTTTCGGCGGCGCGCCGCCACGTGGCCTCGGCAACAGCGCACCAATGCGAAACCACTACCGCTTCCACCTTGCTTCTCTACGATCATATGTAGGTAATGCAAGTGAGCTTTCGCTAACTCACTGTGCTCCAATCGTGCCGGATTGAATGACATGGAACGAAGACGCGTGTGCAGTGAAGAATAGTGACTGGCATGTTAAGGAATGGAATGAGCCTGTGTGGCCAAGTTCGCGGACCGCTGCTGTGTTACCGGCACTTCCGAGATGTGTACGGCTTTCCTCGAGGATACGGAACTTTGCTCATCCGCCAGTCATGTGCCTTCAAAGGAAGTGCTTCAGCCCCGGAACGTCGGCAAGAGTGAGTACGGCTCGTTAAACAATGACAAAAGGAGTTGCGCCGCTTCCTGTCATAGTTAGTTTCGCGCACAGTATCTGCACACATCCACCCCAACTGGCACGAAAAACTTGCGCCCATGCTATCGCCAACGTGTCAATAAGGGAACGGGCGCACACAAGAATATACTACACCGATATCGCACGAACGGTTGAAGCTGAGTGTTTCGTGACGGTCCACAAGAGTAAGCGAGTTACTAGCGATAATACGTCTTTGCTACGAGGTATTACTACGTACAACGCGTCCGACGACTCTGGCGCTTGTAAGTGCTCGCAGTACGCAGCGCTCGAGGTAGGGCCCGCCTTGGGAACCCAGCGGACGCATACCGCCCGTAGAAATTCTCAAACCCGGTGAAACGTGAATGACAACCAATCGGACAAAGTTGAGTTTCTTTCAACAGGTTTCCAAAAATTTAGCGAGGGCTTCCTTTCGACAAAGTCAGTTGTATCAGTTTAAATGCATCAGTTGTAAACGAATTGAACCAGTTGTAATGGAATAAGTGTGCGCAGTGTCGGAACGCAAACTAGTTGTGCGCAGGTCGAACGCTACAAAGCTTGAACGAGTGCTGTGTACACTTTCTTCTAAATTCCTTCTGTTTGTATCGCCAAACTAAATCGTGCTCTGAAAACGATGTGTCGCTTCGCGGCATAACATGAGTCATGATCAGCTTGAGACGTTCTGAGGCAGTTATAATTCCTGCTACCGAGCCCGCAGACAAAAGTACATCAGTAATAATAATCCTGCTGCGCCTAAAGCATTCGTGACACTAATGCTAGCGCAGAAAACTGTAAGTGAACACAAGCCAAATGAAGCTCAAGAGTACACCGCTATAACTTATGAAAGCGCCTGCCTAAACAAAGTATACTCTGTGATTTGAAATGGCAGCAAGATATTTAAATTAAGCTAAAAGAACGCAATGGTCTACTCGTCGGTAATAAAGAAGTCGACCCGAGTGAAGTGCTTCGATAACCGTATAACATCGGCTAGCTTTTCCCAATGCGAAAGTTTCTCATCCAAGTCGCTCTCGATGCGCGTCGTTTGCTTCATTTT
The DNA here is from genome assembly GCF_023375885.2 of Dermacentor andersoni. Taxonomy (NCBI): domain Eukaryota; kingdom Metazoa; phylum Arthropoda; class Arachnida; order Ixodida; family Ixodidae; genus Dermacentor; species Dermacentor andersoni. Next base: position 123,361,396 of record NC_092820.1, read on the forward strand.
AGAAACGATTAAATCATACATTGCTGTCTTTCCACCGCAATGGCACGCTTAATAGTGCAAAACAAAATATTTCGACATCGGTCTTTTTTTCATTTCGGGCTTGTGTACGCGGTGATATCACGATGATAGAGAACTACCAGGCGTTCAGCGCATGCCGTGATTAAAGCCTCTTAAACTTCGTAAAGTAGCGCCACGCTTTGAAGAATGCCGCCTCCTCCTAGCGCGCTCCGGCCGAGGCCGACACCGCGTCGCTATTGGCCTAACAGCATCACGTGGGCCCTCGCGCCGTGCTTCAGCGCCATTTTCGCTCGAGAAGCGTCTGCGGAGTGGCGAGGAGCACATATTGGCGCTGTTGCTGCGCTCGAGCGGTGTAGGCGGCGCCACGGTCGAGGAGGGAGCGTGAAAGAGAGGAGAAACGAGGAGGATCGAGTGAAGGCGGAGGAGGAGAATGTCGCTACTTTACGAAGTTTAAGGGGCTTTAGTCGTGATAGGACACCCTCTTTCGCTTCAAACCTGAACCTGAACCTGGATCGGCTGTTTCTCGGCGTGGACGCTAGGTAGCGGGCATTTACTTGGAGTCGCGAATTGGTACACGACGTCAGCAATTTTGTTCTCGGTGTCATGACGTCGCGGTAATGTCGCTGACGTACGACATTTTGAAACCAGCTCTAACCCTATTGACATAGCCCAAGGTGTAATTTTTATGCGCCAAATTTGACACCTCCAAACTCCGATCTACGCGCGGGAAAGTTAATGCGAAGAGTTTATGATATCTTGGGGTCTAACTTGTCTTGGACTTGTTGGTAGATACTCCATGAAGCCGGTGTGGCTAAAATAAAAACAAACACAAAACCGGACACCGTTTTCTTCATGTTTTTTATATGCTGAAGGAAGCTTTCAGTTGTGAGTAGTTCACTATACCAAAGAATTATTAACTACTATACCGATTATTTATTTACCCTACAAACATATTGTCCTTTGTGTGTTTGCGAGTGTATAGAATGGCTAGGAATAAGGTGAAATTACTTGTCCTAATCCCTTTGCACAAGGAAAGCTGTTTAAGCTTTCTGGGGCTAATATCAATTTCAAATATCTTTCAGGTTCTCTTGACGTTCATACATACTAAGTGTTAAGGTTTCAATGGTGTGAAGCGCGCTGTAGAGCGTCCACAACTTCGAGAATGTGTATGGGTAGGGTACTATTGGTGAAGTGTATTCTTTCATTACATTCATTTAGAGGAAAAACATATCATACTACACACGTGTAACCTTTCCCTAGAAAAAAAAAATAATGTGATTACTTGTCGGTGGCGACAGAGCGTCCGTGGAATTTTCCGCTGAAGATGACCTCGCCGCCTGTCCCAAGAAACACGAACGGTGGTAGAGTGTAATCATCGCCCTGGCATTGAAAAGAAGAAAGAAAAAGTGACGATTTTGGCGGTAACTGCAAGAGAAATAGGTTAGGGCATTACGGCGTACATTTTTGAGGCTCCGCGGATACATGATTTAAACCGCGTTCAACACACTGCCACGGCTTGTTCGGGAGCTCACTCGACACACATCTTGCCTCTTCGGGGAGCCAAGTGCAATTGGCGGTGGTCCGCAGCAGATCACCGCCAGTTCTACTATCAATATATGTAATGCGTAGGGCAGATATCCGGCGGACCATTAGAGTTACAGGATGGGTCCCGAGGGAAGGGAATGAGTGTAGTCGAGGAGGCAGAAAATTAGGTGGGGTGATGAAATTACGAAATTTCAAACGAAAGTTGGGATCAGCTAGCGCAAGAGAAGGTTACCCCTGTCTGGAGGTCGCTGGAAGAGGCCTTCGTCCCGGCACTGGACATAAATATAGGCTTACGATGATGGTGGTGGTACTAACGACGATGGTGATCATTATCTCGTATCACCCGGCACCGCAAATATATGAGCGAGAAGAAAGTAAACTGAGGGTTCCGATTTTGTCATATCATAAGACGCCTACAAGCAAAGACACCGAGGACAGCATACGGGAAATCAATCGTGCCTATTAATTGAAATTAAAAAAATGATAAATTAATGGAAAATGAAAATGGGTGAGAAGACAACTGGCCGCAGGTGGAGCGCGAACCCACGTCTTCGCATTGTGCGTGCGATACTCTTACCATGGATGGATGGATGGATGGATGGATGGATGGATGGACGGACGGACGGACGGACGGACGGACGCATGGATGGATGGATGGATGGAAGGAAGGAAGGAAGCAAGGAAGGAAGGAAGGAAGGAAGGAAGGAAGGAAGGAAGCAAGCAACAAAGCAAGCAAGCTCTTGTTATTATACCATCTAATGTCTTACCTAGGTTAAAAAAGAAAAAAACACTATGAACTCCCACAACCAAATTTTCTGACCCCCTATTGCGAACTTTGCTTTCGTACGTCTCTGTTTTTTGTCGTTTCCCTACTTTTCTTTCACAAATCTTCCAATCGCGTCTTACTAATCTCTATTGCGGACATGTTTACTTTTCCCCTGCTCTCGTTGAACCCAAGGTCTTCAAGGAGGCCAATGGTGCCTAAATCGACCGCTGCAGGCAGATGTCTTCACGTTCTAATCAAACATGCTCCGTCGTTTCCCTAGCTTTACCGCAGCAAGCACATGATTCTTCTTCCTTCTCATATCTCGCTTTATAGGTGCGTGTTCTGAGGCATCCCGCTCTCGCTTCGAAAAGTAGTTAGCTTCCCTTTGAGCTATCATAAATTGTTTCTTTCCTGATTTTCAATTGAGTTACCGCGGCGCCGTCTGTCGGCGGCGGCTGCTGTGAATCGCGCCCACGTGACATCCACGCGCTGCCTCTCGCGATATCCCGATCAGCGAGGAGGCGGACGCGCCGCACTTCGCTCCGTTTGGGAACGTGCCGCACGTGACAGGTTGTCTGCGTCAGCCAATCGCGAACTATATCGCGAAACGAAAACACGTATAGAGTCGGTCTCAAATTTCGCGTTAGGGAGTATACCGTAATCGTCGGTGAATTTTTTTTCATTGCCAAGTTACGTAGCTGCACACTTGATAGTGTCGTTTTCCGCAAATTTCAAGAATCAGACCAAGAACTCGCTTCCTACAGTCGCTAGATTTTAGCTTTTCTTTTAACTGCACGAAACCTCATCAAAATGCGGTGCAGTGGTTGCCGATAAAAATGTTTTTTCCATCCCCATGTATATAGATGGGAGCCTAGAAGCTAAAGTTTGCCCTTAACTTGAAGCCCATGCTTGACTAGTGTTCCTGTATACAGGGACACTATGCTTGACTTGATCTAGCTAGACGATGCCTGGCGCGTGAACGTGTTCAAGACGCTTATTGAGTTTCCTTCGGCGCTTTCACGTTAGGCGTTGTTTTGACCGAGTCACGCATGGGGCATCGAGTTACGGCGCATTTCTGAGCAACTCGAATGCCTCTATGCGACGAACGCCTCTACAACAAAATTACCTTTATAACGAGGGAATAAATATTTGCCGGTTCTACCACATTATGAGTTGTGCGTTGCGCGACTTTTACAATGAATTTAAGCCTTTAAAGCGAATGATTTCAGAGGCGCACCATGCAAGCACTTCGTTATAAAGGCGTTCGACTCTGCGGAGATAACGAAGTTTTTTCACGCGCCATCCGTGTCGCGACCGTTTCAAAAAAAGTAGGAAGATGGCGGGGATAGCGTTCGCGGGCAAGCCGTGGCCTATGGCTGCAGCTATCTATCAGAACCTCCGAAGTAGCTCTGCCGACCATCTTTCTTTGCGGTTAAATATCTCGTTATCGCACCGGATAACAGCAGTGTGCAATTAAGTTATCGTAGAATCGGCATGTGTACCAGAACCAGACTTGTACGCAACGAATTACCCGTAGTTAATCACTTGTAATCAATTAAGCGACTTTTGGTAGCTTTTAGTTCAACGATTACTTTGTTTACTCAGTAACGATGGCTGTAAATAAATTACTTTTTTCGGTAGTTAATTTAGCGTAATCATTTCTGACAAAAACAAGCCATAACAAACGGCGCAACTTCGAGCACTTAAAATTAGGCGGGAACTAAGGTCCAAAGGGATGAAAACTGGTACATGGGCTGTGCCTTCTTCCCACATTTAGCGCGCAGCAGCTGCGCCTGAATCACCCCAACACGGCAGGCTCCCAGATTTTCACGACTCGTTTGGAAGTCTGACCTCTCAGCTTTTCTCTTCTAATATATATATATATATATATATATATATATATATATATATATATGTATATATATATATATATATATATATATATATATATATATATATATATATATATCTTGGAAGCGCTATTTAAGGCGGCCTTCATAGGCGCTAAGAGCAGCTGCTGCTTTTATACTTCGTTCAGTGCAGTCTGTGGTTTCTCTGACCAGGACAGAAGCTTTTGGTCTTTAAGCGCATATGTTTCTATTTGTTTGATGTTATGCACGTGACTGACACACACCAATTTGTGTGTGTGTGTGTGTGTGTGTGTCTGTGTGTGTGTGTAACACACGAACGGTATCATTAGGGCTGAGTAATGTGCAGCTTTATGATAAATTATACATTACAGATTTGGCCACCTTTTTCCAGGAACGTGAACGTTTGCTGCCGTTCGTTACAAATAATCGTTTGAAAGACTAAACGGCTAACGAGTGAAGGCCGTCGGGTGGAGTGATCACCAGAAATTTGCCGACAAATTGAAACGGCGCTTCTCGTGACTCGATAGCGATGGTCGTCGCTTCAGTGTTGGTGCCAGGGGATCGGCTGTGCACGACCTTTCAGTTTTTCGCTGGCCTACATCGGAAGCGCCTTCCCCTAACCCCGGCAACAAGAAGAGTGGCGCTTCGTAAAGGTCCCATGTCCGAGAGAGAGGGAGGGGGAGGGAGGGAGGGAGGGAGGGAGGGAGGGGAAAGGGGAAAGGCAGGGAGGTTAACCAGAGGGGAAGATTCGGTTTGCTACCCTACGCTGGGGAGAGAGGGAGGGGGAGGTAAAGTGATAAAGTAGAGATAAAGAAAGAAAGGAGCATAGGACATACAATCACAGTCGGTCACTGTCGCGCATGCCCGAGCACGTCACCGCTGCATTGAGTGACCATGCGCAATTTCGCGAGCGAACTGTTCGTGCCACTACAACACAGCCCTTCTCTCTAGCGCGCAAATGTCGAGCGAGCTTTGGGTGTCGCTGCGGATGTCATCACAAGAAAACGAGGGAAGATTGCAGAAGTTTTGGAACGCAATTCTTAGTGAACGTAGACAACGTGTGAAGTTCTGAAGTGGACTCATTGAAAGAGCCTGGACAACTCGTTCTATTTTCTGTATTCGTGCAATTTTAATGAAAAGGGGAAGAAAGTAACCAATTACTTTTTAGGAATTGCAGAGTTACTTTTGTGAGACCGTAATCGGTAACTCTAATCAATTACATTATCCAAAGGAATAATTTTGTTTGTAATCGGTTACTTATTTTTCTGCAACATGCCTGACCAGAACGCAGCTCTTTCAGCGTATTCATCATCGTCACGATCCTTTATTTCTTTTTATTTATGTCCACTGAACTGCGAAGGCATCTCCCAGCGATTTCCAATTACCCCTGTCTTGTGCTAGCCAATTCCAACTTGCACCTACAAATTTCCAAATTTCTTCATTCCACCTAATTTTCTGCCGTGCTCGACTGCGCTTCCCTTCCCTTCACAGCCATTCTGTAGCTCTAATTAACCACCGGTTATCTGTCCTACGCATTCCATTTTCCCCTCTTAATATCAACTAGAATATTGGCTATATCGCCGTTTGCTATCTGATCCACATCGCTCTCTTCCTGTCTCTCAACGTGACGCCTAACATTTTTCACTCCAGCGATCTTTGCATCAAGTTCTCGAGCTTCTTTGTTAATCACCAAGGTTCTGCTCCATATGTTAGCACCGGGAGAATGCAATGCTTATACACTTTTCAACGACAGGGGTAAGCCACCAATCAGGATTTGGTGATGCCTGCCGTATGCACTCCAACCGATTTTTATTCATCTGTAAATTTCCTCCTCGTGACCCCTGTGAGCAATTCACCTATATAAACGCACTCCTGTACAGACTCTAGAGACTGAGTGGCAATCCTGTATTCTTGTTCCCTTGCCAGGTTATTGAACATTATCCTTGTCTTCTGCATATTAATCTTCAACCCCGCTCTTACACTTTCTCGATTAAGGGCTTCAATCATTTGTTGTAATTCGTCACCACTGTTGCTGAACTTGACATCGCCTGCCAACAGAAGGTTACTGAGATATTCACCGTTGATCCTCAGTCCTCTGCCTTCCCAGTCTAATAGCTTGGATACTTCTTCTAAGCATGCAGTGAATAGCATTGGAGTGATTGTGTCTCGCCACCTGACTCCTTCTTTTATAGGTATCTTTCTAGTTATGGAGAACCAAGGTAGCTGTGGAATCTTTTGCAGGTAGTGCCGAAGATATTCACCTATGCCTCCTGTACTCTTTGATCACGCAATGCCTCCATGACTGCTGGTATTTCTACTGAATCAAGTGCCTTTTCATAATCTATGAAAACCATATAGAGAGGTTCGCAGATTTCTTAATTACCTGACTGACGACACGGATGTAACCCATGGTAGATTATCCCTTCGTGAAGCCAGACTGTCCTCTTGGTTGGTTGAAGTCGTGTTGATTGAAGATACACATACATATACATGCATATACAGGGTGTTCTTTTAGCGGCACCGCATTTTTTAAACATTGCCTCTGGCAGTTGCCACAGTTTTAGCCCTTGATATAAATTACGCTATGAGGTGGCCATTACTTCTGCGAGGAATCAAAATGGTTGATTGATTAATAAACATAATTATGCGAAATAACGTTTTAATCACTTCGCGGCACCTATTTCAATCTACCAGTTGTTTTTGGTTCAATCTACGAGTACGCAATGGCATATCGACACGAAACAAATTCTCAGGACTCCACCACTTTCAACATAATAATTTTCACAGTGTCCGACGGCATGCACTGGCGTTTCAGTTACTTTTGTACTTCAATGCATGTTTTCTTTTAAAAAAGTAAGTTGAACAGCGCGTTTTTACCGCCCTTTGCCGGCGCATATCCCGAAACCAGTGCCATCCTCAGAATTCGTTCAAAGTTGATATGTCTTGCAAGCTCACTAGCCGCAATTCGTAGATTGAAATATACGTGCCGTGAAGTTAATATAAATAAAATTTAATTAATCAAGTCGTGTTAATTATTCAACTAGAAATTTGGTTTCTTGTAGAAGTAATGGCTGCCTCATCGAATATAGTTTAGCTCGAAGGTTAGAATTGTGCTATCTGCCATAGGAAATCTTTTATAGTTTGGTGGAGCTAAAGAAGACGCCTTATATAAGAACAAATTATGGTCTAACGAACTCCACAGCTCCTACAGCTGTAGCGCCGTATATGGATTGTATTGAATTACGACAATGTTTGATGACCATGACGATAGCTTGTCACTATCGTAACTTTGCTTTGTTACTCGCTTCTAACGCGTATGTTGCTTTCTAGCAATTCTTACTCTTGAAAAAGTGCGCGTTAGAACCGGGTAAATACGGCATGTCGAATTTCTTTTGGGGAGCCTATCAACTCTGTATACCCGAATTCGGGGCTGGTCAACCTTGACATAGACACACAGGGAGAAGCGAGCAAGTTGGCCGCTCACCTCGTTTTTGGAGATCTGTTCAAACATAACCTTAGGATCGTCGGAGACGTGGTGGAGCTCGTAAACCTTGAAGTTCATCATTTCGGTCGAGTTTGGGTCGTCGAAGAATGGCACGCCGTGCCTGACGCGGGTGCACTCGACCATTGCTGAGCAGGCGACCTGCTCGTTTACCAGGTCCGAATTACCGTCAATGAACGCCTGCGTGAACACATGAACACATTTGTGAACACATTTGTGAACACATTTGTGAGGTGTTCGAAATACGCTGGCTTCCCAGTGAATGTTTCCAAAGACGATTCCTCTATAGCAGCGCGGGGCAAAATGAACTGAATCGAATGGGAAAACGAATGGCATCCAACCTGAACAACTGCACGACGCTAAAAAAGAAGCCCCTTATACTAGCAGTGGCGTAGCTAGCTCATCTGGCACCCGGGGCCCATATATGTCTTCTGTCACTTGCAATGAAGGTCAATTCGCTCGCTGCTACTGCCGCGATTCCCCACTCCAGAATTTTGACAGCGAGTTGCCGCGCTCATCGCGCGAGATGGGTTCGTGTTTACCTGTGCGCGCGTGGCACCGTGCTGGTTAATTTAGTTAAAACACGTTCGCGGGCTATTTGGTTTGAATCTATGATAGAACGTGTACGCGCGACTGAACCATGAAGGACGTGGAAAGAAGCAGACACAAAAACACAGCGCTGCCTCAGTGTGTCTGTTTCTTTGTACGTCCTCGTTGAGTCACGCTGAAACATTCTATCATTGTTAACTAAGTTAGTAAGCGAATGTTTACGCGTTTATACGGCCTCTAAGACTACTATCCTTACTTCGCACAGCTATCCACTAAGTTGCTGTCGCAATCGGTGCTTCCTATTTCGCGCGAAACTACAACTTTTTTTAACACTCTGTTTGTTCACTCATTCGAGGTTACGACATGTACCAGTACTCCTTTTTAACACCCTGCTCGCTCGCTCAGCCCCGCACCCCCTTCATTTGAGGTTACGATAAACCCAACGTCCACGCGACGGCATTTCACACGTGAACGACGGCCTTTCTCGCCGGGAAATATCGAGTGAGCAATAAATTTGCGAAATCTTTCTCACGTACCATGAAGTAACCGTTGCTCTTGTGCGCGAGTGTAATGATATGAACGCCGCTACCTAAAGTTGGGCTGCCTTTCAGCTTGATGTCGTAGCGGTGGTGTACTTTGTAAACGAGGTGGTTCGTGCCGATCGTTATCTTGTCGTCCGCTTGCCGCGTGAAGTAGATGTAGCGGTTCTGATGGCCGGTGCTCTCGTACTGGATCTCCATGCTGCGTGCATTTTTAATTGAACTGAGCGTTAGGGGCATGAAAGGTATCAAAACAACTGGAAGAAACAATTAGTCCGCGAAACAATGTCATACGTGTACTTCTTACGTAGCTATGGCACATAGTAATGGAGGTGGGATTATTTAGACACGGAGAAGTTCCGACGTGAAAAAACAAAGTAAGGAAGAGAATGAAAATTTCTCTGACTTCTCGAGTAATTACAGAATCACGACGATATACATGGTTACGATCTTCAAACAATCCATTTCGACTCATTCGAGATTTAAAAAAGAAAGAAAAGCGGTGCCACTGTTGCCGAATTAGTGGCGCATAACTTGTTGGTTCATACAACCGACGTGATGATCAAGTTTCGTCATTTCCAGCAATGCCAATGTGAGAAGGGATCCACTGAAACATTAGATTGATGCCTTTCTCGCCGAAGTCTTTTGCGAATGACGGTGACTTGCGTGGGAACTTGCTTAATGGTAAACCGCGAGTGATTGGCTTCTATACATGCCGCCTTCGAGTCCACGAGGAGTACATCATCTTGTGCATGCAGGCAGAGTTTTGTAGCTTTCGTAAGGCAGCAGCTATTGCCACACCATCGACAACTGTCGATGCGACCACGTGGTCCAGCCGGCCAGACCATGTAGCTCGCAGAGAGGGCATGCAAAACGCTGCTGCGCAGCGGTCGGCCTCCGCTTTGACGGAACCATCCGAGTATACATTCCGAGGTGATTTTGGTAATTAGTCATCAAGGGCTCCAGATCGAGGGATTTCGCTTCTGCGGATGGAACACTGTTCTTTGAATGCTGTCTCGGTATGCTTAAGCGGCAGGTTAACATGTTCGACTACTCAGGACATGGCCCTATCATTTGCCTCTGTCTCGAGAATCACAGCCTTGACGCGCGAAGCATGTTCAGCGCTGCATGAAAATGTGAATGTGTCCCGACACTTGTACATTGGAGAAGTGCTTTGCTGGGCGAATACTCATTTAGTAGTAGCAGCTGAGTCAAGAGAGCCTCTTCGTTTTTTTTTTTTGTTCATTGGAAGCATCAGAAAGGGACGGGATCACAGACTGCAAGGACTTCTTAAAGATATTGTAGTTTATGAAAGTTCGAACGTGTTCATCCGTGCATGGTTGTAATAGAGCGGGATATTTCAGAGAATAACGAAAGATGATCACTATTAGAGGCACAATCAACAGTTGACCGCGAAGACGCGGACAGACTACGACTAGACAATGTGAGATCAATTGCAGACTGATTTTGGCCACGCACAAATGTACTTGATCCAGAATTTGCGCAAGACTAGGTTATTCTCTAGTGACCAGCTTCACGAGCGGTTACCGCATGGATCTGTCTTTAAGCCCCAAGAAACGTGATGTGAATTGAAATCCCCAGTAAGTAAAACATCACGCCCACAGCTAGCTAGAACACTGTCAACAGAGCGAGTGTCCTGCACACCGGACGGAAAATAAGTATTTAGCCCAGGAGGACGTTTCTATAGTTTGTACTAGAAGAATGAATAAAGTTGAAGCTGAAGTTGAAAGTGGGCAACATACAGGAAGAATGCGTTCTATAGCCAGAATTTCGCACTCAGGATCCATCAATTAAAATAAAATTTTAGCTTTATGCCATGTTTTAGCAGAAATAAATATAATTGGTGCACCCCTCTCGTATGGCGGTCTAGTCGAAAATATCTGTAAAATTTTAAATGGGAACCTTTCTCCGTTGTCATTCAAGTTTCCTGTAATATTATTATATCTGGATTAAGTTGATTAGTAAGAGAAAACAAATCTACAGAAGCGGATAATATTGAGCGACAGTTCCACTGAAGCACCTTCAGCGATCCTATGAAGGAGGAGGTGCTGCAGCCCTTCATACACTATCCTTCAAAGTAAACTTCGACTGGCATTTCTTAGGCTTCGAATGGGGAAATGAAGAAGAATCCTCACTGATAGTCCACGTAGCTCTTTTTCGAGCCCGAGCGTTATGTTCTGCGTTTTTCATTTCAGAATCTTGTATTGTTGTCAGAAGCAGAGTGAGTGGGAGGGGAGACGCTATACCATCTATAGAGTTAGTTGTCTCCCTCTTTCCATCGCCAGACTATTGTCCCGAACCTATGAGTTGATTCGCCACAAAGCATAGACCAGTAGCCTGCATTATCGCATTCATTTGCAAAAAGATAACCTGCGCGATGCTTTCACCGAGACTCACCAACCATTGATCCATTGCCTTGGCCACGGCCTTTTGAACAGCATCTTCTATGGCTGTAGTCAGGGATAAGTCAGGTACTGTATTCTGTTTCACTGCAACTCCACCATCTCCAAATGTTCTTTTTTTTAGAGTATGAGTGAGTGAGTGAATAAACTTTTATTTGGTCCAGCAAAACGCGATAAAACGCGCACCCGGCTAATCCCACGACGGGACTCACAGATCTAGTCTGCCGGCCCGATCCCGGGCGCGCTGGACGGCCAGGATTTGGTCCTCAAAGCCGGGACTTCGCAGGAGCGCGTCCCACTCTTCCTTGTTGAACTTCGGGCCCAGCGACCCGCACTCCCAGAGCATATGAGGCAAAGTAGCACCCTCACCACAGGCCACGCAAGAACAAGTCGGATAAATCTCGGGATTTATGCTGTTAAGGGACGCCGGATTCGGGTAGGAGTTCGTTTGCAGTAGTCTGAGTGTGACCGCCTGCGGCCTGCTTAGCTTGGAGTGAGGGGGCGGGAAAACCCTTCTCTCTAAGTAAAGGAATTTAGTATTCTAGCTCCTATTCTGGAGCAACGCCTTTTGTCCATAACTGCAAGTGCCCTTACTTCTTTGGCACGCACAGAACAGTTCGAGTAATCAGCCGGACGGTTTCCATCACACAGGCAGCATCGCTTGGTTTTTGGGAAGTACGATCGCTTGGAGCGTGACTTTCCTCACACATGCAGCGCCGTTGGCTCGACTTACATCCGCCGATGCTATGGCCAAAACATCCAGCAATTGCGACGTTGAAGCGGGCGCGGCGCTATAGCGGCTCTACTCTGAATACAAGGGGCCATAACCTTAATCTCTGATGGGTAGGAAGTGTCACCAAAAGTGGCTATCCCTGATCCTGTTGGTGCTCTGTTACTCTCCAAGACTCTGATCGAACAAACTTCCTCCCGCCTGTTGGCTTCATGCGATTGCGACTAACAAAAAATCGGGTCCCTCGATTCCCCTCCTTCTCTGGCGTTTCCCTTGAGCGGCTCTTCACAGTTTCTTGCCTCATTTATTCTCTTACAGCGAAGCTGCAAGTGCGACTGTAGAGGCTTCCGAAAGCGTTAAATGGGTGGTTTTGCGGTGTCACCGGGTTTACACCTATTAGTTCAGGCCATCAGTTAGTGGTATAGTGGCCTTTTGTGGACCCGTCAACAGTCGGTGTCCATGGCCGGTATTTTGTAGCGATGCCTTTTCCGATTCTATGCTTTTTCAGGCTTTTCGCGTTTGGCCAGTGGTCAGAGCGACGGTCTGCCCACATTATCAACGGGATCAGGCGGCCGTGTGTGGTGGATGATAACAATAGCATAGAATAAGGCATAAGGCATCGCTACAAAATAGCGGCCCATGCTGCGTTAGAGCGAATGAGGGAGGGGGGACGGGGACGTTAGGAGTAATATGAAGAAAGAAACAAAAGAGTTGAAATGTGCGGGTTATGTAGGGGTTAAATGAATGTTGCTACAACCGTCTTTTCTTGTCCGATTATAGCGGTATTATAAGAAACGCTTACGAAAATTTTCCCTCAGGCCCGCAGGAGAATCAAAAAGTTACAAATCGTATGTTTGCAGATAATGGGGGCGATATGTTATGAGTAATGTGTACCGCAAGTTTGAAGCATGCAATTTTATTGCAGCTTTTGTAAAAAAAAAATACATTACTTATACAAGCATTTCGGAGCTTTACAAGCGTATTTTACGAGCTGTGCAGAAAGCTTGCTCAATGCCTTGAGAAAACTCTTCGTGATACAAAGTTTATATTTTGATAGAATGGGCAGAATTTTATGCGTGATGCCTAGGCAATATCTTAAGGAGCGTCAGTTAATTACGGCCTTTGCGAAAAATTCCCCAAGCAAGTGCTAAAAAGCGTGATACGGCCTTTATTCGAATTGTTTCCCATTATCCCGCAGTTACTCTACGACTCACCACGTTAACGTTTAAAAGAAAATTCAGGCCAGGTTAAGTGTAATGCATGGTGAAGCTTGAACGATTCTTGGTTTATCATGAGCAATGTGTGTGACCGGTCTAGTTAGTAATCCAATATTAAAAATGATGATGATGATGATGATGATGACGAATGATGAGTGGTTCTTGTTGCTTTTAGTTTTTTTTCTCTCTCGTTTTAGCTCTGCCAGCAACTTGGCCACGTGACAGTTCGACTGTGATCACGTGGTCGAGTATTCTTACAAATATACCATTTTAATAAATCCTTAGTAGGAAGTCAACGCTTGTGTTCGCATATTCTTTCCGTCCTCCGTCTGCAGTTTTTTTTTTTCATAGTTAATTTTAACATGAGCTTCGAAAATCAGTATTGCATCCTCGCTTCCCCCCCTGTTTTTGTGCTTTCTACGAAGCTTTTGCGGCGTCCTGGGTGAACCAAGCGATCCACTTTGTTTTTATTTCCTGGAAATATGGGGCATTTTAAGGGTGCGTCCCCTGTCTGCAGTTTTTTTTTTTCATAGTTAACATGAGCTTCGAAAATCAGTATTGTACCCTCGCTTCCCCCCGGTTCTTGTGCGTTATACGAAGCTTTTGCGGCGTCCTGGGTGAACCAAGCGATCCACTTTGTTTTTATTTCGTGGAAATATGGGGCATTTTAAGGGTGATGTCTAGGCAATGTTGAAAGCTAGGGCTGTCGGAGAAAGCGGAAGCTTCGCTGAGCATTGGGTTGTGATTCTAAGATCGCACAAGCCTGCTTTATTTTTATTTTTTTGCTTTTTCGTAGCGAGGTACCACGCTTTGTAAAGCACGGCCATGATACACTTCTTTTTTTTTTTCTTACAGCGCGTTGCCTTACACGAATAACGCGTCGTCATTGGTCGTCGACATGTTGCGCCCTCTGCGGTCTGCGTGGCAGTGCATGAGAGAGAGAGAGAGAGGAAGAAGGAAAGGCAGGGAGGTTAACCAGACTGAGTCCAGTTTGCTACCCTACACGTGGGGAGGGGAATGGGAGTACATGCTTACGCCTTGTTGGGTTGGACTTCGACGACTATCCTGAGCATGCTATTCTTGATGAACCCCTTGGCGAACTCAAAGTTCAGCTTTCGTTTTAGGACGTCGACGGGCGTCTGCAAATTAACAGAAAAGGACAAAACGCAATAAAGCTTGGTATGAGGCAGCTCTTGTACCGCACACTATTTGCAGTAAAGGCGAGGCACACCTTGCTACAGTACATTATGGAGGCACTAAATATATGCTTCAGATGGCGGAGTCAGACGTAATAAGTATAAGTGGTCTTCCCACAGTTCAAGTTTATGATTGGTTTTATAGGGTTTTATAGGGTTTACAGGGTTTTATAAACGATGGTGGTAATGATAACACTAAAGCGCCCCATATTTTGTGACAGCGGTGTTGTTTTCCTTTATTTACTTTATAGTAAAACCGGACTCTTTTTCTTTTTCGCACTAATGCATAAGCCTAATATTGGGGGCGAGCTGGCGCCACCGTCGGCGTGACGTGGCATGAGGGATCACGTGGACACAGCGGCCGCGTCGGCGGCTTCGGAAGCGCCGAATCGAGCTGAAAGCGAAAGCTTAAAGTCCCACCTGCGCCGCGGTTCCGATCAAGCTTTACCGTCTTGGGTGTCTGCTTGACAACATTTGAAAGTACTATAACAGGTAGTGGCTGCCTTTGGAGGCGTGCAACATGGTAGGCGACACTGCTCGGTGCCGCAGTGTCGGACGTACGCAACGGAGCCCGGTGTCAGCCTTATTCACACGTAGCCGCAGGACAAGGAGCCGCGTGAAGCTTGGTTGGCAAAACTTAGAACCGGCAGACAGCCATCGGCTGCAACTCTGGCATTAAGCAAGCACAGACGCGAGGAAGATTTCTGCTACGGCGCCGGGATGCGCGATGTTCGGTGAGTAGCAGAAAACGCGCACTGAGACGCTTGCCCGCGCCAGCTGCCCGGCTAATGTTTGGTCTATGAACTTGTTGATGCTAGATACTGACAAATTCACTGGAACGGGAAGGTAGCGGTAAGACGCACATTAAACAAAGGCATGGCATATGGTCATGTTTGTGTTATCAATTTATGCACTGGATTACGAAGAAGAAGCAGAAGGAAATCGCACGCTGAGAAGGCCTATAAGCATACAGTGTGACACAGCTTGAGAAATAATATTGAAATGTCCAAGAATTTAGAAGACAAAAAAAGAAAAGATTGAATCGTCGTGACGGCACATCACAGTCGCCATAGGCGTCGAAGTCTCTACAATGAAATTATTTTTGAACAGTTCTGATACCGTCCACGCAACAATGGTTGCTAGCGTGCTGTCAAATGCTCATATGCTGCGGCCTAAAGCTCACGGCACGGTGCGAAAACGCGCTCACAGCGAAAGCAAAACATTGTGCGCGGACATGCATGCAGACGTGCAGTCGATCGCCGCGAACCCGTGCGATCGCTGCAATGAGGCTTCATTCTGTTATGCCCCATTTATTTATACAGACAGCCCTCTATAAGAACATATTTCACATAGTTTACTCTCAGTGTTTGCCTACCTTTCACGCAAGAAGCCGGTTCGGGAGACTCCATCGCGGCGACCGCTCGCAGTGGCGTTCACTCTACGTACTCGGTAAAGAGATTGCGTAGCGTCTGTAAATGATTCTGTACTTTCAGTTTGCCCAAGATTATTATATCGACAGTCAAAACCTTCCCTCGTTTTGAGAGGACTTACATAAATGTCCCGGAGGGCTCCCACGTGGTGTTTTTATTGAGCGCCGTAAGCGAAATCTATGAGGAGCGCGCCCCGTGAATCCTCATACTACGCAAGGGAGGCGCTTCCGACAGATGGCGACTCCGTAACTCCTCGCCCGCAATACCTGCCATCTCTCACGAAATTCCTACCAACTTTTGGGGATCATTTCTGCCGTCTGCTTGACGGAACATTCCATCGGCATACATCTGCCCTGGCATATGCGACGCGGATCCGAATTGTTTAGTCGTCGCGAAATTACGAACTAAACCATAAAGAAGTACTGACGTGAAATTTTAGACGTTCCTTGGGGGCAAACGAAGGTCGAAGCTCTCGAAACTTTAGAAAATGTGCCGGTAAGCGCCGGAGACTCGCGAATAATTTCAGCGAACCGCGCTTCGTTTCGGTACCCATGCAAGCGGGTGCGTCATGACGCTATGACACACCGGTTCAGATCGCGATCATGCGAATCGCAGCGGCCGCCACACACGAGCTGAGCCAGAAGAAAGCGCTCTTATTTTATGAATAACGTCATCGCGTCCAACGCTACGCGCGACGCCAGAGCATCTTGCTCTGGCCGTGACGTCATGATGATGTCGACGACACTGGGTCGGCCCAGTGCTCATTAGGAGACCAACCTTTAGCACGAAATAGGTGGTGTCGACATCCACGTCCCCCGTGTAGAGTTAGTTCGTGGGTAACGCTAGTTCATGGAGCAACTCTCTACAGAGAGCAGCGATCAATGCAGCACTCCGCCCCAAAATCGCTGCCGCACTTCCCGATCACGTGCGTTTCTATGTCACACCGCTCCGCTGTTTCTTCCTTCTCTGCGCCGCTGCTCTCGTTCGTCCAGTTGCTCCGTCGCGGACATACCTCGCCACATCGTCGAATGCCAAAGTCGGGTCTGCATAACGCCATCGCACTAAATGCAGTTGCGTCTTGTAAGACAGAGATATGTCGCATCCATTTGATTCTTCTGAGCAGCCAAAGTCGCCGCCCCTTTATCCCGGACGGGATGTTCTCTGTGCGATGATAAATGTCCCACGTGGTCTTAGAGGTTCTTATCGGGCCACGTCATCATGGTTTTTTGTCCGCTTAACTTTATCCTCGTGCGTCAACTTTGATAATAAGCGCTTGAACAGCTTCAAGTTTTAGCGGACAAGGCCTCTTTTTCGAGAAACATATGACCTTCTCTAGCAGTTGCAGTGTGCTGTATCAGAAAATAACTAAAAGAATAAAGTGTCGAACATGCAGAACACGTACAAGTTGAAAGAGAGAGAAACCTCTTCATTGAAAATCAGAGCGATTTAGCCACCGTATATCGGCCTACGAGCTGCTCTGCGAAAAGACTGGTAGAACATGGTTGGTAGACAATTAAAAAAGAAATAACGAGAAACATGTGTAGTTCTTGTGTTCTTATCGGCAAAGTAAGCGCCCCAGGAGATGAAGGCAGGTAATCGTGTATTCTTGACGGTTAATCGAAACAAATTCTCGATGAAATGAAACTGGTGGGTCACAGTTTAGACAGCCAGCCTATCGAGTTGACGTACGATGACAGCGAAGATCACGACTTCGCGATGTTTCGGTGGTCATGACATGGGACTCAGCGTCGACTTCAAAGACAACGGCGACCTTTTCTCAAGTTCTTGCACCATCGTTTTCGGTCTTCTCTGTAAGCTGGGCACTCAAGCAAGATGTACTCTAGAGACTATACATATATGGCTCCACAGTTCTCACAGTATGGATTTGTGGTCCCGCCATTGTGAAAAGGACCACTGTTCGCGTACGCAACGTTTAGTCGAAGCCTGTGATAGAGGTGCTCCAAATGCCGCGGTAGACATTGGAGTAGCCATGATTGGAATTCCGTGTCGGTAAAACGGTAATAAGACTGAACTGAACTGAAAACTGATCGGTCTGTGAAGCCGAATTAAGACGACCTTATGTTTCGTTACGTGAGCACACAGCGCTTTGCACTTGTAGAAAAAAAATATTTTTTTAGATCTTATTATTAGTAATATTATTATCATAGTGACTCTTTCTTTTTTTCTTTTCTTCAAGACTTCTCCATTTACCTTGTATCGCTATACCTATGCCTGTAAAGGATCCGGTCGTATCAATTTCTTCCCAGCTTTTTTTTTTTCACCAATACTCCAAACGTCTCTTGCTTATCTCGACTGCTGGCCGGTTTATGCTTCCGTCCACTTTAAATCCAAGCGCTTCTGGAAGGCGTACGTTAACCACGGGCCTCACTGGTTGAATCCCTTCGCATTCCATTAGGGTGTGCCGAATAGCCTCCGGATTTTCGCTGCAGCATACACATGCCTCATCTTGTTGCGAATATTTGCTCCTCTGTGTTTTTGTCCTTGAGCAACCACATCGAGCCTCAAATGGCAGTTGTGTTATCATACAGATTTTCCCTTTTAATTTCTATCTCCAAATTCTGGCAAACCTTCACGGACTTTTTTTCCTATTTGGAAAACGCCTCCGCGGTAGCTCGTTTGGTAAGAGCATCGCATTCGTAATGCGAAGACGTGGGTTCGTATCCCACCTGCGACCAGTTCTTTCTTCATCCACTTTCATTTAAATTTGTTTGTCACTTCTGTAATTCATTTAAGAACTGCAGATAATTTTCTCTATGCTGCCCATGTCGTCATGGTTTGTTGGCTTCTTTTCATATACGAGCGTATATAGTGCCTCATAATCAGAAAGTAGTTGTATATATATATATATATATATATATATATATATATATATATAGTAACTCAAGTAACGCGAGAACTTGAGAGAGTGTTGTTCACAGTTCCCTGAAGCACTTGGGGAACAAAAGAAGAAAATAATATACAAGTTCGCAGTTCACGTGCCCCGTGCGGATCAAATGTTACATG
The DNA here is from genome assembly GCF_023375885.2 of Dermacentor andersoni. Taxonomy (NCBI): domain Eukaryota; kingdom Metazoa; phylum Arthropoda; class Arachnida; order Ixodida; family Ixodidae; genus Dermacentor; species Dermacentor andersoni. The sequence continues at coordinate 123,380,206 of NC_092820.1, forward strand.
AAACGAGTGAAAACATCACGAGGGTAGGATAAATTGCGAACTTAACTGTACGCTGCTTCGCAAAACTCTTCCCGGCGCTTAGATGACGCGCGTTGGCGCAGTCACCCGTTCAAAACTTGACCGCTTTTACGATAACTCCGTTTCGTGCTGTTCACGCTTCAGCGGCGGGACACTCTTAGACGGATTCGATTCGCGCTTCTGTTTCAGTAAACGATTTTGCTCAACGCCCTTCCTCGCGTCGTACACCGCCGTCTCTCTTGGTCCTCGGGACGGTATACGTGCACGGCATCCGATGTCTTGCCAAGATCGTCCCGCTGTGTCAAGGTCATGTTTCTAGCGACCCGTGTCCTCATCTGCGCATGATGAAGATGATGGTGCTTTATTGGCATCCAGTTTGAAACGGTGAAATGGTGTGCGCGCCCCCTACAGGGCGCCTCAATATCGAACCACTCCTTCCCGACCCTTTCGACGCTATGGTATGTTTGGACAGCACATTCTGGCGTCGGTGACATCACGTGAATGCTCTCGGTGATGCGTATACGTTTCTGCAGACGAGGCCTAGACAACAGTGCGCAGGATGGTGACTTGGGTCAGTTCAGATACGGTCCATAGTTCAGAGCTCGCGTACGAGGCATCCTATGCGCCCCCCTAAAACCCCTTAAACTTCGTAAAGTAGCGACACTCTCCGCCTTCACTCCTCCTCGTTTCTCCTTTCTTTCACGCTCCCTCCTCGACCGTGGCGCCGCCTACACTGCTCGAGCATAGCAACGGCGCCAACATGCGCTCCTCGCCACTCAGTAGACGCTTCTCGAGCAAAAATGGCGCTGATGCACGGCGCGAGGGCCCACGTGATGCTATTAGGCCAATAGCGACGCGGCGTCTGCCTCGGCCAGAGCGCGCGAGGAGGAGGCGGCATTCTTCAAAGCTTGGCACTACACTTTACGAAGCTTAAGGGGTTTTACGCCCCTCTGATAAGTGGCGCCTCTTGCGGCCGCCCGCCGTACTACGCCCGAAGCCAGAGAGCGTGCACCCAGCCGCAGCTGTCGCAACGTGCGTGGAATTAAGTGTATAATGATTACTGGCTATGGTGTTAGGCTGCTGAGCACGAGGTCGCGGGATCGAATCCCTGCCACGGCGGCCGCATTTAGATGGGGGCGAAATGCGAAAACACCCGTGTACTTAGATTTAGGTGCACGTTAAAGAACCCCTGGTGGTCAAAATTTCCGGAGTCCTCCACTACGGCGTGCCTCATAATCAGAAAGTGGTTTTGGCACGTAAAACCCGACAATTTAATTTAAGTGTATAATGATTGCTTCGCATCAAAATGAAAGCGTAACGCGTAACTTATGTAGCTTGAAGTTCTAACTTACGGAGAACATGAAGTGGACACCGTGTTGCATTCTGGCTTTCATCAGGATGGCACGCTGCGCGACCGTTAGCCTGGGTGGCGTCAATGGGCTTACCATCATTTTGGAGACTGCTTGATTCGGCCGACGTACGCGGAACGCTGAAAGCAACGCACGAATACTGTTATAAGCAGGCAAAAGAGCTAGGACTGTGTTTACGCGTAACGCCGCTCTGATTTCACTTATTGACTGCCATTAACTGGCCAAGTATAAAAGGCTCGGAAAGATTAGCGGGTATGGATTCTTATTTTCAAATTAGCAGCACCAGTCTTTATTCCGCATTTACGTCGCTCTCTGGTTTACGAAACATTCTCATATCAGTACAGCTGGCACTGATAATATTCAGCACTATTGTAATACTTTAGCTTGGTAGATACTGGGCGTCAGAGCGCCGCTTCAACTCTGACATCCAGATAAAATGTCCACAGGCAAATAACAAAGCTGCAAACCTGAGCGTTAGTCTCCTTACAAGGCCTGTCCTGCATTATTGCTCTTCTTTATTATTGATTTTTTTTTTGCCAACGGTAGCCGGTGAATGGTACTTGAAACACGCCCCCCCCCCCCTTCCTCTCTCGACACCGTGGAATCTTTGGACAGGACAATATGGCGGCGGTGACATCGCGCAAGCGCTCCCAGTGATACGTACGTTTCTGCAGGCGAGGTTCAAACGACAGGGCGCTGGAAGGTGGCTTAGGTCAGTTCAAAGCTTCCGTTAGGCCTATTCAGGTGACTCGTCGGCTTGCGCGATCCGCAAGTGCGTTCTGTGCTGACCAATAGCAGAAGTATGTTTTCCGGCTCGCTGCGCTAGCTGTGGATCGCTTTCTAGGCCACTGCGAGGGACGGACGGACAGTCTGGTTTACGAGCACTTCACTCGTTTCGGGCTATGCGGCGCACGTAAATCTGTGTTCCTTGCCGTTATAGGTTAGCACATTTGGGGCATGTGAGCCAGTAACTCAGATCGCGAGGCTTTCTTTCCTCACCGTGGGCATAGAATGATGGTTAAGCTAGAATAATGCGGCGAGGATATATCCATCGACAGATTTATTATCCGCGCCGCCGAGGTGAGCAGAGTTATGTGCGGGATGTGAAGCTATACTAATACGAAGGCCGCATCAATCAACGATTGTGGCACAAAAGCGACAGTGTACCGTACCCTCCGGCGAGCAAGAAAGCTTACGTGGCGAATTTATTCGCTACGTCTTTTTTGTAATGCTATGGTTACCGAGGAATGGTAATGGTGGAATGGTAATGGCAACGGCGCGCCACCATTACTCCGAGATTGTAGTTCCGACGCAATTGAGTCGGAGGTCTTGTGGGTCTGAGTAACAAACAGTACGCAATTAACGACAATTAAATATATCAAGTAACGGATGCCTAGATTCATTTATATTATTTTCTCAATTCAAACTGCGGATCAGGATATGGTCCTTGCCGCACGAGCATGCGTGAAAGCCTACGAAATAGCGTCAACATCACTAAAAGCAGCAACAACAACGTGTATTTAGTCCCGGGTTCGACGGAACATCGGCTGGCGTGGGGTATACATTTTCTTCTTGACATCAAACAAACACTCGCCAAAGTTTTCAAGCTTTGGCGAGTGTGTTTGCTGTCAAGAAGAAACATATATATATATATATATATATATATATATAGTGAATCGTATGCACGAAACGAAGACATTTTATTTTTCCGACGTTTCGGCCGGGGTCCGGCATCCCTTCAGCCAAGCACTCCGCTTTAAGAAGATATGTTCCGAAGGTTCCGATATTGTTTATAACTGCAACAAACTTCGACGAAATGCCCTTACCAAACAAACTGACCGCCCTTCCACTATTGTTAAGAGGGGTGCAAGCTAACCTTGTGTTGACTCGTTTAATGCTTGTGTTTTAAAGGAGTACTGACACAAAAAAAATCCACGTGGTTTTTTTCTGCTTTAATAAGTAGGTAATGACCCAGTAATCACGGCACGAAACCTAATTTACTTCAGAGCACGACAGGTAATTATTTGCAGTCCTTTCTGTAGCAACCAGTCGAAGTTTCGGTTCCAGAGAGCAACGAGACGGGAGAAAGGGGAATGTAAACAAAGTGGTCACGTGTTCGCAAAAAGCCATGACGTATGCTCTGACGCGCAGCCAGCGTGCGCGACCGCAGCCAATGACAGCGCCTTTAGCGTGACGTCATGGCCACGTGGTAGACCCGGCGGGGCGGGGCCGGCGAGCGGGCGCCTCGCCGCTCCTGTTTTTTTTCTTTCTCTCCCTGGTCCAAACGCGGGCCTCTTTCGCCGCTGATGGCGGCACATAAATCGGCTACAGTTTGTTTCTGACACGAAATAACTTCTAGAATAAAGTGACTTCGAAGGAGTGCGAGTTATAAAACGTTGTGCGAAATAGTAAATCGTTGGCGTGATTTCTACTCGGACGCGGTAAGCGCAGACGCGCCAGCAATCGTCTGTATACGAAGCGGCTCGCCTGACTGGCGTGTTTACTCATTGCTACTAACGGCACCGGGAAAACTAACCGTATTTTCACTTAAGAGAAACATAAATGTTCAGGCATTGATCGTGCTGACGAATTTAGGCGCTTTATTGCGAGCTGCGAACGCATCGCAAGGACCCTCGGCCCCGGATAGACGGTCGGCGGGCTATATGCCAGGCGGCGGGCTATCGCAAGCTCGCTTGGCATGCTCGTTCGCTTCTGTCGGCGCCAATGAAATCAACTGTGCTGCAATTTAAGCATGAAATAACTGTGTGCACGTTGTGCCGACTAACATAGCCGCTTCGTTATATGAGCTGCAAGCGATCGTGTCACAAGCGCAACCGGTGTCGGAATCGATGGCCCAGCGAGCTATGCCTGCCGGCTCCTGGTCATCGGCGGCTGTCAACGGATCCGATACTACTAACGCGGCCTTGCGGAAACACGTCTACAGTGCTCGCACAGACGTGTTTATATTGTCATCGTTTGCTTCAAACAAGATAGCTGTGCAATACGGTTGCTTTCACTTTCTGTTCGAAGTTACGCAACATTCCGAACTTCCACGCAGGGGCGCCGGTTCTGGGCGGAGGTATACCCGCCGTTCGCTCATTCGTACCATGTGTCCCGAATCGCCGCATGCGGCAAGTCGCACACGACGCGCCGTACTACAGATCGCACGGAAAATCGCACCATGTGTCTCGCGCTTTAGACGTGCCAGTCACTTAGCGACTCAGATGTTGCGGCCGGCGATGGCGAGGACGAACCTCAACAAAACCTTCGCATCGGCCACGATCAATGGTAAGACACAACAAATCGGCGTTGAACGTTGTGGTAGCGCAGTCAAGCTGATAGCGTTGGAAATATCCCGATGGGCACGACAAAAACTGCAGTTGCAGCGACACGGAGAGCGTCCCACTACAAGTACAACCGCTAGAACAAGCAACAACAGAGGAGAAGAGCACATGTGAGCCGTACGGCAGCCTACGAAAATTCGTGACGTAGCCATATGACGTATCGTTTTCTTGGCTATTTACAATCCCGCTTGATGTCGATGTCGCGAGGTGCTCTGTTTTGCGGTTGGCTGCGCGCACGTATATTAAAATTGATTGTAAATATGTTCTAAGCGATATTGGCCGCTGATATTTTATAGACGATGTGTGTGTGACCAACTAAATCGATCTCACAAGTTATCTCGACTTCAACTTTTTGTGTCAGTACTCCTTTAATGTGTACGTGTAAGTTTAGTGTAACCTTATTTATTTGTTACTACAGCGTGTGATGAACTGTGTGACTCTTGTTTGTGTAAGTATAAAAGCATCACAACACAACCCTGGTAACTTGTTTTGGTTTCCATTCATTGTTCTTTTTTACACGGTATTGACTCTGCAAATGAACATGATGACTTTCTGATCACTATGGTACACAGGTAGAGGTTGCATCATCCGTATATGTTACACATTCCATTAGCAAATGTTAGGTCTATATAGAGCTCGGGATCCGCAGCTCTTCGTTGACGTTTGGCGTCGGCTTGGCGCTCCCTCAGCTCGGGATCTGCGGCTCTTCGTTGTCGTAACGCCTCGGCTTCGCGCTCCCTCACGGCGAGGTGGGCACGTCGACGTCGAGCCCTTTCTCAAGCTAATTCCCGGCGGCGTTCATCAAACGCCGCCTGTTCTTCGGCCGAACGCACGACGCGCGGCCGACCAATCGCAGCTCCGTTAGCGTTCTGACGCGAGAAACATTCGTTCCTCTTACGCTGCCTAGACACACGACCCCGATTGGCGGAGAGAATGACGTCAGTAGCGCGGCAGGATTCTCCGTTCAACGGGTCTATTGCTTGTTTTTTTTATATAGCAATCCCTGCACCTGTGCAGCTCTGAGAGCAGCTGGGTCTTTTTTAGCGTTACATCGCCGGCACAAGCTAGCTAGCGTATACAAGAGAGAGAGAGAGAGAGGAGGATGCATAGAAAGGCAGGTAGGTTAACCAGAGGCAGTTATGGTTGGCTACCCTGCACGGGAGGAAGGGTGAAGGGGAATAAGAAGAGAAGGAGAGCGGAAGGGCGAGATAGAGAGAAACAGAGACGAACGCGAGCAAACCGCGCACACTACAGAGCGGTAGGGGGCGGCGTTCATAAAGCCTATCGTGAAGTAGCGTATACAAGCCTCGCTTGAACACATCCACCTGAAATTGTTGACGGTGCTATTGAACGTGCCGACGGAATAAACCGCAATGAGCTTGTTAATCCACGCAAGCATTCGGTGGAACCGTCACGCGTACTGACCTAGTTCTAACACATTCGGCATCATTACCAAATGTTAACGCCATCCTTCAGAAGCATCACAACTTACTCTTGCGAAGTAACCTCCTCAAGGTAAATTTTTTTTCGCTAACCACCACGTGCAGTGCATCGTGGATCGAGGAGCTTACGCGATTTACTAACGTCATCAAATATATCGCCATCAGCTAACCTTGGCTGTCATCCTTGCAACAAGCCCAGCCGCAAGCTACGTACACACACATAATAGTTCTGCGGAAACCCGCAAGATGGAGAGAAGTAATCAATAAAGGGTTAATGAGACATCCACCCAATCGTAGCAATTGCTACAAAAGAAACCCATACGAATTCCTCGAAAGAAAAGCCTCGCAGTTGAAGAAAAACTACCAGGGCGAATTTTTCTTCAACTGCGAGCTTTTCATTCGAGGAACCCGTATGGGTTTCCCTTGTAGCAATTAGCTACGTTTGGGTGGATGTCTCATTGACCCTTTATTAAGTATGCACCCGCGTGAGCACTACATTTGCAGCAAAGAGCATAGCGTCGAGGTTAGAAGGTCTACGCTGTTGACGGGTTTCATTAAAATGCTGTTTGAACTCCGCAGTTCGCCGGAAAGTTCGAGCAGTCTTTTCACGGAAATACTCTAGCAAGACAGAGAAACTTGAGGCGTCGCTACCATACTCTTTGGCCGACGCGGACACCTATATCGGCTCACAATATATAGCACCCAGAAATGTCTTGAGATTCTGTACAAGCTCCTATCTCAAAACAGTGAAATGAAAAAAATATGTCGCAGTACCCATTGCACGATGTCTGTCGACTGTAATGCCTTATCGTTGAATAAAAAAAATTAGTGCAGAAACTCGCTAGTGGTGCTTGTCAATTAGTGCGTAAGCATTCTTTCCAGTCGCTTATGTATAATCACTATATACAGGATATCCCAGCTAACTTTTACCAGAGTTTAAATATGTGCGCATGCCACATAGCTGGACAGAACCAAGGTAATGTTGCTTGCCGTCGCTGGGTGATACCCAAATTATATTTTTTTTCAGTCCGCCTGATTAGATAATAAGTATTCACTAATTAATCAACTTCTCAAATATTACAAATAGAAGAAAAGTGTCAATGAGAAAATTGTAGAGCGACATGGAAAACTCCCGATACAGCTTTCAGCGGCTCGATACTTGCTACATAAAAGTGTTTTTCCGAACGTGAAGGAAGCCCGCGAATACACGCAAAGTGCCTCGAGCGGCCAGTCGCGGGGCAATTTCGCGTGCATTTGCGGACTTCTTTCACGCTCGGAGAAACACTTTTATGTAGCACGTACTGAGCAACAGAAAGCCGTATCGGAAGTTTATCGTGTCGCTCTACAATTTTCTCACTGACACTTTTCATCTAATTATAAAATCGTAATGATCGCACATACAGCATACGGGGCGCACCGTCGATAACGTCGATAACACCGTCGCGCGGCGACGGTGTTATCGCCCTTGGACTTTATAGGGGACACCACACTGTCGGCAAAAATACACTTAGAGTGTCTATCAGCACATCACCATATGCACGTAGAAGTGCTGAGTTCGCCCGTGGAGATAATTGTGATGCCACAGCACCGCAAATTGTTTTGAAGGTATGGAAACATGGTGTGGATGACCAAATAATAAATGGCTTTGCTTAAATCGACACAACAAACTTGCGTACAGGCTGCCCAAGAGTGAGCCATTCAATATGAATGACTGAAGATTATTAAGCACAAATTGTCTGCTCCCTGCGTTAGCTACACGGAGCTGGTGTCCCACTGCAGCACCAGCAGCTCTGCTGCATGCATAATCTTTCGGAACAGTTCTGGCTTTCAGCATTCTCTACCTTTATATATTTGGGGTAATAAAAAATAAAAGACGACTGTCCGACTATTTCGAACAATGAATTCTCGATTCAAATGGAAGTCGGATAGCAAGGACTATTCGATCCATATTCGAAATTTCGCGTATTCGCGCAACCTTTATTACTTTAAATCGTCAACTGTGCGCAATCAAGAAAGCAACTTGGAGCAAAAGTGCAATTAATTACATCTTGGCAGCCGTATTAGTAGACGTAAAACATGAGAAATTGGGTGGTGGGGCACGATACAGGCTGCTCTGGGAGCCAGATGTGTCCGACTCAACCGCTGTCATTCTCAGTCACCGAAGAGTCCTCCAGTACGCGAACGGCATGTTTATTTGTTCCTAGTTCAATATTTCTGTTTTCTCTCATAAACAACGCTTCGTAATGTCCACTGTGTTCACAGGGGCCCGCTAATTTCGCAAATATACTGAGATGTGAACACGGGTTTCATATTGATGCCTCGCATGCACGTGACGCTGGCTCGCGCTTGCTGGCTCGGGCCTCGACGAGAGAGAGTGTGTGTGATTGTGAAGAGGAAGAGGCGCAGAGCGGGCGAAAGGGGACACCTGCTGCCGCGGTATTGCGTGAGGGGAGAGGGGACGCTATACTAAAGCCCCTTAAACTTCGTAAAGTAGCGACACTTCCCTCCTCCACCTTCACTCCTCGTTTCTCCTCTTTCACCCTCCCTCCTCGACCGTGGCGCCACCTACACTGGTGGAGCGTAGCAACGGCGCCAACATGCGCTCCTCGCCACTCCGTAGACGCTTCTCGAGCAAAAATGGCGCTGATGCATGGTGCGAGGGCCCACGTGATGCTATTAGGCCAATAGCAACGCGGCGTCGGTCTCGGCCAGAGCGTGCGAGGAGGAGGCTGCAGTCTTCAAAGCGTGGCATTAATTTACGAAGTATAAGGGCTTTTACGCTATACGTCACCCTTGCTCTCGAAAGCTCGTGTTGTTCACGTGTTCCTTGTCCACACAAGCTCTCGCCTGCGTTCGGACTGCGCCTCAGTCAGGCCAAGCGTCCCAACACGCTTTAATTGTATATGTAGTCGTAAGTGCGTAACTGTAAATATGTAATTGAATAACCGCGATTTCTATAGAAATCCGGATCCACAAAGCAGTGTTTCTATTGAAAGGCAGTAATTTTCTTAAAAACTCACAAGTTTCGAGAAAGTATAGCGTAATAAGTACAGCAATTCGCGAGGAGTATGCACGTATGCAGAGAATAATTTCCCTTTAAGAAAACTGAGTGTCTCAAAGTAAGAAAAGACGAAACCCAATTCAGGACGTCGCAAGAACGTTTGAAGCCACAAACACGAAGATCAGATAAATTAATGTACTCACCATCGCTACACCATGGTAATTTCATCGACCACCTCACCAAAGCTTTCTATGGAAGTTTTTGTAAGAGACTCTATGCTGCGGTCTGGATTGCCAACATCGGCACAATTAATACGAGTGGGAGTGCCATCGTTGCGGTTTGTTTGTGCGCGCTGTCCGTAAATAAGTACCGTTTGCTGCGGATGTGTAAGCAGTTTCAGGGAAGTGGTTCGAGAGTTTTCGGGAGTTCCGATCAACGTTATAGGTTAAAAGTCCAACGCTACCGATGTATTTCTTTTGAACGGTGTACTTGCGTGAGCTCACCTTTTAGAAAAATATTTAACAGATTGCAGTCAAAACCTGCAGACACGTAGATAAGCTTTTTGGGTGTAAAATATTGACCTTAGACGACGCCGATGATAGAGTTGGCTCCGTTGACGAATAGGTCGAAGCGTAGGGCATGCATAGGGCTTCATACGAAGCGAAGCTTGCGTCAGGGTTCAGAGGACTTGCTTTTTAAAGCGAAAGCGTTACTGGCCGCGAGCTTGGGATTTCGCCGTGGCCGTGCTCCGAGGAGGCACATGACGTCACACCGAGTTCCTCGTCGTTGCGTTCGCCTCCGCTCGCTTCGCCAGCTGCGTCGCATGCCTGATAACATGTCGGAGGATTGAAAAGGAGAGCTGGCGTGCGCCGCAATCACAGTTGAGGCGGCCGTATGGACGGCGATAATTCTGATAAGCAGGAGGAGGCCTGGCATCGACATCGGAACGAGATGAAGAGGAAACGAATCGCCCAGGAAATAGACAAACAACGCGCCAAACGACTGCCTAAACGCCGCAAAATAGCGAGACAACCAGACTAACCTGGACTTGCAATCAAGATTAACCAAGGCTAACCATGCTATGCCTTAGCTTTCGCTACGTATTTACTGGCATAGCCGAGCTAAGCCACTGCCAATTTTTGTAAGAGACTTTATGCTGCGGTGTGGATTGCCAACATCGGCATAACCAATACGAGTGCGCGTGCCAGCGTTGCGCGTTGTTGTGCACGCTGTGCGTAAATAAGTCCCGTTTGCTGCGGATGTGTAAGCAGTTTCAGGAAAGTGGTTCGAGATTCTGCGAGAGTCCCGATCAACGTTCTAGGTTAGAAGTCCAACGCTGCCGATGTATTTCTTTCGAACAGTGTACTTGTGTGAGTGCATCTTCTAGAAAAAGATTTTACAGATTTAGTCAAGACCCGCAGACACCTAGAGAAGTTTTTTGGGTGGCAAATATAGACCTTAGGCGACGCCGATAATAGGGTTGACTTCATTGACCGATCGTCAAAGTATATGGTCTGTGGGGATTGGAGCGGTCGTAGTTGTCGGGATGACTTTGGTGCGACAGGACTAGGCGAGCAGGATTTATTTGCAGGATTTACATTTAAAACAAGATATACATCGACAGCCCAGCGTGACTCCCAAATGGAGCACGCGAGACGACGCATACAGCAAACAGCTTACGAGCACACAGCTCACTAGTACATCTCGAGCACGACAACGAGCACACTCACGCAGCCGACAATCGCTGCTTACAAGCACTTGTCCCCCCCTTGATTCCAAGCGAACGGAAACGTTCGTCCAGTCATCGTTCGACGTCACCGAAGATGACCCGCCCTTTTGGAGGAGGCGGGCTCACATAATCGTGTTGCACACACACACACAGGTGTAAAGGTCCGGAGCCGACGTCAGAGGGCTTCGTAGAACTCTGCTCCGTCAAGGCTGGCGCTGGCGGGTAGCACATTCCTAAGCTGACCCCGCGCCACGTGACTGCCGGTTATTCGCAGTTCTCTGAAGTGCGCCCCGTCCGGTTGGTTGGGAATACGTGCAGCGGGCTGAAATAGCTGGCACGTTGCCACCCCGTCCGGCCATTCCTAACAGGCCCTAACGAAGCGAAGCTTTTTTTTTTCTCGTGACCGTGGTATACTATGTACCTGTACAAAAATTCTTCAGGAAGGCGTAGGCTCTACATGTACCGTTGTAAGCAAGTTTTTATGCTCAAACTATGTGTTGCGAGAGCGGATTATAGGTGGCAGCACCGTCTCCGCGTTAGTGTGAATATGCGGTCGGTGACGCTCGTGGGCCGATCCCGAAGATGGTGCAATACCGGACCGATCCGCAGCGGAGGTGAAGCAGGCGTTAAGCATTCCCCATACGTGAGCCAATCCCGAAGATATAGCAATACCGGGCCGATCCGCAGCGGAGGTGAAGCAGGCGTTAAGCATTCCCCATACGTGAGCCAATCCGGAAGATGGTGCAATACCGGGCCGACCCGCATCGGAAGCGTTAAGCATTATTTCCAAATCATCAGTTTGGAGGATTCTAAACGACGGCCTTTCACCCGTACCACCTTGACCAGCACCAATGCTTGGAAGATAGGGATCTGTAGAATCGTCTAGAGATTTCTTGAATTGGGGCCTCACAAAAGCCGATGAGTCACCGGACTTTTCGAGCAACATCATGTGCACAGATGGAGCCAATTTTCACTGAAATGCCCAGGTAAATTTGCATAATGCACATTACTATGAGAGAGAGAGAGAGAGAGAGAGATAAAGAGGAAAGGCAGGGAAGTACGTTAGCCAGATATCAGTCTCCGGTTTGCTACCCTACACTGGGGATGGGAGATAGGGGTTAGAAAGATGAGAGAGAGGAAAACACTAAAAAAAGAAATAACACGCACAGACGGAGGCACACACACAAAAGGCGTTTCAGTTAAAGACGTTCACAAAGGCCGTTAGATCGCAAAAGCGCAATAGCGCTTGCACTACCTTCTTCTGCATGTGACGTTAGGTCCTTTCAATGGGGTAGAATTCTTTTTTCCGATAGCGGTTGGTCGTCCAGCTGGTCAAGTTCGTGGCGAAGTCATTCCCTCTGTGGACTGTACTGCGGCAGGCGCACAAAATATGGTCAGTCGATACTTCATGCCCGCAGTGGTCACAGGTTGCAGTGTCGGTCGTGCCTATGCGGAACGCATAGGCTTTGGTAAAGGTAACGCCCAACCACAGTCGATGCAAAAGCGTGGCGTCTCCACGGCGAAGCGGCGATGGCGCTCGAAGACTTAATGTTGAATCAAGGGAGTACAGTCGATAATTTCTGAAAAAGGGGTCGTTCCATTGCGACGCGGTGCGTCGCAATGGAAAGCGGTGCGACGCATTGCGACGCGGTGCGACGCGCTGCGTCAGTTCTAGAAAGTGGAACTGGTACGTGCTGCTCCTCGGTATGGACTGAACGAGCAGCTTGATCCGCCCGTTCATTGCCGATAATCCCGCAATGACTTGGAAGTCATTGGAAAGTTATTTTATGTCCTGCACCACTTATATGGTGTAACGTCTCTGCAAAGTGAAATATTAATTGTTCGTGGGGTCCGCGTCGTAAAGGTGACAGGTAGAGACTGCAGTGCCGACTTTGAATCGCAGAATATCGTCCACTTGTGTGGCGGTTCATCCGAGATTGCTGATGATATTACCCAGCTTACCTTTCAGTGCATACATCTCTGTTTGTTCTTTGCCAAGTTTTCTTCTCACTGATTTCAGGCAGCGTCCATTTTTTACCGCTTCTTCAGTCTTTATCACGTTATAGTTTCGAATATCACTTATCTTCGCCTAGTTGATCAGTTTTGGCAGTTCCGCGTGTTCTATATTATCTCTTGAGCTGGACATTTTCATTCTTTGTCGTTTCATTATTTGTTACTTTGTTACTTGTTACTCCCTTTGTTACTTGGGAGAGCTTGCCTACTGGTTGCCTTGGTGTCTTGCCTCCCGCTTCAACTGCTGCCTCTGAAACCAGTCTGGTTACGGTTTCATTCATTACCTCTAGGTCATCTTCGTCTCTCTAAGGCTGCATATTTGTTGGCAAGTACTAGCCTGAATTTGTTTGCTTTTACCCTTACTGCTTCTATGTTGACCTGCTTCTTCTTGACCAATTTTACTCTTTCTTTCCTTAAATTGAGGTGAATCCTAGCCCTCACTAATCTATGATCACTGCACTTTACCCTACCTGTCACTTCTACATCCTGCACTATGCTGGGATCGGCAGAAAGCATGAAATCAATTTAATTGCTTGTTTCACCATTTGGGCCTTTCCAGGTCCACTTTAGGTTGCTACGCTTCCTGATAAAGGTACTCATTATTCGAAGCTTATTTCTTTCTGCGAATTCTATCAACGTCTATCCTCTAGCATTCCTAGAATCGACGCCGTAGTTGCAAATTGCTTGTTCCCCAGCCTGCTTTTCCCCGACTTTTGCATTGAAGTTGCCCATTACTACAGTATACTGAGCTTGCACTTTTCTCATCACTAATGCAACATCTTCATAAAACTGATCTACTTCATCATCATCGTGACTGGATGTTGGAGCGTAGGCTTGAACTATCTTTAATCTATACCTCTTATTAAGTTTGATTACGACTACTGCTACATTCTCATTAATGCTCTAGAATTCGTCAATGTTGCCCGCTATGTCCTTATGGATTAGGAATCCTACCCCGCATTGCTTATTATCTGGGAGGCCTCTACAGCAGAGGACATGGCCGTTGGCCAGCACTGTATAAGTTTCCCCAGTTCTTCTAATCTCGCTAAGGCCAATAATATCCCAAACAATGTCTGGTAGTTCCTCAAAGAGTCCTGATAAGCTAGCCTCACTCGACAGAGCTCGGGCGTTAAAGGTTGACAGGGTCAGTTTCCATTGGTGGTCTGTCTGGACCCAGAGATTCTTAGCACCCTCTGCTGCGTTGCAGGCCTGACCGCCGCCTTGGTCAGATGCTCCGCAGCTGCTGGGGACTGAGGGCCATGGTTTCGTTGTTGGAGTCATTTGGGAGGGGGTGGCCGTATACTGCACCAGGGAGGCCAATTCCTGTTCTGGTGAGGGCGTGTCTTTTTTGTAGCTTAGTGGGCCTTCTTAATTTGGTTGTACGTGGATTAGTATAGCCCCACTCGCTCTCGGCATTTTTTGCCGGTGTCAGGCGCCACTCCAAGCCGGCAGATGTAGTGTGCTGGGGGCAGGTGAAATTGAGGCTCACCGCCGTCAGATTAAAAAAAAAAAAAAAAAGGAAGAGGATTCGAACTTTCGACTAAGGCAACCGAGCGTTCGAAATAGTTGAGTCAGATAATCCCGTTGGCGGCGAGGCTATCGTCTCGTCGACAAGTGAAACCCAGAGGGTCTACAAGCCTAAAAACTTCTTTGATATGTCCGCTGTAGATGTGCTTTGCTGAGCGCGATGGGTAACTCGATATAGAACGATTTCTAAGCGGTTCTGGCTTCGTAGTCGCGCAATAACACATGCACAGGCGATCGTGAATTCGGCTATAGGCGAAAACTATACAGCCGACTCCGACTCGCGTTAAAAATAATAATATTGTGCACTATGCGCTCGCCTTCGAGTCAGTCCAAATCACTTTCGCATATCTCAAATGCTTGAAAACATGCTTGAATTATCCGCGCAATAGGGACTTTGCTGATCTTCCTTCCCTCCTCTCTCTCCCTGTTATCTTTGTTTTCCCCCTTTCCCTTTCCCCGGTGTAGGGTAGCCAAACGGACATGATTCTGGTTAACCTCCCTGCCTTCTTCTTATCTCTTTTCCTCCCTCCTCCCTCCGCAGCAGGTGACACGGCATAGTATTCCTCAATGGTTCTAACATCGTGGTTTCGGATTCACCCGTACGCATGCAGTCATGAACGCGGCTAGATATACGATACATTTTCGGCGAACGTGAACAATACTTAAGCGTAGTGTAGAAAAAAAAATAAATGAGAGAAACAAAACTTTTCAGCGCTTACCGGGAATTTACTAGTCGCATATTGACGGGGGTACCCCAAACAGCTCACGGTCTCGGCTGCCTGTCTCACGTATCTGAGAAGTCATTCCTAACGAGGTGGAACTGATACCGAATCGCCGCCCAAGATTGAGGCGCCAAACGAGAGAAGGATTCCGTGGTAGGGACTTTCGCTCGAAGGGCAAATCCTCCGAGAGGGGAGAGGGGCCGCTAACAATGGTGCTGAGGCGCGCGTAAGAAAGGCGTTCTCGCAAGGCGGCCTTGCCCTATGGTTGGAAAGCGCCTCCTTTAAGCTACAGTGCACGCGTCTGCGATCGGTCAGACGTTGTTTGTACACGTCGCACGGGGAATCTATTGAATGTCCCTTTTACCGCCGCACTTGCAATAATTGTAATTTAGCATTTGCGAATACGCGCCCGTGATCTACAGGAGTACAAACGGAAACCCGCGGAAACTAATATAAGTGCAAATGTAGAGGAAATAGATGGGTGCAAATTTAGAAGTTATTTACTTTCTTGAACACATCGGTTTTGCCTTTTCTCTACATGTGGGTCGCTTCCCGGTCTGTTTATTTCGCTTTTGTTTTTTTACGCGAACCTGTTTTTGCAGCATGTATACACTTGCATGAAAAATAAAGCGGTCACTTTAATTTGGCTTTGGTCCGAAGCAAGTTTCTGGCGCAAAAAGATAGCTTCCCGCGAAATCTTTCGGTGCGTTGCGAGTGAAGCCGTGATCTTGAAACATTCTATGCCTATACGGGGTATGCACTGACGTCATCGAGGTCGCCATATTGTAGTACAGCGAGCACGGTGAAAGCCTGCGTGTTATCTAAATCCGCTTATCTCCAGCAGCACAGTGGAAGCTGTGAATAGGACTACAATATGGCGTACGTCGCGTCACTTAAATACTCCCTATTACATTTCTTTTCGCATTTCATGCGTGGTCAGAGCGGCGCTTCGGCCGCGTTATTAAGGTACTTTTGTTATCAATGTGATCAGTCGGCCTTGACAGACGGATAAATGTGACGTAGAAATGGAAGGAAGGAATAGCTTCGAAGCCTCGAAGCCTGCTGTTGGTGCTCCTTCCGTACCATTATCAAGGTGATGCGCTGTCTCTTCGGTTTTGCGACAGGCAATGCAGTTGCTTTCAACCAGCGTATCTGAGGGCGCTACTTCATGATGCGGGTGGGAGCGCACTCACGTGGTATATTGCGTACTTCGCGAGGTTTCTTTGCCAGTCTGTAAAAATTGTACGCAACCAGTACGTCGCTAAAAAAAAAAAAAAAACCGCAGTTTGATGTCGTTTTGGGTGCCTACAAATGCATCACTGACACTTTGAAAATTAGGAGAGTACTTCTCGAGTTAATTAATTGCAATTACCGTATTAACTCTCAGTAACGAAATAATTACTGGCGGCTACTCCACTGTACTGGAACCAATAAGCACTAGGCTTTCTTCGAGTAACGCAAGTGCTCTTTTTTTAAGTCTTGGCGCATGATAGTGGGGGAACAGGGTATAATTCACTAAGCAACCAAAATGAGGCCAAGCCGGATTCACTCGAAATCAGAATCAACTGCAGTCATGCGCAGCAGCTCTGATACTCGGACTTACAGAAAAAGAAAAGAGGGAGAGAGAGAGCCGGCAGTTTCTCGGGAAAGGCGAAGCAGTATTAGTGATAGCCACATATGCGACAATTACCCGAAGGAAGGTTACACCACCGAGAGGACTCAGGCTGTGAAATTGAACTGTCTCCCACTATGAGGTGTTGTATATACTCATATAACGCCGTGACTTCAGTGCTCAATTCTTCGAGGTCATACGAAGTTCCTTAAAGTGCATATATATATATATATATATATATATATATATATATATGTATATATATATATATATATATATAGTCATTTCTTAAGAAGCCAGCAAACACTGACACCAAGGACAACATAGGGGAAATTACTTGTGCTTAATAAATGAAATTAGGAACGCAAACTAAATGGAAATTAAAGTGGATGAAAAAACAACTTGCCGCAGGTGGGAACCGAACCCACAACCTTCGCATTTCGCGTGCGATGCTCTACCAATTGAGCTACCGCGGCGCGGTTTCCCCATCCACTTTCTTGGGTATTTATGTGTCCTAGTAGAACCCTGGGTGTGTTAGCCAGCGCCACCACTCACAGACCTTGGCGGCGGACGATGGAACGTCCTTCTTGCCGCAGGCGTCACGAGAACGTGATCTTTTCGGGGGAAGGCAACTGGTCAATAAACCCACATATGCTACCTGAAGGCATCAATGTTGCCGGATTCGAGACCCTCGTTATGTAATAAACGAGAAGAAAGGGGGTTAACCGAGGGGCCCGATTTTTATTAGTCATATCATAAGAAGCCAACAAACACTGACACCAAGGACAACATAGGGGAAATTACTTGTGCTTAATAAATGAAATTAAGAAACGCAAGCTTAATGGAAATTAAAGTGGAGGAAATAACAACTTGCCGCAGGTGGGAACCGAACGCACAACCTTCGCATTTCGCGAAGGTTGTGGGTTTATTGACCAGTTGCCTTCACCCGAAAAGATCACGTTCTCGTGACGCCTGCGGCAAGAAGGACGTTCCACGTCCGCCGCCAAGGTCTGTGAGTGGTGGCGCTGGCTAACACACCCAGGGTTCTACTAGGACACATAAATACCCAAGAAAGTGGATGGGGAAACCGCGCCGCGGTAGCTCAATTGGTAAAGCATCGCACGCGAAATGTGAAGGTTGTGGGTTCGGTTTCCATCTGCGGCAAGTTGTTTTTTCATCCACTTTAATTTCCATTAAGTTTGCGTTTCTTAATTTCATTTATTAAGCACAAGTAATTTCCGCTATGTTGTCCTTGGTGTCAGTGTGTGTTGGCTTCTTATGATATGACTAATAAAAATCGGGCCCCTCGGTTAACCCCCTTTCTTCTCATATATATATATATATATATATATATATATATATATATATATATATATATATATATATATATATATATATATAAATGTGTGTGTGTGTGTTTGTGTGTGTGTTTTCAGCTGGCAGCTGCCCACCGTTCCATACGTACCTTTTAAAAAAGATCTGCAACAATTGATCGCGAGGTAGAACACATAAAACGGGAAACGACGTACGGGCGAGGCATTTCAACGAAGTCTTTGTAAGGAAGAATGGGTGGGATGTGGTTGTATTCTACGCTAAAACACAGGTGTCTAGGCTTCAGAACTTTGATGTGCGTAACTGAATAGCTGTGATTTCCAAAGAAGCCTGGATCCCCGATGCTAGAAAAGACTAGGGTGTCTGTAGAGAAATGCCTTACAGGCAGGCCACCGGATCCCCATCGATTCGCGCGATTATCACGATCTTATTTTAAACTGCCGGCGATAGGTATTGCCCTTAAAAGACTTAGTGATGAACACCATACTTCCCGCCGTAATTACTGTGCTCCTGATTATGCTCCATGGTGAGTGCTGTTACCTTCTTGTATCTGTCGAAATGCCACATTGCAGCGCGTGGTTGTGCAGGCTTCAAAAGCGCCCTTTAATTTAAAACACGTTGGCGGGCTGGTTGGTTTGAATCCATGATAGAGTACGTAAGCGCGACTTAATGAGGAGGTAGACAGAAACATACACAGAGACAGCGCTCTCTCAGTGTATCTGTTTCTTTCTACGTCATCGTATAGTCGCGCTTGCACTCTCTATCATGGGTCCTTTAAGTACTTTGCTCGTTTGTATGTTTGTTTGTTTTTGTTTCTTTGTTTACAGAGATACAGCTAAAGAACACTGCAGAGCTGTTCGGGATGCCAAAACTGAATTCGTAATTTTCAAAATGTCGGTATTTCGAACGACACAATAATTATTCGGAGGAAAAAAACCTGCCCCCTCTCCCTTCGAACGATCGAACCGAACACTAAACTCCTTCATGGGAAGAGGAGCAGTACAAATAACTTTATCGATGATCGGCCAATTAAGGAACTAAAATGCAGGGTGTTGGAGATGTGATAATCAGGCACTTACCGCGGTATTGTTTGATCACAGATGCATAAAATTTAAAATGTCACGATGTAGTAATTACACAAGTAAGGATGTAGGTAGGCGAGAAAAAAATATCTCACTAGCAGAAATAACCAGACAACCGACCCCAATGCAATACTTGAAACCCTTCATCAGAAGGAGTGTACAATCGCTTCCATATACGCGACCAGTCATTTGACGCCGCCATAATTTCTGAAATTTCTCGTCAGTTGCGGCTAATTTCGCCCACAAGACCGTAATATAACTGCCGAACAACGTAACCGTGTCCCGCTTCAGACAGACATACGGGAGTCGCTTTCGCCTCACCGTAGGGCGAGCATGAAGCGATCGCCGCTCGATCGCTTCATGCTTGACGCTTTGCAGTGTAGAGGGCGCTTCACTCGCGGCGCCAAGGAAGGAAGGAAAAAGTGGAGAAGGAAAGGCAGGGAGGTTAACCAGTTTAGCTGTAGGGTTTGCTACCCTGCACATGGGAGCCGGATGGGGGGGATGAAAGATGGGGAAAGGAGAGAGAGAGAGAGCACATAGCACAGCACACACATGGCCCATTAGAGCCCAGTAGTAGTCAAGTAGTCCAACGTTGTCAGTATCGAGCCATGAGATAACTGTGCTGTCAGAGATAGAGGAAAGGGATAAATCAAAGGCAGAGAGGTTAATCAGCACAGAGCCCAGTTGGCTACCCTGCAATGGAGGAAGGGAAAGGGGAGGGAAAGATTGAGAGAAGAAGAGAAAGTCCGCTGTGGACATCGCCCACGTAGTAACAGTTCTCTGCTCTGTGTCAACTGACGACCACCCAGCCCGGACTACAGTCGGTCACTCAGGCCTGTATATCCTTCAGAAATCGCAGCAGCGCTTTTGTGGCGATATGCGAGGTCCTGGTCCCAAGATATTGTTCAAGGTGAATGGTTTTCTGTCCAACTGATTTAGAGCTGTGTCCTCTCTATCGTTTTCAAATGATGGGAGCAGCACAGGAAGTGTTTCAGAGTCTGCTCGACACCGCAAGCATTGCACTCGGCGCTATCGGCCATTCCAATCAAAAATGAATATGCATTGGTGAATGCAACGCCCAGGCGTAAGCGGCACAGCATTGTTTCCCCACTTTGCGGAAGCCCTGGTAACAGCCGCAGTTTCATAGATGGGTCGAGAGAGGAGGAGGAAAAACTTTATTTGCTCCAATCCAAGCTTTCAACTCAGGATGTCCTTCTCCAAATTAAACATGAGGTTCTCAGCAACATACCATACAACGGAGAACACGTTTTAATGGCACTAGACATAAGAGGAGCTTTTGACAATGTCAGCCACGCGGCAATCCTGGAAGGCCTTAACAGCGTGAAGAAAGTACACGGATACGTCAAAGCCTTCCTCTCCAACAGAACAGCAACAATAGGTTTGGGAGAGATCCGATCGCAAAAATTCCCCACGCCAAACAAGGGGACACCTCAAGGTTCAGTAATTTACCCGATACTCTTTAACATCGCAATGATTGGCCTAGGGAATAAACTAAGCAAAATCGAAGGCATACAACACGCCATGTATGCAGATGACATCACCATCTGGGCCACTAAAGGCTCGCTGTGCCAAAAAGAAAGCTATCTGCAAGAAGCAGCCACTTGCGTGGAAGAATACGTCGGGGAAAGAGGCCTTGAGTGCTCAACGGAGAAATCCGAGCTTCTGAGAATTACACGGGGCAAGAAAAGCAAAGAAAGCCTTAACATGCGGCTAAAGGGGCAGCCGATACCGGACAGCCAACAAATCAGGATCCCTGGAACGTGGGTGCAATCCAACCAGCGCTGCACCCAAACGCTGAAAACATTCAAGCAGTTAACAACCAAAATAGCATGCATGATCACGCGGGTGCCACAAAAGAGATATAATATGAAAGAAGGAGACACACTTAAGCTGGTTGGCAACCTGGTGGTCAGCAGGGTCGCATACTCACTCCCGTACTTCAACTGCACCAAACAGGAAATAAATGCAAGAAGCAGACACCATTTTACGCAAAGCGTACAAAACAGCACCCAAGACAACGCTAAGGTGAGCTGGGAACCACCGAAAACACCACCTCCGCACTCGGCGAAAGGTAATAATAACAGAGAGGAACTTAAAAACGTTAGAAAGGAAAACTAAGCATATCGAAAACGCACTAGAACAGCTAGAAAGACGGGTGGAGGAGCTAATTAAAGCCCTGCAGGATCAAAGAACCGGTAGTCCCCCTAGACCGCAGACTCCACCGCAACAACAACCACAGCAACCAGAACCTTTCGAAGACCAAATGAGAAAATTTGTGATGCTTATACAAGAGAAAACAAACGCAATAGAACACAAAATGGCAATAATGGATCAGGAGATCCGAAACCAACGCAAACAACAAATCTCACATTAAGCTAAAGACAAATTCAACCTAAGAAGGCAGGGCCTCGAAAACTACAACGCGTCTAACGCCGAGGACTAATCATGTCCAGGCACGAAACAATAGAAATTTGGCAATGGAATTGCAGGGGCTATCGAAAAAAACAAGAACAACTCCTACAATACATAAACACACAACTCACACCACCAGATATCATAGCCCTACAGGAGAAAGGGAAAACCACACCAACGCTAAAAGGCTACACGTGCTATAAAAAAGAACGCACAGTAGTACTAATCAGTAAATCCCTCACCGCCATAGCACACGACAGCATAGCCGATACAGACATAGACAACGGTATTGTCGAAATCATTACAAAAAAGAAAAGAAAAGACATCAGTGTCTGTCATAAATCTCTATAGTCCTCCGAGCCAAAAATAGGCGGACTTCCGCAAACTTTTTGCAGGAGCGAGCAAATTAGCCAAAACAAACTCCCTAGTGATTGTAGGAGATTTCAACGCCAAAGATCTGACCTGCTAGAGTTACAAAAAGAGAGAATGCAACGGATGGTGAGTGAATTGCAGGTGTGTGCCACGTACTTCTCGAATGTCACACGGTGCCCTAGCCTGCTTGTAAGTATTGGGCTACGTCAGTCTTCGATAGAGGTACAGAAATAAGGTTTGTTACTTCGTGTGCATACCTATATAGCAGCTCCGTCGGCGAGGTCGTTGCCGGAGATACCGCAATACCTGGCAGCCACTGAGACACGACGTTGTGTCCTTTCGCGATCACACAATAGTGCATTTCTCATATCTCCGACATGAATCGTTCGCAGGACCCGCGATGAAGAGCTGACAAAAGACATGGTAGGGCCGCCTTGAGTCGCACTGTATTGTCCACTGATTAGCCAGTTGGTGGTTAATATAATCAACGGCGCCTCAGAGGGCAACAAGCTCCGAACCGAAATATTGTGTCTGATGATTATTGATCGTAACAGGATAATCACTGCGTCGGTGGAGCTGGTCTGAGTGGAAGAGCCATCCGTAGTACTCGGTCAAAGCAGAAAGTATGCAAAAAATCCAGAGTTGATTGCTTCAAGGTCAAGGTAGGCAGGTCAGTCTTCTTATTCCTTGAACGGAAAGGCGCACGTCAGGTTGTTGTAAACGTCGTAAGGCTGACGGTCAACGTATCGAGAGCGTGAAGCTCGACGGTAGTGAAGCACAATGAGTGCTGACTGCGTTGGAGAATGACGCCCATGGTCATCGTTCTGACAGGCAAAGCAGGATGGTTTGATTGCATTCGGGAAATGTGGCGAATATGCACCTCCATCGTGTCGGTGGTAATGTAAGTCGTGATCGGATGGTCGCGATCCATTATAACTGTTCCTGCTGTTGAGCCCCTCCGCGGAAGGCCAAGGTAAACGCTCAGTGGCTGTGCTTGCACGGTCTGAGGTGCTTGCAGTCTTGACAGCAAGCTTTAGTTTCTTTTTTTAAGAACGGGAGAGCTATAGCGTAGAAATACGAAAAAAAGTGCTCGGTACAACTATAGCATGGAGCCCAGTGATGATCCTCATGTTTTGCCGACGATGAATCTGAAGACATGGGCAGTATAGGTGTGAGCTTGTTCTTCAAGTGGGCAATCTGAGGACTCCAGGAGTGGCCCCGGTCAACTATGACATCCTAAAACCGATTATTTCTCTTGTGGAAGATAAGCTGGTCATTTATGCATACCAGTCATCACTTTTCGCTCGAAAGCGACTAACACCCATTTTTCTGTCGAGATGGTTAGACCTTGTGTGCGAAGGTAGTCGGATGCCTGCGTCGCTGCGTTCTGTAGTCTTGCTCGAACCTGCAAGTGAGTCACTGCTGATGCTCAGACGCTGGTGTCATCGGCGTGGATTGAGATACAGACTGCTTCCGGTAGGGATTCGGCCAGGCCAAGAAGCGCGACGTTGAAAAGAATAGGGCTTAGTATACCGCCTTGGGCGAACGGCACGGCATGTGTAGTGGTCGGTAATCGCACCTTCTTCAGTACGTACAAACAACGGCCTTGGTGTCAAGTAACTTCGGATCCATCGATATACTCGCCCTCCTATAGTTCAATTGCCGAAAGTACGTCTATAGGATGGCCTGATGGGCATACGTTGTCGTAAGCACTACGTCAACAAAGAGTGCTGCTGATAATCGCTTCCCAGATTTTTGCTGCTCTGCAGATGACACTAGATCGATGACACTGCTAATCGATGAACGGCCTCGTCGAAATTCTGCCACGGGATCAGGGTAAACTTCGTGTTCTTCAAGGTACCACTCGAGACGTTTGAGGATCATACGTTTCACGAGCTTCCCGACGCAGCTGGCGAGTGCCGTAGGTCGATACCATACCAGTTCCGCCGGTGACCTTCCTGCTTTTAGCAGCGGTACCAGGCGGCTGCGTTTCCATTCCTGTGGAACGACGCTATCTCGCCATGACCTATTGAAAAGGTTTAGCAGTTCTCGTCGTGCTTCTTGACCTAGGTTGCGTAACGTGCTTCTTCACCTAGGTTGCGCAAATCGGCGTTATGTTATTCCGTCGGGTCCTGCTGAAGAGGACTGCCTATGGAGCGCCATAGCAGCTTCTAGCTCCTTCCATAGATTAATGGAGCGTCTATACTTTTTTCTCGTGGAGCAAGAATGCCGCATAAAACCACGTCAGTGAGTAAAACTGTCCCTCGGGCGATTTTCGCACAAAATTCATCTGCAACGTATATCTCGCGTTTTAATGTATATGCAGAGAGAGAGAGAGAGCAAGGGCGCCAAATGGGTGTCGTTGCTGGCGACATGGGCGAATTAAGACCCCGTAGGGTTCTCGGTGCATGGGCCAGTTGCTTGCGAGGTTCCAGTGACTAACAAAAGCATTTACATCTTCGACCCTCTAACTTATCCATATGGCGCTGTGTCTTCTTTTGAATGCACGTAGCTACTCTGAGGTCGAGAATTGACTTCATGAGCCTGTGCCTCCTTTCATCTCGACGACGTGACGCGACGAAGCCTTTCCAATTCAATATCATACTCTGTGCGCTTCGATGGACATGCGCTTCGATGTGTTTCTTGCTTGCGTCTCCGTGCTGTCAGCGGCCCAACTAAGTATTTGGGAACGCGTTCTCAACCGACACCGACTTTATATAGCAGTTGGCACAAGTAGCCGTCGCTAAGATGGCTAGTAAAAGGACTCGCCAGACTGAGCGACTTTCTCGATATATGTGCACTGGCACTCGCAGGTTGTGACGCGGTGCCCAAGTACTGCTCGTTCCGCAGCCACCCGGGCATGTGCCTGACGGGCGTGAAGCGCTTCTACTGGGACAGACGGTCCAACAAGTGCCGCCAGTTCCACTACAACGGCAGCTTCGGCAACGCCAACCGATTCGAGACGTTCGACGAGTGCCGAAGAGCCTGCGACATCCGTGAGTCCTCACGCTGTCCGTGATGCGACGGTGCGGAGAGGGCTACTGACACATATTTCATTTCATTTATTGATCTTTAAGGGCCCGGAGGGCATTACCTAGGGGGGGGGGAAGGGGGAGGGCATACAAATGTGTGTCATGCAATCATTCAGGCAGTGCTTTCAGCCAATGAGGGTTGCGCACGCAGCGTCTCAGGGCAGTCCTGGACAGTCCGGGAGGACAAACCGAAGAGGTCCACCGCATGGACGGAGTACAGAGAAGTGCACGTGGAGGAGAGAGCAGCTCGTGGATAGAGAGGGTACCGAAGGCGAGACAGAAGCTGCGGCGGCCACTACCTCTCTTTAGCGCTGTGCACCCCAGATACTTTCCTGTCACGAATGTCATGTGACGGTGATACGCGCCTGTCGTTCGTGGCCTAAATGTGCACTGGGAACCAGCGTTAAGGAAAGGAAGTGTGCGCTAGATAGAATGACGATTGCTTTTTGGGGATAGGATAAGCGCTCGAGCATTTTAAATGTCTTAGTGCGTGTTCTAAATGAGAACGAAATATCTTTATGATGACTCCTTTCAATGCAGGAAGAGAGTACAAGCCAGTATACAGGTGAAAAGAAGACGCGGGTAGATATGAAGACGTGCATGCTCGACTCCTACAGCACATAATAAAAAGCAAGTCCATATTTCGTTCAATTTGTCGTTGTTGTTATTTATTACTTATAACAGCGACAGTACAGAAAGTTTGGTTATTGAAGAGCCCGCTGTTGCAAAGTTGCAGCCTGGGAATAATCACACTAAACGAGAGAACAATATTAAAAAAAATCAAAATGTTTCACAATCGCTAGGACTGAAGAAAAAAACACTACAAAAATTCTGCAAGCATATTAGAACGTGTAGAAATTGTTGCGGCTTAGAGTGGCGTTAGGGCAAGGAATCCACCAAGCCCATCTACGGCTACGTCGGTTGTACGAATGAAGGAAAAATGGTTTAGTTGCTTAGTTACACGGCTCCACTAACGGAAGCCCACTCCATGCAGGAGCAAGTTAAACGTCCGAATTCACATCAGGACCCTCTGTCCCACTGCTCGAAAAGTCTCCGCTTTTAGTACAGTCGTCTTTCCTAGGCGAGTCGACTAGGGGATCTGAAGACTGTCCAGCAGGAAATCACAATCGTCGAATGCGTTGTGACACCACGCCCGTGCTCACAACGCTCCGCAGTAACCCCAGCTCTGAAGCCCGATGGTATGGAATATGCGGCAGGATAGCAACCTGTGCATCCCAGGGCGCCGTTGTTGTTCGGTAGCATTGGATGGGGGTTTGCCACGTGGCAAATGTCTAATTAACTGCGCATCCCAGGTCGCCGTCGTTGTTCGGTAGCATTGGATGGGGATTTGTCTCATGGCAAATGTCTAACTGCGCATCCCAGGTCGCCGTCGTTGTTCGGTAGCATTGGATGGGGGTTTGCCTCATGGCAAACGTTTAATTAACTGCGAATCCCAGGTCACCGTCGTTGTTCGGTAGCATTGGATGGAGCCCCCCTTCATCCTTAGTTCAGGCTGTCAGGTAATGGTGGGGTGGTGGCTTATATTGGACCTGTCAAGAGTCGGTGTCCACGGTGCGTGGACGTCTGAATAGGCACGTCTGAATAGGCGCTGATGGATGGGCGGGTGTTTGCCTAATGGCAAACGTCTAATTGACGTCTTTGGACTGTTGAGACGTAACAGAAGCATGCTTAATACAGCGCATGACCTGTGACAAACATATACTAGTCTCTCCCAGTGGACGCACTTCGTCCATGTTTCAACCAATTAAATAATGTCCTAATATGTGTGCGCCATTTCGGAGGGAAATAGCACATCCGCCGGACATCCAAATTTGGATATCCTATCGAGGTCGTTTCAAGAATTAGTATCGTATCTGCATCTTTCTTTCGGCTCACATGTGAAAAGTTCTCTCAGAGGCTTTGGCTTTCGGTTTCCCGGCGACAGAAGAACGTTTTCTCATATGGTCAACTCGTGCAAGCCGAGGCTATCATGCCTACAGCTCATGCGTACATCATAAGTTGCGTATGTCCTGGTGCAATTGACTCACCAATCCCCCATAGTAGGTTATGCCCTCTATCCTTAAATTGTTCCTCGTATTACCGGCAAGTCCTTGTTCCCTAGTGAAATGGCGCAAACCACTCTGGCGGATAGACCATGAATGTAATTTGTTTACCTTTATCGACCTCAAACCAACTGTCATTTGGTGCAAGGTTGTGCTGCTGGGGGTGAAAATAATGGCGTACTTTTTCTTGAGCATTAAGTCAAACCAAATTTTACTGCCATTGTGCCACCTAAATTCTTTTTTTCATCTTTCGTTCTTTACGACTTCGTGCACTTCTTGTCCCAAATTTTGTGAGACCAATTCGCATCTTTGGCACGAGCCATATTTTGAGGCCACAACAGTAACCCCCCTTTCCTGTCGCTTTCTCCCTTCACCAAAAAGGCAATGTTCATCTTTCCCTTACATATTTTCTCTATCCACTACAGCTGTGCTTATATCTCGTCACGCGCTTTGTTGGTCAGTTCCGCTCATCCCGCACGTGCCATGCAGACGATGTCATCTGGCATGCCATCAGCATCGCCATCAGCGTGGCCACATTCCAACCGCGGCTGGTCCCGTCGCAACCCCACCACCGGCGCTGTCGCGTCCCCGTCTTCCGCCGTTGTGACAGAACCGCCGGGCGGTACGCGGCGGCGGAGCATGAGGCCAACGTGACGTAAGCGCCGGTAAGCCTGCCTCCGGTGTGTTCGGCTACGTCTCGCAACACCCCTTGCGGAGAGGTACCAGCGCACGGGTATGCCCAAGGCGCCATCATGGCAGACCCTAGCGGCGCTCTTGCTGCTACTGCCGCTGGCGTTACCCAGCTGCATGTGCTTCGTAGGGGTTGCGAGCGCTCGAAGCCGGCGAGAGGTCTTCAAGCGCGCCCGGCCGCCGGGAGGCGGATACGACGACGGCGGACGGCCAATCGCGGGCCTCCGAGTTGCCGCGCGCAGCGACGACGCCGGCACCAGAGTGAACCGCACATCGGCACAACCCAACAAGCGACGGCCGCGCCTCCTGGACGTCGGTAGGCTCCTGCAGCTGGTCGCGACGGACAACGCCACCGGTCACTACCACAGTGGCGGCAGCGGCGATAACAAGTCCCACCAGCAGCCAGTGATGAGCCGCCACATCGACGCGTCCATGGCCGAGCTGGTGGCACTGCAGACGTTCGACGGGGGCATCTCCTGGATCGAAGCCAAGTTCGTCAACGACTCGCGCGGCGCCAGTCGTAGGCGCCATCACCGGACGAGGCCGTACAGTGTCGAAGAGAGGCTCGCGCTGCTCATACCGGTGGTCGCTTTTGTGCTGCCGTTCCTGATTTGGCTATGCTGCATGGTGATCTGCATCGCGCGAGCCTCGGTAAAAGGGCCGTACTGAAGAACGCACGCGCACTGCAGCGCCACTCTAATTCATAGATAATGCAGCGCAAGATGTGCATCGATCGTGATGGTTCTGTGGAAGACTAGCCGTCTAGGAATTGACCACGTGGTCCACGTGACGGTTCCGCCACTCCTTGCTTCTTGGACCTGAAGAGCATCGTCTGCAGATGATGCAGCACAGCCATGTACAGCTTCAGTGAAGCCAAAATGGTTTTAAGTTTGATTATCTGCCTGTGTTTCCATGACACTTCATTCGTAACATATCGTACAAGAGTGGGGAAAAATGCTACGTGTACAAAATTTTTTCTCAATAACTTGCTGGTTCGTCAGAATGTGTCTCAACGCAATTCATTCGAGGTACGATTCGTTTACTAGTTGGTAGATCATTTAAATATTTTATGTGGAAGTAAATTGCTGTATAGTGACAGTCTGTGTCGTGTCTTCGTGCACCTTGTACGCTGCTAAACGAGGCATTTAGACTCTGATAAATACAAGGCAGATTTCAAATTGGCAGCTCAACATTTTGTCACTTTTCATTGCAACTAAGTCAACTCAAGCATGCTGCTAGGCTACATTAGGTCCATTATACTAGAGCCGTGTACATTTAAAATAAATAAAAAAAGTAGAGCCAGTGCCCCTTTGAAAATGTATTGTGAGTGGGTAACATATGCAGGAGGGGCACCATCTATATAGAGGCCATTTCAGTCTGAAAAGAGATAAGCATCGATGTAGAGCCCTATGTTCAAAAGATAATGCCAAGAAGGTGGCCGGCCGCTATGGCATACCATTGGTTTCTTTTTTGACACCATGTAAGCTCGCTGGCCTGTGCCCTCACATTCGTGCCCTCGTAAACCAGCGAATACACACAAGCTGTGCAACTAGCCGCTCGAGGCACTTTGCGTGTATTCGCGGGCTCCTTTCATGCTCGGAAAAACAATTATATAGCACGTATCGAGCACCAGAAAGCTGTATCGGGAATTCGTGTTGCTCCACAATTTCCTCATTGGCACTTTTCATGTTGTTATAATAATTGAGAAGTTTATTAACTGAGGCTAATTATTTAATTAGGCGGGATGCAAGAAATACTCAGAGTACCTCAGAGCGACAGCAAACAACATTACTTTGGTTGTGTCCAGCTACGTAGCATATGTATATTTTTAAAGTTTGGCTCAAGTGAAACACCCTGCAGGCATCCTCCTTGAAACTGCAGCACAACCGACACCAACAAGAAGAACGTCCAGCGGCAGTACATTAGAATGTCTGTTGAAGAAAAATTGAATAGAAAGTGCAACAGCAAATTAAGAAGCTACGCCATTGGCTATATAGAGGTTAGTGCTGCTCCGGCGACTTTCAGGATAATGACTGCGACGGCATGCTTTAGGTTTTGGTTTGCTTTACTACCGAGGCAGCATCAACAGGATGCTTTCGTTCTTACGTTTCATTTGACGCAGGCTTGGCTATATGTTTCGCTAAAATAAGTTTTTTGAGTCGGATGGCACAAAGGGTCGCTCTTGGTACAGTTGTGTTACCACTTCGTCATATCACAAGTACTTTAATATCCCACTTTGTATCCACAGACCTTAATGGAGTACCAACATTATATTTCCCATTTTTTTATTTTCGTATTACATGAACGTCCCGGACCTTCCCAAGAGATGTCCACATGTAATGCTGCAGAAGGTGGTCATGAGGTAGCAGAGCATCGCGACCTTTTGGCTCTTGCTCTGGCTTGCTCAATTGCCTGCTATGCTGCTGTCAAGGGAATATTGTTTACAGTGCCGTCCACTGCTGTGTACAGCGTGCAAACAGCCAGCTTTGCTCTGTGGGACGACACCTGGTGACGGTTGCTGGGCCTGTGATAAGCGTGCGCAGGAGCATGTGCGGCCTAATAAACAAGCAGACTTGCGCGTATTGCATTAACCAGCATGCATGTTCGTAAGCGCCTTCGTTATCATGAACAATCCATGAGCGTGTTTCTTTTGTTGCGGAAAGACGGGCGCGCGTTGTCAGCCCATTTTATGGCATTTGCAAGCACGCCAGACTGAGTGCAGATTGGGCTAAACAAAGGCGCTTCTCAATGCCGCCACTCGTCAAAAGCAGTTCTGCATGTCTGTTAGGCCGTGCATGCTCCTGGGCACACTATCTCAGACCCAGAAACTGCTGCCAGGTGTCGCCCTGCAGAGCAAAGCAGGCCGCTCACGCGCTCTAAACAGCAGTGGATGGCACTGTACATGTTTATGTGTACACTCACATTGGCATTTACGAGATTACTAGTAGAGGTAAAACACTGTTGCTTGATGTCTCCTTGTGCAAGTTTTCTAAGTGCAATCGATTAATCCACATCACCGTCGTGAGAAATTATCAGTGGCTCCACGCAGTACAAGTGTTGTGCTACTTTTCTGCTACTCGCTGAAAGGAAGTATGCTGAAAGAAGTTCTACAATTTTTTTTTAATTCGTTCTAGTACATTACATTCACAGATTCATGCTGACTGTACAAATGGACGAGGATATTCAACAACACTAACAGTACCACTGACAAATATAAAGTACTAGGTATCTTTAAGAAATGCCTTGGTGTGCTCATGTCAATAGGAACACTGCTCGCAGGTCAGCCATTGAAGGACGGTTATTATTGCACATATGTTTAACTATTTCCAATGCTATACATTCACCGCCACCACTTAAGGATGCTGGAATTTTCTACTTCTGGGAAGGTAAGTTTTTGCAGTTGAATCATACGATTCATTTACGCATAAACAGTGCATTCCTAATTGCATGAGAAATGAGTGAACTGTCAGAAGTTTAGTCATTGACTCTTGGCAGTGCGAAAGATGGGCAATGACGAGATGAGAGGCTGGACTCCATTTCACGCGATTAAAAAGCACTGTTTTACTGCTAGACAGATTGTAGTAGTTGATCAGATCATAGCAACTTGTCACTTCAGTGTGCTTGTATTGATGTGTAGCAGTCACAGTATATCACATTATACTCTGATTTAACATGCATCTAAAAAAATGTAATAGGAAAAGAAAAGGTGTAGATTTCTCAGAAGGGGCATGCATCATACTCAACACTGACATCATTCAGCATGCATCATCAAAATGGCAAAACCACTCAACAACCGTGCACCATAATAAGCATAACAGCAAGAATGAACTCTTTTGTTACAGTGCCTATAGAAATTGATCAATATTATGCAGGTTTTCAATGGGTTGTTAAACATTTCTATTGGAATTATTCTACTTGCAACATTATGCGCCATCTGAAATGATGACTGAACTCTTACTATTTGCCAGAATTGAGAATATTTGGCACATTGGCGATTCCGGAAAAATAAAGTTTCGACTGGAGGTATCGTCAAAACTAGCTTACAGTGCTCCTAGCACTTTTTCAAACAAACAGATCTGAAACTTGCGCTTTGGTTGACTCAGCAGCAATGTTTAAATGACAGCAGCAGTGAATACACAGAAACTTCTCTTGGGTTACCAGTTTTGCATTTTCTGATCCAACATATAGGCTGTTTTAACAATGTCTCAACAACAGTGGATGGTCATGAGTGCATGTTATTTTGATAACTGTGTTAGACCAATATCAAGTGCAACTATTTTTCCCCCCCCCATCATGGCTTACCTTGATCCATCAGCGCTTTGACAGTGTATGTAAATGTTACTACAAGCAATCCGTCCCAGCACTCAGTCTATTTCAGACCAACCTTGACTGACACTTGAATGGCTGTCCGATTTCTTACAATTTGAATGCTGCATGTGAAAGCGGAATTCATTACTGCACAGTACTGTGCAGTGTGCCACATTACTGTACAGCACTGTACAGAGCATAGGGAGGCTTCAGTACTAGTGTAACACCTTGCTAACACAGTGGCACCTTACAGAGTGCCAGTGCAACGCACTGTAACACCCTGCTTACACAGAAAAGGTGATCGAGCTCAATAATCAAGCATGAGGCTTCTGCATGCTCCTTAATCTGGCAGCCATTGCTTTGCGAGCCTAAAGCATGCAGTACAAAAGAAAGCAGGTGCCTGCTGCAATGAATAAAAACAAATGCTATGAGTAAAAACAAATAGGAACGTGCCCATTTTCACATTCGTGAAGCTAATGCTTGCCCGCATAGCATGGACATCGCTACAGCTAGTACAGATGCCAACAAATCTTCATATGAATTCTAATGAGCGATAAGATTTGCAAAAGTCGGGAACTAGGAACAAGGTGCACATTTTGCATATTTCCAATTTTTTGTTTGCTCAGCATTTGTACTAAAAATAGCAAATTATTACTTTCAATCGTGTTCCTTGAGGTGCTTCTTTGAACTTTCGCGTAAGGATTCTCAAAAATTGTCTGGGAAGTTATTACTGGTACGCATCCATTCAAAACACCAATGATCAGGCCATAAATTTGTGTCGCAGCATAGGTTGCAACAACTGCGTCATGAAATAAAAATTTCAAACATAAAGGCACCAAAAATGAGCACATTTCTAGTGGTAAAGAAAGAGTTAAGAAGTTTAAATTATACTACACTAAAGGCATATTAGGACAAGAGTGACAGAACAAAAATTATGGACGATGAGCAAAACGAGAACAAGGTGAAAGCAGGAGCCAGCGTTTCGACAAGTGGACTTGTCTTCTTCAAGGCAACATATATTGCTTTGCATATGTCGCCTTGAAGCAGACAAGTCCACTTGTCGAAACGTTGGCTCCTGCTTTCACCTTGTTCTCGTTTCGCTCATCGTCTTGAATTTCCATCTACAGCCTTCCCCGTGTTTTGCCAGAACAAGAATTATGGCATTTTAAACAGGACATACTCACCCGATTTTTTTTTAGTTCTGCCACTCTAGCTCTAAAACCTGGTTCAATAACTAAAACACAAACAGTGGCACAATACAACACAATTACAGGAAGTGGAATGGTACCAGCTGTCAATTTGCGACAGCGTGAGCTGGCACTTCTTTTTTGTAGCGCAACAGTTTGCCAAGCGCGATGTCACAAGGTAAAACTTGTGCTGCGAGCCTTTGTGTCGGCTGTGGCGCCATCTTGCATGCATTCTGTGAGTGATGGCTGTTGCCACCGAGATTTTGGTGCCCGTCATTGTAAATTTCCCCCCCTATTAATTTTTTGCAATTAGACACAAGACAAAATATAGACTTCAGACAAGCTGACACGAACAAATGCAAACATTGATTATCGCAACATAAATTGTGCTTAGACATCCGAGAGGCACTTGACAGAAAATATTTACAAACCAGTGCAACCACTAAGTATAAAATTCACTATTGCAAGTAAAAGGAAGAAGCTGTGTTAATGCAACATGCACCAAAACACAGTCAACCACTTTTCAGGAATCCAAAGGAGATAATTTACACTGCATTAAGACTCTTCACAGTACTGCGTTTTCTTCTCCTAAGCACAATTCTGAAAGTGTTGCAATGTTAAGCTTTTAAGCAGACCTCGAATATAGCAGTCACGCCGCAGACGGCCCGCTGGCTGACTCTGCGTACACAGCGAGCGTATCGTTCAGACAAAGGTCGTCATTGCGGATGTAGAGTCGGACTGACTGCTGGTCACCGTCGGTCACAACCTCGGCATCGAAAAAACTCCCTTCGAAAGCGATGTCCTTGGGTAGCCGGACCTTGCGCAGACCGTGCAGGGTAGTCGGAATTGCAAAACCGGGAAGCCGCTCGAAAGTGTTTGGCATCGGGCGCAGGCAGTCCAGAGGTACGTCGTCCCAGCGCCCATAGTCGATGAACCACACCCGCACCTTCTTTATTGACCTGTGCAGAAACCGAGTGACGACATTTGCGATATGACAAGGTGTCAATGACAATGTATAATGCTTCTCCTTGCTTTTTTACTTCGAACAAATACATACATATACTGCCTTCTGTGGCAGGCATCACCAATTCCCTCCCTCTGAGCACATCACACCTTGAATAGGTGAACATTACAATGCTCAAGGTAACTAACAAAGTTCCACTAATTAACTTTTTGATCGTGCACTTTAAGGCACATGTTAATATTACACAATACAAGCCCAGCTGGTAATAAAGTCATATACATTCAGCAGCCAAGCCAAAGTGCGATGAACTCGTGATCTTGCTTTTCAGGCATGTGGTATTAGAAGCACATAGAATAATGCCCAAATGCAAGTGCAAATTTACTGAAAAGCTTAAAAAAGAGTTTCCCTTCACATCAACAAAAATTGGAATAAATGTTGAATATTGTTCAATAGCTCGCCGCCCCTTGCCATCTTGCTTAGGCTTCAGAGGAACCTGGTCACATTAGATGCAAGTCAATAGGGGTGGCTTAGATCTACAATTTTTTGTATATTGCAAGGTTTGTAATCAGTGGGGTGACGCACAGGTATAGGTCATGTGTGCAAAAATACGATATTAAATACCAGCACTGTTTAAGTTATTAATCATGCCGCCTTTTACCACGAATGCAGGCTGGCCCGCTCAATGTCCTGTCCATCGGCTGCACTTGCAATACAATCTTTTGGGACAGTATTCTCGGTTGACAACTTAAGGGAATAAAATGTTTTTACGGGATTTTGAGCGATTAGCACTGGATGCGTTGGCATTCTATAGGCGTAAGCGTTCCTGGTAGTGTGCCAAGAATACTGTCAAGTCCAGTGCTTAGTAATGCAAATATGATTGTATCCCTAGAAATACTATATATCCTGTATCCCTAGAAATACTGCCCCTCTATTCTACACAGACTGGAGTGCCAAACGTACCCATCGCCGCTTGCTGGATCCTTTTTGTCACACTGAACGGGGTCAATTTGTCCACGGTACCATGTCGAGTCCTTTTCATGCAGAACGGCAACGAGGGCACCTGGAACGGGCTCCTCGATGTGTTGGCTCTCCTTGGAGGCCACAGCGTTTAAACACTTCACCATTTTGACTAGGTCCCGCAGAGCCGACATCTCTTGCAGGTAGATTACCTAACATGTAAAGGTGACCAAAGAAACAACACTCAGCATTTGTAATCACCCAACTCAATTGGCTATAGCACTGAGACCCTGACTGGCTATTTGGGGCAAATAAAGGTGTTGTATAGTAAACAAATAGAAATTCTGCAGAAAAGCAATACTATGCTTGAAAACATCCTGCATAGATCGCAACGTTCCTTGAAGGACAGTTATCAACGTTTAAGAGAATACCCAACCAAAGACAGTACCCAACCACAAGAATCCCCCCCCCCCTCAGATTATATGGTTAGAGAAGCTCGCTGAATTAACACGGCAAGCTGGGCGAGTTGGTGACTGTGCATATTCCTACGGGTGGGTAGCGCAACCAGGACGAAGGACAATAGGAAGTGCACGATACTGCACTTGTATCGTGCACTTCCTTCTGTCCTTCGTCTGGGTTGCACTGCCCACCCCTAGGAATATGTAAAGAAGCTCTCTTTCTTTGGAGTAGGAAAGCAATAAGTGAAAGAAATTCTTGCAACAGGACTCACCTTCTTTCCCTCTCCCAGCCTGAGGAAGACAACTGGAACTCGAGTGCCAAGTGGAAGCCTTGAACACGGAAATTGACCAATGCTGCACTCGCTGTCCTTCTTCGAGGGCAGCGCCGAGGATGGGAGCGCCACCGACGAGTTTTCACCACCCTTTGAAAATTCACCATGCATCTGAGAAACCATGCGCATGCACTTCTTAATAGTGCATGTCTCTCAAACACAAACTCTTTCGGTGCCATCATTCAGTAAATTGCCAGATTGTGATTGCACGATACGTTTTCCGGTCGCTACATCCCATGTAAACAAACAAACAAAAGGTACGAGGCGCACACGTGATTGAACAGCCACCCGCTGCAGCAGCTTCCCTACAATACACGCGACTTCTCGGGTAATGTGTAAACACCAGCGCGCACCCAGTTTTCTCATTTCGGTACCAGTAACACTTCTCCCGGGTCGTTACATGCCACATTCACTGCTATCGCCGCCAACACTATTGCGATGAGCATCTTCACCCATCTGTCTCACAGCGCATAGGGTGTAGTGCGGTTGTAAGCGTACTGCGTGCTTTGAATACGCGATAATCGAAATGCACCAGCATTACCTGCTGCAGGCAGCGCGAAGTGATCAATGTTTCACTCTGGTGGCATTGCAGACATCGTATTCCAGCGTCACACCCACCAGCTCAAGTTTATTGAATGAGGTTCTACTGTATTTGCATATGCTTCATGTATTCCTAACAATGCCTCTGCGAGTGCTGGTATCTCTGCTGAATCAAATGGCTTTTCGTAGTATATGAAAGCCACATAAAGAGGTTGATTGTACTTTGCAAATTTCTGAATGACTTGATTGGTGACATGGACGTGATCTATTCTAGAAAATCCCTTCCTGAAGCCAACCTGTTCTCTTAGTTGATTAAGTCAAGTGCTGCCCGGATTCTATTGGAAACGATCTTGGTAAATATCTTGCACAATACTGAAAGCAAGCTAATGGGCCTGTAATTCTGCAATGTCTCCCTTATGAATTAGTATAACATTGGCATTATTCTCATGAAATTTTATAATATTCAACAATTGTTGCAAAATGATCTCAATAAAAAATGTGCTTGCTATGATCAGTAGGCTGTGACCTCTTATTTTAAGTGCAACAAACCTCATCTGATTCAGTATGGTGGATGCAGAGATAAACGATTTCTTCATTTCTATGTATTTAGACAGTAGCTCCTGAAGTAAAGCTTCTCAAGAGAAAGCTTTACGTACAGTCATGACCTAGTAAATGACTACCAGTCATTTCCTAAGCCATGACTGCTGCTCAGGCTAAAAGAAATAAAAGAGTGTTACCTTTTCACCATGCTCCGAGACCTGGTCCAGAACCGGGGGTGTTGGCGAGCTTAGCAAATGCATGGTTGCTTTCTTTCGGGCTTGCCTTTCAAGCAATTCCTTTAGCCGCTGTCAGGTTGCACCAAACAAATATATATAAGAAACGAAAGAAACAACAACTTAATGAAAGCTAATTCTGCAGCATTTTCTTATTGGATTGTGTATGAACAGAAGCGCCAAGGAAAAGAAATGTCAAAAGACTGTCAGAATGAAGGTATCTATTCTCTGTGACCACCTATGAACGCAGCGACAAAAATAACAGTGCTGTCTGGCTCCAACGGTCTGTCTAGACGTGTCGTAGTGGAGGCGAATTTCTTTCAACATCATTGTCTGTCAGAAATTATGCTTCGGGCAGAGGCACACGGTGAAGTTTCACTGTGGTTTGAGGGGCAGAGCTTGTACTGAATTCTCACGTCGCTAGGTATGGTAAGCTCGGCCATATGCGACGATAACGACTGCCAAAATTTTTTAATACAGCTGGGGCGGTATCCTTGGGCGATCACTTTCGGCGATCGTTTCACTTTCACTTACAAGAGCGAACGAGTGCCTTGTATTTCCTCAGTCCTTGTGCACATATGTTTAATGCCAAGTCTTGAGAAATCTCGCGAAAGAAACCTCAAGCGTATTTGCAGTATTTTGCGTATCCCTGTATCCCGAGTTAGTACAGTACTTTAAAACACCATTGATCCGCAAGTGTTCAGCTCAACAAATAAGCCAACACTGTAAAACTTGGCGTACGACAGTAAAGTAACATTTTACCATTACTACGCTGAAGGCGAACGGTTTAGGTAGCCCCCAAAAGTTCTGTGCACACAGTGTTAACAGGTGGCTAATGAAAAGCGACTAAACTGCCAGTTGCAAGCAACGATAAACTACCATATGCAGTTTGACAAGAAATCCAAGTTACCACAGATATGACACCACTGACCTTTGCTTTTTCCGATGTCTGTTCTGGTGATGTAGTTCTGACTGGTATATTGTGAACTGCGTCCTTTTCACTGCAGTTGTTGCTGGCCACTGGTACGGCACAGTTTGGCAGTGCCTGGATAGAATTAAGCATTTTATGTTGACATAGGACTGAAAGGCAAACTGCGATGAAATTTCGCTTTGGCTAAATTGGTTATAAATGTGCAATATATAATACTGAAGAAATCTTGGCAAAGCTGCCAGGCTGGTAATTGTTTAATTTTCCTAGTATAGTAGCCTTTCAATAGTGCCTCAACATACGATGCGTGCACCTGGTGGTCAGCAGATATGACATGCAAGTTCCACCAGCACGTTGCCTCCTCGATTTTTCAGTACACCTCAGGCACCCCGATCTCAGAGGCCATGCCAAAGAGCTGTGCATTCCGAGTCGTGCATCACTTCCAGCAAGCAGTAATGGCGGTACTTTTTTTTCTTTTCGGTACAAAAAAAGACTCCTATTTCTGCAATCCTTATGCGACTCATCTACTTGCATATCAAACGTAAAAATTTAAACAGAGGGTGCCTTATATCTATGCTATCTGAAACTAAGCTTTTTAGGCACCCAAAAATTTTATTGCAGTTGGCCTTTAAAGGAACTGGAATGAAACGAAGGTAGGCCATACACAACATACCTCTTTGCAGGAAGCACCTTGCAGGGCAGCCGGCATCAGAGGTGGCGGTACGTCCTGTGGGCTAGCCGCCTTCTTCCTCCTGCTTTCCTCGAGCACGGCTTTGAGCCGGTCGAGCTTGCTGAGGCCGCCACCCTGCTCAGTGTTCGAGAGTTCGCGCATTGTCTCTTGCCGCTGGTCGTGTTCCCCTGCACTGTCTGTTTGCGACAGCCTGGATTCTATCGGTTGACAGCTTTGTATGCTGCCGGTCCTGGGTGCGAAAAGCGCTGGTAGTTTCAGTTTCTCTCATATTGCATTGAACACCGAAGAACGTAAACATTCACAGTAACAGCACCGCCAATTATCGTCAATTGACGCAAATGGCATAGAAAACTGCGATCGCTTACATCAGTTGCCACAGTGCATGGGATCCAAATAGTAGTAGTAGTAGTAGTAGTAGTAGTAGTAGTAGTAGTAGTAGTAGTAGTAGTAGTAGTAGTAGTAGTAAACAACCTTATTGGGGGATCCACATAATTATTTTTCTGCCTTGCTCCTGGGTTTTACACATCCTACTCTCGCCTGATCACGGAATGTGTCATTACGTGCAAATTACGGGCAATGCCGATGACAACATGCACCTGTCGGCACGTCTAACAAATATGGCTGAGAACCACTTATGTCTGCGCTGAAGATCTGTCGGTCTAAACAGGTTAAACAGACAGCGCACAGCTTGCTTTCTTTGCCGCATTAATTAAAGCGCACCGCAGAGTCTAGGTGACACTACGGAAGCGGTCTTACGTCAAATCAAGACTTCTGTGCCCACCGCGGTAGCTTTGCGGCTTGTGGTCGCGGATTTGACCACATTTAGACGGGGGCGAAATAAAGAAGGTTCAAGCACTTAGATTTAGGGACACGTTAAAGGACACCATGGCGTCAGAATTCATCCGGAGTCCGCCACTACGACGTGCCTCGTAATGCGCTTGTGGTTGGGCACGTACAGCCCCATAATTCAATTAAAGTTCAAAAGACGCCGGACTCCAATCTTTTTTATTTGAAAATAAAAGTTTACGCTCTCAATACTTTTCCCACGATGCGATGTGTCATGCGAGGCAAAGACAATGCTCAACCTTCTCAGAGATTATGAAATGTGGCGCACAACAACGCCTCAAGGAAAGGCAGAGTTCTGACTGGTGTGGTTTAAACCTGTTGCCAGCTTTGCGGGTCAATGTTGCCAGACTGCCTGCCAAATTTGACAGGAAAAAACACCGTCAAATGTAGCGAATGCAACACGCCGTTTTCGAAGCGCACAGAGTTACGAGATCACGCGCGCAGGCTCCCAGCTCCCGACAGTACCGGAAAGCTGCTGCATAACCCGCGCGCTTTCGAATCGCTTGCTTGTTGTGGGCCCTGTTCTCCGACGGTACGAAGCGCTTTCTTTCGCTGCACACGCTTTGGCTGGTCCGCGTGGGACGAGGCTTTAGCTGGATCTGAAACTGAAACGCGTCGCATAACGATATATCGCTGCGCGCTCTCGCTACAACGTTAGAAAAGGGTTGCATCGCCTTGATTTGCACAGGCAGTCTCCTGACGGTTACGCTGCTCGCAATAAAGACTTTTCTGGAACTGACACGCGTGGCATAACACTTGGGGCGCGATATATCGCTGCGCGCTCTCGCTACAACGTTAGAAAAGGGTTGGATCGCCTTGATTTGCAACAGGCAGTCTCCTGACGATTACGCTGCTCGCAATACTCTGTTCGGAAACGGAGACGCGTCGCATAACTCTTGGTGCACGATATATCGCTGCGCGCTCTCGCTACAACGTTAGAAAAGGGTTGGATCGCCTTGATTTGCATAGGCAGTGTCCTGACAGTTACGCTGCTCGCAATAGACTTTTCTGGAACTGACGCGTCGCATAACACTTGGGGCGCGATATATCGCTGCGCGCTCTCGCTACAACGTTAGAAAAGGGTTGGATCGCCTTCATTTGCAACAGGCAATCTCCTGACGATTACGCTGCTCGCAATACTCTGTTGGGAAACGGAGACGCGTCGCATAACTCTTGGTGCACGATATATCGCTGCGCGCTCTCGCTACAACGTTAGAAAAGGGTTGGATCGCCTTGATTTGCATAGGCAGTGTCCCGACAGTTACGCTGCTCGCAATAGACTTTTCTGGAACTGACACGCGTCGCATAACACTTGGGGCACGATATATCGCTGCGCGCTCTCGCTACAACGTTAGAAAATGGTTGGATCGCCTTCATTTGCAACAGGCAATCTCCTGACGATTACGCTGCTCGCAATACTCTGTTCGGAAACGGAGACGCGTCGCATAACTCTTGGTGCACGATATATCGCTGCGCGCTCTCGCTACAACGTTAGAAAAGGGTTGGATCGCCTTGATTTGCATAGGCAGTGTCCTGACGGTTACGCTGCTCGCAATAGACTTTTCTGGAACTGACACGTACGCGTCGCATAACACTTGGGGCGCGATATATCGCTGCGCGCTCTCGCTACAACGTTAGAAAAGGGTTGGATCGCCGTCATTTGCAACAAACAATCTCCTGACGATTACGCTGCTCGCAATACTCTGTTGGGAAACGGAGACGCGTCGCATAACTCTTGGTGCACGATATATCGCTGCGCGCTCTCGCTACAACGTTAGAAAAGGGTTGGATCGCCTTGATTTGCATAGGCAGTGTCCTGACAGTTACGCTGCTCGCAATAGACTTTTCTGGAACTGACACGCGTCGCATAACACTTGGGGCACGATATATTGCTGCGCGCTCTCGCTACAACGTTAGAAAATGGTTGGATCGCCTTCATTTGCAACAGGCAATCTCCTGACGATTACGCTGCTCGCAATACTCTGTTCGGAAACGGAGACGCGTCGCATAACTCTTGGTGCACGATATATCGCTGCGCGCTCTCGCTACAACGTTAGAAAAGGGTTGGATCGCCTTGATTTGCATAGGCAGTGTCCTGACGGTTACGCTGCTCGCAATAGACTTTTCTGGAACTGACACGTACGCGTCGCATAACACTTGGGGCGCGATATATCGCTGCGCGCTCTCGCTACAACGTTAGAAAAGGGTTGGATCGCCGTCATTTGCAACAGGCAATCTCCTGACGATTACGCTGCTCGCAATACTCTGTTCGGAAACGGAGACGCGTCGCATAACTCTTGGTGCACGATATATCGCTGCGCGCTCTCGCTACAACGTTAGAAAAGGGTTGGATCGCCTTGATTTGCATAGGCAGTGTCCTGACGGTTACGCTGCTCGCAATAGACTTTTCTGGAACTGACACGTACGCGTCGCATAACACTTGGGGCGCGATATATCGCTGCGCGCTCTCGCTACAACGCTAGAAAAGGGTTGGATCGCCTTGATTTGCAACAGGCAGTCTCCTGACGATTACGCTGCTCGCAATATTCTGTTCGGAAACGGAGACGCGTCGCATAACTCTTGCACCAAGAGTTTAATATGCACCAAGAGCGACGCGTCTCCGTTTCCGAACAGAATATTGCGAGCATCGTAATCGTCAGGAGACTGCCTGTTGCAAATCAAGGCGATCCAACCCTTTTCTAACGTTGTAGCGAGAGCGCACAGCGATATATCGCGCCCCAAGTGTTATGCGACGCGTGTCAGTTCCAGAAGAGTCTTTATTGCGAGCAGCGTAATCGTCAGGAGATTGCCCGTTGCAAATGAAGGCGATCCAACCCTTTTCTAACATTGTAGCGAGAGCGCGCAGCGATATATCGTGCACCAAGAGTTATGCGACGCGTCTCCGTTTCCGAACAGAGTATTGCGAGCAGGGTAATCGTTAGGAGATTGCCTGTTGCAAATGAAGGCGATCCAACCCTTTTCTAACGTTGTAGCGAGAGCGCGCAGCGATATATCGCGCCCCAAGTGTTATGCGACGCGTGTCAGTTCCAGAGAAGTCTATTGCGAGCAGCGTAACCGTCAGGAGACTGCCTGTGCAAATCAAGGCGATGCAACCCTTTTCTAACGTTGTAGCGAGAGCGCGCAGCGATATATCGTTATGCGACGCGTTTCAGTTTCAGATCCAGCGAAAGCCTCGTCACGCGCGGACCAGCCAAAGCGTGTGCAGCGAAAGAAAGCGCTTCGTACCGTCGGAGAACAGGGCCCACAACAAGCAAGCGATTCGAAAGCGCGCGGGTTATGCAGCAGCTTTCCGGTACTGTCGGGAGCTGGGAGCCTGCGCGCGTGTGATCTCGTAACTCTGTGCGCTTCGAAAACGGCGTGTTGCATTCGCTACATTTGACGGTGTTTTTTCCCGTCAAATTTGGCAGGCAGTCTGGCAACATTGACCCGCAAAGCTGGCAACAGGTTTAAACCACACCAGTCAGAACTCTGCCCAAGGAAACACCTCTCCCTGTGTGTTCCGACAGCAACTACGCAGACTAACAGCAGTGGTGCACGCAAGGGAACGTTTAAC
Organism: Dermacentor andersoni; assembly: GCF_023375885.2. Lineage (NCBI taxonomy): Eukaryota > Metazoa > Arthropoda > Arachnida > Ixodida > Ixodidae > Dermacentor > Dermacentor andersoni. Next base: position 123,423,546 of record NC_092820.1, read on the forward strand.
ATCAACTCGCCACTCTCGTGTTGGACTAAACGTTCAAGAAACGAAACATTCGTCGTCAACATCACCGCTAATCAGAGCAAACAGCACAGAAAGCTCCGCTTACATCGATTCCCACAATGCCTGGGATCTCCATTATTATTTTTTTTTTGTACGGACGTAGTCCGTTAGACCATCGATCGATTGTCAATTAAAGAACGAATGCTAGAAAGTTGATCGTAATATAGTTACGTTCGCAGAATAAATAAGCGCAAACGACAACGTTGACCTTATACAGAGGCATGCAAGGGACAGTGAAAAAACGCATCATTGAATCAATTGAAAAAGATGAAAAAGGGAATTGGGTAACTTACCGATAAAGCTGGAAAAAAAAAAAGAGCTATCAGCAACGCAGCATCAATAGCGCGGTCACATTTTATGCAACTCCAACAAAGTTTGCTGTCGTTGGTCAACGAGAATGAAGCTATTCACAGCAAACACGCTGTCTCGCAAACAAAGCGCACGCGCGATCGAAAAAGCGACAATCAACCGACAGCTTCAGCTAAACGACATCAACATCCGTGTTTACGTCTCGCATGCCCAAACACCCGCACATGTTCCGCATGTTCTCCGACACGGCTGATTGCATTTATATACTTCCTTACCGGCGGCGAACCGATGATATCGCTGGCATTTGTGGTGTGTTGATTAGGCGAGCTAACTCCACTTGCAGCGGATCTTTTTGCTTTCGCCAGTACGGCCTTCAGTTGCTCTAGCTTCGTCGATTCCGACGCCATGTAGTGCACGAAGCGTATCGTTTACATCGAACCCAGCGAGAGACGCAGCTCGCGTCTGATATCATTTGGCCGCCATGATTCACATGCGTCACCGGCTTGACCAGCTGCTTTTCTACTTCGTTTGTTTAAACAAGATAAAGATTTCCTGCTCCTTATTAACACTTTCTTGATGCTAAGCGGAGTCTTCCCGGCGGTTGCAACTTGTTTTTATTGAGATCAAGATTTCGGGGTACATTTGAAATAATAGATTGCTCAAACTCACTCAACATAAAAATCAGATTTTTGTTTTTTGAAGCAGACGACAAAGTAGTTCTGACAGTTGACACTAAGCAAAAATGTGGCGCTGCGTCAATGCTTAACACTACTCTTCAAGCACAAGAAACAGGTTACCTCTACCATACCCTCTACCACTTAGAGAATGCTATTGTATGTCTATGCACTCGTTGCAATATGTCGGCTGCCTTATCGACGAAATGTTCTTTCGGTTCCTTACGTAGACTCGCGTAGACTCTTTGGGGCGTGTATCATTGCTGAAATGTGTTCCGTCTCGCGGTCATGTTAACTTGCTCATCATAGCCTTCAGGGTTTTGTAAGCGCCAAGCAAGATGCCGATCTATGAAGGAATAGGCATGGTGGCCGAAAAAAACTCGGTGGTGTTTGACTTCGGACGCGCCTACACAAAGTGAGGAATGATTCCCTGTGGGCGTTCCTAATGTAACCCACGATCTGAATTATTTAGCCGAAGTTTGCGGTGGTGCAGTTTGCGCTGCGAAGGCATGCTAGTTCATCTGCACCTTTGAACTATAGCGATGGTTAAAAAAAAAAGGCTAGCGTCTGTTGTTGGTTTGTCGCACCCTTCACCGGCGTGGTTTTTGAACGCTGGGAGTTCAATCGTGTGTGTGCTGCCGAGCGTATTGCGTTGTCCTTATTGTTTATACCCGCCGTGATGTTGATAATGCATGCCATCTAATTCGAACTAAGGCACGACATCAAACGCGAGACGTGCCATGCCACAAGAGAATGTCGACGTCGAATGTGCCCGCAGATCAACACCACATTGATGAAATGTTGCCGCTTTTATACGGTGATAGCGTCTGTGTTTGCATGGCCTTCTGGTGTCAATGTCTTGTCACGGTGTAGCATACTTCGTTGTCGTTGTGTGGCGTGATGGTTTGTCCCACACTTAATGTTGGCGGATACAGCTTGTGAAACTGGTCGGTTATTCTTCCAGGTGTGGTTTCGCGCGTGAACCGAGCCCCCGATGGATCATACCAAGCAGCGTTCCATTGGGTCGTAACAACCAGGTATTGAATTATTATTTTTCAGTGGAAACGTTCATCCTGACTGTAAAGTGACGTAGCAAGAGAATCTTACGAGCACCTCAAATATAACCCTTTGACTAGTTAGGAAAAACTTGGGAACAGTGTTTTATGCACCACTTACAAAGCACCACGTCTGGAACACGCGACAGTGTTTACCAACACTTCACATGCCCTTTAAAGGAGTGCTGACGTGACAATTCCAACTTTTAATTTTTTTTATCTTGCATAGGCTGAACGTTCAAAGCCTCCAATTTCAAGAAAAAATACTGGCAAGCCTTTGAGCGCCCCACATAATTTACTGTAATAGCTTTTTCTACGGACCAGTTTGATCTTTAGTACCCAGGAAGTAGACAGAGGTAGATACTTCATGACACCATGATACATTGGTTCGCTCCATTTCTGCGATTGCTGCAGCTGGCACACCCAAGCACAGCCAGAAGAAATGTGCCTAGCCTTAGATCGCTACATGACTTAGGAAAATTTTTCTTTCCATTGCAACGTAATGATAATGTTGTCGATAACAGGGCAGCATGTTAAGTCTTGCTAAAGTATTGCAAATCATTTTTCAAGCTGGAGGAAGTTTCATAAAAGGCAACCCAGCCCTCTCTCCCCCCACCCTTTCTCTAGCTTGTTTTGTTGTGTCTCGTATAGCGGATGATAGAACACTGGACTTTTGTCAACAGGTGTTAACTGGATTTATTAAGCACGAAATACAGAGGAAAGGGTGTGGTTACATGGAGGGCCAGACGCAACTTGATGCTTTTGTCTTCTCCAAGTTCATAGAGGAGGCAGGTTGCCAAGGGGGAGTGGAGGATTCAGAAGGGGTGGGGAATGGTGATGCCATCTCTTAATCTTTCTTGTAACAGCTTATTAAAATAAAATTAAAATATGACTGTTTCCTAACCTTCGTGCTTGATGAGTCTCACCTTTTTATGTACGAGAAGCATGTGACGAGTTTGTGCAACTTCGAAAATGTGTGTCGGTACTCTCGTAAATGTTACATCATGTTTGTGGAGCTTGGTAATGCCAAGCCCACTGAAGGGGCTGCAGGCTTGCTTCATATGGTACCTGACCCCTGTCAGACCAGCAAGTAATGAGTGCAGTCTTGCTAATTAAAAGTCTTGAGTGGCACCATTTGCGGCACTTGGCAATTTCTCAGCTAGCCGGCATGGAGCTAGTGTGAGCCTGTGGAAGCTAGAAAAGGAAATGCGCGTCAAGCCTCCTTTGCCTCCTCCACAGATGCAGCCCATCTGGAACTACTGGGCCCAGGATGACCTCACCACCATGCTCAAGGAATTCATGTACACCCTGTACTTCAGGTGGGTTGCTATGGATGCTAATTCTGAATGAATGGAGGCAGTATATTGCGCGCTCAAGTTCGATGGAGGACAGAGATGGAGCAAGTGGAGATATGTGGAAGCACTTCATCCATGTCCTCTATCACGCTTTGTGCTTGTGCCTGTCAACTTACTTAATCTATATCTTTTATTGCATTTGAGCATTCTTCAGGATGGCTTACCAACAAGGGCAAAACTGTAAGCCCGTCAACATAATTGAGGTGTGCGTAGTCTTATCCAGCATTATTGTAGGCCATATCTCATGAGGCCTAAGTGGTGTACTACATTGATCACATCACGCAATTGATCGACATTAAGGTTATGAAACCACTAGGCAATTATTTTCGCACACATTGTTTGTAACTTCAGACTACGGCGGGCAAAAGTTGATTAACACGTACTGGAGAGCTTGAGCTAAGATGCAGTGTAATGCAATGAAATTGAAGCCAAAAATAGTTGACCCAACACATGATTATGCTACGGTAAGTTTTAATGTATTCCAACGTCTTGATCTTTGAAATGTCAATTGGCACAGCTGCTGCACTAGCGCGTTGCAACAGAGATGACAGACGCATGCGTTGCAATAAACGACTCAAGTTGGACAACCATATTGAGAGAAAATAGGCACAGAGCAGTTTTCAGAGCACCCGAATAAGTGCGTGTAGAATAAAACCTACCGAGAACCATTCACACGCACAGATTCTGCCGAGCACAGGGCCATGTGTTGGGCCGACTTTTTGAGGGAGAAAAATTGAAGGGGAGGGCTTCATGAAGGGGGTGGCTCGGGAAGGCTGGCTGCATGACATCATACTCTCTCTTAGTTTATCTTCTTCGTGCATGCTTGGTGTCATGATCACTGGCCGTTAACCAGTCCAGTATTCACAAAATTTTTCCTCCCCACGTCCGCAACTTCTTGTTAGTTGGTTTTAGAGTGTCTGCCACTCGTTAATGTGGTTGGCACGATATTGGTACAGTGACCGATCACGAATGGGGCTTATGTTCAAGGGTGTCTACCAACTGGGAAAACCGGGAATTCCCGGAATTTTAATGGTCTGGAAATACTCAGGGAAAACTCAGGGAACTTGTGCTTCTATCAGGGAACATTAACTGTAACTTTCTTGAAAGGGAACGAATGTCGTGTTAATGCTGGCTCCAGTAACAGAGGAATCGCGACGAATGGTCATTTACGCCGTGTCATCGGCACGATGTATTGCCAGAGTAGTTAACGACCGATTTTCCAGACATGCCCGATAATTCGCGCGGCTTTGCGGCACCACAACGTATATAGTCAATATATATTGCCCTGACTGCAGGTCTGAAATGGCATTAATCAAAGCCACCACCGCCACCATTTTGATTATCTCGCCGCCTCGAACCGGCACTCTCGCACTCAGATCTGCTGGCAGCCGTAGCCACCACCGCAGCAACGTTAGGCCTAGCTGCTTCTACGTTCGCTGTTAAGCTTCTTGTCTTGCGGTGCCGTGTTTTTCATTGAAAGAATTCGCCGCTGTCAGCAATGGTGCCGACTCCGCCTTTGTAATCCTCGCGATTGGCTTCGAAGCTCGCAGAGCACCGCGCGTTGCGTAATGCCAGTTTCCGAAAGTTAGCTTCGCCTCAGTACAGCAGTGTTAGGCGGTGAAGCATAACAAGCATGGGAAGGGGCAATTGTCACGGGACACAATATGTATTCCTTAATTATACACGCGTGCGCCCCCGTCTCCTGTCATAGTACGAGCACCGATGTGCCTAATAAGTGTGCTGGCAGGCCTTAAGAGCTTTTTCGGGCGTGCCTGTGGCAATTTTAGCCCTTAAGGGCAGTTAAAGACATGCATTCATTTCTTTCGGACTGCCCAATATTTCGGATGTTTTTGCGGCCCCTAGGGAGTCCGACAAATCGGACGTTGACTATACAACTTACTAAAAGGATGCTTCAAATGATCCATGCGGTGAAAGCGTGGCAGAAGGAGGATGAGAACAGAAATGACCGATGCACTGAGGAATTAACAGCAAGCGTGCCGCCGCCTCTTTGAAGGAGCTTGAGCTCAAAAAACAGTGTTCGCTGACGGCTAGATGCAGGTGTCCCTCACCCAAACCAAAATAAACGCTTTAAAGCAGTGAAACCCAACATTGAGATGTTGTGTACGGGCTGAGAGTATGTCAGGACAGTTGAGGTTGACTTCCCAGCTGCTGAGAGAGAATCTTAGTTGTGACAAAGTTGCTATCAGTTGATAGAAATAGTTCATATTCAAAAATATTTACTTATGTATGCATCTCCTTTTCATTCGTATCTGAAAATGTTCAACTCAATTTGGAATGGGTTCTACAAGTTTTTTCGCGGCGCATTTTACTAACACCTTCCTTCTGTTTTCATTTTAAATAAAATAGATACTACTCCTTATTATTCAGACTGTATTAAGACTTCTTTTTGTTTCAGCATGTTTACTAGAGAGTGACAGCATTGGGCAACATGGTGTCAGCCTGTCTTGACATAAAACAAAGTTCTGGTTCATTCAGGGAACTTTGCAAAGGTACTTAGGGAAAACCTGGAAAACTCAGAGAATTTGGAAATGTGAACTTGGTAGACAGCCTGTATTCTGTGTTCGCACACCCTTAGTTAACGTTACATGGCAGTTTCTCACCTTCACTTTTCATCTTGGTATACTCCGTCATCTGGTGTCATTTGAAATGTACAACAAATTTATTTTTCATTGCCGGAGACAGTACAGCGATATGTCTTGCAAGAGATGTCGATTCCTTCGAGAACCAGCAGCAACAAAATTATTGCATGCTTGACATATGGGGTCACCTGCATCTAGCTATTTGTTGCACCAGAATATTTTAGCTTATCATTCCTGACTTACCGTATTTACTCGAATCTAGGCCGGCCCCGACTCTGCGCCGACCTCCAGATGTCCGACGCCAGAAAAAAATAAAAAAACTTACATAGAATCTAGGCCGAAAAAAAAAGTGAGGACTGCGTTCACAGAATGAAAACAGTATTTATTTAATATGAACATGCTGAGCACACTCTATGTTATTATTGCTGCTAGCCTCGTCGATATAGCCCAGGCCACACGCATGCTTGCGGACGCGTACCCATACATGCGCAGACAGTGCGGCACGGCTCGCACACATCGAAACATGGTGCGATCTCGGTGAACAGTTCCTCTCTGTTATCACGTGCTTATTTTCCTTATTACTATTGTTACGTAAGAAGACGCGGATGAAAAGCTATATACAAGTATATTTACAATGTAATACGCCGCACTTGGCCAAGAGGCAACAGCCCGCGCTAGCCTCCAATCGTCGTCATCGTCTTCTTACTGCTCGCCTCTCCGTCATTGGTAATACTATTCCGTAGCACTACCCCCGGCGGCAAAAGCGCCATCCCGGAGCGACTAAAGGCTGGACTCGGAAGCAGTGTAGTAGACTTTGAGCCTACTGACGTGCACGACATCACCTGATGCCAGAGTAGATGACGAGGTTAAGCTCACAGGAGCAATTTCGTACGTCACAGGCGTCACCTGGCGCAGCACGCGGTAGGGCCCTGTGTATTGCGAAAGGAGCTTTTCTGAAAGTCCGACGTGACGAGAGGGCGACCACAAGAGCACGAGCGCACCAGGCGAAAACTGTACGTCACGGTGGCGGGCGTTGTACTGACGCTGCTGAGTGGTTTGCGAGTCCATCAGTCGAGCACGGGCAAGCTGGCGGGCATGGTCGGTGAGGGCGATGGCGCCGCGCGCATACTCGCTTGTTGAGATCGAAGCAGGAGGAAGTGTCGTGTCAAGGGGCAAGGTCGGTTCGCGACCGTAGAGTAGATAAAAGGGAGAAAATCCGGCGGTGTCGTGCCGGGAAGGATTATAAGCAAATGTGACGTAAGGAAGGGCAATGTCCCAGTCGTGGTGGTCCTTGGAAACGTACTTGGACAGCATATCAGTAAGAGTACGGTTTAACCGCTCTGTCAGGCCATTGGTTTGAGGATGGTATGAGGTAGTCAGCTTGTGTTGAGTGGAGCAGGCACGTACAATGTCTGCGATAACTTCCGAGAGGAAGTTACGACCACGGTCAGTGAGCAGCTGTCGCGGGGCGCCATGAAGTAAGATAATGTCACGCAAGAGAAAGTCCGCGACGTCAGTGGCGCAACTGGTAGCGAGAGCCTGCGTGATAGCGTATCGGGTGGCGTAATCAGTTGCGACGGCTACCCATTTGTTCCCAGAGGATGACATGGGAAAGGGACCGAGGAAGTCTAATCCAACACGAAAGAACGGTTCCACGGGGACAGTGATCGGCTGGAGATGACCGGCAGGTAGCACCTGAGGTGTTTTCCGACGCTGGCAGGTATCACAGGCAGCAACATAGCGTCGGACGGAGCGAGCGAGACCAGGCCAATAGAAGCGGACGCGGTCGTACGTGCGGGTTACGCCAAGATGTCCTGCAGTAGGTGCGTCATGCATCTCAAAGAGCACAGTCTGTCGTAGATGTTTTGGCACGACAAGAAGAAGATCAGATCCGTCAGGGAGGAAGTTCCTTCGGTACAGAATGCTGCCCTGGAGGACATATCGGCGAACGGACGTGTCGGTAGGTGTAGAGCGCAGACGCTCGATGAGTGCTCGCAGCGGTAGGTCTCGGTACTGCTCATCGGCGATGTTAGCGAAGGCAGACACAGAGAAAATGCCGCTGGCGGTACTACTGTCGGCGTCGTCAGGCTCGTCTACCGGGTAACGAGACAAGCAGTCAGCGTCCTTGTGTAGTCGGCCAGATTTGTAGGTGACAGTATATGAATATTCTTGGAGGCGTAAGGCCCAGCGACCAAGTCTTCCTGTAGGATCTTTCAGTGAGCATAACCAGCAAAGCGCGGGATGGTCTGTGACAACGGAAAAGGGTCGGCCATATAAGTATGGGCGGAACTTCGCAACCGCCCAAACTAGGGCCAGACACTCACGCTCAGTGATGGAATAGTTGCGCTCGGAGGGTGAGAGGAGCCTGCTGGCGTAAGCGATAACACGGTCGTTGCCGCGCTGGTGTTGTGCCAGTACTGCACCAATTCCGTGACCGCTGGCATCAGTACGGACTTCGGTAGGCGCAGAAGTATCGAAATGGGCCAGAACGGGAGGCGTTGCGAGAACGTCGATTAGATGCGAGAATGCAGAGGCCTTGTTATCGCCCCACTGGAAAGGGGCGTCTTTCTTCAAAAGCTCGGTTAGTGGTTGTGCTATGGCCGCAAAATTTTTCACGAAACGGCGGAAGTAGGAACAAAGGCCGATGAAGCTGCGCACATCCTTGACACACTTCGGAACAGGGAAGTGTGTAACAGCATGGATCTTGCCTAGGTCCGGTTGCACTCCGTTCGCGTCATCGAGATGCCCAAGGACGGTAATCTGGCGACAGCCGAATTGGCACTTCAATGCGTTCAGTTGCAGACCGGCGCGACGAAAAACGTCCAGGACTGCCGAGAGGTGCTCGAGGTGCGTGGCGAACGTTGGTGAGAATACTATAACGTCGTCCAAGTAGCACAGGCATGTGGACCATTTGAAACCGTGAAGAAGGGAGTCCATCATGCGTTCAAAAGTGGCAGGAGCGTTACATAGACCGAAGGCATCACTTTGAATTGATAAAGACCGACCGGAGTTACAAAAGCAGTCTTCTCGCGGTCGAGATCGTCCACGGCAATCTGCCAGTAGCCGGAGCGGAGGTCAATAGAGGAGAAGTAGTGAGCACCATGGAGGCAGTCAAGGGCGTCATCGATCCGAGGTAGGGAATACACTTCCTTTTTGGTAACCCTGTTAAGGTGCCGATAATCCACGCAAAAGCGCCATGAGCCATCCTTCTTTTTTACCAGTACAACAGGTGATGCCCATGGACTACATGACGGTTCTATGATGTTCTTGGCAAGCATTTTGCGAACTTCTGCGTGAATAACTTGACGCTCAGCCGGTGACACTCGATACGGGCGGCGATGAGTAGGAGGGGCATCGCCGGTATTAATGCGATGTTTAACAGCTGTAGTTTGGGCCAAAGGACGATCGTTAAAGTAAAAAATATCGTTGTAGGAAAACAGAACTCGGTAGAGCTCACGAGCGTGCTCGGACGGCATGTCGGGTGCAATCATTTTCTTTAAGTCGGCGATGGTACAAGTAGTCGACGGCGATGGTAGAGGAGGATCGGCTTAATTGTCGTCTACCTCAATAGATGCTATTGAGTGATCCTCGAATGAGCAAAGCTGGGCCAGAGACATCCCGCGTGGCAGCACTTGTGTCGTCAAGCCAAAATTGACCACTGGCAGGCAGACGCAATTCGCCGTAATAGATAAAACGGCATGAGGTACCGTGATCCCGTGTGTAAGGAGGACGTCTTGCATAGGAGCCGCAATATAGTGACCGTCGGGCACTGGTGGGGATGACACTAGGTCAACGTAAGTCAGTGCCGAAGGTGGCAAGCGAACGAAGTCGACGGAACTGAGGCGACTGGGGTGTGGTTCAGCGGGATCCAGAACAGGCAGGCCAAGGCGGAGAGTACTGGCGGAACAATCGATGAGAGCAGAATGTGCGGAGAGGAAGTCTAAGCCGAGGATGATGTCGTGGGGACAGTGAGCGATGACTGTGAATAGCACAATTGTGGAGCGATCGGCGAAGGAGACACGGGCGGCACACATACCAATTACGGGGGCTGTTCCCCCATCGGCGACACGGACAACATGCGTTGTGGCGGGCGTGATTATTTTTTTTCAGGCGGGTAGGAAGGTCAGCGCTCATTACCGACAAATGCGCCCCAGTGTCTATAAGAGCAGATACAGGAACACCGTCGACTTGCACGTCAAGAAGGTTCAGATGAGTGGGCAACGTGAGTAGAGGATAGGGAGCAATGCAGCGTCACCTCGAGGCGCTGCATCATCTAGTTTTCCGGCTGGGAGCGGCATCCGAAGGGAGTCGGCGAAAAGGAGCGACGGGGCTGGGGAGAGCGAGATTGTCGTCGTTGGGGCGAAGGTGAACGAGAATCGGGGCGGTTCGGCGCAGGAGAGTCAGTGGCGGCATTATCGGAGCGTGCGGCATAGGGACGAGGAGGGCCACCTGAGGGGCGAGAGTAGGCAGTATAAGCAGACAGGGTCGGGGAAGCCCAGCGACTTCGACAGTGCCGAGAAATGTGCCCGATGCGACGGCAGTGAAAACAAATGGGCTTGTCGTCAGCAGTGCGCCATTCAGATGGGTTGCGGAAACGTGGTGGATAAGAAGATGCGGGACGGGACGGAATCGAAGAAGCCGGATGGGTATCAGGGCGATGGCCCGAGCAGATTGTGTGAAGGCCCATGTTTTCGAACTCCTGGTGGACAACTGCCTGGATCAGGGAAACCGTGACTGCAGGTGCGTTGGTGGGGCTGGAGTCGAAGGCAGCCAGATAGGCGGCCTCAATCTCACGCCGGACGATCTTGGTAATATCGCCAGTGTTGTTGAGACGAGGAGCCTCGGCACAGGAAGATGTCGCTGGGGTGTTGGGCAAACGGGCAAACTGCTGGTCGATACGTCGGCTTTTAGCAAGTTCCAGGTGGCGGCACTCTTTTATAACAGCATCCACCATCGCGACGTTGTTGAATACGAGCAAGTTGAAGGCGTCATCGGCAATGCCTTTGAGGATGTGGGATACCTTGTCTGACTCAGTCATGTGTGCATCAACTTTGCAGCACAGAGCCAAGACGTCCTGAATGTACGTGACATATGGCTCTGTTGACGTCTGCACACGGCCGGAAAGCGCCTTCTGCGCGGCAAGTTTGTGACCGTAGGTGTTGCCGAACAAGTCTCGGAGCTTTTGCTTGAGCGAATTCCAACTGGTGAGCTCATCTTCGTGCGTCCGAAACCAAACCCGAGGTGTGCCACCGAGGTAAAAGACTATGTTGGCGAGCATGATAGTAGCGTCCCACCTGTTATTGCGGCTGACGTGTTCGTACAGGCTAATCCAGTCCTCGACGTCTTCCCCATCTTTGCCCGAGAATACGCCAGGATCACGAGGAGCAGGGAGAGTGATATAGGTCGTCGAAGTGGCAGCAGGTATCGGAGACGGCCGAGTCGAGTTGTCATCGCCGGGAGCCATGAAGCTAGGCTCGACGTACCGTCCACTGCGAAGCTCCGTGACGAGGTACAGAGAACGTCCACCTTCACCAGATATGTTACGTAAGAAGATGCAGATGAAAAGCTATATACAAGTATATTTACAACGTAATACGCTGCACTTGGCCAAGAGGCAACAGCCCGCGCTAGCCTCCAATCGTCGTCATCTTCTTACTGCTCGCCTCTTCGTCATTGGTAATACTATTCCGTAGCACTATCATCTCCTTGTTGCGGCACACACAAGAAGCATCTCCTGTTGCCCCCTCCCATGACAGATGTTTTTCTCATTGATGCTGAAGTCCCGCCCGGCTTGAACGTTTGAAAGCAGCATCACCTGTTTGGTGCCATTACGATAACGCCACGCTATGGGCCAACCCACACGGCGATATGATGCAGGTCAAAATAGCGACGTCATTCATGAAATTCAATTGGCAACTGGTGCTGCTAATAGCGGCTGCGATACTAAGTTTTCTAGATGGTGCTAGCTATGCACCATATTATTTTCAATTACAAACTGGCGCGTTTTTCAAAATCCTCAAATCTAAGCCGACCCTAGAGTTTGGTTTATGATTATTTGAAAAAAGTTATCGGCCTAGACTCGAATAAATACGATAACTTAGGAAATTATGAAAGCTGCTATCCACAGGTGTAGACACAGGGTCTGCAGAGGTTATGGCAAATTGTAGTGACGAGACAGACTGACAAGAAGACAAACAACATGGGACACATCTGTCATCTCTTTTCTCTCTGTGCGTCACTGTGCTGCAATTTACCTTGATTCCGTACCAGTGAACCAAAGCGTCCACAATTAAGTGCGTCCATGTGTAAAGGACAGACGAGTGAAGTGGTGCTTGGAGTTTAACCAGCTCTACTGCGAAACGTGCTCTCCGAAGAGAAGGCGGCTGTTGCTGCAGGCATGCTAGCTTTGAAGAGGTTGACAAATCAAACAGCGTTTCAGGAATAGCCAGTGTCTGTGCAATCAATGCAGGTGTGCTCTGTTGTTTTCACTTTCAGAAAAGCTGCAGCAGTTACTTCCCCTTCCCAAATTTGTGAGGTTGTTGACGTCTCACTAATGCAGCTCTTATCAGATGTGTACCTTGATGTCCACTTTTGTGTTTTTCCCCGTGTTTCAGGCATCTCTCGGTCAACCCCAAGGACCGGCGAGTGGTTGTCGTCGAGTCTGTGCTGTGTCCGACGCTGTTTCGCAACACAGTTGCGCAGGTGCTCTTTGAGCACTTTGAGGTAGGTCTGCGTTGACCAACTCTGGCCAGTTTATTCATTTCTTGTTTCTTTGCCCTTGGAGACGCTCTGCCAAGGACAAGCTTGTAGAATGGAAGAGCAACGTCGTCATTCTCTTGCTGATCAGTATAAGCTGCATCAGTGCTGCCTTTGCTGCCCTATTTTCATTTATGTATGTTTCACTGTGTGTGTATGCTATAAGCATATGTACATTACATGCTGATGTTTACACAAAATGTTTTAGGTTTACTTCATTAAGTCTATGTTCATTAAATTGAGGTTTGACTGAGCACGTCTGGCCTTCCTGTCGCTGAAACGGCTTGGCTTTTTTTTTTTGGCTTTGTGCTAACATGCTGCTGGGCTATTTGACAGTGCCTAGCACTTGAGTGGCACTGCGGCTCGTTGAAGCACTCGGGCATCCTGAAGCAAGTGAAAAATCGTTCGCAGATGTATGCCAACCCTGACAGCTGATACATCAAAGGAAGCAAAGCTGTATAAGTGCTTGCCCTCGTTTTTTGCTGTGTCCCTTGTCCCCCTTTGAGCTGCACCACTCAGCCTCATATACTATATAAGCGAGTTCTCACGCCATTCGGAAGTACAAGGAGGCTATTTGCTGGCTCACCGCCTCGCTCGAATGCAGCAGCAGCATTCGAATGAGCTGGCGCTGGGTTTTCTTAGTGAAGGCTCTGACGCAGGCTGCGTTGCAGCACCCATGCGTCCGCTTTCTCCGGCGTAGCCAAAACAATTACCTAGCTGACATTTATTGTAGAGTCGACATAACGAACGTGAGAAACAAAAATGACAGATTACTTCTTTAAAAAGAGAAGCTGCGCATATGAATTGTCTATTTGCCTGAAATACATGCAAGGTAGGTTTTATTTTAAGAAGATTGGTTGTTACATCTCAAAGCAAATTTCAGGCTTTGACACATGCCGGCATTCGGTGCTCAAAAACCATTGCAAAACCCATTTTCTCCCTTGCCATTAAAATTTTACAGCTTCACTGTAAAATATTGATAGGGAGGACAAGACACTGTTGAAATGCAAAATGTACTGAGCTGCTTAGTGTTCTATTATGAATTTATGCGTGGGAATACTAGAAACTGAGGACTTTCGATAAGCTTAATCCTTGGAGAGCCAGAGCACCTTAAAGACTCACCTCATGAAAAGTGTTCCATCTACCACAGTGGCTGGGTCTTTGCTGAAAAAGGAACATAACACGTTTTTGTTTCTGTTTTATGATTGAAGAAATTTTTTTCCTTAGAGCATAGGCACCCATACAGTTATAATGAATGGGAACAGTGCCGCCAGCAGGATACCTAAGCTGCTCAGAAGACATGAAGGTCCATGCTCACTGTACATCAGATCCATTTGTATGTTTTAGATTTCTTCATTTATGAGTTATACAGTATGTGAGTAAACGGCAATGCAAGATAAATATGGGAGAACTGAGACAATTTATGAATATTTTATTCTAAGAACACTTTGTCACGCAGCTTGCTTGCTTAACGTGCAGCTAAGATAGCTTTTAGGCCATGCCAGGTTTGCAGCTATACTATCTTCCATATCACGGCGTTTCCATGTTGGCATAGCGGCCGCTAGGAGACGCACGCCAATTCTGGTGGCCTCTGTACTCTACAGACACTAGAAAGTAGTCTTTCGTAGTGTCGCTTGTTATGTAGTAAGCAGAGCCTAGGGGATGTTAGAAACTCGATGGCAAAGTGGAATCAAATTGAGGAAAATAAAATGGGGAGGTTCACAAGAGGCAGGTCTCCAGAGTTGCACAGGCTATTGCTGTTACTGCCTTGCACTTTGTATATGACTGTGAATTGTTTCTCCATCCCGCATTCGTTGTCACGAATGAAAAAAACAAAACAAATAAACTGTGCAGGTTCCAGCCATAGTTTTCGTGCCGTCACATCTCATGGCCTTGTACACCCTTGGGATCAACTCTGCACTTGTCCTCGACTGCGGATACTACGAGAGTATCTCACTGCCGATATCCTTTTACATGGCGCTTGTTTTTTCAGGAGGAAGGAATTCCTCAACAGCTTGGGGATAAGTTAGCGAAATTTCTTTAGCGAATTTTAGCTTTGCTGTTACTGTAACTGTGGCTCATCATCAACCTCATCAACCTCTTGAGCTTATCTTCACAGTATGAAAATGTATTATTTACGCTTAATTTTCATTGCTGTCACTCTCAGATAGCTCTTTGCTGCAGGCCACAGCATGTCATTGTTCGTATATTCGACTTGTTTCTTGAACAACTCCACAACCATTGTAAGTAGAATAGTGGCCCATACCTAAACTAAATATTTTGCCAGTTTCATCTTGGACGCAAGGCTCTGACGTGCTGATAACATGTGACACGGCTTCATTGCTGCTAGCTTAACACGTAAAATAACTTCTTTCATGAGTGAGCTTTCGTAATTGAAGCAGTGTGTTGTAATGTTGAGGCCAACCTATGCTACTGTATCTAAGGAAAACTTGTTCTGTCACCACCTTGTTGTGAGAGTGGTGATTTCAGTGGTTCTGACAGACTTGCCGCAGTTGTGAATGAGGATTTGGTTTCGTATCCAGTTGTAATGCGTGAGCAATTTTTGGATTGGTCTGCTTGGAAAAAATGATGCACATTAGAATCGGGTAAATATAGCAAGATTCAATGTCGGCTGCCATTTTGGTTTAAGATTCTGCCGCATGGCAAAAATGTCCATTTTCGGTGAGAGAGAGCATTTCTTCGACATACCCGCTGCTCTGTAGCACCATCAAGGCATTTCTATTCTGTTTATCGTTTGTGACGGTGATTGGCCAATCTCAGCGTTTCTCACTAGAGAGTTGTAGCGTCCCTTTAAGCTTTTTGCTGTTTACAGATTACCAGGTTACTGGAGCTGTGGACAGCAGTGGCATCGACACCTTGGGACGCTTTGTCCAGCTACAATGCATCGGAAAAAAATTTCTGTTGCTTGAGTGTTCTCATCGAGGGTAAAGCATAAACGGACTGCTGGTACGGTGAATGCACCAGCAGCTGAGCAGAATGTAATAGGCCACTGCAATATATTAGCTTTGTGTACTCTCACGTTAAATTCAGTGTCACCAGATGTCGCTACCGACATTGCTGCTGCCCCACGCCTGTCCGGTAACCCGGTAATTCGTAAATGCATTACCATTTACGGAGTAGCTGACACCCTCTAACGTCTGGCGTTCCTCAATGTCTGCATCGAAATAAATGTAGCAGACATCGTTGAAAGGCTCATGTCTCTTGCAGTTCGGTCTGCAGCTGTAAGGTGTTCATTTGGTCTGAATTTCTTAACTAGCGTCATGTTCACGTTTATGAAGGAGTCTGCATCCTCAGTGCCTGGCAGGCCATTCCCCTTGGGGGACTCGCCATTCACAGGTGAGCTTGTTGCTTCATGCTGTATTCCTATTTAACCTTCTAAACTGCAAACACTGGTGAGTGTAGACATTGACATCTGGTTTTTGTTGCGTAAAGTTTGTGTTAGAGAGAAGGCCATTGAGGTACAGAGTTTGTAGTATATTTGAAGAGTGGCAAATACTACACTGCAGTCCAACTCAAAAAGGATTTGTGTAGGTGTACCAGGCAATTATGGTAATTCGTTTCCCCAACGATGGGGCGGAGATGAATTTATTTTGATGTCAGGGTCTCTAGGCTGCCTCCTCCTCTTCTCATGTTGTGGATTGCATGCAGCCATGCGCTGCTGAATATGAACTAGCTGCCCCAGCAGTGCAATGTTAAGCATGCCTGCAGTTTATTTTGTGTTTTTGTCTCTTTAACACATCCAGGCGGATAGAGTCTGAGCTCATGGAGCTGGCAACAGTGCGAGGTTCATCTGACGGCGAGTTTTCGCTTGCAGAGGTGCTTACTGGTGAGTGAGTTTCTCTTATTAGAATTTTTTTTAAGTTGTGAGCCACAGCCACTTGCTCATTCAGTTATCAATGTTTGTAGAACACCAGGAAAGGTCACAAAGGTGTTTAACATGCTTTTATTTGGAACAGAATGTTGGAATTCCTGTCTTTAAGTTCGAGGATTTGCCACTCTACATATGTACCAAAAGAAGTCGAAAGGAAAGCCATGAAATAAACATGTGGGAATCTCAATACATCGAACTTGTATCGAACACGAAAATATCTTCATTATGCCTGACGTTTGTTTTGAGCATGCATTTGTTACATGCTGATATGGGTGAGGAACATTTCGTATGTACTTCATTGCATATTTGTTGATTTATCCGTTTCCGGATTTATCCGTTTCCATCCATTTATTAAGTCCGTGATCATTATATTGATGCTTGATTGTACTGCATACAGTGGCTTTGCAAAACTGTTGTACGTTAACCAGTGAGTATAGTCCTCTGGAAAAAGTCTAAGCCTTGCCTCCGTCGAAATAGTGGGCCTGGTATCCAAGCCAAGTCCCAAGACATGCCTCTGTTCACATATACATGAGTTTCTTACAGACTACACAAGTTCCAGTGCATAACGAGCTGCACACACAGTTGCCAACAAAAACATGTCATTATGAACTGGCGCTATGGGCCTACATGTATTTTTCAGGAATTTCAAGAAGTGACAGGTTTTTTTTTCTAAACATCAGCGTTTGTGTCAGGATGTATAACCGCTTTCGCTGCCCTCTTTGCAACTTCAAAACAGCATGCAATCAGTGTTGTAATTCGGGGCCATTTGTGTGTAATCACAAAAGCATTTAATGTGCAACCAGCGGCACGGACACAAACGCACACAGCACTTTGTGTTTGTGTAATCCTGTGCATGCAATTCTGTTGCTTCTCTGTGTCTATGCGCTGGTTGTGCTAAACTGAATGCTTTTATTGGGGAAGCGCACTAGAACACGGTACAAAAAGAAGGCACATAGAAAAACAACACATACGCCTTTTTTTCTGTGTTGCTTCATTTTGCCCGTGTCCTTAGCACTGTTTTGGCATGAATGCTAATAACGAATTAGCTAATGCTTTCACATTAACTGAATGCTGTTGTGAAAGCATGCAATGCTGCAATCCTCACCAAATGTAGGGTTTCTAAACAGTGATAAAAACGTTCAGTGAACTGTACTTATCGTGTCAACTATTACATCTATACCTTATACCTTTCTCTCATTTTTTTTTTTTGTTGCGCAGATCCTATCAGGGAATCTGTTCTAGAAGACATAAAAGGTAAGAATGCATGTTTTGTTGTGTTTGTTTTTGTATAGAAGAATGAAGTAAATAAGGTGTGTGTTTTTGAGGTTCATCAAAATGCTGACGGTGGCCAATTTGTCCGTACGATTCCAAAGCGCTCGCTCTGGTAGACATCGAAAGAGTAGGCAAACTTCTGGGGCCATATTGTAGGAACGATCACATACAAGGATACTTTCCCTTTCGCTAGATTTCACGTGACTGTCACTAGACGCGTTGGCATCTACAAGCGGCATCATTCGTGGTGCAGTGCCAAGCACACTGTCTTAGCACAGTGGAAGGAACACTGTTACCTGTGTATGCCAAAACCTCCTGTGTTAGTCACGCAAAAACTTGTGAAAGCATCCCCAACACTTATAGTCTGAGAATGCTATCCCTGGTAAATTGCTTGAGAGTTGAAGTCTGAGACGAAACCAGAACCATATTCCTGGCGTTAGTGACATCCTACTGTCAAAGCCACTGACTTCACATGATGGCAGCTGAAAAAATTTATGTCTACCATGGCGACAATGATGTGCCGCTTTCAGTCTTTAATTGCAAAAGCTAATTCAACAGTTGTTATTTCACATTCTAGTTTAATTAACAACAGTGGAGTAACAATAATATGTGTTTTTAGCACTCTGAAGTGTTTAATGTGTCCAGAGTGCTGGAGACATTGACGGATGAAGTGGCAAAATGGTTGCTCTAGGCATGGGCCACCATCCTGTTTGCAATTGTAGGGGAGTGAGTCAGGCGATGCAGAATAGTAGCACCAAGAACAATGGATTGGCTGCAGTCAGGGTGATATGTTGTGCGATAGCAGTGACATGTTGTCTAAGGTTGTTGACAATTGACATTAGGTGCGAATAAATTTTTAGTCAGTGAAGGTAAACTTGGCAGGTTTAATTTCATTTCTGATTGCCAGAATTGGCTGCATTTTTTGTGGTATGAAATTATATGCCTATTAGACTTTGATGCGTATTGTTTTCTACTCTGAACCCTCAAAAACAGAATGTGTTAGAATTGGATAAATACTACCCAATGAAGCAATGGTGCGTTTGGATATTTTTTCTGTGTTTTATTTTAATTTGACTGGCCAGGTAATTTGAGCGATTCTGTCTGTCTAGTTGAGGTCAAATTGATGGAAGTCAACTGTACTGCGAATACCTTTGTCCGCCAAAAATCGTTGCCCATCAGCACATTAAAGCACATTGCTGTTTGAGCACAGCATCATCAGATTTCACAACCGGCATTGCCATTTGCACTTCCATCCTGGAATTCTAGAAGCACCGAGAAAAGTTTTGCACAAACCATCGACGATGATTGTCAATGTAAGCAAATAGCCGAATGCTTCCGGAAAGCTATTCGCTTTTTTAGAGTGTTGCCTTTGACAACATATATTTGTTGTAGTGAAGATACTATGTAGGTAGCATTTGTTGTTTTATTGCGTAATTCCTTAGAGAACAGAGCTGTTAGCCAGTCCATCTGTGGCCACTGATCACTAAAACGGGCATGAGAGCCAAAGAAAGCTATTCACTTTAAAAAAACATGCATACTGGGGCCCGACTGTGTTGTGTCAGCACAGCTTTTACATTGAGGCTGAAAATTTTCATTATCCTAATGGAAAGAAGGAAAACAAAAATAAAATGTTTAATTTTATTTTCGTTTTGTTTTTCTTGGCAGTCCGCACTTGTTTTGTGACTACCCGCGAGAGGGCGCTAAAGCTGCAGGTTTGGGGATTCGCAAGGAGCAACAATGCTGAAGTCATTCCGGTAGGCATCATTCTTCTATATCTTGTGTGTTTTCTTGTTTAAATATGACAATGGTCAATTTCTCTCCCATGAACTTTCGTCCACCCTGCAGACTTCTACAGAACTGATTTGACTTGTTAAGTGTCCCTCTTCTTTGAGTTGTCGATTAATTGGCCCTCGCCCTACAACCTACTAGCCTCCTGGTTAAGCTCACATGGTAGAGCGACTGCCCCAGAAAGGCGTTTGGTCCTGAGTTCGATCTCCGGAGCAGGACAAATTTTCCTTAAACTGTAAAGCTTTCTTTCTGGCAAACCAATATTGGATTTCTTTTGTAACTTCGTGCTACGGCTGGGTTTGTCCACCTCCTCTCAAGGCGGACAAATTTCATGTGGCGAAACAGCTCAGCTACAAAAAAATGCTATGAAATTTGTGGGATCACACTGACGTGCCCCCATTGAGGCTTTGGCTTGAAATCCATGAAAGAAAAGTTTGACCTTCATTCTAGTCAATAGTAATCTCGCAGCTCTTTCCACCAAATAAATGAGAATGAACCTTTCAAGAAATACTTTACTTGCTGAGAGTAAGTTATTCTTTAGTCGCCTGTTTAATCTTGGCATCTACATTCATAGACATGATGCATTAAAAGGATTGTGCCATGGATCGTAGCAATTCTTGAGAAGCTCCTGTGACCTTCTCACCTTTTTTATGCATGTGTTTTAATGCATGTTTTACTGCCTGTCTGTCATCATGACTCGGTGCACTTCTGCCTTTCGTCAGGATCCTCCTCCCCCGCCACCAGAGGTCAAATATCCTTTGGACGGCGACAAGATCATCACCATTCCGGGGACGCTAAGGTGAACGATTTTTCAAGACATGACAGCTTTAAAGTTTTATGTGGGCAACAGGGCTGGAACTAGATTTATTCCATATTCGTTTCAGTTAGTCTAACCTCGGTATAACAAACGAAGATATAATGACTTATTGGATATGCCTAAGTAAATCTAAAACACTTCTTGCCAACATAAGCATGTAATGAATGCCTGCCTATAATGAATATTGGATATAACGAAGGTATTTTCATGTCACACATGACTTGCTTATGTCATTGAAAGCGAGAAATTGAATGGAAATGTAATGGTACCCAGTTGTGTGCGAATGGAGCGGGAAGGGAATGGCTTTGTCTCCAAGAACGTTCGTTCACTTTTACCGTGAACTCCCCCACAAGCACTCATAGGCACTGGGATGAGTTGACCATTGCTTAGTGGATGTGGCGTTGCGCTGCTCAGCACGAGGTTGCGGGTTTGACTCTCGGCCACCACAGCCACATTCAGATGGGGTGCAATGCAAAGATGCCCGTGTGCTTAGATTTAGGTGCGTGCCAAAAAAACCCGGGTCGTCAAAACAACCCATTCATAGCGCTTTCCCCCCCCCCCCCCCCATCATCCCTCATCATAGCTTGCGAGTGCTTTGGGATGTTAAACCTTAGAATTTGATTTTAAGAAAAAGCTACTGTATGTTTTGATGTCTGGACTGCACGAAGGTAAAAAAGTGTAGTGAATACTTATTGCAGTTTTTTTTTTCCCTCTCTTGCTGTTCTCTACAGAGAATATGCAGCTGAAGCTCTGTTTGAATTGGATGGCGACATGAAGTCCATAGCAACACTACTTCTGGATTCCATTTTAAAGGTAAGTGAAGTCCTTGTGGATGCCACAAGGTCGTCAGTTGCCTCACTTTGCTGATGGAAGTGAATTTGTTGTGTGTCATTCATACATGAAACACTCGTGAATGCTGATTGAAGCCATAGCTAGTTTGTGTTCCGTTCGACTCTGAAATTAGCAGTCTTTAATAAGGGCTAGTTTGGACAGCAACTTACGTAATATTGAATGGTGCGAGAGAAGGTCTGCATGCGGAAATGCTTACTCTTGACAGTGAAATACTGACCAAAAAATATTAGACCGTAGCCAACTGCAGCATGTGTTACTTTGTTGGCCGTTATCAATATTGCATTCAGAATTTCTTGGCTTGTTAACATTGTTCACTTCTTAATGTAGATAGGAAGCAATGTTTCAGTGGCTTTTTATATCAACTTTCAACTTTGACAGTTCATTATGAAGTGCCCCCTCCTACTTACCGGATAACTCAACCAAATATGGGGCCTCCCTTCCTCGATTCGACATCAATATTCAGTATGGCGGCTAAGTATAATAGCGGCCACTAAAAGTACACAGTCCAGTCGGCACCGTATTAACAAAACTGATTTCTGAAGGTTGTTTCCTTGTGATCTTTGTCTTCTTATTCAGTGCCAAACCCATTTAATGATTCCTTGGAATCCTACCCAAAAATGAGGTCAACATATTTGTCCCTCAGCCATTCACTGACTCGCTTGTTATCAAGCTTGAACTACGAGACGTTCGATGCGCATTCTTGTCATTCAGCCTGTGTCACTGGACCACCACTGTGTCACAGAAAGTCCAAGCGCCTTTCCACACTAAAGAAAAAAAAAGTTAAAACAACTTGATCACCTTGATTTTTGACCACAGAGCATATATCTACACTAAAACAATGAAATGATTTTTATTTGAGTTTAAGATAACAAGTATAGTAGTTAACTAAATTATATATTAGTATGCTAATATAGTAACTGTATTAGCAATTTGTTTGCTGAGCTGTTCACTACTGATACTTTGCTTCAGCATGTCAAAAACACTACTATGCATTTTGTGTTAAGTTTCCCATGTTTAAATCAGCATTTTGATGTGTCAAACTAAGCGTATAACAAATGATACATTCAACTATGTGGGGTTAAACAAAAATTGCAAGGTCCTGAAGAGAGAAAGTCAAAGCAGGTATATCACTTGTAATTTTGTGGTTCTGTTCCAGGCTCCAATGGATTCGCGGAAGGTCCTGGCTCAGAACATTGTGGTCATGGGCGGGAGCTCCATGATGCCGGGTTTCAAGCACCGCCTCCTCCAGGAGCTGAAGAGCTTGGTCCAGGACCCAGCGTACTCGCGGAAGATGAACATGAACACGTTCAAGTTCCACAGCCCGCCCAGCAAGGAGAACTACACTGCGTGGCTTGGAGGTAACGTGGGCGAAACTGTGTTACCTCACTGGCTTTTGCTGCGAACAGCAGTTACGTGTTAGGGAATGCACTGAATGTGTATTTTGGTTGTTAGTCTATTCGGTAACACTCATCACCTGTGCTGCCGTCACATAGTGTGTGCTCAGGCTAAAGTTGAAAGAAATGAGGGGCTTCCTGTCCCATGTTTGAAGCCTCTCGTATTTCGTGTCTCATATTTAGAGCATGCGAAAATCAGCCCTGGTGCATCATAGCTGGAACGGCTGCTGCACCATTAAAATGGAAACTGCTTATTATCATCATCATTATAATTGCCCCTCCCCCCACGTTTTGTTGTCATGTGTGCAAGATATTTTACAGATATTCAAGTCCACAAGTGCAGGCTGTGCAGAACAAGGCACAGCAGCAGAAAGAGTGAAAAGGTTTCAGAACAGTTCATGAACTTCAGTGAAGTTCATGAACAGTTCATTGAAGAGCAGGGTGAAAGCGGATGTGTTCTCTTTGAAAACGTGTCAGAAGGTGTTGCAATTGCAAAAGTTCTGAAATAAGTGCCAGTTATGAGCTTGGAAGTGCACCGAGTGTGACTATCAAAAGCATTTGTTAAATACTGTGGAAGTTCATTGGCAGCTTGAGGAATTAATGTGTTTTGCGGGCTTGGAAACAAAGGAATGACAATACCCTGTACTGGAAACAGAAAAAAAAAAGCATTTATTGCCCCTTCATGCAAGAATTCCAGCTAGTCGATCTACACACAAGAAATGAAACGCGCTGAGAAATCGAGGGGGTCTGACTCGCCGTACAAGCATAATGAGCGAATAGTGTTTGCCCGTGCCGGACACTGATGTGCAAGTGGTTTGCAAATGCAGTCTCGTGAACAGTGCACCATTTTGAGCCATCAGGCCTCCCTCCAGGGTTTGGTCCCACAGAATAGATTAACAAGCGGTCGGTCGGAAACGTGCACGACGTGACAAAGAAGAGGAAGCAAGTTCCCCTCGCACCTGAGTATCCATGCCATCATGTGGCGCTAGCATCGGAAGACTCGCACCATCTCTTGTCGTGCTGTGTAACTACGACTCCCTCCGCCGTGCGTGTGCTATGCGAGGAAGCTGGATGCCAGGAGACATGAGCCACGCAGTGTAAATATGAGGAGATGCAAGAAGTTTCAGTGTCTCCACAGTTTTCAGGTGCGAGTTGGTGGGTGGCACTGCGTCGATCACCGACGCTTATTGTATATCGTACATGTAATTACTATGAGTTTCGCACTGATGTTTGCAGTAATTGAGTTAAGGGAATCAAGGAGTCACTTGAATCTGTTTTCTCTTTTCCCTTCTATAATAGATATGTTTTTGTTGTAGTTTTAGATGCGCACTACAGCTGCATGTGTTTGGTAACTGCAGTGCTGCTAAAGTAAGAAAAGTCATTTAGAAGAAGTGCAGTTAATATTGCTGTACACAGACTGTGCTATTGGTGTAGAGAGGTTCAGTTTATTCTTGTTCTTATATGTTTTCTCTGCTCTCTTTCAAATTCTTCATTTAACTTTCACAAAAAGAAAGGGTGCCATATGTGTGTTTTTTGGTTTAATATTGATTATTAAATTGCCCCTCTAGGCGATTCGGCTTTTCTTTGGATTTAATTTCTTGTGGCACATCTGCATACTTGCATACATACTCTCGTTTTTTTTTTACTTGCATAAAGTCATGAACTGTTAGGAAACCCAGTTTTAAGGCAGAATGCCAAGTGGAATTATATCTAAAAAGGTATGTGTTTTCATTCCTAAAAGAAATCGTTTGTTGCACAAACATGTCATGTATCTTTGCAGCTTCCATCTATGGCTCTACGGATGCAGTGAACGTGCACTGTATCACCAAGGACCAGTTCATCACCAACAACCGGCACATTCCAGACTGGTCAGACCAGGCTTGGCAGGCCCTGTCAAGCAAGTCAGCTTGAAAAGACTTCCCTCTCCGAGGACCAAAGATGCGTCCGCTTCACCTTCCGCGTGCACCTCTGTCTTCGGCCTCAAAACACAGCTCCTTTTGCCAAACTGTGTCGTGCAAGTGCTGAGGGAATGGTGAAAGTTCAGCAACGTTTCTTCTGCGGTGATCTGACGTGCGAGAAGTTTGCGGCGAAGGCACTGCCGGCTTTTTTTTCGTGACTCTTGGCTCTGCGTGTTGAAAACTGGAAGCTTGGTGTTGCGGCTCTGTTGTGTTGTTCATTTTATGTTGACAAAAGAATCTGTTGCTCAGTTACATCTCATCATAAGGGTGTCTGCCTTTTAAGCTGTTGTGCTTTTTCCTGAATTACTCAAGAGGTGTACTGGTTTCTTGCTGGATAAAACCTTGAGAATTTGTGTCCCTATTACTCAAAGAGTGACACTCTTCTTTTTTTTTTACCATTTAATGCAAATGGTAAAGTTAAGTCTGGGTTGGAAGGTCCTGTATTATTATTAACTTTGTCCACACTCTTGTGCCTTTTCCATCTTTCATGCGGCTTCTTTGGCGACCTGTGTGATATGGTATCAAACCCAGGGTCCTTTAAGTGAAAGAAGGGTGAATTGGTGCAATTTGGTTCCTTGCAGAATGAAGTGCTTTGATGAATGCTGTGCTTGCAAGGAGATATCGTGTTCATGCAAAGCTTCCTTTTTTTAATCTGTTAGCTTGCCATTGGATTTCTTGCCTATTTATTGCTATGCAACACAGTCATACATTATATACCAAGTTTCGGCATTGTTAGCATGCTGAATCAGCATTTCTTGCTACATCTGGCAGCCATGTTGTTGTAATGTGTTGCTACTTTGAGATGTAATGTCCTATGTGCTGTGGACACTCAAAGTGAATTTGGAATCAACCTTTGCTGAGCCTCCCAGCAGCACCAAAAGCTTTAACAGTAACTAGCTATCTACCCTGGCTTAGAAACAAGACTGTACAAGGTTTAAGAGTGATTGAGGGTTGCATTCTAACTTTAGAGCTTTATTCAGGTTGATGGATCAGATCAGAGTAATATATTTAAATGATACCTAGCTCGAGACCTAATTCAAGGGACACTAAGATGAAAAATAATTTGAGATGTATTGGTTAATTACTCTTTTATAATATAAAAAAGCCACTCTTACTGTCAGGAGTGGTTTCATAAACCATAAATTCCACAAGAATGAATGACAGTTGGCAACATTGCTTTCAAGTTTTCACTACATCATGAATTGTGAGCCTAGTTAACTAGTCTCGGGCTTAGTTAACTTTTTGTCATGAAACATTGTAAGATTGTTGAGGTTGTGTGTTCATTGTAAGCTGATACATAGATGCCACTATATACAAAATCTTTAAGGTCAAGTGGTTTAGGGACCCTTCAAAGATAAGAAAAACTATCCTTCCATGTCTACAAGGATCATTTGTATTACGAGTATAAAGTCAAACATTAACAACTCGGAAAAAACCTGGAATTCATTATTGCATCCCCAGGTTCACCTGCATTTGGCTCGGTCGACTTCCAAAATTTAGCCAATTCTAATTGTAAAATGTAGGTTTACATTCGGGATGCACCATGCTTATAGGAACTAGTTACACGAGGTAATTGCACATATTGCTTGTTCTGACAGCCTGTTCTTCTTCACGTTTGAGTTTAGGCTGATGATTCCCAACGTCACAGGTACTTTAAATAGTTTACTGTTTGTATTCTTTGCCAGGCATGGGTGATAGTAAAGCTATCGTCTAATGTGTAAAGGGTAAGAGGGTGGAGATTTTGGATAAGCATGTTATACAAGTTTGCACATTTCTACAAGGCCTGTGATTCACATATGTGGCAGCGACGGTGTCGATAGGTCTGTGTGAATGGATGGCATGTGTTCTACATGAAAGTTGTCATGTTTTTGATGTCATGTGTTGTACTTTTTCTTTCCTTTTCCTCCAGCAGCTATGTCTTGGAAATGAATAATTGTTTTACTTTGCCACAATGTCAGCATACAACTCTATTACTGGTCGAGCTAAACTTCTGCTATAGATTATCATGTGAAGGACACTTTCCAAGTGTGGCCTAGGGAGCACAGTTGTGTATGCAACATGAGAATGTGCTTCTGCTTGACAATAGGTGGGGCAGGGATCTCATTTTATTTTGAGGTGCTTAAGTACTCGCTGCAAATAAAGTAATTTATGAAAAAAGAATGTCTAAGTTTCCTCACGTAATCACACAAAAGAAGGTATAATGGAAAGGAAAACAGAGAAACCCCGACCGAAAATGGAATGGCTTAAACAAATGGGAAGGAAGGAAGGAAGGAAAACTTTATTTGGTCCTGCAAGTAGTGATAATTAATCACTAAGCGGGCCGCTCCCACGTCGGGACCGGAAGGCCAAGCCTCACGGCCACATCGTGAGCCTGCTGGACAGCCCAGAATTGTTCAAACTTCAAGACATTTCAGCTTTCATAAGGAAGCCTTGTTTCTTGTTAACAAGACTTGTTCTTCTTTGTTCGCAGGTTAACAGGTTCTTTGTTACCAAGTTTGTTGAGCATTGCAGGAAGCCGAAACGTCTTGAAGTTGATTTTTCGCTGTTTAAACTGTTTCATTTTTGGTCTGCGTTTCGCTGTTTACCCTTTTATTTTTGCCTCCTGCCAACCAGACGAATTATCGTCGAACCATCGATTCAACTTTTCGGACTGATCCGCGGGCGCGATGCCAAAAGCATAGCGACTGCGCTAAGCAAGCGGCCGCCGTTCAAGTGCTGCCCGTGTGCTCACTTTCGTTGTCGAGGTCGTTCCCCTGCCGCTTTCGGAGGGCCGTACTGCCACTGCGAAGCGTTTTCGGTGACTCGGCACCAAACCGGCAACTTCGTTCGCCGACTCCCGATGAACCGGCGCCGGTTAGGCCTAGTCGGTCAGGCCTAGCTGGTTAGGCCTAGTCGGTTAGGCCTAGCCGGTGGGCGTGTCGGCCGGCATGCCGTTGCGGTGAGCTTGCCCTCGGTATTTTCGTACCCACATAGAGATCGGGTATGTGATCAAGCGCAAGAGCTGAATGACGGTAGAGCGCGCGTAACGAGGAGTTGGGGTTCCCCGGTGATCAGCCGCCAACTATACCGTGAACGCATATGGCAAATTTGTATGTGCGCGTGCTGGCATAGGAAAGGCGAACAAAAGCCCTCGTCTGGAAGCGACGATCCGAACTGAATTTGCGGAATACAGCTTAAATTGACAGCGCCGTGGAGCCAGAAAGTCGTACGCTACGCACGATGGTCCTCGCTTGGTCTTCGGACTTCAGTATGTACTAAATAAATAGATTTTTAAAAATCTGCGCAATGTCTGAATCGTGACGGGGCGAACGCGAAACGCGGCCTCGACCGTTACGAAATTCTGTAAGAGCGAAATCCTGTAAATGATCTTTCCGCGATGATGGAGTTATGTAAAAAAAAGCGAGTTAATTTTACCGTGAACATTGGTTCTTTCTTTTTTTTGTTTCAGGCCTGCCCTGTTATCGGACATTTGTGCGACCCAGTTGATGTCCGAGAAAGTCAGTCAGCGACTGTATTTACTTTCCGCACACAAACTGAAGAGACAAAAATTTGGAGCACGCTAAAGCTTCGCCTTTTGATAGTGGAACGCGATAGCATTCAAAGATACCCGAGTGCTTCTCACGCTTCCCGCCAACTGCTGCTTACGTAACCGTACTGTTCACCGGGAAACACTGGAGGCGAACGCTATGCGCGAAGGCGAAGGCGAGATTGTGGTTCCTTTTTTTTTTTTGATGGTGTGCAATGAACCGAGGGGGCCGCGCCGCTCCTACGAAGACGCCTCGAACGGCAGCTGGAAAACGCTCTCGCGTTAAAAAGGCTTTGCGTTTGAGTTTCCGCGTAACAGTGTTATGTTTTCTCGTATATTCAAATTACAATGCGACGCTATCATGCCTGTAGGTTGTGCGTAAGTCGTACTCTGCGATTTTTCTACGCGTTTTACCTTGAGAAATCCAATCAGTTCAGTAATTTCCTTGCGCCACATGGAGGGCCTGCGTGATTGGGTATGCGTGGTTCGAGATTCTTTTTTGACGAAGCGACGTTCGACGCCGGACGCTGCCGCCGGATTTTCTGCGAATGCGCGCATTTCGATGAGGAGCGTGCGCCGCTGACAAGGGGCCCGAGCCAAGGCTTCGTCGCCTGGACAAGGCCTCATGCGCCCGCCGAGCGCATACGGTGGAGCACTGCACGAGCCAGGGCTTACCCGAAAGTCCGGGCCCGGGCCTACAACACGCCCTGGCTCTGGCTTAGGTTTTGAACTGCTAGAACAAGCGCGTGAACTACACCATGCACTGCTAATGCGTCCGGACCCACAAGGGCATACTGGGAGATCAAACTATGGGGTTTTACGTGCCAAAACCACTTTCTGATTATGAGGCACGCCGTAGCGGAGGACTCCGGAAATTTTGACCATCTGGGGTTTTTTAACGTGCACCTAAATCTAAGTACACAGGTGTTTTCGCATTTCGCCCCCATCGAAATGCGGCCGCCGTGGCCGGTATTCGATCCCGCGAACTCGTGCTCAGAGCCCAGCACCATAGCCACTGAGCAACCACGGTGGGTATACTCGGAGATCGATTGACATATTTACGCGAAGCTCACACCTACTTCACCAAGCTCACTATATCGCACGTTCACAAAGCACATGCAGTGAAACATTTAATACTAGTTTTATTGTCGAAGCGGAACAATACGCGATAAAACAAGATGTCTTTACACAGCAACACCGGCAGAGCACGTTGTCGTCTGCTGAGGATTCTAGTACACTGTAGCTGAGGTGCAACAGCCACAATTGTGGCAACCTGCTGGATGGATGGATGGATGGATGGGTGGATGGATGTAATAAGCGTCCCCTTTGGAACGGGGCGGTGAGTTGCGCCACCAAGCTCTTGCTATTATACTGCCTAATGACCTACCTAGGTTAAAAAAGAAAGAAAAACATTCTGAACTACCATAACCAAATTTTCTGACCACCTATTGCGAACTTTGCTTTTGTACGTCTCCGTTTTCTGTCGTTTTCTTACTTCCACCAATCTCCCAAGCGCCTCTTACCAAGGAGGTTATATATAGATTTGCTGGAGTAGAGGCTGCCTATACCAGCGTACCCGCGCAGGTAAAGCTTGCGGCGGCCATCTTGCCATGGGCAAGAAAGGCTATCCAGCGCACTGGCAGATTCTTTCAGCCGTCGTACTTGCAGATCTGGAGCGGATTTATGAGCGACTTTTGGAAGGGGCGATAGACTGTCTTATTTGCGCAATACATGCCTTACTTTCCATGTTAGATTATGTGGGCTTTTCTGTAGTTTTTAGACAAGATTCCTCGCTTGGGGGCGGCCGCTCCCTCGCTAAATCCTTCACAGTCATGGTTTTACGCTGTCAAGGGAGACACAAACATTCACCTCAGAATCATAGCGCAAAGCAGTCAAGGACGAAAAAGACAAACGCACACACAACGCCGTGCTTGTCTCACTTATTTGCGCTATGATTTTAACTTACAAGCCCAGTTTTGTACACTTGTGAGAAAATGTAGTTTATTTCAGCTCTCTCCCGCGTGTGCGGCTCTACCAAGTATGCCATTCGTTCTCGTTGGTTCTTGAATATTATTAGCCTTGAAAGAACGGGCCTGACTTTTTCTGCACATATTGCTCGTTTTTTTTTTTTCATTCATCGTGTGGTGTAGCCTGATATTAATGTACAATTCCACTACCTTCTTGCACAGGTCGTAGATGTCGTTGTCCAGGGCATCGCAGTCAAGGATGTGATTATCTAGCTCAGAGAACCACTTCTTATATGAAGCCTGGCTTGCCACTTCCAATACTAAATGTTTAGACTTCGAGTCGATAGCCTTGAAGTTCCTGCATTCAGCCTGAAGCCGGCGCAGCCCTTTTTCTGCCGCTGTGCAAATCGATAGCACGTCCTGTGATGGTGAAACAAGCCCGCCGCGGCTTTTTTGTCTCGCAAAAGGTGGTTGTTTTTCTGACTGGAGGGCCATCACACACTCTTCGCAAGAAAACCCTGCCGCATCCTTTCTGGAAACAAAGCCAGCAATATAGGGCACTACCGAATTTGTAAACACTGAGATACTTTCAGGAAATTATATGCGGTGCGTGTAATCGTGGTCTTCTGGCTGAATAACCGACCGTCTCTCCACAGTGATGGCTTGGTCGACACTTTCCTGAGCGATGACTGACCCGCTGAGGAGGGAGACAAAGTCTTGCATACAATTACCAGAACTTGAAGATCTCACTTCCGTTTGCACAAGAAGGCGCTTATACGAGGCCATAAACTGAGATGCAGTTGGATTATTGTTGAATCCTCCTCGACCTCGCACACAACAACAACAAAAAAATGTCTCAATATGGTCTTGGCTCATCTTATGCGTCAATATGTAGTTTAGAGGCCCCTGGTTCACGAGCTGTTCAAATATATTTCCAGCACTTTCCATGCAAACGAGGAAACCGACGAATCCTGTTTTCCTTGGTCCTTCTATGATGAGCCGACCAGTTGGATCCTTCAGTGACGTTACGTATGTCCGAGCCCTGGAGAAGAACGACTTCCAGCAAGCCTCATTTTGCTTCCGCATTGGCGCCTTAAAAGATTTGGCTAGAGGGTTTCGGGAGTTTAGAATATCGAACAGCTGATCGAAAATCCTGATAAACCTTGCAGTAGCTCGTGCTCCCTTGAATTGTGGCAATTTCAGCACGTCCTCGCAAAAGTCTAAGGCATCAGCTACTGATGCGCTCAGTGCCTGCACAGCAAGCCGTACCTTCATTTTTTGTTTTTCCCATTGAACATGGGCATTGGTCAGCTTATTACCAAACCGCAGCCATTTCTCGCGCTGCAAGGCATCAAACGCCTTTATGTACGCCCACTTCACGAAGTTGCCGTCATTATCAACCAAGTGACTTGTGGTTGCTAACGAGTTGCGGATCAGTTTCACCATGTGACAGGCATCTAAAATAATGTGCACTCTTTTGGACAAGTCACTTGGGTTCTTGAAACTTGCTGAAAAAGGCCCAGAGCTATGGCGCAGCTCTGCACCTAGACATTTAGCCATGGTAAAATTGGATGCAGCACCGTCGAATGTCAGAGAGACTACTTCAATTCCAATGGATGCCAACCTATCAATACATTGCCCAGTAAGCTCAGCCCTCTCTGCTCCCGTGAGAGAGTCAATAAAAGAGTAGCCAACAGGACACTTCAACCGCATGTTCAATCCAACTAGCATGTATGCACGTGCGTTTTTAACCTCAGGAAAGCTGTCGCCTTGTACGCCTGTCCCAAAGTCCACATAGCCGACAAGCTCAACATGTTTCCTGATTGCCATGTCGTCCACTATCAGAGCACAGAGCAGCCTTTCATCCCGACTTTTGGCAAGCTTTTCTAAAAAGGAGAACGCCTCAACCGTCAAGCCTGGGTTTCCATCAACATATCTGTACCACTCTCTCCATGTCCTAGTCGCTGGTAGAGCGTCGTTGAATTTCGACCGGGCATATTCGTAGGCAGCCGGAAAGTAGAAGTGGAGAGTTAGGGCGAAAGCACGTAGTTCCGGACGGTACTGGCCTCCTTTTTTTGTCTTTACCCTGCAGAGCAGCTCTTCAATATGAGGAGAGAAAGTTGCGTCCAATACTTGAGAGCCCTCCTCAAACAATAGCTTCTGTTCTTTGATTGATTCCACTATTTCTTGGGCTGTCTCGATGCTCTTCGTCAGCCATCGTTTGCTCTGCTGCAGAGTTTTCACTCGCTTCTATAGATGCGCCAGTTTTTCATCAGATGAATGTAGCAGTTGTTTGTACTGTTGCTTTGTAGGCGAATGTGACACTGGCTCTTCCATGCCATTGATGTCTTCAATGTTTGCAGCGGCCTCTGAGCCTCTGGGTTTCGGCGGTGGTCGCTGCCTTTTCACCTGCAATAAAAGATTGCAAGCTCGTGCTTCAAAGTATTCGTTTATGCACACTGCAATCGCATTAAGCAATATCAAAAGAAATAAGGCCGTTTGAGTGTGTGCTGAAAAGCAAACGTGGCAGATGAACGAAAATAACAAATGCCATTACTGCAAACAAAGTTCATAATCATTCTTTTTTATCCAGTTGATTTATGTGTACTAATAATGTTTACACCTGAGCTGCAGACTGCATTTCTCATTGTCGGACCATAAGCAATATAGCGAAACTGTTACTGTGTGTGGTTTAGCTCTGTGCCACCAGGTGGCTGCACCATGCAGACCATTCACATTTGCGCTTCTGCTCATCCCGTGAAACGACACGGTGAAACGGCCAGGCCCTGTCCCTTGCGCTTGCATTTACCCTAATACCGGACTCGAGAAGCGCTATTACGTTAGTAATCTTCCGGTGTAAAGTGACGGCCGCAAACGTGCAAATCCTGGCGCCGATCGGGTAGCGGCAGACCGATGAACTTCAGCCAATCCGCTCGTCGGCTGTCCTTGCAGAGGGACACGATGTCGCAGCATGACATATTGCCAGTCGCTACGTTTGCAGCCCACAACGCAACAAAGTCGAATCATAGTGCTTGCGAAACGATTGAGACCGACTCTGACCGCTGAGCTCTCGTCATCATGGAGCACGTTTTAACACAAGCAGACGACGCTTGCTGTGTGCCGGAAGTTCTTAAGCGTAGTGAAAAATTCTTCTTGCGCATTGTCTTTCTGTTACTTTCTTTTTATAGAAACAAATTAACTAACATTCCAACTATCACTAACCTCATTTGTTCACCATAAAGATGGTAAAGTTATCGATGACGCGCCCTGGGCATCCAATAGGCTAGCCGGCCCTACTGACGTCAATTGGGTGATTTACGTCTTATGGATAGGGGCGGCTGAATATTCCGCCGAGCAGTGTGCTACGATCGGCAGCGATGTACATTTTTTAAACCTTATACTAAATTACACGCTTTACGCGGAGCACATAGATGCATCAATTAATGATGAAAAGGACCTACTCTAACGACTGAGTACGTTTGTACAAAATCGTTTCAGGGTGCCTTTAAGAATGACGAAGCATCGCACAGATACAAATAATTACAACAGACGAAGAACGCGAACTTACCGACACATGTGCGATCGGCGAAACAACTCAAGAAACAAAAAGGGAGACGTACCTCCCCCCTTTTTTGTTCATAATTTTAGAGCGCAGCACTTAGGCGCCCGTTCCTGCGTTGGCGTTGGCGTAACCGAGCGAACGAGCACTGCGAAGGACAAAAGAGCGAACGCGGAGCGCAGCGGGGCATGAAAGACGGCGATAGCGAAGAGAGCGGGAGGAGCAAAGCGGATGAGGAGGGTATAGCGAAAGCGTGAGAAGAAGAGAGTAGAAGAAAAGACGGGCTCTGCGGCGACGACCGCTACGAGATGGCGCCAGAGAAGGGTGCCGTCGTTTGTTCACCGACGGCATGCGGAGAGTGCGTCCACCGATACCATATGTAGAAACAAAGCGCTGTATGAGCGGAGGTCTGTCTGTGGCGGCTGCTGTCAGTCGCGCCCACGCGTTACCCACGCGCTGCATCTCGCGATCTCCCGATTAGCGGACTAGTCGGGCCACACTTCGCTCCGTTTGCAGTGTTCCGCACGAGACAGATTGTCAGCGCCAGTGAATAATTGCGAAAACACCTGTAGATTTCGCATTAGGGAATATCGTAATCGTCGGGGAATTGTTTACTCTAGAAAGAAACGGTACAACCTGGGCCAGTGCCGAAATGGGTACAATGTCTCACATCGCCTTCGTAGCGTTCAGCTACGAGAAAATGACTGGGAAATGAGAGCCAACCACGAAGGCAGGGGTGCAGCTTAACCCAGCGTCCCAAAGCATTATCTGCCACGAGGCGAGAATGGGACAAACTGACACGCTTCCACTCGTAACGCAAGGACGAAAGTAATTAGAGTGGCCGAATGGAAGCTAGAGTGCACACGAGTGCTTCATTATACAGATCATTCCGTTCTAGAGGTGTTCGACTGCACTTGGCGTCGGCATGAGAGAAGCCAGCGTACTGTTTGAACATCGTGCTGTTGTGCCTGCGGTGTCAGGGGTTCGATTCAACCATATATGAAATACCAGCGTGCACACGAGTGCTTCATTATACAGATAATTCCGTTCTAGAGGCGCTCGACTGCATTTGGCGTCGGCATGAGAGAAGCCAGCGTACGGTTTGAACATCGCGCTGCTGTGCCTGCGGTGTCATGTGTTCGATCCATCCATATATGAAATACCAGATTACTCACGAGTGCTTCATTATACAGATCATTCCGCTCTAGAGGTGCTCGACGGCACTTGGCGTCGGCATGAGAGAAGCCAGCGTTCGGTTTGAACATCGTACTGCTGTGCCCATGAGAGAAAGATTGCCTAACGAATTCTGTGTTAGCTATTGGATCCGCAGAAAACACGCAAAAGCCTGCGCGTTATCGTTCATAACCACCACAGTCGCTCTGGTGACCTTTGTATTCTTCTGACAAATACTTCTTCATTATATATGATTAACGAGAAAACCAAAAAGTCTTCATAAACCGCTTCGGTAGCAGCGAAAGCCTCTTATCTCATCATCTCTCATTCAAAGCCCTTAAAGAGCACAAACGCAATGTTGAGGGTAGTATTTGGCAAGAACGCGCTTTTTTTTAGTGCCGGAAAGAACCATAACGTTGACGCCAACCCTCATTTGTAAGAAAAATCGCATTACGTGAGGTCACTGTGTAGATGTAATGCTGCTGTGATAATTGGAGTGACCAAAGTTGACGTCAAGAATGATTTATTGAAAAGCGGCAGATGCCAGTTGGCCCCTGGGGCACATACACACCCAGTGGCACACACTCAGCGACCTCATGGATACGTACCCAGCGGTATGTATTTTACACATTTTAACGCGACAGCGTTAAGGAGCTCGTGTCGCAGAAAAAAGCTGTTGTCGTCGGCGTCTGTGTCGGCGGCGTTGGCCGTGAGCGATAAATCCCGGGAGGCACTTCATAAATAAAAAACAACTTGCAAGATGGGCTGGGTGGGAATCGAACAAGGGACTCCGGAGTGTGAGGCGGAGACGCTACCACTCAGCCACGAGTTTCTTTATTATTATTACCGGCTTGGCAAAAGAAAGTACAATGTGAATATTACATGACCATAAAAAAGAACTAGTCAATGCCGGGCCAGTGTGGTGTATTTATAAAGGAAGAACATTGACTCAGAGTGAAGGAAAAGAACAAGGGAGCTTACAAGCAAGTATGCGGCCTGTAGGGTGAGCAACACAGCAACAAAGAACGTCAAGCGGAAAGTCAGGGAGGCTGCAATAATCTCATGGGTGGCGGCAATGGAAAAGAAACCTGACATGAGTAACTACTTAAGAGGAAGAAACGAAATCAGGAAAGAAACAACTTATGATAACTCAAAGGGAAGCTCATTAATTTTGGAAGCGAGATCGGGATACCCTAGAACACGCACCTATACAGCGAAATATAAGAAGGAAGAAGAAGCATGTGCTTGCTGCGGTAAAGCTAGGGAAACGATGGAGCATGTTTTATTGGAACGTGAAGATACCTGCCCAGCGGTCGATTTAGACACCACTGGCCTCCTTGAAGCCCTTGCGTTCAGCGAGAGCAGGGGGAAAGTAAATATGTCCGCAGTAAAGATTAGTAAGAGGCGATTGGAAGATTTGTGGAAGAAGGGAAAAGACAAAAAACGGAGACGTACAAAAACAAAGTTCACAATAAGGGGTCAGAAAATTTGGTTATAAATTCATCGTGGGGTTTTTCTTTATTTTCCTTTTCTTTTTGTTTTTTAACCTAGGTAGGGCATTAGGCAGTATAATAGCAAGAGCTTGGTGGCGCAACCCATCGCCCCGTTCCAAAGGGGACGCTCATAATGTCCATCCATCCATGCATCGCTGACGCGTTGCTGGCGCCTTACCAAGGACGCCCGGTGCCTTTAAAGAGACGCGGGAGTGCATTTAGCTGCAAAAAGCGCCCAAACCAAAGTCATTCGCACCAGGTGCCTCACGACACCAGGTGCTTCACGCAGGGTATGATGAGACTGGTCTAGCTGGTGTTGCAGCTCGTACCCGCCGTGGTTGCTTAGTGGCTATGGTGCTGGGCTGCTAAGCACGAGGTAGCGGGATGGAATCCCGGCGACGGCGACCGCATTTCGTTGGGGGTGGTATGCACCCGTGTTCTTATGTTTAGGCGCACCTTAAAGAACCCCTGGCGGTCCAACTTATTCTGCAGTCCCCCAGTACGGCGTGCCTCATAATCAGATCGTGTTTTGGGCACGTAAAAGCCCATAATTTAATTTTAATTTCCATGTCGTTCCGCGCAGTGCAACTTGTGTTGAGGCGGCATCACACGGAAGACGTCGGCCAGCAGCTTCTGCAGGTCCCTCTGAAGCTTGGGTGTCGGGTCTCTTGCGACGCCGGCGTACGTGTGAACATCACTCAATAGCAAGCACATTTTTTCGATGTATTTACTCCTGTCTAGATGGACGATAGCGTTCCAAAGCACGACAATATCCCGATTCTCCTGCAGCCTCTCGACGGCATCACGTTCTTGCTTGCACAAGGTGTCCACTGTGGGTTGGGCGCACAACTTCGACAATACGTTTACAACGCGCGTATGCGAGTCTCGTCACGGCGGGATCGGTCGACCAAGTTCACAGCGCGCTCAGCGGCACATATTATTTTCTTCGTGTCCGTGGCAGGTACCGTGTTGAAGTTGAGACCGATATTTAGAACTGCCATCTCGTAGCCGTCAGGCTGGTATGAGGACAAGCTGTACACAGGGTTTTTTTGGGGCATTTGGCGGGCATGTTGTACGGTACTACTTCAGCCTTTCGAATTTTCTGTCGTGGCATTGCTCATCTTACCTAGCACGAAGATTGGCTTGAAAATTTGCAAGCAGTTGTATGCATGCCACCTCTTCTGTGCAGTGAGCCTCGAGACGCCGTCGAGAAAAAGAACGCGTCTGCTCCTGAGACAGCTTTCTTGTCGCCTCAGCAAAACTACCTGGTTTGATCAGCAAACTAATAACTCGGAGTTATACTCTATAGACCCATGTATAAACTTATCAATGCCGGAAAATCTAAGAGACAACAGAAAATTTGAAACATTGGTACACCGCCTGCGTCTTGGTACTGCATTTACAAAACACTTCTCGTACAGGATAAAACGTGTCTCTAGTCCGCAGTGTTCTTGTGGCCATTCAGACGAAGATGTGCATCATCTTCTTCTCGAGCGCACGAAATACGATACACAAAGAACGGTACTGCAAGCTAATTTGTTTATATTAGACAGAAGACCATTCACTCTAAAAAAGATACTTGGCCCATGGCCAACTGCGGGCCTTCAACAAAGAGCGTTTCTTGCTCTGAAAAAGTCTTTAGAGGACACCAACATTTTGGGAAAATATTAGGTATCAGATGATCCGAATACGCTAAATGAGTAACACAAACGTTGTTCGTGGTTCACAATTGGTTTATGTGGTAATCGCAACTTTTAGGCAATATGTATAATCCTGTTCTGTACTTGCAGTGCATTACATGTGTTGTGTGTTTTGGCTGTTCAAAACATCTGGCTTTATATAAGCGTATATGAGTCAAAACAGTCATTGTCTTCCAAACTAAACAAGCTTTGCCTTTCGTACATGTAAACTGCAGTTGAATCTGCATAATTTTTTAATGCGATTAGAATTCCTTGCGAACCAAACCCAGTTTGCGGAAGTCGGTCCGTTTGTCCACGCCATCCGTTTTACCACCAACTTGGGTTGTTGGATAGTCCGTGGTAAAATGGGCTGCTGAGCTGAGGCAACCGGTTTCGAAACCAACCGTCGGACCAACTTAAATCACTGGGTATTTGGCACTAGGGTGACTGGGTAGTCCACGAAATAATGACCTGCTGCGCTGAGGGAACCGGGTTCAAAACCAACCCTCGAGCCAACTTGGGTGACTGGGTAGTCCATGAAATAATGTCCTGCTACGCTGAGGGAACCGGGTTCAAAACCAACCGTCGAGCCAACTTGGGTCACTGGGTAATCCATGAAATAATCACCTGTTGTGCTGAGGTAGCCGGGTTCGAAACCAACCGTCGAGTCACTGGGTAGTCCATGAAATAATGACATGCTGCGCTGAGGGAACCGGCTTCAAAACCAACCCTCGAGCCAACTTGGGTCACTGGGTAATCCATGAAATAATCACCTGTTGTGCTGAGGGAGCCGGGTTCGAAACCAACCGTCGAGTCACTGGGTAGTCCATGAAATAATGACATGCTGCGCTGAGGGAACCGGCTTCAAGACCAACCGTCGAGCCAACTTGGGTCACTGGGTAATCCATGAAATAATGCTCTGCTGTACTGAGGGAGCCGGGTTCGAAACCAACCGTCGGACCAACTTAGGTCACTGGGTATTCGGTTTGTGCTACTCCTCAATGAACCTTTCTCACGCCAACTTTGGTCATGGCGTACGGGCCGTCCATCAGTGAACCTTTGTTCGCGGGAAAGTCGGGGGGGGGGGGGGGCTGCGTCTGTGAAAGCGATGTTCCAACTCGACAACGCACTCTACCTGGGTCTCCTAAGCTACAGCTTGCCTGTACTGGGTAGGCTATGCATAGGACTAACATCCGTGCCCTCCAGTGAGTGTAAGCCCATGCTCTAAGAAGAACACGTCTTGGTCCTTCCAGGTGTGCATCCACGACAGCAACAATTATCCATCGCGCCACGATCCTCCCACCATTAGATTCACTGCGTATATTCAAGTAGACAGCTTTAGAATGCACATCAAGCACTTCGCCCGACTTCACCTCGCCTCCATTCCTGCGGCAAGACCACGTTCAGGATTTAGCAGAATTATTTCTGTCAACCGGGGAACATTGCCATCGAAAGTTAGGCCTGTAGAAAGGCCATCTCTACCGCTACACGTGGTGCCTGCACCCGCTTCAAACAATTCTCTACATTCTTAGCTGGCATCGGAAAGAAAGCGTAGACGTCATCTTTCTCCCTCAAACAAACCGTACTTTCGTTCCGGCATTGAAAGCACAGTGGACGCCTCCGCATTCACACGGATCGTTCCGTTTCCTCCTAAAAGCTCAGCTGATGTAGCGGCGTAGTTGCTGTGAAATCTATCGTTATCCACTTCAAGACGCCTCATATTGCGTCATCGATGGCTGCCAAACTTGCAGCTATGTTCGCTGCTCTGGCGTTCATTGTTCAGGGATCCTTAGAGTTACGGCCAATCTTCTCTGACTCGAAGGCAGCTCTCCAGTGTCTTCTGTCACCGTTCCATCACCGACCTAAAACAAACAGCTAGTCGCAGACATCCGACTACTTCACCACCACGCAACCGACAAGGGACGCAACATTTTCTACCAGGGAATACCGGGTCACTGCGAAACTTCTGGTAACGACAGTGTGGATGAAGCTGCCCGATGAGCTTCGCGATGGCGTCAACTGTACATCAATGTACCACTGTCGAGTTCAGATGCTTACACTATGTCAGCGGGCGCGAGCTACACTGGTTCAGTGGAACTCAAACGAATTTTCCAACGCACGACTCCACAGTTTAGATCCACGCCTGGAACTCTGTCTTCCACCAGAGATACCACGAGCTCACGAAACGCTTCTGTGTCGCCTGTGCCTCGGCGTGGTATCCACGAATGTCCACTCGTTCCGCGTTGGGACGGCACACAGTCCTGCTTGCGACAACTGTGGCTGCGAAGAGACGATCAAACACCTCCTCTGTGATTGTCCCCACTACACTGCGGTAATGAAAGCGTTCTCCACCGTGCCTGACAAACTGCCCCTTCACAGAGGAGAGAGTCCGAGGACGCTGGTCTGGACAAGGTTCAAATTAGCACAGGGCTCTAAACGCATAGCTCCGATACGCAAGAACTTGTAGCTTGATTGGCCGACTCTGAAAACTGAATCGCGCTGCATTGCGGTAGCGTGTGCATTTTCTTCTCTATTTAAGACCCTTTTCATGCTTACAAACAGGCCTCCCCAAAGAACTTACGGTTAAGCCCACCAGAACGGCACAATTTATAATAGCCTATAAATGTACAGAACCCTCAAGCTGGCATCAGCTTTGCTGTGAAGTTGGAATGTTCTGCAAGTGAATTTTATTGTTCAGTGCAACAAAAAAAAAGCCCGTACGTGAGATCGACACATGCCGCACTTTCTTTATATCTGAACTCATCAAGAATGTGGGCCTACAGTAAACTATGCGCAATATACTTCCCTTTTCTTGCCTAACTCGACTGTCAGAAATGCATGACCGAATGTTTTCTGGGGTAATGAATGCACTGCTGCCACAGCGTGGACAAAAAAAGGCCGCAGCTCTCAGGCGCCCGTTCCTGGATTGAGCGTCTGCGTCCCTCGGCGTAACTGCGCGAACGCGCGATCAGTGGCAGAGCAGTGGCGAGAGCAGTGGCGATCAGTGGCGAACTTCACGGCGGCGTTGCCACTAGTCTTTTCCTATCTTCCCGGGTTTGGCATGGCTCTCAGTTTGTCGCTGATATATATATATATATATATATATATATATATATATATATATATATATAAAAATTCCAGTACGATTGACTGGTATCGCACATATTGCAAATCG
This sequence comes from Dermacentor andersoni, assembly GCF_023375885.2. Lineage (NCBI taxonomy): Eukaryota > Metazoa > Arthropoda > Arachnida > Ixodida > Ixodidae > Dermacentor > Dermacentor andersoni. Next base: position 123,464,897 of record NC_092820.1, read on the forward strand.
GCTTTCGATGTAATGCAAACTGAGGTGGCCCGGAGCGGCAGGTGATGTATACGTACTCGCGAACGTGAGCACACAAGCACGCCGTCGACCCGTCGTCGTCATGCCGTGGTCGTAATTTCATCGCCTACATTATGTTGCTATCATTCATTCGTTTCGCCCGCCGTGGTTGCTTAGTTGCTATGCGTTGGGCTGCTGAAAACGAGGTCGCGGGATCAAATCCCGACCGCGGCGGCCGCATTTAGAGGGGGGGCGAAATGCAAAAACACTCGTGTGCTTACTTAAGGTGCACGTTAAAGAACCTCTGGTGGTCGAAATGATTCCGGGGTTCCTCACTGCGGCGTTCCTCATAATCAGATTGTGGTTTTGGCACGTAAAACCCCATTATTTGATCAAATAATTCTTTTCATGCAGCCGTCATCGTTCCGCAGCCTTCACTCTGTCGTTACTGCGTTGTCGCTTCGTCGTGATCTCGCCTCCGTTGTCAGCCAGTCATCATCATTGTGTCGTCATTATGCCGCTGTCATCACTCCATCACCGTCGTATACAGTCGTCTTCATTACGCCGCCGTAATCATGCCGTCGTCATCATGTTTCGATTCTTCGTTGCGTCGTCGTCATGCGCTCGTGGTCATACCGTAGTCGTAATGCCCCCACGATCGTTCCATCATCATTCCAGCCTCGTCATCCCACTGTCGTCACGCTGCCGTCATCATTTCATCGTCGTCATGCCGCTGTCGTCGTCATTTTCATCACTTCTTCGTCTTCATGCCATCGTCATCTTACAGTAACTTTTACGGTTTTAGCGCACGAAAAGGGACGGGAGACAGAAGTACAACGCGGACACAGCGCTGTGTCCGCGTCGCACTTCTTCTGTCTCTAGTCCCTTTTCGTGCGCTAAAACCGTAAAAGTTATGGAATACCAACATGCCCAAACTTACGCTCTTTCATCTTAAAGTCGTCGTGCCGTCCCGGCCGTTCCATTGTCGACATTCTATCGTAGTCATTGCACTGCCGGCATCCCATTGTCACGACAACGGCTTCATTTCGTCGTCGTCGTCGTGCCTGCGTGTTGGTTCCATCGTCGTCAACCCACCGTCGCCATTGCGGTGTGGACGTCTCATTGTCGTCAACTGCGTCGTCGGCATACATTCGTGGTCATACCGTCGTCATGATCTTGTGGTAGTTTCACCGTTCTCGTAATCACGACCTCCGTCGTCATTTCACTGTTATCGTACCGTCGCCATCATGCCTTCATCCTTCTGCTATCGTACTCATTTCGTCCATATACAGTACTCGTCCTGTCTAACGAAGTTACCACCGAATTCTACTGCACACTCCTTAATGATGCCCATAAGATTGTCGTTTATTGCTTCAACTCCAAGGTCCTCTTCCTGAGTTTAAACCGAATACCTGTTCTGTAGCTTTATCCGGAATTCCTCTGTTATCCCTCTTACCGCTAACTCATTGATCGGCTTCTTATATACCAGTTTCTTCTGTTCCCTCCTCAAGTCTAGGCTAATTCGAGTTCTTACCATCCTATGGTCACTACAGCGCACCTTGCCGAGCGCGTCACAGTAGGGTCCTCATGATTGTCCTTCCCTGAATTCTCCCATGCCGAAGCTGGAGGATCGCGTGGCACATACGTAACGGCTTTATATGCATACGTAACAGATTTAAAGCGAGGCTTTCTTTGCCTCTTCCTTCGACTTTTGCACTGCTGCTGCTGTTGTATTGCACGCAGCGTCGGGAGGTAGCTGAGAAGGTGTACAATGCACATAGCCGGAGCAACGGAGAGGTGTCTACGAGATCTTTTCAACGAGAACTCCGTAACCGTTGCCACAATGCCCTCTGTAGCTACCGGGCCGTTGCCACAACGCCCGATGGAGCTACTTGACCGTTACCACAATGCCTTCTGGAACTTCCTGGGCGTCGACACAATGTCGGACGGTTGTGATTTTGTGTGGGACCCAAGCTAAAGCATTGCAGAAGCTGCAGCGTTTACCTTCACGCGCAACAACCCAGAGGGGAGGTGTCAGGGTAGAAAGAGGAGAAAGAGAATGCGTAAAGCCAACGCCATGCCGAAATGAGTGAATAATAGCTTTGCTACTTTTCGCTCGCCGCAGCGTGCATACATGGGAGGATCACGTGAGAAGAGAAAGGCGCCATGAATAAACATATGCTTAATTTCTCGGTCTCGTCAATAAAATAGAAAAAAGAAAAAAAAAACGCTGCTATAGCCATCGCAACCAGTCGAAGACAAACTGTAAACATTCAATTCAAGGTGCGCTACGGCACGTTCCCGCTATTTTTGAAAAATAAGAGCCGTACAACGTTCGTCCATTCGGACAACTGACGCAGGGCGCGCGTCAAATGCGAAGCCGCATTTAAATACATCAGAGTCAAAACCCTCTTTGCAAACAGCATGACGTCACTGAAAGTGCCCCTCCCATCTGCGCCGCTCCTCCGAAGTGGGCGCTGGTTGAAAAAAAAAAAGAAAAATGTTGCACCACCACGACGAACGTCGGGAAAAAACGAATGCACCAGGAGTCATCAGAAAGAAAGCGAGAGAAAGAGAGAGAGCGAATTGGATGCAAATAATGGAAACGATAAAGACCACGAAGATTTACAAGAATGAGAAGGAAGAAATTAGAATGGAAAATCTGTACGATAACACAAAGGGCAGTGCCCTGCTATTTGAGGCTCGATCGGGTGGCCGAAGGGCACAAATCTACCGGAGCAAATATTCGCAACAAGATGAGGCGTGTGTGTGCTGCAGCGAAAATCCGGATACCACTCAACGCATCGTGATGGAATGAGAAGGAATTCACCCAGAGATAATCGTAGATAACGTACACCTTCCAGAATCGCTTGGGTTTAAAGTGGATGGAAGCATCATCCGGTAAGCAGTCGAGATAAGCAAGAGACGTTTAGAGCAATGGTGGAAAAAAAAAATAAAGCATTGAAGAGATTGATACGACCGGATCCCTTACAGGCATACATAGCGATAAAAGGTGGATAGAGAAGATTTGAGAAGGAAAAAGGTTATGGAGATGCATAAAAAAAATGCTAGAATGAAACACATGTACAGTTAGTACACCCGCTTAAACCAAGCAGGCTGGGTGACTATTTGTCACCGCTCCGTCTCGAAAGCGATGCCAATAAATCGTCATCGTTCAGCCGGCCGCATCTCTCTGTATGGCAGCGATGCTTGTATCCAAATTGCCTCGATCACAATTTCTGCATCAAGATATTTCGCGAATTGACAGAATCTGCGAATTGTGCTCTGAAATTAACCATCCTCGATATACTAGCACAACCACGTAGGCTTGTTGCCAAGCGCAAGGCGCCTTAAAGTCAGCATATGACGATTTTGTCAGAAATTACTCTTCCATAGATGAAACCGCCACAAAAATGTCATTATTTTTTTGAAACCGATTTTATTACCACAGAAGATGGACATTTTCCCGGTGCCGAAACGACACTTTGCTTACAGGGACACTAAAGCGAAACAATAAATCAGTTTAGACTAATGAAGCATTGTTTGAGAACCCTGCAGGCAGCCATTTCAAAAAGATAGTTTGATTGTTAGATGAGAAAATGAAGGTCCAAGTATCAGTATTTGAATTTCTCACCGAAACCCCAGCGCCGGTACGTTAGCATGACGTCAGGGATTCCAAAGTATGTTTACGCATTTGGGCCGCGTTGGCTGCATAAAGGTTCCCGGAACTTGCCAAGTTTAATATTTGGTCCCTTTAGAACACAATGTAGTGAATCTGTACCGCTATAAATAATTAGTAGGCCCTAGAAGATGCCATCAAAATCCAAGACGTCACATCCCCCAGGTGCGGGAACTTAAGTAGGCGTAGCCACCCGTATTTCGTTCTTGCACTTTTTCTGGCTTACCAAACGTCTTATCGTTGTAAGAGTGGTGTTTTTGGTGTGGTAGAACGGTAATTTACTGATGCAGAAGAAATCATTTTTCACTTTAGTGTCCCTTTAAATACTGGTCTTCGGAAAAAAAATGCATTGCATTGACGCGAAGGTACTTTGTTTGCGTACACTTACTGCAATTGTTAAACGATATAAAAGATTAACTTCGTCTACAACTATCAGCCATACCCAGTGATGGCGCCTAAATTCCCATGGGGGCGAAATGCAAGAACAGTCTTTACCGTGCTTTAGGCGCACGGTGAAAAACCTCCAAGGGTTCAAGATTAATTCTGAGATCAAGCCACTCTGCTCATTAGAGATGTTAAACCCCACATTATAAATAACTTTACCTATTAGTCCTCGCAATGCGAATGCACGAAGCGTATACAAATAATACATATTTCCTTGCGCGTTAACTTCGCTGTGCCTGAGGCCTCCCGTTGTTGGTTTCAACTTTAGGACATCCACTTTTGCCTGCTTGCGCGCATCATCACAGCATATATTTCGCATCGTAAAGGTTAGCATAAAAACAAGAAAGAAAGGCGAGCTTTCTGCTTTTTTTTTCTTCCCCCCCCCCCCCCCCCGCTCGGCCGGCGCTGCGCATGCGCGGACGTCTTTCATCGCCCGCAGCGCTCCGCATTCGCTCTTTCATTTTTCGCCGTGTTCGTTCCCTCGGTTACGCCGAGGGACAACGCCGACGCTCGCCGCGGGAACGGGCGCCTATGACCTGCGCCCTGTAAAAGAAAACGCCTACACATGGCACACAAGGGCACCAAGCACTGAGCGAATGCACCCTGCCGAGAGCTTGCGGAGGTGGCGTTTTGCCAACCAAGAGCCACTGCACGTGCGCCGGTGACGTCATGCTATGACGGCGCCGGCGCTGTGTGACGTACCCAAGGCGAGGTCTATAGGCAAGCGGCCGTCCATCAAACCAACACTTCACCTACGATGCGATGCGCCGTGTGAGGGAATGACAGCGATTACGTTTTCGCGGGCTACGAACAACTGCACACAACAACGCCTCGAGCAAACATGTCTCACTCTGAACGCTGTGTACTACGTAGAAAAACAAAGGTAGTGCACGCAAGGTAGCATTTAACGACGCATCACTGCCAAATATTGTGAATATAATTTTTTTTAAGTTGGCTTGGAGTGTCCATGTAGTTGCTATCGTAATAAAGATGGGCGGGTCCCACGCAGTGTGCTAATCGGCGTAAGTGAAGATTTGTATGCTGTTTACTTTTATTGACAATAATTAGGAGTGATGTTGGTGGCGAATGTGTAATTTCTTCAGCGTTTAGTACGAGAGGGGCGAGTTGATGGTAAACGTTACCTTGCGTGCGCCACTGCAGTTTGTCTGCGTAGTCCACGGAACACACAGGGAGACGTGTTTGCTTGAGGTGTTTTTGTGCGACATTGTTCATAATCTCTGAGAGGATTGAGCGTTATCATTGCCTCAAATGGCTCATAGCATCGTGGCAGAAGTGTCAAACCTTAATTGAATTATGGGGCTGTACGTAATTCCATGAACTACTATAATTGTATGTATCCATTGTACGCATACATTCGCGGTATGCGCCACGTTCCGCTGCGTAGCGAGAGTGATCCTGTTCCGCGCGACACTTCTTTCCGGCCTGGGTGCCCTCGACGCTGAGTACACACTTTGGAGCCATTTTGATGGCGCGTTCACGTGCTCTTTCTGCGTACATGGGCAGCTCGCTGTTTAGACGGCAGCTCCAAGCGCTTTCTTCGGGCTATGGACGACTGTAATGTTTACACTATCATAGTCCAGTACGCGCCCCTCGACAGTTCACCACCCGCGTTTTTGTCACATAGCAAATCAAGCACAGCACGCGCCATACGCACAAACTGCGAAACGCTGCCGTGTCAGCGCCGGCCGGGATTCTCGGAGGCGAGCGCCATCTGGTTGTGTTGCAAGAAACCCAGCGGCGCGCACGAGCAAGACCACAGCAGCAGCAGCAGCAGCAGCAGCAGCAGCGCCCGAAAAGTCGGGAAAAGAGGCGAAGTAAGCTTCACATTAAAAAGCTACACTGTAGAACATCGTCGGAAAGCTTCACCTACATCAAGTCCCACAAGTGCGTAGGATCTGCCTAATGTCTTTTTTTTCTCTTGCATTTTTGCTACGCGGCACATTTCCACTGGCGGTGTCGCGTGCTAATTGTTGCGTTCTTCTCGTTTCGCGCAGCGCACGATTTTGAGCGCTGTGCACGGGAACACCTGGCTGGCGGTACAAGTCAGCGCCGCGCGAGCACTGAGGCAGACGCAAGCGGATCAACGAGCACGATCGCGCACTGGAACCTGGCAGAAAACGGCAGATAGTTTCGTTTTCTGCGCACGCGACCACACGACGTGGGAACATGCAGACGAAAACTTAACTACGTCTCTATTTGTAAGGCACAGAGTAAAACTGAGACTCGCAGACGCAGATATTCGGTTTGTAGGTTTTATCATTGCTTTAAACTTTAAATCGTCTATAGGGATGCAACAGATCGAACAAATAACTGCTCTAGCCTTGAATAATTCTCGAGGTCACGCGTCATGGTGAATGCCGGTTCAGCAACGCGAATTACGCAAGCTCACTTGTGCGTTTGACCTCGAGTCTGTGGCTGAGAGCCCTGCTCCCTTCGGAAGACGTGTGCGATGGCGTTACGGGCCCCGTGTCGCAGAAAACCCAGTGTCGGCGTCGGCGTCCGGCGTCGCCGTGAGCGAAAATTTGCTCATATATTTAGGTACCTGTATATGCAAAGCCTTGCTATATGACATGACTTCATCATCATCATCATCAGCCTGATTACGCCCACTGCAGGGCAAAGGCCTCTCCCATACTTCTCCAACTACCCCGGTCATGTACTAATTGTGGCCATGTTGACCCTCCAAACTTCCTAATCTCATCTGCCCACCTAACTTTCTGTCGCCCCCTGCTACGCTTCCCTTCCCTCGGAATCCAGTCCGTAACCCTTAATGACCATCGGTTATCTTCCCTCCTCATTACATGTCCTGCCCATGCCCATTTCTTTTTCTTGATTTCAACTAAGATGTCATTAACGCGCGTTTGTTCCCTCACCCAATCTGCTCTTTTCTTATCCCTTAACGTTACACCTATCATTTTTCTTTCCATAGCTCGTTGCGTCGTCCTCAATTTAAGTAGAACCCTTTTCGTAAGCCTCCAGGTTTCTGCCCCGTACGTGAGTACTGGTAAGACACAGCTGTTATACACTTTTCTCTTGAGGGATAATGGCAACCTGCTGTTCATGATCTGCGAATGCCTGCCAAACGCACCCCAGCCCATTCTTATTCTTCTGATTATTTCACTCTCATGATCTGGATCAGCAGTCACTACCTGTCCTAAGTAGATGTATTCTCTTACCACTTCCAGTGCCTCGCTACCTATCGTAAACTGCTGTTCCCTTCCGAGACTGTTAAACATTACTTTAGTTTTCTGCAGATTCATTTTTAGTCCCACCCTTCTGCTCTGCCTCTCCAGATCAGTGAGCATGCATTGCAGTTGGCCCCCTGAGTTACTAAGCAAGGCAATATCATCAGCGAAGCGCAAGTTACTAAGGTATTCTCCATTTACTCTTATCCCCAATTCTTCCCAATCCAGGTCTCTGAATACCTCCTGTAAACACGCTGTGAATAGCATTGGAGAGATCGTATCTCCCTGCCTGACGCCTTTCTTTATTGGGATTTTGTTGCTTTCTTTATGGAGGAGTACAGTGGCTGTGGAGCCGCTATAGATATCTTTCAGTATTTTTACATACGGCTCGTCTACACCCTGATTCCGCAATGCCTCCATGACTGCTGAGGTTTCGACTGAATCAAACGCTTTCTCGTAATCAATGAAAGCTATATATAATGGTTGGTTATATTCCGCACATTTCTCTATCACCTCATTGATAGTGTGAATATGATCTATTGTTGAGTAGCCTTTACGGAATCTTGCCTGGTCCTTTGGTTGACGGAAGTCTAAGGTGTTCCGGATTCTATTTGCAATTACCTTAGTAAATACTTTGTAGGCAACGGACAGTAAGCTGATCGGTCTATAATTTTTCAAGTCTTTGGCGTCGCCTTTCTTATGGATTAGGATTATGTTAGCGTTCTTCCAAGATTCCGGTACGCTCGAGGTCTTGAGGCATTGTGTATACAGGGTGGCCAGTTTTTCTAGAACTATCTGCCCACCATCCTTCAGCAAATCTGCTGTTACCTGATCCTCCCCAGCGGCCTTCCCCCTTTGTATAGCTCCCAAGGCTTTCTTTACTTCTTCCGGCGTTACTTCTGGGATATCGAATTCCTCTAGATTATTCTCTCTTCCATTATCATCGTGGGTGCCACTCGTACTGTATAAATCTCTATAGAACTCCTCAGCCACTTGAACTATCTCATCCATATTAGTAATGATATTGCCGGCTTTGTCTCTTAGCGCATACATCTGATTCTTGCCAATTCCTAGTTTCTTCTTCACTGCTTTTAGGCTTCCTCCGTTCCTGAGAGCTTGTTCAATTCTATCCATGTTATACTTCCTTATGTCAGCTGTCTTACGCTTGTTGATTAACTTCGAAAGTTCTGCCAGTTCTATTCTAGCTGTAGGGTTAGAGGCTTTCATACATTGGCGTTTCTTGATCAGATCTTTCGTCTCCTGCGTTAGCTTACTGGTATCCTGTCTAACGGAGTTACCACCGACTTCTATTGCACACTCCTTAATGATGCCCACAAGATTGTCGTTCATTGCTTCAACACTAAGATCCTCTTCGTGACTTAAGGCCGAATACCTGTTCTGTAGCTTGATCTGGAATTCCCCTATTTTCTCTCTTAGCGCTAACTCATTGATCGGCTTCTTATGTACCAGTTTCCTCCGTTCCCTCCTCAGGTCTAGGCTAATTCGAGTTCTTACCATCCTGTGGTCACTGCAGCACACCTTACCGAGCACGTCCACATCTTGTATGATGCCAGGGTTAGCGCAGAGTATGAAATCTATTTCATTTCTAGTCTCGCCGTTCGGGCTCCTCCATGTCCACTTTCGGTTATTCCGCTTGCGGAAGAAGGTATTCATTATCCTCATATGATTCTGTTCTGCAAACTCTACTAATACCTCCCCCCTGCTATTCCTAGTGCCTATGCCATATTCCCCCACTGCCTTGTCTCCAGCATGCTTCTTGCCTACCTTGGCATTGAAATCGCCCATCAGTATAGTGTATTTTGTTTTCACTCTACCCATCGCCTATTCCACGTCTTCGTAGAAGCTTTCGACTTCCTGGTCATCATGACTGGATGTAGGGGCGTAGACATGTACAACCTTCATTTTGTACCTCTTATTAAGTTTCACAACAAGACATGCCACCCTCTCGTTAATGCTATAGAGTTCCTGTATGTTACCAGCTATATTCTTATCAGGAATCAGGAATTAATCAGGAATCCGACTCCTAGTTCTCGTCTCTCCGCTAAGCCCCGGTAGCACAGGACGTGCCCGCTCCTTAACACTGTATATGCTTCTTTTGGCCTCCTAACTTCGCTGAGCCCTATTATATCCCATTTACTGCCCTCTAATTCTTCCAATAGCACTGCTAGACTCGCCTCACTAGATAATGTTCTTGCGTTAAACGTTGCCAGGTTCATATTCCAATGGCGGCCTGTCCGGAGCCAGGGATTCTTAGCACCCTCTGCAGCGTCGCAGGTCTGACCGCCGCCGTGGTCAGTTGCTTCGCAGCTGCTGGGAACTGAGGGCCGGGGTTTGATTGTTGTGTTCATATAGGAGGTTGTGGCCAAGTGCTGCACCAGGGTGGCCAATCCTGCTCTGGTGAGGGAGTGTGTTGCCGGTTCTGGTCACCGGCATCAGGCCACACTCCAGGCCTCTTTATGCAATTTTATCAACACGCGGATTTTTTTTTTTTAATCCGGTGGAAAATTGCGCGGCACCGGGATTCGAACCACGGACCTCTTGCACGCGAGGCGGGTGTTCTACCTCTACGCCACCGCTGCACATGACTTACATGCGGAATAAATTGCTACACCTTTCTATCGGTGAGGTTGCTCATAACTTGTCTCGCGTTCTTGACAAAGTTATTCCTCGGAATTTCGAGAATGACAGGCGACAAACAAGTGCCACGAAACAAAACACTGACAGCGCATGCCTTTCATGTTAAATCTTCTCAGACTTCAACATTAAAAGTGCGAAGCAATAACAAAAACCTGGAAATGATATACCTTTCTTTGGCACGGCTGAGCACTACCTCCGGGATCGGTCCACACAAGAGGCCGCGTTTCTACTGCAGGAAGCTCGCTTCGCGCGTAACATACGCCGCCGGTGTTTCTCGGTAAACATCACGCTTACATAAGCTGCAGTTGCCGGGAAACGCGAGTAGCAGTCAGGGATCATTGAATGCTATCGCGTTCCGCTCTTATTAAAGGCGAAGCTTACGCGCCCTCCAATTCTTGGCGCAGCGCTGTAATACTTCGCAGACGCAACCGTATACACTGCCCTTGTTTAAATTGGCAAAACCGGGTGAGTTGCCCTACAAGCTGCATCTGACAGAAAACTCGGGCTGTGGTGGGCGAGAACGTCAACGAAATCGCAAGAGATACGAAGTACAAAGACGTCGCTCTGATAAGCGGGAGTACAAGTACGCCCGGCCGTGACGTATACGGGCGCATAGCTGTCTGGACGGTACGACCATCTTTCTCTATGGTACGAGCATCACATTCGAAGTATGCTACCACGTAATGAAAGTTAGCAACTTGAAGTATTGGCTTAGTCTTGTTTTCAATGCTCGGTTTTGCAAGTGGCGGCCAGATTTATACTAGGCATGCTTACTAGGACACACAAGCCGCGAGAAAATTTCGGACAACTATTTGTCTCCATTCAAATTACGACGACACGTTGTTACGCCATAGTCGTCGCAGATCATGCGGTAGTAAGACGCCGAACGCTATCCTGCGTCCACTATTGCACAGCTATTTCTACGTTGCAGAGCGAGTCTCCAGAAAGGAGCGTTAGGCATACGCTGTGAAATTTGTGGCGAGCATATATAAACCCAGGCATGCTTGTCTTTATTGCTTCTAAAACGCCAGCCATACAAACTGATAAACGAGTGCTAAATGTAGCGTAATGGGCAGCGGCACTTGGAGAGCAAGGCTCAGGAATTGCTGTCGTCACCTGGCTGCCCGGTGGAGTGTCCCGGTTGGTGCTCTTGCGAAGTCTGGCCGCTAGTACTGCCAGTAGAACGCTTCGCGGCGTCCCACTCTTCAACAGTCATAGTGCGCTGGGACTGTGGGTCCCTGAAGGGCGTCACTAGTTCGCGGCTGAACACGGAAGCTTGTTGCTTGTAGCGGCGGAGGTGCGCCTCGGAATCCTCAGACTCCTCCTCCATGGGCATAGGCTGGGGTGACTGACCACTCCCTGTGGACGAACCGAACGCCTGTCCACTAATGGTAGAAGCGGTGGTCCCTTCCTGTTGGCCCCTACCTTCTTCCCGAGAGGAAGGCCCGGAAAGGGCTCCGTGGCCGGACGTTCCTGCCTCCCCAGATGGCCCGGCCGTCGGGGAAGACATTTCTTTTTCAAGAACCCGGCCACGGGACGGTCCCGGCGAGTGTGGGTCTGAAGACGACGAAGTCCTGGGGTGCTGCTTGCTTTCCTGCTGGGAACTACGTAAACGAGGCGAAATGGACGTAGACGTGCCCTCCTGCTGCTGCTGGGCCTCGTCGCTGTCGGGTGCTCGGCCCAAGATCTCTGCCGGCGGCAAGGTCCAAGAAGCAGGCGATTTGCTTCCGTCAGGGCTTGTCGGCAACGACAGGGGTCCCGCGAAAGTCTCAGATCTGGGTAGGTCTTCTGCAGGCTCGGGCTGCGACGTTCTAGGTTCTTGGAACGAGGTGGTCCTGGACAAGACTCCAACCCCTCCTCCCGCGTTGCTGTCCGAAGGTGAGGAGACGCTGCTAGTCGTGGTGCTGCTGTCGGGACACAGCAGGACGGGCCTCCTCGCTATCGGTTTCCCGAGGGACTCACATGAGGACGCTTGGAGCGCGCTGCTGCCTTCGGCGAACGGCACCGGTGAGTCTTGGTGTGGCGATTCCTCGGGCCTCGGGTCCCCGGGTTGTCGAGCGCTACCATCGCTGCTGCTGGATGCGGAGCCTACTTCCATGCCTTCGCCTGCTGCCATGCCTTCGCCTTCACTCGGGGTATCCGGTCGGATCGCTGGAGCTTCCTCGCCCCCCTCTTCCTCGTCAGGAACGTTCGAGGGCGTGGACATATCGCTGTAGATACCCGAGCTAACATCGGGCGTGCTATTCGCGGCGAGCGACGGAGGCGACAAAGGTCGCGGCCTCGCCGAGCCGCTGGAAGACAAGTCAGAGTAGGAAAGTTCGGCATTCGCGCTCGGACGCTCTAGGGCGCACGCCTCCGCCAGAGCTCTCTCCGCCGGCGTCGGTCCATCTTCGGTGTCCGAGGACGTCGAGTGCCTGGGCTGCTTGGCTGCTGGAGAAACGGAGGTGGAGCTTGCACTTTGACGCTCTTCGTCCGGCGTCACGGGGTGCTTGCGACGACGTGACTTCAACGGCAAATCGAGCGGGCGTGTTGCGGCCCCCAGACCCCGCGACGTGGATGGCTGCGACGGAGATACGACCATCCTGCCCTCGTCGCTAGAGCGTTGCTCTGTTGTTTCTGCGTCCGATGACGATGACTCTGCCACTTGCTTGGTACGTGAAGGACCGGCAACGGCCGCTGACAGGGAAGTATCGGGAAGGTCTTCCATCTCGGCTTTGGTTTCAGCCGTCAGCTGTAAAGTTTCAGCGGAGTCTTTCTTCTCTGCCGTCGGCTGTGAAGTTTCAGCGGAGTCTTTCTTCTCTGCTGTCGGCTGTGAAGTTTCAGCGGAATCTTTCATCTCGGCTTCGGTCTCGACCGTCCGCTGTGAAGCTTCGACGGAGTCTTTCATCTCGGCTTCGGTCTCGACCGTCAGCTTTGAAGTTTCGGTGGAATCTTTCATCTCGGCTTCGGTCTCGACCGTCAAATTCGAAGTTTCGGCGGAATCTTTCATCTCGGCTTCGGTCTCGGCCGTCCGCGGTGAAGTTTCGGCGGAGTCTTTCATCTCGACTTCGGTCTCAGCCACTGGTTCGGAAGACTCAACGGACTCTTCCATATCTGCCTCGGTCGTGGCTGTGCCCGAAGTGCTCGAAGCGCCTGCGCCTCCAGGTATTCCTTCTTCGTCCGAAACGCATTCCATCTCGGCATCGTCTTCAGTCATGTCAGTGTCGTCCACTGGCTTCGGTGGACCTCCCGTATCCATGTTTGTCGGGATTTTTTCCGGCGAGACGACGTCCTCGTTCGTCACACGCTTTAGACGGTTGTCGCTTTGCTGGTGTCTGCTTAGGAACGCCTTCAGAGCGCACGCGAAGAAAAGTTCCCAGCTACCAACGTAAGGGCAACTGAAACGGAGCCTGCTTGTTTGCAGGGGCGTCCTATTGAAATAAATGACCGTCCGATATGCGCACCTCATGTATGCGCCATTGAGCATGCTCCACGTATAGATATCTAACTTTCGGATTTTGACAGTGCGAAAGCGACTGATTCCGAAAAAAAAAAAGTTTATCACTATATCTGATGTACCCGGCGCCTATTCAGCCATTTTCGTGGCGGCCGAAGGCATAGTTTGATAGTGGTTAGCTATCATACTTTCGCAACAAGTACAGCAAATTAAGTATGCACCAACTCTGACGCCAGCTCCTTTACGCGTGTTCGAGACAAAGCTTGCTTTGGAGGCCGTATACCCGCGAAACGCTTCTGTGTTAAAACAATGACGCAATATAACTGAGCGCAACGGTGTACGCCACCAGGTGGCGTTAACACACACACGCGCTAAATGAACACGCCGATCAACGGCTACACATCAGGAGGACGCACTGACAACGTGGCACATTTGATAGCCTCTGTCTGGGCTTGGAAGCGCACTGCAACCGTGTAGCTTGCGTTCGAATTGCGTTGCTTGAGTCGAAACGAGGCGCACATGTTACACGATGCGTGCGCTATCAACTGCATTTGTTCGTAACACGTGTTTTCCTGAAGTTTATGTCGCCACGTGACAACAACGCACAAAAGATACGTAGTACTCAGAACACGAATTGTTGGGCGCGCATGGCTCACAAGCCCACCCCGTCGTTCTAAGTTACAAACGGCATCAGAAAAGGAAGGGCGAAAATTCGTGTGCCCTGACACCGTTTGTAAGAACGGGACACAAGAAACAGCCTAACACGGGGGCGTAGCCGGGGAATGCGCACCGGGCACGTGCCCCCTTCCCGTTCCGAAATATTTCGGTGTAACAGGCATAAAAGGACGTGTAACAACACCCGCCTGCCCGCCGGAAGTGACTGAGTGACAACTCTATTAATCGAACGGATGAGGGAGGCTAAGTAAGCTACATAGATTTGGCCTACCTTACTCCTCACCGAATGATCAGAAGAATAAGAATGGGCTGGAGTGCGTTTGGCAGGCATTCTCAGATCATGAACAGCAGGTTGCCATTATCCCTCAAGAGAAAAGTGCATAACAGCTTCGTCTTAAGTACTCACGTACGGGGCAGAAACAGGCTTACAAAAAGTGTTCTACTTAAATTGAGGACGACGCAACGAGCTATGGAAAGAAGAATGATAGGTGTAACGTTAAGGGACAAGAAAAGAGCAGATTGGGTGAGCCAACAAACTCGAGTTAGTGACTTCTTAGTTGAAATCAAGAAAAAGAAATGGGCATGGACAGGACATGTAATGTGGAGGGAAGATAACCGATGGTCATTAAGGGTTACGGACTGGATTCCAAGGGAAGGGAAGCGTAGCAGGGGGCGGCAGAAAGTTAGGCGGGCAGATGAGATTAAGAAGTTTGCAGGGATAACATGGCCACAATTAGTACATGACCGGGGTAGTTGGAGAAGTATGGGAGAGGCCTTTGCCCTGCAGTGCGCGCAACCAGGCGCAACCCCTTCGAAAACGTGATTTCGTACTCCACAGGCGCAACAGTACCTTTCGACATGTTTCATTTCTAGTTTATGTGTGTCTCAAGCTTCAATGAGCCTTCCCTATACAGACATGCCTATGTCGCTTCACTCATCGTTGCTTCATACTGATGTGGAGGAACGCTGGGTTTATAATGGCTAAGCGTTCTTAGGCGGCTCATCCAGGAAATATGTACGTCATTAACGCGCAACACGGGGTGCTCCGTAAAGACGAACAGAATCAATTCCAAAGGAAATACGTTAGCGGTGGTGAGTCTCGAACCTGTAGATACATATAGATGCGCCACACCAAGTCCACCAGCACATACGGGTCTCATATACGGGTCTCATACGGGTTTCATACGGGTCTCATACGGGTTTCATACGGGTCTCATACGGGCCTCATAGGGTCTCCTAGGCTCATAGGTAGAAGACAACACAAAAGTAGCGAATAGTCTATGAAAACGTTGAATGTAAGTCCGGGCACAATGAAGCATGTGCAGTATGTAAAATATTTTCGTAGCCAGGGAGAAGTTACAAGCCACCGCCCTAGGAAACATAGAAAGGCGGTGTGGCGTAAAAGTAACCGCATGGCCTTGAAGTGGCGGGACGCGTTCTTGCCAGAAATGTGCGCTAAGCTTACATGCATAAAAAAAAAATGACACCAAGGTATTTAGGTTGTATGGTTGTCCGTTTTATACCAGCATAGTGAGTCGGTGCGCATCGCCATAGAAACGGCCTGAGATTTTTGAGCTATTCATCTGGGCACTAGAAGCCATGCCAAATTTTAGCGCGATAGCGTTAAGGGCTCCGTGTGGCAGAAAACCCGGTGTCGGTGGCGTTGTCCGTGAGAAAAAAAAATCATCCCGAACCACAACCACGCAGGCCCTTCGCGGGGCGCACAGGCGTTGCTCAACTAATTGAATTTCTCAAAGTAAAATGCGTCAGGAAATTCGTTAAATCCGACTTACACGCAATCTACAGACATGGTAGCGTCGGATTGTAATTCGAATACTCGAGGAAAAAAAATTTTGATGGACGACAAAACCTACTTCTGCTACGCGGAAACTCAAACGCAAACCCCATTTTCCTTGTTTACGGGGGATGTGAGAGACTGGTGAGTCACTGTCAGCTCGGGCGCTCCTGTCTAAATACATGTAAAATGAGAAATCATTTTTCTCGGCAACCACTGCACCAAATTTTACGAGGTTTGTTGCATTTAGAAAACCTTAAGATCTAGTGACTGCTGGTTTCGAATTTTCGATTTAGGTTGTCAAGTTTTTATTAAAAGTTATCAAACATCGAAAATTGTCAAAAAAACATAACTATCAAGTTTACAACTCTATAACTAAGCAAGGAAAGATGATAATACAATGCTGTGCATTGCATCTAATAGTGCATCGAAAGCGCACAAAATTGATATGTTACACATGAATCTCCGAAGATTCAGTAATATGGAAATAAAGCTTTTTCAGAACCCTTGTACACAACGTAACAACATCACGTAAGATATAAAATCACGCAGCGAATTTGTCCGCTTTCAGTGATCTAATGGATGCCGTTTACAGAACCGCGATATCTGTTCTTGATGCAGAGCTATGGATTTGTAAACTTCGTGCTTCTATTTTTTTCACGCTTTTGAATCATTAAAAATATTTTTAACAAAATACAGGACCTAAAGCGTAATTCCGCTTCCAACAGTCACTAGAATTAAAATTTCTTTCTCAAATGCAATAAATTTCATTAAAATCGACCGAGGGGTTATCTCAGAAAAAGTTTTTGCGCTTTACATGTATTTGAATAGGCCGCGTCAAAGTCGGTCCCGAGCTAAAGCTTCCTCTTAAGCGTCTTCCAAGTTTCTTCCTGTCATTGATAGAACTTTGTCGATGCTCGCTTTGTGTGAGCATAAAAAGGCATGATCATCTGCGTAAGCCAGTACTTTCAGCACGTTGCCGAAAATGCTAAAACCGTGAATGCCGCTGAACTTTGGAATGTTTACACAGAATGGCTTTATGTAAAGGGTAAATAGAAGTGGCGAACCGGACAGCCGTGTTTTACAGAGGAAAGAATAGACACCGGCTCGGACAGGTTACCATTAACAACGATGCTGGTAGAACAGTTAGTGCAGCACATGCGAACACCCTTGTAAACAACGGCGCCAACATTACCGTATTCTAAGAGTTTAAAAGGGGCGACGTGGTTCACTCGATCAAATGGTTTTGATAGCAGCGGGCGACTCAGGCGCGTGAACAGCGAACTTTTACCTGACCGCAACGTGTGTACCTGCAGAAAGTAAAACAGCCGAGTCAGCGTGCTACACCTACTTGCTGAGGTCAATCGCACGGTATCTGACAGCCACCGACACAAGGGGCCTGCGACAGACCGATCCTCAAGGAGGCATGGCGGCGACAAAGACTGTATAAGAAGAAGCGGCGCCGCACTCCTAATCATAGTAACGGGCGACTAAGGCGCGTCAACTGTGAACTTCTAC
Organism: Dermacentor andersoni; assembly: GCF_023375885.2. Lineage (NCBI taxonomy): Eukaryota > Metazoa > Arthropoda > Arachnida > Ixodida > Ixodidae > Dermacentor > Dermacentor andersoni. Next base: position 123,482,305 of record NC_092820.1, read on the forward strand.
CTGAGTGTATACTTATAGGTGCGTAGTTTTTTTTTTACTTGCATACTGCTGTAAAGCTGAGTCGCACGCTGCTGTGGAGCCGATTTTGGTTAGCAACCAAAATCGGCTGGTGGGGATCCCTGCCACAATCAAAGAGCTTGCTAAGGTCATAAATGAGCTTACGGCTAACGTTGGAACGCTGGGCGAGGATGTTAAAGATGTTAAAACATCAATCCAGTGTATGAGTGGTAAATTTGATAATATTCAGCCGAGACTTACTGAAGTCTGCGCAGAACTCAAGAACCTACAGAAGGATCATATTGCGCTTAAAGAAGAAAACGAAGAGCTGCTGAAGAGGGAAATGGCTGATGCTAGAGCAGACCTGATCGAGCTCGAACAGTACAGCAGGCAGAACAATATTGAAATTAAAGGGCTGCCACATGATCTATCATAGTGCCCTGAGGCCCATCGCAGTAGTTTTTGGTGAGAAACTGGAGACCGAGATTAAAACCTACGAAATTGATGTCGTCCACAGGGTGCCTACAAAATAAAAATAAAAGAGCGATGTTATCGTCTGGTTTGTCATTCGTTCTTTTTGCGACAGGGTGCTCCAGGCAGCAAAGAAAAGGATAAATACCGCTGATTTTGGCTTCGAGGGCGCAAACGCTGTCTACACAAATCAACAGCTTTGTCTGGAAAACTTCGCAAAGGAAAAAAAAAGAGGAAATTTTCGTGGGTCTCGCCGGGCAAGATTCTCGTTCGCAAGGCAGAAACGTCTTCTGTGATTCGCATTTCACGAGAGAATGACCTCACGAAAATCGGGTAAGCTTTAACCTAAAAAATGAACCTTCAAACGTTCCCAGTACAAGAAATAACTTTCGTACAGTGACCCATGTCTACAAGCTCTTACATTGTAACATTCGTAGCATTAATAGAAATGTAAATAGCATGCCTTTATTATTGACTGAACGTAAATTTCCATACGATGTTCTCGCTTTAACAGAAACGTGGTTAAAACCAAACGAACACATTAACACAACTGGATAAAACGTGGTCTCGACTCCTCGCCTTGGCAAACATAGATAAGGGGAGTGTTGTTATAGATAAAAAAAAAGAACTTGCATATAGAACGTTTTCCCCAATGAGCAATCACATACGACAGGAACATGACAAGTTATTGATTGAGCTAGCCAATGTAATCAATATCGCAGTATTGCACCGGCCTGCCTGTTCTAACGTAACCACATTTCTTGATTGCTTGGAAACCGTTCTTGAACAGCTATTGCTAAAGAATATCACATTTATCGTATGCGGTGACATTAATTTAGATTTACTTGGAAGCACTAATTATGCTTATAAAACACTGATTGGTTCTTACGGCTTTTCTAATGCCATTACACACCCTACTCGCGTTAATGACAAATCTGCCACACTTATTGACCACATTTCATGCATTTTCAACTCGGACAATTTTCGGAGTAATAGATATCGACATAACCGATCGTCCTTCCAATTTTTTTTTTGTTGGCTTCCTTCTTATATAGTGTAGCGAAATCTGCATATCGCTCGGTTATCCGTTTTGACTACAACTTGCTGCGCGACAACTTCACTGCATTTGGATAGGGACAGTTAAGTAAAGAACATGTATGTTTGCTTTGGCAATGCTATTTCGCAATCTATAATAACCACGCCATTCCGTAAAAAAAAAAGAATGAGCATTCGATTCAGCCATATGTAACGCGAAACACTTTAAATATTTCCAGTAAAAAGAAAGATTACTAGTACAAGAAGCACAAACGAAACAACGTAAACCGCTTTTAGAGAAATCAATACTAGTTTTTTTTTTCAGCAATGAACTAGTAGAGGTGTCACGCAGTAGCAGAAAGGCGCACTACAATCTAGTGATTTTGAATAACCAACAAAGCTCGAGAAAGCTACGGCAGACAATTAACTCAGTCATCAAGGGGGAAAACGCACCTACCGAAACTCCCGTGTTATTTATTCTCCGTATGAATGTCCAACACGGAAGCTGGCAAATGATTTTAATGAGTATCTTATTCATTTTGGCCGTAATCTTGCCCTGCGAATCCCCCAGGTCAGTCGTTTCAGATCTCCTCTTAGTGATGGGCATTAATTTGTATTTCTCCGTATGAATATCCAACACGGAAGCTGGCAAATGATTTTAATGAGTATCTTATTCATTTTGGCCGTAATCTTGCCCTGCGAATCCCCCAGGTCAGTCGTTTCAGATCTCCTCTTAGTGATGGGCATTAATTTGTATCCTTTAATATAACAGCCACCGAAATTAAGTCTTTGTTTCTCTCGTTGTCCACCGGTAAAGCAGCCGGTTGTGACGCTGTTACATCTAAAATTGAATGTAGACATGTTTTGCCCATTTCTAGAGGAGATATTGAACATCGCTTATCACTCCCGTACGTACCCTGTTATTCTTAAAAAGGCAAGGGGGTTCTCTGTGTTTAAAGGTGCGGAAATCCTGATCTCAGATAATTACCGGCCAATATCGGCTTTTTCTACAATAATTCCATTATTTGAGAAACTCTTAGCCAAAGACGAATGCTAAGCGTTTTATTAAAATACAACATCTTAGTACCGAATCAGCACGGATTCCTGTCGAGCAGGTCAATGAACGCAGCCATTACATCTATTGCAAACACGATATATAATGCTTTGCGTAACAAAGAAACAGCTGTTGTCATATTTTTAGACCTAAAGAAAGCGTTTGGTACGGTTCACCATGAACTATTTCTAATGAGGCTAGCTTGCTATTTATTTATTTATTTATTTATTTATTTATTTATTTATTTATTTATTTATTTATTGTTATCATGAACAGTAGTTTTTCAGCAGCAGGAGAGCTAGTCCAATATTTCTGGTTGTATATGCTGGCTTGGCCGCACTACAAGACAACTTACAAGGTCGCTTTGCCGCCTTACGTCAAGGCATTGTGACAGAGCAAACATGCACACGAGCGGAAATATGTATGAGTGTTGCTTATCGATTGAGCCAGAACTGGTGCCGTAATGACGTTATTTTAACCATGTGCTACCGGATTAATAATGCGATTAGCATTTTTAGGGTACTTCACGCACTTTCCGGGGGCTAACTGTGTATCTATCTATCTATCTATCTATCTATCTATCTATCTATCTATCTATCTATCTATCTATCTATCTATCTATCTATCTATCTATCTATCTATCTATCTATCTATCTATCTATCTATCTATCTATCTATCTATCTATCTATCTATCTATCTATCTATCTATCTATCTATATCTCCAACCGTTTTCCCGCAAGCCTGAGTCTCTGGGTTGTCCAGGGTCGGATGGGTAGCGCGTCGGGCTGCTGTGCCGAGACCATGGTTCGAAACCGGCCGTCACACTAACTTGGGTCACTGGTTATGTTGCACTGCTTACCTGTGTAGCACTCTTCAGCGAACTTCCTTGATGCCGACATGGTGTCACTGGGAATGCGGGACCGGGTATGTGGCATGGGTATGTATACCGCGCTTCAATGAATCTTTTTCACGCTGACTAGGAGCACTGCGTATGTGCCACCCTATCTGTGCTGCCCTTCAATGCCTTTCAACCTCTTTGATAACCAATTTGGCTCACTGGGCACGCTCCAGTAGGGGTGTGCCATTCTTCAACGAACGCACTTAACGCCAACTTCCTTGACTATGCAATCGTTACGGGGTCGTAATGCTTTAGCGATTTCCGCCGTGAATGCAGTGGCATGTGCCGCTCCTCAGTGAACCTGTCGCCAACTTGGGTGACCGAGTGTGTAAAACTTGGTGTGCGCGGCCAGAGGATGAACCATTCTCAGCGTTCGCACGCACCGGCACACCGCGCATCTAGTCTCGGAGGCCACCGCGGACTTCTCGGCAGCACCACTAGATGGCGCAGCGTGTCCAGAAAAAAAGCGCGAGAGGTAGGAGCCCCGCTGCCGCATGACGCATTTCTGCACCGGCGCGCCGTGCATTTAGGAGGCCGCACGCAGGCTTCGCGGCGCCACCGCTAGATGGCGCGGAGTGTTCATGGCGAAGCCCGAGAGTGGAGTCTCGCTGCAGTACATGCCCCACGCATGTACTGTTTAGGCGGTGGCAATGCGTTGTGTCGCCGTGTCGTTTCAATGATAGGCGCATTACCGTCCACAGTCATAGCGGGATGGTTTCCGCTGAATTTTTGACTAAAGCAAACGGGATGACAGCTCCACGTCCGTCTCCGAAGCTCCAAGTAGGCGCACTGCGAAGGAAATTGCTTAGCTGAAAGAAAGATGGCTGCCATTACTGATTGCTAGTCTGACATTTTGTTACTGTTCTACGACAAATAATATGCATAGCGTCTGAAAGGACACATTAAGCTTTCTGCCGACTGGCTTAATTTCAGGTCAGAAAACAGAGGCTGTGATGTCTGAAAGCGACGGCTGTTTCTTGGCTCTTAAAGGACTGTCAAAATGATATTTTCGACTATTCCTTTCTAGCCTTAATATAGGCATCCTGGATCTCAATACCCTAGTAACATATATTAGCAAGCCCCAGAGCGCCCTAGTTAATTTACTATAATTGCTTTCCTACAGTCAGTCTTGGTTTCGTTTCCCAGCGGGGGGGTCTATATTCTGTGACGTCATGACACAGGGGGTGGTCTCCTGTGGGTAGGACATCGTGACGTTGTGACACTCGTTCAGGCTTTCTCGGTGGTCTGCAATGTTACTACTTTGTTGCGAGGCCCGAAGTAGAAGAATATCGAGTGAGTAAGCGAAAACGTCGCGATCTCCTTTTTTCCCCGTGGCCACCTACAATCACGACACATACGTTATCCGGAAAAATGAAACCGAAACTGGGTGCAGAAAAACTGTTGTAATAAGTTATCTAAGGTGCTCTCAGGGATGCCGGTATATTACTACGGATTTAAGGTGGAGGATCCTTCATTTAGGGCACATGCAACTACGAAAAGCCGAAAATGTCACGTCAGTGCTCTTTTAACTGCACCTAGAGATATCTTCTGCCTTTTTCTATCCGGATTAATCCTGTCCCGTCTTACTACTCGGATTATAGTCATATCTGAATCAATATTTCAAAGCTATCTGAATCCTACACTATGTTGTTAATGAGTTGTTTAACGCATCCACTTAATTGAACACGCGACCAATCGTTTTTGCATTCCGCCTGCCATCGCAGCGCATGCGGTCGGCCCCGTCTGGATTCGAACACGCTACTTCGAGCAAGCAGCAGAACTCTATAAACGGGCGGGTTCCCTAAAGGCTGAGACTTGTACTCCGAAATCCTTATTTATAAAAATTATTAATCGCCACTTTTATCTCTTTCTATATGGCCCCATTTTAGTGAAATACGCACGTCTCCATATTTCTACCACGCTCAGAACACATGAGTCAAGCCATCTTTTGCGCCCTTTCTAAAAGAAGAAAACAAAAAAAATCTCCAGTATGGTAATTACGCCTCCCTGCTTCCATGTCTTGTTCCGTGTCAAAGCAATGCCATCTTTCTTGACCATCATCCCGAAGCATCACAACGATCCTGTTTCCCATCTTACAGACCCGATGGCACTACCTCCATCGCAATGAAAATGGGCGGAAGTCTGATAGAGAACAAGGCGTAGTTAAGACATTGGGGGAAATTTGTAAGTAGGTGCCAAAAGACTCGTGCTATCTATAGGCTCGGTAGAACCGTTGGAGCTCGAGTATTTCGCTTACTGAGGACCATATAGAAAGAGATAAAAAGGGCCGATCAGTAATTTTGATAAATAAATGTTTCAGCGCTTCAGTCTCACGTCTTTACTGAACAACCTTCGCACAATAACCGCTCAGCTATTGGACCAGGTGTACGCTACCGCACGATTTTTTTGCCTAACTACTCCATTGTCCTAAGTGTCCTGTTATAGTCCTACCGTTCTATAGTAGAGGTAATTGCTATCGATACAACATCACGCTTTGCAGTGCCTCCCGCATGAGTCAAACACTGTGCTCTTATGTTTCTTCCTTTTTTTTTTTCATCGCGATAGCAGCAGCCCGTCAGTCACAACACACATCACCGCCATATTCTCAAGAGCAACCTACATTCATAACCGTACCGAGTATTAGCTTCCGGGGAGAGGAGGGAAGACATGTTCTTTTCCGGGGCCGGCCGCGGCCATTTTGAAATGTTCACTTACTTTTGCGAAGTGAATCAGACGCATCGCTGACGTGTGGTAGTACAGACAAATGTCATATTTCGACAAGTACAGCATCTCCGTTTTTTCGAACTTTATCACGCGAGCATTGATCACGCGCATTTTGTCACCCTTACAACAGCTATAGTCAGCGAGACCGGCAGAAGTGCCCACAGACACACAAAGCACTCTCCGGTGTAAGCGTCCACGCTGTTCCCTTCAGGACGACGCACACCCCTTTCATACGGTGGGCTGGCGCGATGTAGTTAAAAATGCGGGTGGCTGAACATACATTGGCACATGGTACGTAAGTTGTCCCAAACAATATATCTCAGCAGCGATAATCGCTATGCGCGATTCACTGCTGTGCACTCCGAAGCACATACGCATTCACCACATGGGCCTGCAACTGCAAGCCCATTTTTGATCCCACTTGCATAGTCTGGACAAATCGAAATGAAAAGGCCCGCCTAATTTCAGGCGCCTGCCTGATCAATAATTGTGGTGACAGGTGGGCAAGCCAAGCGTCACTTGCACTGCGCAACAAGGAAAAGTGGTTTTTTAGAAGCATCTAATCGTTAAAGTTATCGAAATTCTTACTCTAGCGCTCGCCTGTCTTCTTTCGCTTTTGATTGAGGGAATGTACGGTGCGCGGGTGTACGCATGTGGTTAGTTTTCCTATTTATGTGGCTGTTTGGATGCAGTAAACTTTTAGCCGTGAGTCAGCGCTACTGCTTCGTCTCCTTTCTTCGTGCGTGTTTTTAGTGCGTGCTGTTAGTGATAATAATGCAGATGCACCGACTAGCCCAGCTAGCTACGGCACTGCCATTACCTTGATCTCTTGTGACGGTGGTGAACGAAGCTGGTTTCCCTCTGTCTTTTTTTTTACACCTAAACTGGCAATGAGGAGCTGACCTGACACGACGAAGAAATGCACTACGACAGCGTAGCGGAGAGAACGGACTCGGCAAACCCAGTCTCGAGCCCTTAACTGCTGCAGCAGTGAAAGCCTCGTGTAGTTAGATCATTTTTCTAGAGTTCAATGTTCCCTAAGCGGTTCACGATACGTGGTGACAACTGATCCGGAGCTATACTATCCAGCCTTCACCGCGCTACTGATGATGATGATGATGAATCCTCAACAAATGGCACAAACCCACTGTGGGGGATAGGCCACGAATCGGGTGGTAATATGATTCAATAAATAAAATAAATTGGATAATAAATAAATAACACAGGAAAAAACTACTGTTTTCGTCATCATCCATCCCCATTTCGTTGTCTTCTTTCCCAGGCCTTTCCCAGTTCGGAGCGCAGCATGTTAGACTGCAAAGGCTTAAGATAGCCGACATTAAATTTTAAAGTTGCGAGTTCGCGCGCCCCCTTGTCAAACTATATAGACCCCCATAGCAGCATTACTACTTCTCTGCTTTTCTATTAACAAAATTTTCGCTACATAGAGGTGGATATTTTCGCATTTTATTACTGCGCGGTGCCCTTTACCGTAAATAGGGAAACAGGTGCGGCATTCTTGGATGGCATGGTTATGTCTCATTAGGTATGATATTAGGTGCGACGACGTCATTAAACTTTCTACGGTGGCAATAAACACAGGCAGTGTCAGGCATCGTGTCGTAGACGTGGCCGTGTGCCTCGGCTGCCATGACGTTGCGCTGCCGAGAACGAGGTTGCGGGTGCGTTTCCCGACTTGGGCGACCTCATTCCGATGGGGACGCATGACAAAAACACTCGTGTAGTTAGGTTTAGGTGCACTTTTGAGGAACCGCAGCCAGTCAAAATTAATGCTGAGCCCTCCACCGTGACAGGCCGTGGTGTTCTCCTTCAGTGTCAGAATTAAAACCAAGGTGAGGGAGTAGCGCCCGCTCGCCCAAACTGTATAACGGGCTTTCTTGAAAGCAGCTACGGCGTCTATCATAGCCCCAGTGTTGCTTTGGCGTATTAAACATCGTGAATGAATCATTCAAGTAAATAACGTCAAAATTTTCCATCCGTGTCTACGAACACTTGCTGCAATAGTTCTAGCCCCTCCTTCGCTTCGCTCGCTCTATTTTTCGCTGACCCCGTACAAGGCAACAACGAAGCCGTTTCTGGCGATGCCCCCAAAGGGGTCCCAGCATCTCGTTTTCTTCATCGAACCTTCTCTGCCGAAAGCAATCGTCCGCAAGTATCCAAAACGGCGCCACAGTTTCTTTTGTGTGTTTTTGTGTGTTTGTTTTCGGTTCCCATCCCGTCAATGCTGTCGAAGGAATTTGGAGCAGCCAGCGGCCGGTCCCGGCTAAAGACGCACGTCGAACGAACGATGAAGAAGAAGGGGACAGGGAATGGGACGAGGGGGTGGAGTTTAGAATTCAGATCAAAGCTTTGCGAAGAAACAACAGAACTTCACCCCTCCCCCTATCCCTTGCGTGTCAAAGCAGTGAGAAGGAAATGAAAAATGTTTGCAGATACAGAAATACGGCGCCGCGCAACGCTACCCACAGAAGCGAAGTAGCTGGCGGGCGCGACGACGACGCAATGCTGTTGAGAGCACCGAAAGAAACAAATACAAGCCAATAAAAGTTGACTCAGGCTCAGGACGACGACGTGCAGCAGCTCCGATGGAGGAGGAGAAGGAGGAGGGAAGACGCCTAGAAAGAAACAAATGGAGGTCTTAAAAAGAAGCAAGAAAGATGCGAAAGAAAGCTGCGAACGGGTGTGCGAGGGTGAAACCGGTCTTCCTACCTCCTTCTCCCCGCACACACACCGTCCTGTCGGCCGGCTTCTGGCTTGCCCTGCTCGCTACCGCCCACCCCCTTGCAGCCGACCTTCCCCCCCCCTTCCCCCCCGGCATGGACGCGAAGGCGCCCGGAGGAATCTTTCTGGAGAACTAGTCAGGAACCGGCTAGCGGGTGAGACGCCCGGAGAGAGAGGCCGCAGCGGCAGCAGCGGCAGCAACCGACGACCGGCCCTGTCTGTGTTGCGACGAGCGGTTCTGGAAGCCGCGGCGGCGTTGGAGGCATTTGGCTGGTCTTCTGCAACCCGACGAAGCCATACAGCTGCAAACCCAAGCGACGACCAACGGCGTGGCTGCTTTGTTTTGACGCTTGCACCCCCCAAAAAACCGCATGCCCCTCGTGCCGACGAGGTGGTGTCAGGCGGACCGCGCGACTGGTCACTGACCAGTTGTAGAGCCTCCTGGAGTTGTCCCCGTCCTACCGGAAGGTCGCCATCGCTTGAAGAGGCGCACAGGCGCGAAGCGCTGTGGATCACTTCTGCCACCCGTCCCCTCAAAACGTCGTCTGCTCCGAACCGCAAGACGGCGCTTTCTTTTTTTCTTTATTTTTCTCGATGACCGTTTCTGGGCCGCTTCCGAGTGTGCGACGAGTCTTCCATAGCGTCAGTGAGTGAACAAGGTTGAGACACGTTACGCGCACGCACGTGATCTGTTTTCGTGTTCCTTCGAATTTAGAGGTGGGTGTGTGTGCGCGCGTGTATGGTGTCGGTGTGACGTGTGACTTCGATCTCCAGCCTACACTTCGCGAAACCACCGTCGCTGCTTGCATCGCCGTGTGGGGGCAGTAGAACCGTAGGATTTTCGGAACTCTGGTTGCCTCGTGATTCCGTCCGCGCTTCTCCAGTTGTTGCGGGCTGGTCGTGAAAACCTCGTTCTACCCTTTGTTTGTTTATTTTGTTATCGTACCTATATACCTATTCTGTGATAGCGACGTGAACCCTGCTTGCACGCCCACCCCCGTCACCCCCCCTTAGGCCTCATCGGTCATGGGGTCCACAGCGGGATTCAAGCTCGCGGCCGCGGGACAACCGCGGTCTCGCTGGTTCTCGATAGCTTCGGCGCTGGTGGTGTTGTCCATCGCGTCCACGGACGCCTGGCCCGCCCTGGATTCGACCACTCTGGATTCCAACGGCAGTGACGCGGCTGACGCGGCGGTCGTCCGCGGTGCCACAGGTCTACCCCTGGTCTGTGCTTGCGGAGCGGACGTGGCCAAGTGTCCGGCCGGAAGGACGGCCAAGACTCCCAGTCGCTGTCCTCCGTGCGGTCTAGTGTGTGCCCGACAGACCGGGGAAGCCTGTTCGGTCGACGAACCATGCGCCAAGGATTTCGGCCTGTCCTGCGACCCCGTCTCCTTCACTTGCAAAGGTAAGTGAGGAGCGTTGTCATCTTTTCATTTCATCGTTTAACCCTATTTGGCTTGCGTCACAACCAACGGTTGCTCTATGCGCCTGCGTACAGCCTCCGCCATGGCTGCCTGCAACGCTGTGTAACTTTGTGCTGCAAATAAAGGAAGCGCCAATCTCTAAGCGTACTCTAGATTCAAGATACGGTGCCCTAGAATGTGCGGTTTCGAGATTCGCTTGGCCTGTTCCCTAGGCACATACCTTCGAAACCGCAAGTCTGTCATCGAGTATTCGTTCAGCATCACAGCGTTTTATCGCGATCTAGACAGGAATGACGGGGGCTGTATGCATGCAGGAGCAGCCGACTTGATATCTGTGACTATAATCGAGTATGATTCTCAGTTGATCAGATTTAGTGCAGGTCCTGCGGAACATTTTGTGACCTGATGTTATACTATCAGGCCAGGAGGTAACGCGAACGTTTTATTTATGCGTACACGGCAACGTGCAGCCTTTACATGTTCTCTCCTATACACGGACGCCAGCAGCAGGCTTTATGGTGCACGTTCAGACGTTAAGGGCGCATGCGTGATACACGCATGAGAAACAATTTACCGGTGTATGTGACGTCAGTGCGACTCACGCCGGACCAATATTACATGTTCCATGTAGAGACCTTTTTCATGCTTGCAAACAAGCTTTGCAGAAGACTTTCGGTTAAGCCCACTGGAACAACGCAAGTTACAGTAGCCTATATATTTACATAACCCTCCAGCTTGCATCAGTTTTGCTAAGAAGTTGGAATGTTCTACAAGTGCATTTTATTATTCAGTGCGACAAAAAAGCCCATACATGAGGTCGACACATGCTGCACTTTCTTTATATCTGAATACATCAAGAACATGTGCCTACAGTAAACTATGCGCGAAATACTTCCGTTTTCTTGGCTAACTTGACTGTCAGAAATGCATGACCGGAAGTTTTCTGGGGTCATATGAATGGACTGCTGCCACAGCGTAGACAAAAAAGGGTCGATAGACGCAGCACTCGAAAGGTGGCGATCTATATCCTTTCTCCATCGCATCCTTCCTGCCGTAGTCCACGCGCGTACCCGGTATTTCGATATCTCAGTGTTTATGTAGGCGAGGCGTCGCTGTTATGCCGCCATAAGCAAAGCCGACAGCACGCCACATTCCACGTTTTTAATATGACATCCCCATGCTTGATGTCCGCGGGCAAGATTTATTTAGCACGGTTAATCTGCTCGTGCAAACCTGAGTGGAGCACGTTGCCCCGGTGCGTTATTTTTGATCCTGTGAACGAAAGCGTTAAGATTTGACAACGGAAAATATGTACTGGGAGAACGACGTGGTAACTGCATGGACCGTTATCTATATCCAGCAAACCGAAACGCGTAGTGTGCAAATTGACGCTTGGTTGTGGTTTCCAATGGCATCGTATACCGACGCTCGTTGCATTATGACATCGTCAGTGGCATCATGCGTGTAGCAGTGTGCGGGGGGAACACCTATGTTATAGAGGGTTTGCACTGACGCCATCGTGACCGCCATTTCTGAGGCACTTACAGGAGCTGCGCGAACAAGAAACGTGACAGGGCGACAGGCGCCTCTTGCGCCGAGCGACAAATTTCTAACAGCGGTAATCAGGAAATACAATGCGCGCGCCAAAAAAAAAAGAAAAAGAAAAAGCAAAACAATGTCGGCGTAATAGTGCGGCGCCCTGACGTCATCGTGACCGCCATTCTCGGGCGCTAGCACGGCGGGAAGCTGCGTCCGTGACGTCACGTAAGAATGAATCTGTACGGAAGCATGGTGCAATGATGTGTCTATGAAATTCCAGACGTAAAGTCGACGTCACGTATCATTTTCTTGGCGAGTACACGCATACTTGCAACAGATCGCGTGACTCTGATATAAGTGCTCGGTGCACAGCTTCACCCTTGTTGGGGATCTCGGATGATGCACGCTTTGTCGTCGTTATATTTCGTGCGATACGCGGGTTTCACGTCGCGATATGCAGACCTTGCCGTTCACGAATCAAGGTTTCGTCAAAGACGGTTATCTTGGCGCAGGCGTATGGCGCGATATTGGTTTGGTAAACAAGATAGACTACACTTTAAGTCTATTATTCCATGGCGCAGTTACGAAATCGGTTTTCCCTTTGCCCAAGCTATGTGTACACGTACACGCATTTTCAAAGATGCATAACCCTACTCAGCCTGTTCGCAGTTAAACTCGGGTTTGCAACTTGCGCCCGGCAGGCTTACTTCGGGGAGCGCTGAAACTATGCGGACTGTTGCGCAAGTAACTTGTGTTGCCACTTAAATTCCAGGATACAAAATTGACAATAACTTCAGCAGCGAACGAGTCATCAGTGGGTGGTAATGACAGCTGTCATCGTCGCCTGTGATCAACCACAGCCTCCTTTCAGGATAAGAGAAATAGAAAAAGAAGATCCAATGGCGAGAAATTCAGTCTATAAAGCATAACCTGTCGAAGGCATTGTCAGTATCACGGCGTGACCTTTTGAAGCGCAAAATCCACGCATCCTAACTATATTTATCGGCGCACTGTTATTTTCTTCTATTTATTGTCTGCTATTTACCTTGATATTATCGACGTACATTAGTATCAGAGGCTATCGAACACGATGTGACTTACTTACAATTTTTAAGCACTTATATTCTTAAGACTGCTTTTGTTGCTTGTATATTCATTTATAATGTCTCAAGAACATATGCGATCCACTGCATTTGCATGCTGGCATGCATGGTAACATGATTCAGTTTTTTTTAGCTTTTCATAGCTGGTTCACAACACAGTTCTTTCGCTGCGACTATAGAAATCAGGGTGGTGTTAGCTACCGAAATGCGCTACGTCTTATTTTGGGCTTGTGAAGGTATGCACTCAGGTGGGCGTTTTTGGTGCGCGATTTTCGTATGCATTTAGATAAAATCAACGCCCTCGTCCAAACAACGTAAGTAATGTATAAAAGCTAGTAGTACGTGCTTCCCATACCCTAGACCCGTATCGCATTAAAATTGACTTCCTCGAGGGCTGATTGGAATTCCAAGATCTTTAGCAAGAACGGCGAGTGGAAGACGTAGTATTTGTAACGGGATTCTCTCTCTACCCCTCCCCCTATCCCACTTCATATCTTGGGCTGCCACCGTTATCTCAACAAGTCGAGCGTCACCGCTGTGGTGATGACAGGGCGTGAACGCCGTGCTCATTTCGTGAAATCGAAACTATACTTCAGATGCCATTCCTTTTGACTAACAACAACTAGAAGCAGAAGTCAAACGAACAGTATTCCTCTCAAATATGGAAAGTCTGGCGCTGTCCCCACGGCCAGCAGTTCTGGCCTTCTGACAAAAAGAAAGAAAGAAATAAAGAAAGAGAGAAAGGCATTGCAGCCATACATTTTTTCTTCCTTTTTCTCTCCTCCCCCCACCTTTCTTTTTCTTTTTTTGCTAAAACGAGGTATAGTCCCGGAGCAAGCGGTTACTAAAAGCGAGGTTCGCCAACGGATTGCAAAGGCGTGTTCGGACGGAGTCCAGAAGTTATAGTTAGAATGGCTGACCCCAACGGGTCCTGCAATGTATCACCGGCGAAGCAGAACCCCTTTCAGCGCCAACTCGTTCGTCTAATTCCGTCCGCCGGTTAGGTTAAGCTTGGCAGCCGTGGGCAGCGCAGTTGTATGTAGGAGCCTTGCATTAGCAGTCGCACATACTCAAGAACGTGTTGCGTCCACACACGGACGCAACCCTCCAAAAGTCAACGAAGCGCTGCGCAGACACGTCCAACTGACGAGGTGCGCGACATTCTGGCGGCTAGCGGACCAGCTACAATTCGCCCTCTTGTTTCTCGAGGATGGGATAATTGCGAGCTGTCAAATGGTCCGGGTCGGCACGCGCGTAGGGCGAGCCTCGCGGTTAGCGCAATCAGCCCTTCCTTATCGGTGTGTTGCGTGCCATCTCTCCGTGTGCTTCTGTGTGTGTTTCTGCGACCGTGTGCATGTGTCTGCGTCTGCGTGCCTGTGTTCCACACGTGAAAACAGCGCATGAGACGCCGACTATAGTAAGCAGACGACACAATAGCCGGTGTCTTCTGAGCAGACAGCACTGTCGGAAGAGAGCAGATGACGGAAACTCCTGCTTACTCCTCTGTGTCTTCTCTGTTGTTTTCAAGTACGGAAATTGTCAATTTCAATTGTCCGAATTATGCGTACGGTCCCACGTGAGCCGTAAACACACAAGCACTGGCAGTCAGACGTTGGCTTCGGCTACGGTTGATTAGGTGCAGTGCTCAAAAAAGACAAAAAAAACAAAACAGAAAACACCGACTAGTGAGGAGACGACACAACTTCTGAGCAGAGAAATGTGTAGAGTAGACGACACAAAAGTCGGTGCCTACCGACTTTTGTATTGTCTGCTCACTTGTCGGTGTCTCCTTCGCTGTTATCAAGTATAAAGCGCAGGTAAAAGACACGCACATACACAACACAAGCACAAATGCATGGCCGCAGACACACACCACTCAGAGACTTGGGCGATAGCAGGTTAGGTTGAATGCTTGAAAGAGAAAACAAAGCGGCAGAAAACACCGACTAGTTAGTAGACGACACAATCATCAGCGTCTCAGTAGACGACACCCACGGACGAGTGAGCAGACGACGCACCCGTCTGCTCAGTCGTCCGCGTCTTCTGCGCTCTTTTTCAACTATGGAACGCAACCAACAATAGCCCGAGCCAACACCTTACTGTCATTCCCTGTGTGCGTACGACTCACGTGCCACGTTGCATAGTGCAGACGATTGTTCTTGTGTAGCGGGCGTGTTCGCACTTCCGCGTGTTGTCGTATACACGTCGTGGGCTTGTCGAAGCGTTGGGCGTGTGTACAGCCTTGAGACGACGACTAGGACGCGGAATTCCTACATGGAAACCGCGAAGCCAGCCGGATAAGCGAGCTATGCGAAGCAAAGCGCCTTCGTGAGGGTGTGTGACGACGACGCCAACTATAGGCTGGTTAGGTGACCGTTCCGAGCTCGGTAGGTTGGGTAGGCCGGGTGGAGGAAGCTTGAAGCACTCCGTTTCCGGCTACCCAATCACACTTCTGGGCGTGAAGAAGCGGCTCAACAATTCGTGGCACACCACTCGCGACAAAAGAACTATACAGTCAAACCTCAATATAACGAACGCGATTATAAAAATTGTTGGATATAACGAAATAAATATAAAAGCATTCCTCGCCGATATCAGAGTGGAACGAAGTATGTGCTTATAGTGAATGTCGGTTATAACGAAGGTAATTTCGTGTCGGGCGCGACTTCTTATAGCAAACTCCCAGTGTTGATACCACGAGTAAGGGTTCTGAAATATTTTAAACGTTAAAGCACAAAAGCAAAATGCAATACACAATGCAATGCACTGCTTAGAGATGAATCAATATAAGAAGTGCACGTTCCACAATTTCCATGACAGATTCGGTGAATGAGAGCTATAAAGCATAGACACACACAAAGAAATCTCGCTCGTCATGCAAGTCATTTCGCGGAAAGCACTGGTTGCCTTCGCCCAAAGAAATACGAAACCACATTTACATTTCCTTGGCGTAAGACGATAATTCTGTTTTTGAATTAGCGTGCAGGTGACGTCATTACTAGTCACAGTGGTGGCGGTACGCTAGCTAACAAGCTCTCCTGACCGGACACCTGCACTTCGCTCTTGCGTCCTTTCCGATACCTGTTTTGTAGCCTTACCTAACGTGACTTAGCGCGCATTCCATATATGTAATCTGCTACATTTCGATATGAACACCATAGTTTAACCTGTCAGCCCTTAGCCACGTGTGATAAAAAGGTTTTAGCCGCGGTAAAGAGGTTCCTTCCAGTGGGCACGAATCATTCTTTATTGCCGAGTTAGAGTTGTAAACTTGATATTTGTGCTTCTTGAATTTTCGCAATATTCAAAGGTATTTCTAAAAAAGAAACATACAGTGCATAAATCGAAAACCAGCTCTTTTATGGTTGCTATATCATAACTTTCTCTAAAGCAACAAGTCTCATCAAAATTGAAAAACAGAACAGAAAAACGATTTCTGTTGCCATGCGTTCAGATAGGTTGTGGTGGAGGATTGCGTAGATATTCGTAGCTGCTCTCTGTTCGAAAACAGTCTGTAAGCGTGCTTCATCTCACAGGTCGCTTTCTTTCGTGATTGCTCATAAGAACGCAGACATACGTGCGGTGGTTTGCCGAAGTGATTTGTCTTGCGACCGAGCCAGCGCGCCGAGGGTTTTCACCGAAAGACGTCGAACTGAAGGACACTCACGCCGTAGGTTCCGGTTTGCCCGGATCGCGCATATCAAACTCTCCATAACGTCGCGAAGACGGCCTTTCTTTCTTTCTTTCTTTTTTTCTTTCTTTCTTTCTTTCTTTCTTTCTTTCTTTCTTTCTTTCTTTCCTTCTCTTTCATTTGTTTGAACTTTTTTTTTTAATACCGCAAGACATACCGGTAAGGTAGCGGCCGACGGCAACCGTATATGTCGAGATGTACATGCACGGCGTTCTGGACGTATGTATTATATTCACTCGCGCGTGATGGATCGGTGGTGCTTCGGTTGCAACAATTGGGCGATTAGTGGAGTGCGCCTGCATTATGCTTGCTGTAGTAGTCTATACGGTGTGTTGCAAGATTGAACGGATAGAGTTGTCTATACAGAAAATATTAACTAGAGGTAACCCTGGCGCGAGGTGCCGCTGCTGCGCCTTTGGGGGCACGTTAGAAGACCAGGGGCGGTCAAACTTCATTCGGAGCATCACCGCCACTGCGTCCTTGATAAACCATTCTGCGGTTCTGGGTCTTAACGTCTCACGAGTGCTAAAGAGAGAGAGAGAGAGAGAGAGAGAGAGAGAGAAAGATTGTTTGAGCTGTGCTAATAAACTTTTTTCTGTAAAGCGAAAAAAAAAAGCAAGAGCAAGAAAAACCGCCACAGTGGCGTTGATACGCTAGAAAAAGAGGCAAACGCGAAAGACAGATGGCGGCGCTGTCTGCTCTGGCCTAGACAATTTGCTTTTTTTGTCGGTAAAAATGAACTGCATTGTATACTGAAAAAGCCAAAGACTTAACTTAGAGAAAGTTTGAGGAACATTTACTGAGCCACGACGGCTCGCACGTGAAATAATATATACATATTACTTTGGTATCCATGACGCTACGCTCGTATCCACGCTGACGTACCTGCCCTGGGGAGTCGGCGCGAAGTTTGAAAAATGAAACTTCAGTCTTCCTTTTCCGTCATACATTTCAACCCATTGACGCGAGATTTGTGTTCTTCGAAAACACTTTGTTCGATGTAAACTGATTTATTGCTTATCCTTAATGCACCTTTAAATACAGTTTCAATCTAAAGTTACTATCTACGGGAGCTGTGAACATGACGGTTCGGATAGCGTGGGAATGTTGTGTATATTACATGGATTTGTCTAAGCTCCGGCCTACTTGTTCGAATGGATGGGTGATTTTGCAAAAAGATAAACTTCGGCAAAATATTGCGTCATAAATGCAATAATTCGCAGTGAATATGAATGTGCGCAGCGACTTACAATAAACCTTTATGTGTTTAGAAATACGATTCCTTTCAAATTTAGAAAAAAAGTAGACAAACGGTAGGTAACGGCGACAAGGGCATCTGACGCCACAAACGTGAATGTTAGACAAGTACACGCGCTCTAGTCAACATTACCATGCGTTCCCTCTAGTAAATGTTGTAGAAAACTATGTAATACATTCTCTCAAGTGTCGCGCGTCGATGGTACTTCGATTGAAGTCCATAGACAAAACAAAACCACTGTGCTGAAATATATTTAAGGTAATATTAACTAGCGAGTAAGCGAGGAAATTGATTCCGCCGTGTTGTCCAATGCCGCCATGCCTGGAAAGGGTCCTCCAAAGACCGGTGAGCGAATTAGAGGCAGCCAAGCTAGCAAACTCAATGATTTGATGGAATCTGCCTCCGCAAGAGTAAGTCGCCTTATGTTACACACTTTTATACTATCCCCGCTAAGGGGAAATCTGGCGCTGAATTCGTTCAACCTCTAAATGATCGTATAACTTCGATTGCTGCAAGAAGCATGGGCGATTAGAGGAGCGCACCCAACTTGCTGTATACGATATGTTGCAAGTCGGATGCATGTCTTAAGCAATGTTGGTTTGTGTAAGCTCCGTTCGCTTGAGATAGTTATTGCCCTGTTCTGTTGGGTCGCGAATATAAGTGGATAGTACAGTGATGCACAGGATGATATAGAACGAGCTAAATGCTGGGGCTAGAGAGGCATATTGCGTCAGTATTATGGACGTAAGAAATTGGTGATGTGTTGCACCTGGACGTCTTCGCATGCCTCGATGGGTACAGTTTACATGGTTGTGGTATCATTGTTCTTGTTTGGTTGAGCAGTTGTAAACTTGATGTTTAAGTTTTTTGTTTTTCTTTATAATTTTGCGATTTGCGACAATTTTTGTAGAAGAAATTATAGCCTGAATAAAGAAATCTGCTTTCTACAGTCGGTATATTTAATCTTCATTCATTTAAATGCGACGAAGCTCATCAAAATCGGTGATGATGGATACCGAACAAAACGATTCCTACGCTCTCAAGTTCTCCTCTCTGGCTCATCTCTAGTTTAAGTTCTCCTCTCTGGCTGTGGCTATATCAGTATAAGCTGGCGCTTATACTCATATAGATGGCGTCTTTGGCAGTCAGCTATTTAAATATTTGAATCGCACTGCAGAGATCACCTGAAGGAAGCAGGAAGGAGAAACCATCGTGCACTGTCAAACCGCCCATGGCTTCTTTTGGCAACGCGGAAAACCTGCACTAGTGTACAAAGACGGTGCTTGTGGCCGGTTATACCCGTCTGTCAGTGTCTTTAAATCCGTGCAGACGACGCGGAAACCGTCTGTCCCAAGCTGAAGCAGACGACTCGTCGTTGGGGGAAGTGAGATGTATAACTGGGATACCGTTGCACAGTGTGCTACGTTTCCTAGCGCTCGCTCAGTGCTAGGTGACACATTTTGAATTATGGAATGATCAAACAGGAGACGTTGCCACCTCGATGTGACGGCGACGGCTGTTTGTCCCTGGAAGAGAGACATAAGAAGAGTATTAGCTTAAGTTTTATTTACGTATATAGACTTTATGTAGTCAAAAGCACGAAGTTAAAAGAAGGGAAGGCGGTCTGCAAGAAAGCTGTAGGTCCGTTGTCTTTTTGAATTAATTCTTATAAACGATACATTTAAAATGGTATGCTGATTGCGAGTTTGCAGGTTCGAATCACGGCAGTGGAGAAGATCGAATAGAGGCACAATGCAAAAAACGTTCGTGTACCGATCATTGAGGCATGTTAAACAACCCGCGAACAAAATTAAAAGCTTTCCACTATGGCCTCTTGGATAACGCCTCTGTTGGTTCGGAGTATTGACAATCAATCAATGCATCAATCAATCGGGTCTATGGTCCGGGTTGGACTGTTAATTTCATGAGGTGCTTTACAAGCGAGGGAAAAAATCTTCGCGCTTTCAAGGTGCATATTTCCGAGGTCCTTAATATAGCGTAAGTGCAAGGCCAGTGTGGTGTCTGGAATTCAGTTACCCGGGAACTTTCTTGCGTAAGAACCAAAGGGAGAAATCGGGGAAAAGAAATATGTACTTACGCGTAACGGCGCCGGTCCCTACCTCGAGATCACAATCGGAGTCACGTTCACTGGATCGCGCTTCAAGCGCCAGGGGCCCTATTGCAAGCACGCCTCTTTGCGAAAGGCCGAGCTGGCACATTCCTGTACTTTTACTGCGGCAAGGTCGGCGCGTTTCGAAGGGGCCCCGCCGTGGTTTTCAAGCTCGCAAGGCCAAGTCCACGCGTTGCACTCTTTCGAACATTCCCCACCTATCCTGTGGTCTGCAGCGTTACATCCTGATACTTCCGTAAAAGGGACACTGAATATAAAAATAAGTCAAGCTGTAATAGTAACTTCAACTTATGCAATATAGAAAGGAGATAGAGAGAAAAAGAGAAAAATAACTCTTGCCGTGAGAGGATCGAGGCTGTGTAAGCTATAGATAATGACGCAAAAACGAAAACGAAGAACTGCAGGGTGGTGACTCCGCCTGGAGGTTTCCGCACCGTTTGTCGTGACGTCATGTATTTTGACGGGCCTATAGTACCTCCTGCTACTTCAAAATGCACCGTTTTTCCTATGCCACGTTTGATGGGGATCTCAGTGCGCTGATTTAAGCGTGGGAAACTTACTGCGCAGCCTATAGTGATAGTTCTGATAGGCTGGAGCGAGTTTTCCCAGTTGCAGATAATTCGGGACGCCAATTACCAATTAAGTTTTACTCCATGGTCTCCATGGTCAGAAAGTATTCTCCATGGTCAGAAATAAAGGGGAGCAGGTTGTTCTAATTTGTCCTCATGTAGAACTGCGTTTGGGTATTAGAAGGTAAATAGATGGTTTGCTTTGACGTCATCGTGGCCGCCATCTTGGGGTACTAGCACGTCGGTAAGCTGTGCGAACCAGAAACACGAGTGCATGTCAGGCGCATCTTGCGCCGAGTAATAAACCGAAAACGGTGATGATCCGATGAAAAAAAAAGTGGCCACCGTCAAAAAGCAAAACAATGTACGCTTGATAATATAATGCACTATTGTCATCGTGATCGCGATGTTTGGCTACTGTAGCCCGATGAGAAGAGCGTCCGTGAGGTCGTGTGAAAACTACGCTCAAAGAAAAGTTCGCTTCTTGGGAGGCTTACGTTGTCCCAGCACAACGATAACCGCCATCTGTTTTTCCAGCATTTCCTTTCTTTAACTTGATACGGTGGAAGCTTGGGCGAGTTGGTGATTCAGGACTGAAGGAAGAACACAACATAGGCTCTGACCTCAACTGATCTTTATTTGCGAAATCGCCAGAGCTATATACGTCTGCAGAAGTAATGAAAAACAACTTTTGGAATTATGTCACACATGAACCCCTATTGCATCGCAGCCAGATACTTGATTTCGTTTTTGGTGAGGGCAATAGACGGCTTGCCGATGCAAAGGCCACCCAGCCGCTGTGTATTATCAAGCCTCTATGGTTTCACGTGTAAGCTGTTCTCGGTGTGCGGAGATTACGATGCAGTTTTCCAATTCAGGATCACAAGGGCAGTCTCCGCAATGAATGCCAAGATGATCTTGCATGGCGGTGTAAACACTGTAAAAAATGCTCTTTCAATCGCTCTTTAACGCGTAGTCTCCTTGCGCAGACCTCCCGCCTAATATATGCTGGGTACCCCGAGGTTTTGTTAGTTTCAGTAGCAGAAAAGGTATTAAAGAAAATCAAGTTGGGAGTCAAAGCAGCAGCTGACTACGCTGCCAGAGACAATAAGCAAGTCGCAGTGCTCCCTTACTTGCACAAGATATAGCACAGCTTGAAGATAGGCAGTGAAGTAGATGTTAGTTTTTTTTTTTTTTCTGCCTCGGAAAAATTATCAGAGCTTTGTGGGCGTGCGAATGCTCATGCCACACGATGAAATATTTGCACTACTAACCGTAGGAAGCGGTTTGGAGCATGCACCCACGATGTGGTTTACATGATTCCCCCGACTTGCGGAAAGAAATACGTTGGCCAAACAGGCAGATGTTTAAATGCGCGATTGAAAGAGCATTTTTCACCATGTTTACATCGCCGTGCAAGGTCATCTTGGCATTCACTGCAGAGGCTGCTTTGTGACCCTGAACTTGAAAACTGAGTCCTAATCTCCAAACACCGAGAACAGCTTACACGTGAAATATTACAGACTGACAAGATAGAGCGGCTGGGTGACCTTTGCATCAGCAAACCGGCTTGTCTGTTGCCCTAACCAAAAACGAAATCAAGTATCTGGCTGTGATGCAATAGGGGTTCATGTGTGACATAATGCAAGTTGTTTTTTTTTTCATTACTTTTGCTCATGTATACAGCTCTGGCGATTTCGCAAATAAAGATCAGTTGAAGTCAGCGCCTGTGTTGTGTTCTTCCTTCAGTCCTCGTCTTTTGCGCTGTGCACACATATCGACTTCTAGCGCGAAGTGAAACACGGACACAGAAAGGAGCACTTCGCGCTAGAAGCCAAAATCATGCTACCGTACCAACTCGCCCAACTGTCTATCCTTTTGTATCGACTTTCTCTGCGGGCGTGGTACCTTCACGCCACGAAAGGTATGCGCGATATAAGCGTGACAGAGCATTCTTGAGAGGAAAGTAGATAAGCGCTTGGTTTAAAGAAACGAAGCATACCAGCAAGACTGGCGATGACTATCCTTTGGATGCGAGATTAAATGTACCTAGATATCTCAAGGTCGGTGCGCTCTCCTTTACGAGGTCACGTTACTAGGTCCTACCGACATAGGATCTAATGGGAACGCTGCCACGCAAGTCGCTGTCAGTTCGACGTCACCGCTTTCGTCACGCCGAGCTTGGCAATGTAAATTTGGTCCCATCATGTAGCATGACGTCATAAAGCCGAGTGCGCAGTCCTTGTCATATTTGGGTGGCGTTGACAAGATACGCTTAAAAGGGTGTCAACTTGTTAGATTGTATCTGTTGTTTATCGGTAGCCATGCAACGTCAAGGAAGCAGCGAAAAAAAAAAGAAAGCGAGGAAACGACACAGTCGTGAGAAGACAACGCACAGGGCAAACTATTTTCTTGTTGCGTCTCGACATTAGTGCACCAATTTTTTTTTTTTTTTAAGTCGGATGACAGAACAATTCTATTGCATCATGCACTCTGTCTATGCCAGGCAGTCCTCTGCATCAGCTGGACTACTTGAAGAGGCGGACGTTACTTGCACGACTAATCATTGTCACGTTGACTAATCAACAAAGGTTTACTAATCAACGACGTAACCACTCACATTGAGCTATATCGGGGACGGAAGGCATTATTCAAGCAGAAATACCGTGTCGGGCATCGCTTTCGAGAAGTAGGTCCTCAAGGTCTTTGGCGAAATACATTGATGTCCAAGAAAACACACGCTGACATTGCGTTTTCTACAATGGAATTGGGATTGTTACGAGGTCTTGTTGTCGCACTTATGTTCATCTTGTTCTAACGTTCGTTTTGATCTTCCGATCTTGTTGTTATATGCCCATCTTGTTCTCTTCTTATCATTGTTTCTCTTCTTACATTACGTTGACCTTGTCCTTGTTGCTCTCCTTTGTTCTCGTAGATCTTGTGACGTTCTTCTTGTGTTCTTGTTCTAATGTTCATTTTGTTCTTGCTTTCTGGTTGTTCATTTATAGCTTTTTCTACACTGGGAATGGGCGCGGATTGTAAAAAAGAAAAGGGAACACGTTCGTGTACCGTGCCTGAAATGCTCGTTCCCTAGATAGTTTAATTTACCCTAGAACTCACGTATTTAAAAATAAAGAAAAGACTTCTTTTTTTTCTGGTATCGATCGTAAAGATCCCGGATTGAGATATTACTGGGATCTTTCGAAAGCGCTCTCAGGCGAATTAAACTTCCTGGAATCCGCATGCTTTCTTGTACGTGACGCTGTACGTCTCGCGTAGAACTGCGCAGACGCTGCGTTTGTGATGAAGACTTGCTCCTTTTTTTCTGTACCTTTGTCATTCATTTCTGCTGCTGCTAAAGCTGTAGATGTGGGGAATAATTTTTGTTTTGCGGAATTTTTAATGACCGCCTGTGGCTGATAGTATTATCCCTGCCATCGAGCTATTCTAATAGGTGGACTTTGCTAGCACGAGAAATCGAAACACGCATTCAACCAATTAACTTCTTAATTATTTACTTTACTGCACACATTGCAATTTACGAATTGTAACCTGTGAGTTTGCAAGACGATACATCCACTTGAAATGCAGCTCCGCCATGACGCGTACTAGTTTCGAGGTATTGTTTCTCCCCAAAGTGTGGGACGAAATACGTAGTTGTTCCAGTTACTTTTGTGCTTCAATGCACAAAAGAGCGTTTTGCTAAAAAAAAAATGCGAACCAACAGTGTATTTTTGCGGTGAGTTTGATGGCGCATATCTCGTAACTGGTGTCATTCTGGAAATTTGTCTCCAAGTGGATGCGACTGACAATCTCAACCGGCTACAATTGGTAAATTGCAATGTGTGCCGTAAAGTAATTAAGAATTTCATTAGTAAATTTCTGTGAATTCTTTGAGTATGTATTTCGATTTCTCGTGCAAGTCCGCCGTGCTGAGCAATCCAGCTCAAGGACTAGAAGTACGTTATCTGCACCAGGAGATTTAAAAAAAAAATTATAAACGTAGAAGTCATCGCACCCTTACACATCGTCACCCGTATACAGCTGTTACGAAGCCTATATATTTCGCTTATGTTCATCTTGTTCTTGTGACGTTTATCGTATGTTCGTCTCGTTCCTGTGGTCTTGTTCTAGCGTTCATCTTGCTCATGCATTCTTGCTGCTCTTCTTTCGGCGTCTTATTCCTCGCTCTTTAGGGACGCCTGCTGCTTCAGTCTCGTCACTTCTGGTGCCTTCTTTCGTTCTTAGTTTTAGTTTCTCTTTGTTTATTTGTTTCACTGCACGACTTTTCTATGCCACCCGTAAAGATTGCGTCAACCTCATTGCAACATGCCGTGGCCTATCGTGCGGTCGACGGCAGTTTTACTGCGTTCGTAACAGCTTTTTAAGTCGAAGCGTGCGGTGCGTCCTTATCAAGACTCGGCGGAAGAGGTTGCGTGTGCGTGCAGTTCTTGACTTGCGGTAGGCGAAAGGGTCGCGTCTTCGGACGTCGTGTCGGATCCATTATCTGTTATTATCTGCGTCGGTGCGGCGCATTTAATTAAGAGTGACGTTTGGAGGCGAGAAAGGTTAGACTTTTGAAAGCCATAACACTTATTTTATTTTTGCCGCGAGGCTAATTATGCGCTATCTCAGTGGTTACGCCCAGCAATTTTGTGATGCACGAAGCGGCGAGGCGATTCCGGCCAGTGAAATCTGAAACTGGTCTTTTGGAAAGCGGACGCCATTTCACTACATGCATGCAGCTGTGAAGTGGCGGCTCGTTATACGGATACCATAAAAGGCAGCTATAAGAAAAGAAGGAATAGTGCTTGAAACTTAAGTGTATGTCTTAAGTGTAAGTGTATGTCTTAAGTGTATCCTGATTAGAAGTGCAACACTGTCAGTTTACGGGGGAAAAAAGGAGGCTGGAAAATAAACAGTAACAAATTAACACCCTTTGCTTACTGATTGCGTCAACGTGAGGCTACAGTTATACGGGTTGTTTGTCTGAAATGATTACTGCCTTTATCATTGCATAAGTTGGGGACGCCAGTGGATTAGGTGGTATGATGAGATTAAGAAATTTGCAGGTATATAGGCCGGAGTTGGCTGGCTCAGCACAGCCCCAGCACAGGGTAGCCAGCCGGTACTTACACTGGCTAACCTCCCTGTCTTTCCTCCCCTTTGTCTCCTCCTCCTCCTCAAGACAGGGATACCTGTGCATCACTCGGAGATTCCTTCTTTCTGAAGTGCTTAGAAGAGAGAGAGATAGCAAAGAGAGGAAAGACAGGGAGGTCAACCAGACGAGCGTCCGGTTTTCTACCTTACACTGGGGTGAGGGAACGGTGGAAAGAAAGGAGAAAAGAAGGAAGTGATGACTGTGTGTGCAGTGAAGCACCGTGACACCAAAGTGGAGTTCCGTAGCTGGTGATTTGCGTTGATGACATCTGGGACGATCAAAGAGAAGTGCTCAAGAGTTCCGTGATAAAATTACTAGGCGAAACTCTGGCGCCGCGTGTGTGCGTTGATCTACCACGTGAGCAGCGTATTGATGTTTTATTTTCTTGTTTAATCCTGCATTCAGAGGTTACCGTGCCGCCATTTATAAAGGTTCCTCTTTTTTTTTTTTTCCTTCTAGATTCCCGAACATTCACTAATTTTCGAAATGCACGAATGCAATTAGTGTCTGCGCACGCGAATAATTGTAAATTTTTGCGTTTAAGTATATTCTATTGTTGAAATTGAGGGTGAATAAAGTTTAGACAAATTCATGGGCCACGCCTCATTCCCGTGGTGAGTTGTTGTTCTGCACAATGTCAAATTCTGCCGTATTTCCCGGGTAATGGCTGCTCATTGAGCCGTGTTGAGCAGCCCTCTGCGGCAATCAGAGCTGAGAAGCTGGCGAATTCGACAATATGGCGGAACTTGACAATGTTTCCAATAGCATTCCTCGCTGAACCGTCATAAACGTCATACTGGCAGCTTGCGTAGGCACTATAGATCCAGATTTACTTCCAGTGATTTGTGTAAGAAACTGTATGCGGCAGTGGACATGAAATATCATAATGATGACATTGCTACTGATGATGATTATGATGATGATGATTTATACTGTCAAGGCTTCCCCGATCGTGTTCTGTCGCATCAACATGCCGCACAATGTGCCGAGTTTTGCAGCTCCCATAGTGGACTCGCCTTTTCCCTCTTCCCGTATACAGTACTTTTTGGGCCCATTCTTGAAGTGCGCTGCCGAATTGAGTTCAGGCTAAAACGCTATTAAAGTCTGATCGCCTGCCGTCGATTCTCGCTGCAACAGCGTGACCGACTAGCTACCGAAGGAGCGTCGAATATCCCGTGTTGCGAGCATACGGCTCGACATTCAGACTTTCTCCCCTCATCTATCCATACAAGAAGGAGCGACGGAGAAAAAGTGGAGGGGGGTTGGCGTCGCGAAGTGACATCCAGCAGCCTTTATATAAACGCTCTGAGAGGACGCGATATCCGGCTGCCGTGTCGGCAGCACACGCGCTATATGTGCGGAAGCGAGCTGGCTTCTTCGTCGCGCGCTTCCAACGAGCGACGCACAGTAGTGTACACATCCATACGCAGACAGACGACGTTCTTCTGGTACATCAAAGCGTGCCCTCTCGCTTCGTCGTCGTCTGTCTCGGATCAGCCTTGTCGTCTGTTCTTTCTCTACAGCGCTCTTTCACGACGAAGGTCGTAAGCTTGTAGGCTTGTCCGAAGTTACGGCGAACGACAGTTCCTTCTTGGCCACGACACTTGTGCGCGGAAAGAGAGTTCCACCGCGATGCTTTTGTTAGTACAGAGTGCCCGCTCGAGATGGACGTCTTGACTGCCTGTCGTGTGTGTACGTATGACAAGCGGCTTTTTCGCTGTCCTCTCTAGCAGACGACCGACGCGGAACCCTCGACTGTCTCGCGCGTCTTCGAAATGGCCGTCGCGTGCTTGCTGGCTTGTCCTTGCTGCGCGCTTCTCGAGTTGTCATTCCAAGCGAGTGGGATAGTCGCTGCACCTCGTCGGTTGTCATGGTACACTTGCGTGCGTTTCTTAGGGCGACTGTGTAAGCAAGTGTCGGGCGATTAGGTGACGCGTGGAGTCACGTGATTGACTCTCTATATATGGTGGCTATGTCGCGGCACTTCGCTGCGGTGGTACTGCTGGACGTGTACGTTTGCAGGCGGTTTTGGCTTTACTTGATTTGGTATCGGAATTTGTAGCGAACCACTGACATCGACAGTAGGACAGCCAATTATAGTTTTTTTTTTTTACAATAATAGGGGAAAATATGGCGCCATCGTCTCTGCGAGCTTTTCACAGAAAGGTTGGGGGAGGGAGGGGCTCCTTGCTGAGGGAATAACGAGCTATGAACGTTTCCACTTGGCTTGAGGCTAAAGACTCGTCACATCCGAGAAAATTAATGTTCGATTAAACCTCTTTATTAATAACTAAATGAATAAAATAGACCGATGAATGCACACAACGTCAGGGCCTAGGTATGAAATGATTCATTCCTTAAAGATGTGTTGCTCGTTATAAAACCAAGGGGACTAGAGCAGATGAGATGGCCGTTCGATGTGCACCTGTATGTACAGGCCTCGTCGTCTGCGTAATTCGACACCCCTCTAGTATAGCTGCACGAAGCCGGCTCTCCGAGAAAGAAGCCAATCCGAAGCCCGCGCCTGTCGCCAAATTCCTCGTCGTCACCGTCATCATAATCATGCGCTCACTCTCTTCCTTCCGTCGTCACTCTGTGGCGGACGGATTCCTTAGCAAAGATGGTAAGACGAGGCAAGGAAAAACTTTATTATACTTTTTACATTCTTTTTTTGTGTGCGGGGTTGCTGAGAGATGTATGGGGGGAGGGGGGGGGGCAGTCGACGCAGCCGAGTGGGGACGAAGACATGTGTTCGTCGTTATACTATAGCATAAACGTGCCCCCCCCCCGCATCTCGAACGCCGCATCGCTTTGCGAAGGAGTCATTTGCACCAAACCCCCGCCGGCGAGCAACACACGGACCAGCCGTGCGACCCCTTCATCATGCAACAGCCGCGGCATCAGTGGCCAGGTAGTAAGCCCTCCTCTTATAAAGAGTGCGGCTTAGACGGTGGCTGCGAGCAATTTGGTCCTCCGGACACATGGCGCATTATAAGAGAGAGAGAGAAAGTGAATGCGTGTGCGTGTGTGGTGTTTGCCGCTGGTGTCTGTTTCATACCCCCTCCCCCGACATTCTCGAGACCACCGCCTGTACCCTCCGAACCACTTCCTTTACCTGCTATAGTAGATGCCTGGAGCCACCTCTGGTATCTCCTTCACCTTCCCTGCAACACTCCCTGCCGAGAAAACAAAAAAAACAAATAATTAAACAAATAATAAAGACAATGGCCCCGGGGGCGAAGTTCTGTGCACGGCGTCTCGCCCGTGGCGAAGAGCGTTGCAAGATGCTCCCTCCTCCGTCAATCGGCAGAAAGGGGAGAGATGCATGAGAGAGTGAGAGAGCGAAAGAAAAACAGAGAGAGATACGGTCATTTTTCTTTTCTCTTTCCGTTCTCTTCTAGTCTCGCAAATTAACATTCCGCACGCCTATGCAGAAAGGAAACGCTTACCCCTCTCCCTTACTGCCCTCTCTCCAGCCTTACCTACCTTGTTCGCTCTCGAAATAAACAGGAGATAAAAGGGAAAGCAACAAGTTAGCGTCTGTATAGCAAAGTATAGCGGCGTGGTTTGCGTGGTGTTGGACCAACGCTGGGAGAGAGGGGGAGAGGGACAGGTGTTTCGCGTTTTAGAAACGCCCGATGATACAACCTGCCGGCGAAGGAGTCGCCGTGGCATCGCCGTGGCCCGCGTTTGTGGTGGTTCTGTTCGTTGTTCTTGCATACTTTCTTTTTTCTTAAGCCTTGCGCCTTCTGCTACCGTGCCGCGTTTTTCTTTTTCCCTTTTTTTTACGCTATGGCGCGTTCCTGCGGATGGCGTTTTCGGTGTTCGTGAACGCCCCTTTTGTCCACGAACGCAACAGATAGAGAAAGGGCGAGAGAGAGAGGTACGTCGTTTTTTCTTTTTTTTGCTACTTTTCCTTTTCTCTTTGTTTTAGGTTTTGGCTCTACAAATCGCATGCCAGCATATGTCGAGTTGAGAGCTCCGGGGCGAGGGTGTACTAGCTGAGAAAGCGAATGTGGGCGAGGTGATCAAAAATTAGCAGCAGCCGCCGCAGGGTCCAGACGACAACAGAGAGTCGTTAGGAACGAAAACGAAACAAAACTTGAGACATTAAAATTGGCTCCAGCGTAAGCGGTACACGTGTAGACGAAATAAAGTACCGCGAACACGTCTGTACGCGCGGCGCTATCTTGGGAAGGAAAATGCACTAGAAAGGGAAGAGGAGGGGTAAGAGGCGCCCTCTGGCGATGCAAAAAGTGCACTGACTTCGTAACGACGGTCTACAAAGCGGCCGGTAGGGGGGGGGGAGGGTCGAGCGAGGCATTTAGGAAAGCCCGCGTGTCGATACCCCCCTCGCTCCCCCCGCCCGCCTTCCACATACTTGCTCCTTTTTTTCTGTCTTGCTTGGGTTGGCTTCGGTTGGCTCCGCTTGGCTTCTGGTCGTTGGTCAAGTACTTCGTTTACTAGCCCGAGGGCGTATCGAACAGCAACTTCTGCGCGCGCTTACGTAGCCCCTCATCGACGTGCGGAGAGACGGCCATCCACGAAAGCTACAGAACGCGTTCTCTCCCCCCTCCCCCCCCCCCCTCCCAAACCCTTAGTCATGTCCGGCGTGTATCAGACACCACACCTTTTGTGGTGCGCTTATGTAAAAGCGTCCTCCCGAGTTCACCTTCGTTTGATCGTCATCGGATCGCGCGGGGCGGTGAGATAGGGGAAGGGGGGACGGTGAGGGGGGACGTCGTTCTTAATTCTACACTTGGAAGCGCGTCGCAAGCTCCTATTATAAATAGACGCCGGGGGCTTCTTTCGGCTGGAAGCGCACTTGCTTAAGTAAAGAGCGTCGGTTCCCCCGGAACGCCGCAGTGCAAGTCATCGACGACGGTGATCATTTCGCTCCTGTGGCTTGTCTCGGGAGGGGCTACTCTGGACTCCTCCTAAATGGGCGCACGTGAACATCGGCGTGGCAGGGGCTGACGTGGAGCAGGACATTCTGTTGGGTTTTGCCTGTCAGTTATTTTTTTTTTTCATTCCTTCCGTCGTCGTTTTGTAATTTCGGACGTCCTCAGGTTATGTGTGCTTCTGTGTTTGTGTGTGTGCGTGCGTGTGTGTGTCGTGAACACTGAGTGCTCCGACGAGTAAGCGAGGTTGTGATAACAGGTTTTTTTTTTCCTACTCGGATGAAACGAAACAAAAAGAATGACAACCTGCGCGCGTCATTTTTTTTTCGGTGGTGTCGGTGGGCCCTTGTCTCGTCGCTATAATGGTCGCCGCTCTGTCCGGGTTTTCTTTTCCGTCGAAGCGTGGGAAATGTGCCCAAAAGGCGTGCGTGTGTATCACGAGAAACAAAATGTATAGATCAGAGGCAGAAATGCAACGGAACAAAGTCGGGCCCTAGCATGTTTCGAAAGGGTCAAAGATCGCTGCCTGGTTGAGTTCATGTCGAGAGTCTTCAACACAGAAGACAAATACGAAAGAAAGGAAAGAAACGTGTTATGCGTATCAAGCGGACATGTCGGAATCTTCGTGAAACAAAGGCGTTCGCGAAGCGCTTACTTAAGTGCTTCAATGTATTTACTGCCACGCGTACGACTGTCTTTATTGTCATTCGTGCAACGTATACGCTCACGTAAACGTTTGTTTACGCAAACTACTGGTCAAAATTTTTTGTGTCGCAATGTTCACCTGTCCACGCGCTATATACATAGTGTTCAAAGTGTAAGCCGAAGTGCAAAGCGCAGGTCCTGCGAATTGCACTGCGAAACGCATATAGACACAGCAGTGACTCGAGGACGAACTCGTTGTTTGTCGAGAGAGAGAAAAAAAACGATGGTGAAGAATGCCTAGAGAAGTTCGACGCGAAAAACCGAGATAATAATGTTAACCATAATTACTTTTCCCGTCTCATTCCTGCGTTATGGAAGCTGGAGTGCACTCCCACGCGTGATTTAGCGCCAGCGTGCTACACGTGAAGAAGGACATGCGTCTATTCGACAAGGCAGCAGCCACTGTCAGGAAATTACACCGCACTTCGCTAAGGAAGCTTCGCAGGAAAAAAAGAAAGACAGAAACGAAATTGGCGGCTCGTCTGCGTGATTCGCAGCAGATGGCGAGAAATATCGCAGGCGCAGTAGTGCTACATCAGTACACATGGCATATAGGCTATAGCGGCGGCCTCACAGCCATATACCGTAGGGTCATCCTCCGGTTCGGAGCTACGGCTCGAAACTAGGCTACGGCTCGGTGGCTCTGTGGCGTCCTGATGCCGAGCACGGGGTCGCAGCTGGGATTCCCTGCCGTGGCGGGGCCACAGAGACGACGAGAAATACAGGAATTGCGACAGACACCACAATGAGGCGGCTCTGCGCGGATCGTGTCGTTCCGAGCGACAGAAGACGTCAGTGTACAGTTTCACGGTGTCTCGAGAGACTGCAGGTCGGGGAGGGCGGATAACATATGCGTAACAGTGTCTGCAACGACGATTGTCATTTAAACGTGAACGAAGAATCCGAGTACTTGGCAAACGTCGCAGCAGGCATATTCGAAACGACGACGATTGGAAACAATGCGGTGGGTCCGCGGTTGTGCGAACGCCTCATAAAAAAAAAAAAAAAAAGAGAGAGAAGGACGGCATACGAAAGAAACTGTAAATGTCCAGCTAGCCAGCAGCTTTCACCGTCTTCGCGACGATGAAGACGACGACCAGGACGAGGACGACGACAAGGGCGGGCGTCGCACTGTCGCGCCGCGACTCGCATCAGCAACACAAAAGGACGCCGGTGTCCTCACGGTCGTTTGTCGTCGTCGTCGTCTCGAGAGGCGTCCTTCTCTCAAAGGACGCTGGCTACATATTCTAAAGCGCTGGGAAAGGCACCGAATGCCTGCCGAACGATTTGCAACGGGACAGAGCCTATAGACCACAACATTGGTCGGCGAGCGCAAAGTAGCACTGCACTGCTTACAATACATTCCACGAGAGCCACACACGTAGAGAACGCGCCCGAAAAAAGCAAAAAAAAAAAAAGTTAGCCGAGCGTGATCGCAGGTTCTTTGTTGCACGCTCGCCCACCTCTCTTTCACGGTGTGCGGCCTGTCCTTTGAGGGACGTCTTTGTTGTAACCACTGTCTGAAACTCGTGGGCCTTACGCATCATTTCGCAGTAACGTAAAATTTGAGTGTAATTTCGTAGGAGATTTCGAAGGCTTGTCACGTAGCTTATTCTGCGGTGTCCTGATCATCCCACACGGTGGCGCTTTATACATGTGTGAACCAGTGTGAACGGCTGCTCTGTGGAGGCTGCGGCGAGAAGCTGCCGCGCCGCTGTACGTGCGTTCGCTGCAAAGTAACAAATCAGCCCTGGCAGACGCCCGTGTTCCTTCGTCGTGCGGGCACATCTGTTGTAGTGCTCTTCGCTGTAGAGGTGTTCGCAATACACGTGGCAGGTGGGAATAATTCGGCCGGGGCATTGGAAATCCTTCGTTATACAGGTCATTTCGTTGTAGAGGTGTTTGTCTGTATTTGCATAACGCTGCATCTACTGCGGGACTTAGGGCGATTATTGCACTATACAAGCATGTCGCTTCTTGTTTTCCTCACCTTCCGTCGCACTGCTGTCCCCTATCTATCTATCTATCTATCTATCTATCTATCTATCTATCTATCTATCTATCTATCTATCTATCTATCTATCTATCTATCTATCTATCTATCTATCTATCTATCTATCTATCTATCTATTTGTTTATCTGTTTATCTATCTATTTATCTGTTTATCTGTTTATCTATCTATCTGTTTATCTATCTATCTGTTTATTTATTTATTTATCTGTTTATTTATTTATTTATCTGTCTATCTATCTATCTTTCTATCTGTGTCTATCTAATATATATCTTTATCTATCTAATATATATTCTTATAGGACGACTCGGTAGTGCCGCGTACTTTCTGGGAGTCGACTTGGTTTGCTGATTGAAAAAAAAAAAGAACGGTTGAAGAAAACCGAAGTTACGAAGTTATAGCTGGCGAACGACGTAGCGTGAGATAGTCCCAGGAGAAGAACGGACGCATACGGATTCCTGTAGCGCGGCGGGACCGCCGTGCGGCGTGTGTATGGTTCGCGCCGTTCCGCGCCGTGAAGTCGGCCGTGCCTCACGGCTCGCTCTCCACGCCTCGACGACGACGTGTTCGCTCGACCACCTGTGTCGCAACTGAGCGTTGCGTGCAGTATAACGCGGCGTAGCGAAACATCAGATGTTAGACAAACGCGGGACAGTGTCAGCGAGACGGCAATTAGCGAACGCGACGATTGTTTTCTCAGGGAGCGTGTATGTATACACACGTGGTGACGCGGGCTGGCTACCGCATGCGAAAGTTGACGGTGCGAGCCTTGTCTATCCGTTGTCCGCCATTTTCTTTTTCTCCTTTTTTTTTGGCACGTGCAGTATAGAGTAATTATTTTAAATTATAAGGCTCCGTGAACTTCCGGGACATGTACAATGCACACAACTGTGACCGCGTTGTGGCTGTGATCAAAAGCGTGTGCGGTATTATTAGGCTGAGCGTAAACGCAAGGGCAATTGCAGGGGCACTAATAAAGCAACAGTAAAGTTAGTTTAGGTGGGCGTGGTATTGGGAAGAATTACCGTTGCTTCCTTGAGGAGATTCGGAAAACAGTATACCTGCTAGTCCTTGAAGTAATCACATGGGGAATGACTCTCCGTCCCCTCCCAGTTACTCCCCAGAAGGACATATGGTTGTGGCAAGTCAGCTGCTCCCCAAAAGGATTAATATTCACACCCCTTTTATTCCGATTTCATTCACTAAACATTGAAAAGTGGTATCTAGCGAATAATATAAAGGGTAAACTTGCCTGTGTATTTCTAATATCGCGCGTAAACCAGAGCTGCAGTTACGTCGGCGCGACGTCACAAATTCCAAATACTTTATTTTTTTTTTTTTTCGCGTATTCGGGCCGTATTTTCGCAGGAAAGGTTCTAGAACCTTGTTAGGATCCATAGGCTATAGCCCATCAACTCACCAGTTCACCGACTCACTCCACGATGATTTCACGGACGTGGAATGGGCGGAACAGTGTGTGAGTGAGCAACAAAACAAAACAAAACAAAAAAGGCCAGATCGGACTCGGCTGTGAACGGGAATAAGCGCCGATGAGTTTTGAGCATAGACGCGAGTACGAAGAAGAGTGAGCACCGGGTAGCGGGAGTAGCAGCGAAGCGTCAGCGGTCCGTGATTTCTGGTGGACGTTAGAACGAACTTGAGCGACTGTCGGCGAGCGTCACTAGACGCAAGTTACGAATGTGATTGAGTGCTGGTGAGCGTGAGTTAACGAGAGGTAACACGCGTGGCTTGTTCAGTGTGCCTCTATACTTTGCGGTTGTGTCCTTGCGCTACGTCGTGTCACTGAGTTTAACGTGAGTACGGACAGTAGTGAGTGATAGTAAATGTGGACGAAAGCGAGCATGCTCGATTTCATGCACATTTACTTTGCTGTCGTGCGTTGGCGGGAATGTGTGGGTCCGAGCGTGCGAGCATAAATGAGTGCCGATGATTGTCGGTGCACGTTATCATGAGTGTGTATATTTCTATGGCTCTGGTCGCCTCTTTTGGCTAACGAGGACTACTGCCGTGGTCAATGTATACATCCCCTATCACATTTACTTACAGCGAAGATGTATGTACCTAGAGAACTGCCGAAAAGCATTCAAAACACCCAAACCTGTGCA
Organism: Dermacentor andersoni; assembly: GCF_023375885.2. Lineage (NCBI taxonomy): Eukaryota > Metazoa > Arthropoda > Arachnida > Ixodida > Ixodidae > Dermacentor > Dermacentor andersoni. Next base: position 123,517,847 of record NC_092820.1, read on the forward strand.
ACTGTTGACATTATCTAATGCAGAGAGTGCCGTAAGCTTGCCGAACATGTTACGAGTAGGCTTGGCGTTCGCTCAGTGCTATATACCTACACTTTATTGGCCGCGGTCACAGCCTGGAGTGCGAAATGCCTGATACTATAGAGTACGCGCCTTGCTGTACAAAGACAAATCACTGGTAGAACCTTTGTGCGAGTTCATTGACCAACTTTTGTCTGGAAAGGTTCTACTGGTACTTTGGCCGGACACTGTCGTGGGCGGGATCGCCTAAAGACTCTAATCAAATTCCTGTGAGAGAGTGGTCTGGATTTAAGGCTTTGAAGAGTCTTCGCTTGTTGAGATTCATTAACCACTATTTTCGTCCTAATCATCAACACTCCTTTTTGTCTCTCTCTTTATACTCACGTTTCCCTTTCCCTACGCTGAGCAGCAAGTCACAACTTTGATTCAGGCCGACCACTCAGCTTTTCTATAACTCTAAATCTCTCTCTCTCCCTTTCTCTCTCTCTCTCTCTCTCGACATTCGCCCCTAAATGTGAAAATTTGACCCTCCATAAAAAAAAAAAGACTAACAAGAAGGCTTAGCACCGCTTATACTGTCTTATGCGAATAGCGCATTTCGAGTGCGATGTTTCCTCCCGTCTCCTACAAACCAGCGATTTCGTGCACACTCTATCCATTTCGCGTACTCTCTACACCGCCTCGGGTTTCCCGTTAGCCAAACCACCAAAGTTGGTGAAGTCCGCCTGTAATGTTATAAAACGAATGCGTGACGGATGGCCGGATCGACCCCTCTGTCTTCTATTGCAGCCCTCGGGTTCTAAACATCACATCCCGACCGCACGCGAGCTTCTCGCGTGCCAAAGCCGCTCGTCGAAACACCTCGCGCGCGTGTCACGTGTCAGTTCCTCGCATTCTGTCCTCGTGGCAGCTAGCGCTTTGAAACGTTATGTTAGATTGCACTGCCTTCTGGATCGATTGGCTCGTACTTTCAATCGGATGCCACCAGTGTTGGCGATGTCCGCGTAAATTGTTATCGCGGTAATTTAATGATTGATTGATTGATTGATCGATTGGCTCGCACTTTCTATCAGATGCCACCAGTGTTGGCGTGCAAATTGTTATCGCGTTAAAGATTCCCGCGTTTTGAGCGTGTACGCGAGCGCGCGTATGCTTTGCGGTTTCCCGCGCGTTTCCATGACAACGGTACACGTCGCACTGCTCCCGTCGCGCGCGAAAGAGTCGTCGCCCCGCGCAGGCTGCCTCGAAAGAGGTTTGACGGAAACTAATGATCACGCGAGGTGTACTTGCAGCGACACTGAGTACAGACAGCTTATCGCCCACCGGATGCGTCTCATTCACCCGACGCATTCTCGGGCGACGATGCAAGGGGAAGCGCTTTAAGAAAAAAGTCGGCGAGCACTTTTATGTGCCGAGGCGACGCGCTTCGCTGGAACGGCGCCAAATGACTCGACTTGCGGTGTGTACGCCGCGACACATTAAATGTGCTGTGTAAGCAGGCCACTGCGTGTATAGCTGTATAAACGGGTTTTGGCGAACGCCGCTGTATAGCACTACACAGTAATGCACTACACAGTAAAAAAAAAAAAAAAAAGCGCCTTTTCAAGGTGCACTGAAACGTAATTTACACCCCTAAAAGCAAAAATGGTGAAAATTTATCTTTAACTCTTACCCTTGCACCCAGAAATGGTGTGTTGGTGTGACTTATAGACCGATTTACACCCGTTTTTCGCTTTCAAATGTGTAAATTATTGAACAGTGTGCTTCAGTTTTTTAAATGCAATTTTTATTTTACAGACGCGTAAGTAGTTTCCTAGACTGGTTGGAAACTTCAACCTGCGGGATGTCTCTTTCTACGTTTTCGAATAAAAGTAACGTGCTACGTGTCTTAAGTCCAAATATGCATCAGTTTTTGAGTAACCTGCTGCACAGTTGATAGGTAAAATTGTGCGTAGCTGAAGAGTAACAGTGTTGGAAATCTTGTGGTTCTTTTTCCAGCGTCGAATACGGCGGCATCGCCTGTTGTCTTTTGCCAGCGAGCAGAACCGTACCTTTCCTTGGCTATCTGTAAACAGCAAGATTCATCAAACACCAGATTGTCTAAGACCTGTGTACCTCATTTTTTTTACCGGAGGTTTCCACGAGGGCACATTTGGTATATATGGCCGCGTTCCGTCGAACACGAGGTCGCTCGTTCGACTCCCTTGCGCGGCGGCCGCATCTTGATCGGGGGGGGGGGGGGGGGGCGAAATGCAAGAATGCTAGCCAGGTTAGTTTTAGGCGGCCGTTACAGATAGCCAGGTGTGGTCGAAATTATTCCATAACTCTTTGACACGCTGTTCTAGTTACAGGAAGTTAAGGCTACACTCAAGATAAATGAAGGTTGAACTTTATCAGTAAATTACCCTTCTACAATACTTAAAAAGAAGGAAGAAAGAAAAACTGGTGGCGACGCTGCCTTGAATTTCTCGCAGCAGCTCGCCGTGACGTCACCACTTTGGTCGCTGTCTACTCAGACCTGGTCAACTTTTTTCGCTCATAGGTATGCCGATGAGACTCATTCGTATTCGAACAGAACCAGAGATAACTTAGAAAGTTTAGAAAACCCAACGTTCACAGCGCCACAACGACCGAATTACCAGTGCACCTCAAAATTGTGTGGACACAGCTATCCTATATGCGCCTACGTGGTTGTCTCGTGTCTCGTTCCTACGTCCGTTTTATTTGGCGCCTTCGTTGTAGTTATCCTATATATTCGCCCATGTTTATGGAGCAAAGCAAGACTGAGTAGAATAAAAGAGAGAAAGAGAGAGAGAGAAAGAAAAAAAATAATGAATGAAAGATGTCGAGGCTGCGTTGCCCAGCGGTCGAGGGCGAGAAGTCAGCGGCACTTAGCATACGATGATTGGAATTGCGTTCGCACCCGGGCTATATATACACACACGCTCACTCTCTGTCGCGGCCTTCAGCGCCCCCCTCGTTGGGTGACCTTGCGCCCCCTCTCCCCCGAAGGTTAGGGCACGCAACCCGCCACCTTCGCGAAATGGCTTGCTCTGTACGTCGTGCATTGCAAGGGGCCACGAGGTGCAGTAATGTTTATACTTTTCTACGGAGGAACAGGATCAAGGTAGCTGGTTATAAATCTACACACTTTGTGAACACCTTCCTCCTCATTATTTGTAATCAAGAGATAGATAGATAGATAGATAGATAGATAGATAGATAGATAGATAGATAGATAGATAGATAGATAGATAGATAGATCTTGACATATGAAGATGTGTACATATCTAGACTAATGTATAGATGTGTAGACTAATGTATATATATATATATATATATATATATATATATATATATATAGACTAATGTCTAGATGTTTAGGTATCTAGAATAATGTCTAGAGGTTTAGGTATCTAGATTAATGTCTAGATGGTTGAATGGACATATAGAGTAAGAAGTAAACTCTATTTGAAAACGGCTATTTGCGCGAGCCGTCGGCATTTTTACCGCGTTGTCATGCAACACTTCGAAGTTCGGAAATTGCCTAGAAAAAACTGAGGACGACGTTCCTGACATGGTATGGGGTTTATAACTGTTCATTTTATTGATCCATTTCATTGATTGGTTAAAGGGATTTAGCGTTCCAAGACGAATAAGGAATAAGGATTTTTAACGTGACCCCGATGCGCGGGTCACGGGCGTTTTTGCATTTCATCCCCCATCTAAATGCGGCCCGGATTCGATCCCGCGACCTCGTGCTTGGCAGCGCAACACCATAGCCGCTAAGCCACCGCGGCGGGTGGCATTCAATCCCTGTCACCATTTGTTTATGCGACTGGCATCCTTGAATAGTATTGCACGTGCGCCATCTTTGACATGAGCCATGCCCTCTTGTCCATGCTCAGTGAGATATATATCGGATGGATGGATGGAAATGCTTTACTGACAGCCCTGAGATACGCGATTATCGCGCTCCCACGGTGGGACGGGCAGGCCGAGCCTGGCCGCCGCATGTAGGGGTATCAGGACGGCCCAGATTTGGATCCCGTAGTCCAGGCTTCGCAGTGAGGTATGCCATCTTGACTGGTCTGCTTGATATGTGCTTCGTAACGAGGGTCCTAGCCAGAGCATATGTTCTAAGATGGCTGAATCGCCGCACTAAGGGCAGGTAATGCTAGTATATGTGTCTGGATAGATCGGGTGTAATAATAAATATGGGTAGGGGTATATCCCCGTCTGCAAAAGTCTGAGAGTGATTGTCTGCGATTCGGTCAGTTCCTTGTGTGGGAGCGGGATAGACCCTCCTACTAAGGTAAAAGTGTTGAGTGACGTCGTTGTATACGTGGTGGGAGAATCTCTATTGTAGGTTATCGTGAGCTGGGGGGGGGGGGGGGGGGGATTTTCCATGGGTACGAAACGTGAGTCCTCGTGCCATGGAGTGGGCCAGCTCATTTATATAGAGGCCGTAGACAAATAACTTACGTAAGAGCTAGCATGCGGACTACAAGGTCACTGGAAAAAAAAAAAAATTACTCGTAGTTCTGACCTATACAAGCTGAAATTGACGAGTGAACTGGACAGTTCGCCGATATGCCGAGTTTGTTCTGCGTATCCTCAATTTCAATTTACTCATTAGAGAAGAAAATCGGCCTTATCATGATGTTGCACTAAAGCGGTAAGCGGGGCTAGTTAGTGGAAGTTACCGTGGATGTTACCAGTTCGTGTATTTTTTACTCAGGGGAGTAAAATATCTGTAGATGTAAGAATACAATTAGAATCACATTAGAATTAGAACGAAACACGCAAGCCTTACTTGTCGCTTACACGCGTGGTATTACACGTACCCGCCGTGTCGCAAGCAAAATGCCTCTAGTCTGAGCCCCCCTCCCTCCCCCTCCACCCCCACATATGTAGTTCAGCGCCCCCTTCTCCCTCCCGTTGCTCGTTGCGTTCGGGGCTCGCTCTCGCTGCCCGGCCGGGGCTGCGGCGCGGGGGCGGAGGTGTCGAAGGTCGCGGCACCCCCGGGGGTCGTGACCCCCTCGACCCGCGCCAGTGAGGAAGGAGTGGTGTACCGGGGCAGGGCTGACCTGCCGAGGGGAGGGGTCACGGTCGTGACAGCGCTTATCGCCAGGAATGCGTACTCGCGCGCGAGTGTTGCCCCCCCCCCCCCCTCCTTACCCTCCCCCCTCTCTACACCGGCCTGCGTGTTCTGGAATCGTTGTCCGGAGGGCCGAACTGCGGACGCCTGCGCTCGTGTTTCGTTGTGCCCATAGATCACGAACCGACGTCCTGCATGAACGAAGCGCCACCGGCTGGTGGTGGTGGTGGGGGGGGGGGGAGGACCCCTTGCCACGCGGTTCCCTACCCGGGCCTTCGTTCACAGAACGCGGAGGAATCGCCCGCGAGAGACGACGTACGGACGGTGGAACGACGACGACGGCGCCGATACGTAGCTCGTGCGTGGGGCCGATTTTCGGCGAACGAAATTTACTTGATCGGTGCTCCGTGTTTGTCGTCGCCGCAGCCGTTGCGCGATGGCATGCAGGCCCCGAGCAAAATAGGTGTGCGTGTGCCGCTCTATTTGGCAGGGGAGGGGGAGGGTGGGTACGGTGATGCATTGTTGTGGTTTTTGTCCACGTCATCTCCGTGCCTCTTTCTCGCTATATGCGCTTGCAGGTGATGCGTCTAGCGTGGTGTTCTGGTGTTTTTTAGTTCTTTTTTTGTAAGTTCAGGCTGGGCTGGCCGGCATGTCGAGTATCCTTGATAAGGCTTGTAGATCGCCATCCTGCCCGCACGCGAAATTATATAGGGGAGAGTTGTCCTTTTCCTTTTCGTGACTGCCTGGTACAGTCACGTTTATGAGCAAATGCCGAACTCTCGATGCTTGTATGTAGTGTAGATAACGCTTTTGTTGTTCGTATGTATAGGCACGGACGCGACTTTTCAAGTCTGTCTTGATAGGTGAGATGTGACTGCCGACACCCCCTCTGCTCGAACCGTTCTGTAGACAGGATGCAGGGAATGACGTCGAGAAGCTGCGGTGGCACTGCCGCGAATTTCTGTGCAGACACAAATGGATTTGCCTTATTCCGTGTCCTATAGCTGTGCTTATAGTTGTCCATTAATTTAGCTCTGCTCAGTTATGTGCTAGCCTCCTCTTTTGCCCAGATGGTAGAGCAATAACCCCGGAGAGACGCTGGGCCCCGGGTTAGAACTCCGGACCAGGATGAAGTTTTCTCGAACTGCGAAGCTTTATTTATGAGAAACTCGCATGTATGAGTTTCCTTTGTGGCTTTGTACTGCGGCTGAGTGAATGACAATTTTTTTCCCGCCCAGAAAGAAAAAAAGAGAAAAGAACGAAAGACTAGCGAAAGCCATCGACAAGGCTTATTGCGAAAATTTTCTCGGAAGGCAAAACGAGCAGACGTGGCCAAATTTTTTAACACTTGCTCGTCAAATTTTATTGCTGAAATCGGCCAATACACGAAGCAGAAGTGTCAACATAGCCATCTGCTCTGCTCTTCTTGCATGCATTATGTTTCCTTGCTCATTTATAAATATGAAGAGCTTGTTTACGCGCAGGACATCGTTTTCGATGCGTCTTCGACAAACAAATGTTGTGTAGTCTATGCGCGAACGATCTCCGCTGCCTGGTTGAAAACCTGGGTGAATTATGTCCCCTCTCTGCTTACCGCCTTCACAGTTAGGTCGGAATACTTTCAACACATATTTAGGAGCGAAATTCACTGTCATTTGGCTGAGGGTGTTGTTTCGAGACGCGCAGTTACAGAAAAGTAATGCGATTGAGTGATAAATGAGAGATGAACGCCGTTTCGTATTTCTTTCTTTTTTTTTGCGGTTTCGGCGGCACCAGATGTGCACGTGTATTGATTATAGCCTCCTCCTTCGGGCCCGCGTGTCTGGCCTGGCATCTTGAAGACGATCACTCACCGGTTTGTTCAACTCTTTAAATATACCAAAGACATGAAGCTTACCTTGTTTACGAACAAAAAAAAAATAATGTTGCCGCTGTGATCAGGATGAGACGAAAGATGAGTCATACCAAAGGTCAATAAACCTACTTATTTGATGCTTTCGGAAATGCTGCCAGCTAGCGCTACGGGCGTTTCCAGAACGATTGATTACCCTATAAAGGTATAAATTGACTTGAAATAAATACATACAATAATGACGTTCATGACAAGGTGTTTGTTTTCAACGACGCTTCGTTTAAGGCATGTTTCTTCCCTACTTTAGGTCTTCGTCATCCAAGATGCCTTTTATCGAGACGTTTACCATCGTAAAATGCAGCCATTTTCTTTTCTTGCTTGCCAGGTTCCTCGTCCATCAAGGTTCCTTCACATCAAAGCGCACTTGTTATTGATGCGGGCTGTCAGCGGCACTTTGCTCGGACGTCTTCCACAGCGCGTTCTTGCTTTTCGTACTCTAAAGAGCGTTCGAAACCGCACGCTCCATTTTCGGCTTTCCCTAATTCGTCGTCATTACGCACGACCTTGCGGTACCACCTGATCGATCAGTCTGGGTATCAGACCTCGCGTACTCGGCCACTGTATGTACACTCGGCAAAAAAACAAAAACAAAAAGTGCCGGAAACGTGACGTCAGAGTGATCCGCGAGATTGAGCACGCGGTAAAGCTGTGAGGCAACTCTCGACTAGATTGAGACAGTTTAGCCACGGCCACGTATACATACATATATGCCACGGGCGTTTGTCACGATTTGCCCTCCTTGACATAGCCATAGCCGCATAGCCTGTTGTAGCGTTCTCTTTTGTTTTTTTCCACATGAACTGCAAACTTTATCCACAAACACACACGCGCGCGCTCTACACAAACGTGGCACGGCGTTACTTGCCCCCTTTTGGTGACCTTCTGCATAGGGTGCGCACGCCAAGGTCAACCAGGGAGTGTGCACGTCATTTCGTATGCCCATACTTGGTAGTTTCTTGTCCTATGCTTAGCTTTGTTTACCCAAAGAGGCGTTCTTTCTTCTTTACTTAAAAAAAAAAAGTCTTGATGGAAACGAAGGTATAAGCTATATATGGCGGTATAAGTGGGGGCCTGGAAGTTTGGGGAGGGAGGCGGTAGGCTGGCAGAGAGACGGGGGTGTATAAATTTTTTCTTTGCCCAACCTTGACATTTATGCATTACTCCAGGCGTCGCCATCGCGTTGGAGCTGCGGGTGTACCTAGCGTTGGTGGTCGCTGCCTCGCAGGGCGTGGGTCACTTCTTTTTTTTTCAGAGATCGCTGACACGGGCTTGATGGATTGAGGTGAAACGCCCTCACTCCTTCCTTTCTACTGCGTGCCCTCGTTTTCTTTTTTTTTTTTCTGTCTTCTCGTGCTTCTTGTCGGTGCGATATGTGCGAGGCGTTTCTTGCAGGTTTCGTTCGTGGCTAGACTCTCCGAGCGAGACCTTGCTTTTCAAGGACAATAGGGTAAACGTAAATGCATCTGCTATGGTGACTAGTAAGAGACGGTTAGGATATCGGTGGAACAACAACAACAACAACAAAACGTAAAGTTTAACTGGCGGTGAAGCGAACTTATATGCTTATGCCAAGCGCATATTGAATGATCGAAATGTACCAAAAACGCAAATAACCTTGGTGGTATGTGCAATGAACCTGTTTTGAAACGAGTGGTGATATGGCAATGAGTTTTACTTATGATTGCGCTTGAAGGTATTACTATTGCATGGCTGGCAGTCTCTGTTATCGTAGAAATGTACTATTATGCGGTGCATTCAATGGCTTCGCACGGAGCCTACGCCAAGAAACATTTCTCCATTTTAGAAGTACTTTCCTTAGCGCATTTGAACGAGGCGTATTGTTCCCAAACACAGTACGGTTCAGACTTAAAGGGAACGCTCGGTTGGCATTGGGCCATCGATTACCGCTGATATATGCCATGAATTACTGCCAGGCTATATTTTTCTACTTAAAGGTGTTTGCAATGCTCCACGGCAGCCTATTTGCCCGATAAACTTGAAGAAATACAGCAGTTGTATTGGTTTTATAGCGCGCATTACGGGAACCCCGATATCCGATATGCGCCTTTCGCAGGTGGTAACTGCCAATATATCTGGCAGTATAGCGGTAAGTAATTAGATTCGGGGCAGGCGTTGCTTATCTCGGTGAAGCGGATTTCTTATCAGAAGCTCGGAATTTCGAAGCAGATCTTTCTTATTGGTTTTTATCGTGTGTGATCGTCTAGAATAATTCGCGATTTAATTGAAAGCTGCCGATTCGATTTAGTGAAAGCGCGCCTACATGTTGCGTGACTGCATATCGAACGCATTGGAATCTGTTCAAAACCTCTCCGGGCGTTCTTGATAGTCGGATCGGAAACGGAGGTTTGTGCGATAATGCCAAGTTACTCCGGCGTTCCTCAACGCGAACTTCTCTGTGGTTGCCACAGTTCCGAGCTTTTAAAGCGAAAGCTTTACTGGCCGCGAACTTTCGATTTCGCCGTGGCGGTGCTCCGAAAAGGCACACGACGTCACAACGTGCACTTCGCCGCGGATATTTCTCTCTCTCTCTCTCGCTGCCTAGTCATTACTGCGCATGCGTCACTAGTAGCACCGAGCCACAGGTGTTCAGCCGCTGTGCAGCGCCGCGCCTTTCCGCGGCCGCCGTTTAGTATGACGTCACACCGCGTTCCTCGTCGTTGCGCTCGCCTCCGCTCGATTCACCAGCTGTGTCGCATGTCTGATAAGATGTCGGAGGATTGAAAAGGAGAGCTCGCGTGTGCCGGAAGCACAATTCAGACGGCAGTATGGACGGCGACAATTCTGATAAGCAGGTGGGGGCCTGGAATCGACATCGGAACGAGATGAAGAGGAAACGGATCGCCCAGGAAACAGACGAACAGCGCGCCGAACGACTGGCTAAACGCCGCAACATAGCTAGACAACCAGACTAACCTGGACTTGCAATCAAGATTAACCAAGGCTAACCATGCTATGCCTTAGCTTTCGCTACGTATGTCCTGGCATAGCCGAGCTAAGCCACTGCCAGTTTTTTCTTTGGCTTCATTTATTTTCTTTATTTAACGATATATACTGTCAATATCGTGCGATCGTGGAAGAAAGGACACACTCTGAAGAGCACCGTATGATGTCACACACAAAATGAATGCTCGTACAGTACGCAGTTCATCGTGTATACGGAATAGGCAGGACAATTCTGAAACCCATATGCTTGAATAGTATACGTTAATATCCTCCTTGGTGTACCTAATAGTGCGCGATAGCCACCTAACACAACCTATTTGCCGTAACTACATATCTACAGTCAAATATGAAACAGAAACAAACTCGCTTACTGGAAAAAAAAAAAAAAAACTTTCATTTGCTATTTGGTATTAAAGTCTGGTATTTCATTTGATATTAAAGTCTGCCCTTCAACACTTCAAACGGCGTCATTTGCAAACTGCGTGTAGGCTAGGTTGTGTTACGATCTGTCCTAACAGAGCCTTTTCCCCTTCAACTGATCGTGTAGTACTTTTACTGGATACGATTTGTAAGAATGAATCCGTGTGCGGCCACATTGTCCGTAGGACGATCATCTGCAAGAGAGCGGGGAAGGATGCTATATAGCGTCTGTGGTGCATCTGTCTCTACCTGTGTGTGTCTGTATCCTTTCGTCTGTGTGCATGTACTTGTGTGTGTGTTTGTGCGTGCGTGTGTGATTGGAGGGGAGGGTTTGACGACCACGCGAGACAATATGGCCTCGCCGCCCGCCCCCCTTTCCCCCTCGGCGCTTACGTCGTCTCGCCTGTCGATGCTCCCGTCTCGTTCCCATTCGGCCCGATTGCACCTGCTGTTGCGTCTTCGCACGGAACAGTTAATACACTCGTGGCAGGTCGCTCGCCCGCCCCGACGAAGACGTCGTGACTCAACGAGGACGAGTTCCTTTTCTTCTCTCGCGTCGCCCGCGCTCTTTGTGTAACGGGCTCCCACGCGAATACTGCGTATAGCGTCGCCGGAAGAGGACTGAGTGAAGACCTTGCAGTTGCAAGAGCGTTATATGAAGGATGTTTTCAGCGGCGTACATGGCCCGCTGTACGTATAGCGTAGGCGTACGGGTCGGTCGGATGCCCCTTGTGCATGCACGCGGTGCCAATGACACGTGCACGCCCGCCCATTGTATATAAGGCGGCAAGATGTCTCCTCGGGGGGCAATTATACGGATTGCTCGGAGGACGTCACGCCAGCGACAGCTGCGAGGCCGTGTTGTAGATTACGGAGAGTAGGTGTGCCTTCAAAGCCCTTTCACGAATGTCAGCGCCCTGTGTACGCAGTGCGGTTTGAGGAACCTGTCGCGTCCGGAAGCTCGTTTGAAGTTTGTGCTCCGATGTCTGGGTTACTTTTAACTTCTACACGAGCCACCGGCGACGGTAAAATTGTTTGGCCCGTCGCTGCCACCGACTTTGTCAGCTTCCCAATCTTGTTCCGCTGGCAGTTCGGCGGCCTGTATCTCCGATCACGCTCTCGAGAGCTTTTTTTTGTTGTTGTTGTTGTCATCTAACAAAGGCCACCTGTTCGCCTTTCGTAAAGATTTCCTTTCCTTTCCACTGTACGACGGATGGAATGTTTTTGTTTACATTTCTCTAAGTACGCTGCTACGTACGCAAGTAATGCGCATCCAGGGCAAATATTCATGATTTGATTCGAATCCTTACAGAATGCGCGTGAAGGTACGATATTGCGTGCGAAAACGCCTCCCTTTGCCAAGAGGTCTCTTCTCTGAAGACTTCAAGTGGAGTCCCTTATAGTACGCTTACTGGCGAGAGATAGTTACTGCCATCGTTTCTCAGTTATTGAATTAGTTTGTTTTGCATTCAAGACGTTGAGAAGGTCAAAGAATGTTCGTTTTTTTTTTTATTAAAAGGGTGCAATATCCAACATTCTGGTGCTGAAGCTACAGTGACTTGAATCGAATCGAATGGAACCTAATCGACGCAATGAGTTGCAACTCTACTCATGGATAACTTTCTGCGGCAATGCAGGAAGAGCTACGAAGGCGTAGCGCATGCTTTACAGCGCTGCTGAAAACAGTTCCCCCGGTCTCGTTCGCGTTTAAGCTGTGGAACAGAAAACATAGACATCTTATTTGCTTCAGCGATCATGTTAGTCACTGCAACGCTCGGTGTTCAATTCGAATTTTATTTTCTTACTTCTCTCCCCCGCTTTGCCAAATGCTAATTATGCGAGTATAGCGAGCTCCACGCTGATTAAGTTTCTGCTTCGAGAAACCCGGGGGCAGTACTCTGGATCACACCATACTCTGGACGTTGTCAAAATCCAGCCATGTTTTCCATCTTGTTAGTTTTCATTGGGCCACAGGGCTGCTACGGGTCTCTCTGATTGGCCCAAACTACGTCATTGTAGAATTCGGCAAAACGGTGGAATTTGATTGTCCAAAATAACTTCGCGAAACAGAAAGCGCTGTCAAACTCTGCCGGACTACTTGGCGCAGACACACGTCTGCAGAAGAGCTCCGACCCCGTAGCTTCCCCTTCACTGCCGCAGAGAGAAAGTAGTCCGAGTCGCCATTTGCTCCGCAACGCAACGCTAGCAAAACTTAATTTTCATGTCTTCCGTCGAACGAGCACGTGCGCTTGACGTCCACTCCCAAAAAAGAAGTTTGAGAGACGTGCTTGTGCATACTATATCTACTGTCGGCGACTCGGAAAGTGTGGGCGTTGGTGGCGTTTGGCAGGCGTCGGCATGCACTGTTGCTGGAGGCAGCGGAGGGTGGAGAGTTTGTTGTACGTGGGTGTGCACGGGCCAGGAACGATCGGGCGGTACGGCGGGTATTCCTTTTTCTTTTGCGGCGGCGGTGCCTAAAACAAGACGTCGTCTGCTCGCGCCGTCTGTCCGGGGCATCTGCCGACTTGGCTTCGCTAGGCTTGGCTGCCTGCGTGCCCCCCTTGCAACTCTCCCTCTTTTGCGTTTCTCGCATTACGAATGAATGCCTTCGTTCTTGTTTCTGTTATTGCTAAGCGGCAGTAAAAACACTCGCACAGCGAAACCTTGGTGTTATTCCATCTTATTTCTTACCTCTTTGCTGTTCTGGCGTCTACCAACGCCCAGACTTCGTCGTCTGCGTCTTTTTGCACGAGGCACTGGGAGTGTTTGCATTTGCAGCGGACTTTATCTGACGCCCGTTTTGTTGTAGCGGCAAATAATTAGCATTTCTTTTTCTTCCTCTCTTCTTGAGCTTTTGTTTTCCTTGTCGTCCTCCTCAAGACGTCGCGCTGAGGTTTCACCATGAAACTTTAACATACGTGGGGCGGGGACGTTTGGCCTTTTATCTTTTTGACTATCAATCAGCCACTTTCCAGCCGAATGACTGAAAATTAGATTTTGAAGAAAACCCTTACTATAGCATGAATTTGGTTTCGGTTTTTAGCTGTCCTTACTTGCTTAGTATTTGCTACAACTCTTGTAATTCCTACAACTTTGGCGCTAGTGTCTGCGATAGTTGCAAGCATGACCATTCAGCCAGCACATAAATGGTTGATATAATAAACGAATATGCCTAAGCTGGGTCCTTCTGGCTTTAAGCAACTTTATGAAGTTTGCAAACTAATAATCCTTAGCAAAATATTGCTAAGGAATGCGACAGTTAGCAGTGAATATTTATGTCCTCAGACTTTTTGCTTTCATGAGCTTAAATAGATACGATAACTTGGAAATTCTTGAAAATATCAAGAGTACAAAAAGAATGCCTCAATATCGCACCGATGCGCGTGCCATTGCGATCTCGGAGGCTACGTTTATACAAGAATCCCCGCAGGTTGTCGCACTTAATCCTGAGCGTCCGCTTCGGCGTCTCTCGTAATCCCTGTGTTGCTTTCGGACGCAAGACTCTGTAAACACCGGAGCGCGGAAACGAGAACGATGCGCGGTTACGACAAAGTTGCTCTCCTTTTTGTTCCCATCGTTATGACCGTCTTCTCCACCCCTCACCTTCTCTACATAATCACAGCCGCTGCAGTTTCGCTTCTTCCGCGTGCGTTCCGTTTTGAGCGGCCATTGTTCCGAGTCCATCTGCTCGGATCGCACTGCCAGAAGATACACGTCTGCTGCCATCTGAGCCTTCTGTTCGAAGCAGACGAAGACAGCAACTTTTGTTGAGCCTTTCTGTTGGTCGAGCGACTTGTTCGTCTGCTCCGCTGTGACTCATTATTTCCGACGATTGGTTCAGTTTTGATCTTTCTGCTTTTTTAAACCGCGATCATATTCAGTTCTATACGCGTGCAAAAACCGGTGGCATGCCTCGGTAGTCGTCGACCGTAAAAAAGCGAGAACGGGGCTCCCTTTGTTTCCAAACCTTCTTTCTACGGTTCATGTGTCGCTGTGGGGTTCTTTATAAGCACGGAGAGAATCGCTTTATCTATATAGGGGATCAGGAAGTTTCCCAACCCTTTATCCTTCTCGCACCGAGCATTGCATTGTGGTTCTCTCGCGACTCTTCTCTTCTTTCTGTTTACTATGTGAATCCTTTTATACATTATAGACGTAGAAACAGAACCGCCGCCCCCTTTCTTCTTTGGGCTGGTCGCGTTTGGACCTGTTTCCGCGTTTCGCGTTTTGGTTTTTGTTCGCTTCTGTGAGACTCGAGCACGCCTAAGTGCGTGGAAAGCGAAAACGCCATAAGCCCTTTAAAGCTCCGCTCACCGCTTCATTGCACGCGGACAGGGTGTATTTCAACGGGTTACTGGGACGCTGCAATCTCGTGAAATTTGGTTGGAACTTCGACCGAGGCCTGCAATCGCGACAGTCGCGGTATGTGCGACGACTATTTACGGATGTGTTATTGGGAACAACGTACGCCTTTGGAGAAAACCTATATTACGGTGATGGTGTGCAGGGGAGTTCAACAACGGTTTTCGTGCAGCGATGGCAGCAATGTGTGGTGACGTGGTTTGTGTCGAGGGAGACACATACGGCAGTTTACAGGACGAAGGCGTCGCAGCACACACGAAAACACGTCGGGCATAGCGGACATTGTAAAAGTACAGAGCTCGGATATAATGAACGGTGTGAGAAGACTTGGTTATGCGAATGTATTACACCAGATATAGTGAACGTTCGGAAAGTTTTGAGTACATTTCGTGCAGATGGTAAGCCAGATCCATAATGGAACTCAAAGAGGTGTAAGAACGGCTTTGTGGCTTAGTAAGTATACAGGATCAAATGCCATCTCGTGGTACTCCTCTGTACGTCGTTCACAACGCTCTTAGGTAAGCAAAGCTGAAGTAACTTTTCCCTATAGTTACCGATATCTCTAGAGTTGGATGTTGTAGAAGTGGAAGAAATGGAAATGCCGCCTTTTACAGTTTAATACTGCAGCACAACTCTGGGTAAATCCGCAACACGGTAACAGTGATAGCCGGGGTACATTATCGGGTCCTCGTGTTATTCTTGCGTATTGTGTAGTAAACCTGCGATGGCCTTGCAACGACGATGAATTTACGTGCATCTTGTAAATATACGCACTTGAGCAGCTATTTGGGCGGGTAATCTCGTTTCGGTACATTTAATGCCTGCTACAGCATTTCGAGCGTTCGTCACCGTATTTTTACCTGTTGCACAAAGTGGTTCGGCCCGAAGTTACGCAGAAAACTAACGGAACTGTGGTTGTCGCCTAAAAATACATATATTTTTAGTTGGTCAGTGGACACATCTCTCGATACTTCACATATTCTCGAATATTATTCTGGTTTTGCTGGTTCTTCAGGCGTGGGCATCCATTTTAGTATTGAATATCTTACGCGATACTTACCTTCTTTCTTTATTAACCCTTACACACTGTCGCACATCATTTGTACGCCGCAACTTTCTAGAGCTTGTCCGGTGGCACTAAACAAAATCACCGTTTCAATAGCACAAAAGCCAACCGTAACCTCTCACCTCTCGAATGGAGCAACAAGCGACCGCCAATCGCAAAACGCCGCAATGTACATCCGTGGTGGTCTTTCGTGCCCGAACATGTTTTCCGGCGGTCCTTGGCCTTGGCCGTTTCTTTCTCGCGAAGCGCTCGACAGTACACAAAAGGTTCGTAGAAGACCCCAAGTAAACACAAAGAAAACCTAAGAAAATGGTAGACTGAATTATAGCAGTCATAGTGGTCAGTGACTGGCTGTCGCACAAAGCCAACAAGCACAAAAAGAAAGCGCCAAAAAACAACGCGTGTTGTCTATGTATATATTTCATTCATGTCTGTTTCGCGCTGTAGCCAATCCCAGGAACGAAACGTGGCCGAAAACAAAGCGGACAGAGAGAGCCGTCGGCGGTGACGCGCAACTCCGCCGTCGTCTGCAAGCAATGTCCGCTGCCGACGACGCCTGCAAGAGGGTTCGCGGTGACGCGTGTACGATGATGACCGCGGGTCATCTGCCGCTGTTGCTATCCCTTTAGTTTCGCCCGAGAGGCCGCGCTGCTGCACGGGTACCAGGAGCGGCGACGGAAAGAGCGGTGGTTATTACGCGCCCCAGGTCGTCCTCGCTGCTGCTGTTGTTACCAGGGCTGGCGTGGACGTTCTTCCGAGAACAACACAAAAGACGACGACGCCTCCACGACGGGCTGTCGTCTGCTATACGCTCTCTGGTCTTCGGCGTCCTCTCGTCTGCTCACCCGTGCCTTCTGAACTTCTGCAGCCACTTCTGCTAGTTCTTCTGCTCTTCCTACTCGTTTTTCCTTTTTTCTCGTCTGTTCTCTCCTCGTTCCCTCCTGTGAACGCCCCCAATTTTTCTCGCTCCCTTTTCGATGGAGCCCCTTGTGTTTATGTTTTTTCGTTTTCTTTTGTTTGTCTGTTTGCGTGTTTTCGTTTGTGTCCAGCGTGCTGGGGAAGGCCGTGGCTCGATCTTTTCGCTTCTCTGAAACGCTTCGGCGGAGGAATGCCTTCTATGCCTCTCTCCGGACGTATGTACACCTGCGCCCTCTGGCAGGGGAAGTGGGAGTGAACGACTGCGCCAAATTGAGGGTTGTATTTCCGCCGTGGCGAGGGGACAGGCGTAAGAAGCAGCCTCACTGTGGTGCGAGAGCCTTACGTATTGTTTCTTTTTTTGTTCCATCTTGTTTTCTAGATTCCTTTCTTTCTCTTTCCGTTGCGTGGGGTTTATTTCTGCCTCAGGTTGCGATGCTGTCCAACGTTGCGTTTGTTTGAGTTTTGACTTATTATCTTTCCTTCTTCTTCTTCGCGTATGACGTTACTGTGTGGGTCAGAGGCAACAGCGTTTTGTATTTTCTTCCTTTCTTTCCTGCTTTTGACGCCTACGCAGTGGGACGCTCCTTCTCTCGACCTCGGTGTCTCTGTTCACACATGCCTGCGTCGCGGTCCGCGTTACGCACCTGCTGTCTGCAGTATGTCGTCGGCGCGTTGTAGCGTGGCGTTATAGTTAGTGCGCAGGCGCATAAACGTTCTCCCGGGGAGGTACTTTTTTGTTTAGTTTTTTCTTTTCTCAGCAGTGAAGATTTTCTCTCTTGATGGTCTAATAATTCACCGTGTTATGTCCCCCTGCGCTCGCCATATGCTCCAGCGACTGTAGCGGCGCGACTTCGCGAGCTCTCGGTGAGGGTGTAATTGCGCAAGGACGCTCACACCGCGGCCACCGTTGCTGTAAGAATCGCGGGCTCGCGCGATATGTAAACTTCCACTCAGCATTGTAAACTTTCTCTTTTTAAGGCCACAGTGAATACGTTTTAGGCAAGTTTCATGAGCATATCGTTTGGTAATGTCGCTTGTATAAGCTTTCCCTCTTAAACGGTTGTTTTACCTTTTGGTGCATATTAAGAAACGCACTCATGTGCGTGTGGAATTTAACAAATTAGCGAAGCAACGAGTTAAACTGATTGTTACACGTAATGGTAAATCAGTAAAGACTGGTAAAGCCTTCCTTCGAACCCTTATCCGTGTTCATTTGGCGAGAAAGTGTTGGCCAATAGCGGTGCAAGCCGATATTTGATATCTACTTCTCGAATTTCGCACCTGTATGTAGTAAATCTAGAATGGCGATGCTCTTGTTCCCGTACTATATATACATTTAATCCATGAGATGTTTAGGTTCATGACAGGCGTCTTGGCAATATGTATATAGTGACTGTAAGATGTGCTGTGTCACTGCGATTATTTTGTCTCTCTTCTTTGGGGTACGAGAGGGTGTGATGTGAAGAGCATTTAAGTCCACGCCTACATGCTTGTTCTAGACTGCTGCAATAATTTATTGTAATGGTCTCGCCGACAACCACGTGCCTGCGCCGCGGGTGAGGCGTTGCGGATTGTGCTAAACTCAGTACTGGACGAAAAAAAAAATGAGTTGGCAAAAAGAAGAAAATATGAAAGTCGTACGAAAAGCCACGTTGCAAAATTGTCTCCCCACGTATTTCTCCTTATTCCGCTTTCAGGTAGCATCCAAGTTTTTCACGCACATAAATGTCCCCCGTCGTCTTTGCGGCTGCTGAAGTAGAAAACAAAAAGGAAATGCATGATCCGCGACGCCTAATATGACTTCGGGGAAGCTTAAAAGGCTCTTTAAAGAAAATACTGTGGCATTGTTACCCACCATCGGAATACATGACGCCTCATGCATCTTTTCCTTTTTTTTTCAAGGTTTCGAGGGCTTGTTGGCTAGATGCATACGAAGGGCTCATGAAATGTCCACAAGAGGCCTTGTAGGGCTCTCGCCAGGAATAAAGGCATACATCATATGGTGGTGCGTTAGACGTTATTTGACATGAGTTCCTGTTTAGAAAAAAAGTATATTTCTACTAAACACGATACGAACACTTTGAGTCAATATGACGGCACAATTCCACCAGGACGATAGCATATACAAAGTACGGAACATTGTATACACTGCAGGTTTTCAAGAAGGGTCCGAGTCCACGTGGCCTTACTAACATATATAACCGCATACATACCCACGGAAAGACAGTTACACATAAACTAGTTGTCGCGCTATATAACAGCTATGTTGAATATACACGGTGTACACAATGGTTATGTACAATCATGATGTGACTTCACATAGTTGTGTAGCGACGTTATGAGGTGTGTATATACAAAGATGATCATGCATACGAGAGCACACAGAAATCACATACATATTAAATACATTCAATGAATACTTTTGATGGCCCGGCTAAAAGAACCAGGCTGGTCGAAAATTTAGGCATTCGCGTCCATCAGCCACCGACAGGAAACAGCATGACCACTGCCGAAGGAACTCCTCTTCTACAAGAAAAAAACAACTGCTCTGACAGAAACGACAGTAGCTCGGAGCAGAGTCTCTCCAGAAGTGGAAACAGAGCGCTGCGACGATGTCCCGCATCAACTGCCTCGCACCGGTTACATCATAGACAAAATAAAGGCCCCCACAGCAGCGACCAGATGCAATAAAGTAGTTAACTGAAAGGCCACGCAAACCAGCACGCACGATCCTCCAAGATACCCTAGCAACGACGCATTCCAGCAGCACATGCTTGTTGAATTCTTGAAGAGCGCGATTGGGACACAGCGAAGATGGGAACGTGTCCCACCGCTCTAGTATGTCACGCATTGGCAGCACTTGCCGCTCTATATGCCACATGAAGTCGCGTAGGTTGCCAGGCAGAGGTGACGCCGTTATCGCAGCACACGACAAATTGCTGGAGCGTGCGCGGCGAGCTGGGCGAACTAGAGGAAGCAGTAAGGCCGACATTGTATCCACAACACGGTTTTCGAGAACGTCTACATCAGGACATATACGTGTTGTACGTGGCGATAAAATGACGCGGCCATAGAATAAAATGCGGGTGCGTTTAACACTTGTGGTCCGTGATTTAAGTGTACGCCCGGTAACATGTAGCGAATTTACGTGCCAAGGAAATAGCAAGCGAGTTCACGCGCTGGACACCGATCATGATGTAACAGACGGAGCAGAAATCGCAGGGCAAGCAGCCGGCAGCGGCCAGACACGGATGGGTACGCGAACCCACCGCGAGAGCGTGGTTGCCCAATCGCAGCGCGACAGACAAGTTCTGTGCTGCCGGACCAGAAGGGACTGCAAGGACCTAGTAACCCGTAATGGTGGCTGTACAACGCGACAAACGTACCACACGCGACCACAAAATACAGACCGTGCTAGGGGTAAATCACACTCTTGAACGTCCTCAATATTCCTCCTAGCATCTAGCAGAATCGAAAGCCACACAAAGTCACCCTTACCCCCGTATTCAGAAATGCGTCTTAACTTGAAGCCCATGCTTGACTTGATATGAATGACGCCTTATGCGAACGCGCCGAAGACGGTCATTGCGTTACTTCTGGTGCGTTGACGACAGGTGTCGGGCTTCGAATTAAGATGCATTTCTGCATACGGGGATACATAGATTGCCTGTAGCGCGAATGGAACCGAGCGTAACGTCTTTGTCACCTAGAGGCTACGTTACGCAGCCCCCAAACGTTCCCTGGCTGTCTGCAGGCTTTTCTGTCTAAATGCAACGTGAATTTTTCTCCGAAACAGGCTACACAAGTACATTTGCAAAAACGCCCGTAAATAGCCGGGACCTTTTTATTAAAAAAGATGAGAGGAAAAAAATTTGTCGTGATTTCAATACACATGTCTGAAACATGTCCCGCACCTTTGCACTGTAATTAGCATTGTGGCGTGTCGTGGCTTCCTAGGTTCGCCAACGTACCGCAGCCGCGGAAGCTATGATTGTTGAACTTCAGCTCGAGTTTCTGTGGCTGAACGCGGCAGTACAAAGTGAGATACCACCAGTTTTACGCACGTAAAAAAAAGAAAATGAAGTAAGAACCATACGCCTCCATTCCGGCCTGTCAAAATAGATGTACAGCGAAGCTGCATGGTGCGGACGTTAGACAAGTACGATCACCCCAACTGACGTCAGACGACGTTACAGAAGCACCACCACAATTTACAGAAGTCACATGCGCATGCTCATATGCGGAAGTGCAGCATGCATTCTCATTCTTCTGGGCCGTCCGCCACGCGCAAGTGCGTTACTGAACAAATTGAATTTCTCAAAGCTAAACGCGTCATAAAATTCGTAAAGTACGACTTACACACAGCCTGCAGACACGATAGCATCGGAGTGTAATCCAAATAGACGAGAAAACATAGTTCTGTTACGCGGAAATCCCAACACAAACCCCCTTCTTATGGGGGGGGGGGGGGGGGGGGGGTGAGGATGAGCACACCACGAGAAATCCCGGCAAACTAGACGCTAACAGCTTCGCTGTAAATGTGGACGGCGAAAATATGACTATACTCTAAAATTACCCGCCGTGGTTGCTTAGTGGCTATGGTGTCGGGCTGCTAAGCACGAGGTCTCGCGATTGAATCCCGGCTACGGCGGCCGAATTTCGATGGGGGCGAAAGCACCCGTGTATACTTAGATTAAAGTGCGCGTTAAAGAACCCCTGGTGGTCCAAATTATTCCGGAGCCCCCACTACGGCGTGCCTCACAATCAAGTCGTCGTTTTGACACGTATAGCGCCATAATTCTTTTTTTTTATTACTCTGATATAGCAGTTTCATGCAGCTGGGAGCCGCAGAAACGTGCTTTAGCGGCTTGTTTACCTCGCGACGTGCCAGATAACTGTTACTGGTCGCACGCTCAACGCCCCCGCGCCAGCAAATGGCTCACATATATATATATATACGTCACGGTGCAGGTGCTGCACTCCCCCTCCCTCTCTTTCCCTTCCCGTTCCCCCAGCGGACACGAAAACGAGGACATTACGTGGGGTGGAAGTGAGCCGGGCGGCCACTTCGTATTCGACTCGGAGGCCACTTATGCTTACTTATTCAATGAATTACACGTACGACCGCGCACCAACGCATATGCGGCGGCGAAATGGAAAAAAAAAAAAATGAAGACGAGAGATAACTGTGAGAGTGAGTGTGTGTGCGTACGATACGTTCGCGCATGCGCGCTGACCTTTCCGATCACACTCTCTCGTCCTGTACGTACATTACTCGCCGCGTGCCTGTCGACCGAGGAACCGGGATTTCTACGAGATGGCGTCATTTGCGGGCTTAGTGAACCGAGGGCAAGTGCGACGAAAAAAGAGAAGGTGGGGAAGGTGGTAGCAACGCCAGAAGTGTATGTGTGGCCCGCACGAATAAAGCCGGTCACTTTATGGGCAGGTGCTTTATTATAATGCGCATGCGCGCGAGAATTTAGGGAGCTGAAGATCAAGGGAATACTGATTTAGGTCGGATTCCTCAATTACGCTTCTGGGAAGCACAGCGGGCCAGCTCTGCAGCGCCATCCCGGAGAATTCGCATATAGGAAAAAAAAAAGCTGGTGGCGACGCCACCGTGAATTTTGCGCACTACCCACCCGTGACGTCACGAATTTAGGTGGCGCGTTCCTTACACGAGGTACTAATCTACCGATAAAAAAAATAGATGCAAAGCCTCAGACTAGCAAGCTTTCACGGCTTTCTCTGCATATAAATGGCCCGTGCAGCGGTGGCGTAGAGGTAGAACACCCGCCTCGCGTGCAAGAGGTCCGTGGTTCGAATCCCGGTGCCGGCAATTTTCCACCGGATTAAAAAAACAAAAAAAAAATCCGCGTGTTGATAAAATTGCACAAACAGGCCTGGAGTGTGGCCTGATCCCGGTGACCAGAACCGGTAACGCACTCCCTCACCAGAGCAGGATTGGCCACCCTGGTGCAGCACTTGGCCACAACCTCCTATATGAACACAACAATCAAACCCCGGCCCTCAGTCCCCAGCAGCTGCGAAGCTACTGACCACGGCGGCGGTCAGACCTGCGACGCTGCAGAGGGTGCTAAAAATCACTGGCTCCGGACAGGCCGCCATTGGAATATGAACCTGGCAACGTTTAACGCTAGAACGTTATCTAGTGAGGCGAGTCTAGCAGTGCTATTGGAGGAATTAGAGGGCAGCAAATGGGATATAATAGGGCTCAGTGAAGTTAGGAGGCCAAAAGAAGCATATACAGTGCTAAAAAGCGGGCACGTCCTGTGCTACCGCGGCCTAGAGGAAAGAAGAGAACTAGGAGTCGGATTCCTGATTAATAAGAATATAGCTGGTAACATACAGGAATTCTATAGCATTAACGAGAGGGTGGCAGGTCTTGTTGTTAAACTTAATAAGAGGTACAAAATGAAGATTGTACAGGTCTACGCCCCTACATCCAGTCATGATGACCAGGAAGTCGAATGCTTCTATGAAGACGTGGAATCGGCGATGGGTAGAGTGAAAACCAAATACACTATACTAATGGGCGACCTTAATGCCAAGGTAGGCAAGAAGCAGGCTGGAGACAAGGCAGTGGGGGAATATGGCATAGGCACTAGGAATAGCAGGGGGGAGTTATTAGTCGAGCTTGCGGAACAGAATAATATGAGGATAATGAATACTTTCTTCCGCAAGCGGGATAGCCGAAAGTGGACGTGGAGTAGCCCAAACGGCGAGACTAGAAATGAAATAGACCTCATACTCTGCGCTAACCCTGGCATCATACAAGATGTGGACGTGCTCGGCAAGGTGCGCTGCAGTGACCACAGGATGGTAAGAACTCGAATTAGCCTAGACCTGAGGAGGGAACGGAAGAAACTGGTACATAAGAAGCCGATCAATGAGTTAGCGGTAAGAGGGAAAATAGAGGAATTCCAGATCAAGCTACAGAACAGGTATTCGGCTTTAACTCAGGAAGAGGACCTTAGTGTTGAAGCAATGAACGACAATCTTGTGGGCATCATTAAGAAGTGTGCAATGGAAGTCGGTGGTAACTCGATTAGGCAGGATACCAGTAAACTATCGCAGGCGACGAAAGACCTGATCAAGAAACGCCAATGTATGAAAGCCTCTAACCCTACAGCTAGAATAGAACTGGCAGAACTTTCGAAGTTAATCAACAAGCGTAAGACAGCTGACATAAGGAAGTATAATATGGATAGAATTGAACATGCTCTCAGGAATGGCGGAAGCCTAAAAACAGTGAAGAAGAAACTAGGAATTGGCAAGAATCAGATGTATGCGTTAAGAGACAAAGCCGGCAATATCATTACTAATATGGATGAGATAGTTCAAGTGGCTGAGGAGTTCTATAGAGATTTATACAGTACCAGTGGCACCCACGACGATAATGGAAGAGAAAATAGTGTAGAGGAATTCGAAGTCCCAAAGGTAACGCCGGAAGAAGTAAAGAAAGCCTTGGGAGAAATGCAAAGGGGGAAGGCAGCTGGGGAGGATCAGGTAACAGCAGATTTGTTGAAGGATGGTGGGCAGATTGTTCTAGAGAAACTGGCCACCCTGTATACGCAATGCCTCATGACGTCGAGCGTACCGGAATCTTGGAAGAACGCTAACATAATCCTAATCCATAAGAAAGGGGACGCCAAAGACTTGAAAAATTATAGACCGATCAGCTTACTGTCCGTTGCCTACAAAATATTTACTAAGGTAATCGCAAATAGAATCAGGAACACCTTAGACTTCTGTCAAGCAAAGGACCAGGCAGGATTCCGTAAAGGCTACTCAACAATAGATCATATTCACACTATCAATCAGGTGATAGAGAAATGTGCGGAATATAACGAACCCTTATATATAGCTTTCATTGATTATGAGAAAGCGTTTGATTCTGTCGAAACCTCAGCAGTCATGGAGGCATTAAGGAATCAGGGTGTAGACGAGCCGTATGTAAAAATACTGAAAAATATCTATAGCGGCTCCACAGCCACCGTAGTCCTCCATAAAGAAAGCAACAAAATCCCAATAAAGAAAGGCGTCAGGCAGGGAGATACGATCTCTCCAATGCTATTCACAGCGTGTTTACAGGAGGTATTCAGAGATCTGGATTGGGAAGAATTGGGGATAAAAATTAATGGAGAATACCTTAGTAACTTGCGATTCGCTGATGATATTGCCTTGCTTAGTAACTCAGGGGACCAATTGCAATGCATGCTCACTGACCTGGAGAGGCAAAGCAGAAGAGTGGGTCTAAAAATTAATCTGCAGAAAACTAAAGTAATGTTTAACAGTCTCGGAAGGGAACAGCAGTTTACGATAGGTAGCGAGGCACTGGAAGTGGTAAGAGAATACATCTACTTAGGACAGGTAGTGACTGCTGATCCAGATCATGAGAGTGAAATAATCAGAAGAATAAGAATGGGCTGGGGTGCGTTTGGCAGGCATTCGCAGATCATGAACAGCAGGTTGCCATTATCCCTCAAGAGAAAAGTGTATAATAGCTGTGTCTTACCAGTACTCACGTACGGGGCAGAAACCTGGAGGCTGACGAAAAGGGTTCTACTCAAATTGAGGACGACGCAACGAGCTATGGAAAGAAGAATGATAGGTGTAACGTTAAGGGATAAGAAAAGAGCAGATTGGGTGAGGGAACAAACGCGAGTTAATGACATCTTAGTTGAAATCAAGAAAAAGAAATGGGCATGGGCAGGACATGTAATGAGGAGGGAAGATAACCGATGGTCATTAAGGGTTACGGACTGGATCCCAAGGGAAGGGAAGCGTAGCAGGGGGCGGCAGAAAGTTAGGTGGGCGGATGAGATTAAGAAGTTTGCAGGGACGGCATGGCCGCAATTAGTACATGACCGGGGTTGTTGGAGAAGTATGGGAGAGGCCTTTGCCCTGCAGTGGGCGTAACCAGGCTGATGATGATGATGATGAAATGGCCCAAACGGGTGCATGTACATTCGAATCCGTGACGTCACACTGGCCCACTCGCGCCGCGGTTTCCACGGGATGTTCGAGAAATTTTGCCGACTACAATAAGAAGACAGTGAAGCGCCAAGGTCTTCTCGACGTTTTTTCTGTCTGTCTTTCTTCTGTCCCTTTTCACGAAATGTACTTAGCGGCACAATAAAGTATACCTAGGATATCTAAGCACCAACTTGCCCAAAAAAGAAGTCCTTCCGAGATTAAGATGTTCCACACAGTTAGCACTCCTGCATTCTCTAGCAAGCGAAGTGGAATCGTGCGATATGTGCCTAAATCTGTACACTAAGTTCCACATTTTTAAAGGTAACCGGCGCTTTTACCTTATGGTTCGGTAAAGGACGACTACATTACGTTACAA
Organism: Dermacentor andersoni; assembly: GCF_023375885.2. Lineage (NCBI taxonomy): Eukaryota > Metazoa > Arthropoda > Arachnida > Ixodida > Ixodidae > Dermacentor > Dermacentor andersoni. Next base: position 123,543,984 of record NC_092820.1, read on the forward strand.
AAAAAAAAAAGTACCAGTGACTCACGCCTAGCAACTGTCGGGGGCTTTTCAACAGCCATGGCGGCCAAAACGAAGTACGACCGGGGGAAGAGCCGTCACTGAGACCTCTGTTCCGCATATATTCGATATAGTAAATGGAACAACGTTGCAAACACGTTCCACTCGCTCACTTCAACACATGTGGAGCGGTATTAAGAGCGCAAGCTGAGAATGCAAGTCACCCGTACCTGCATTTTTCAGTCGCGAAACCTATATTTCTTTTTCTCGGTCTCCGCGTTCTCCCCGCTATGTCAGTGTATCGAGGTCGACAACAGCAGCAGCGCGTAGAAAGTACACGCAGCGGCGGCGGCGGTGGCGCCCTTTTACAGCTTCATCAACGTGACGAGACGCTGCAGTGTCTTCAGCGTGTTATTCAAGCCGACGCGTAACGCACGTGATTCCGCCTCGCGCGTTACTGTTGCGTCACACTCCCCGCGTCTGCGTCAGTGTCGCTACCGAGGCTGGCGAGAAACGTAGCGTATCTTTCTTTCTTTCTTTCTTTCTTTCTTTCTTCCTTTCTTTCTTTTATCGCCGCACGTGGTGGCAACGTTGACGCGATATACAAAAGATTCGTCGGCACGAAAACTCCCATCGTCGTGGTTGTTCGCAGCCTTTCTCGAGCACCGCTCTTCAGCCCTTGTCCGGCCGACGATGATGATGATGATGATGATGACCTCGAAGACAGTGTCGCGCATGCGTACTAATCGCGATTTCACCAGCAATCAGTGGGGGGGGGGGGGGGCACAGGCAGAAGGAAGGCGGAAAAATAAGTGTTGCTTGAGAAGTTTTCGTTTGCGTTAACATGAATGGAGGAAATGACCGCAATGGCAGATTCAGAAAGAAACTAATAATAATAATAATAATACTAATAATAATAATAATAATAGATTAAGGTCTTGTCGGCCGTCGTGAAGTATGAATACGCTGCCGAAGTTGTCGTTGTTCCATCATTCTGTGACTCAATTCACGGGGGGGGGGGGGGGGGGGCGAAAGGCGGTTGGAATGGCATTTGGGGCATTTGGTCAATAACTCGGGTTGGTCGAGAGCAAAATGACACTGAAAATTAAATTCCAGTTTCGGGTAGCTGAACGAAAAAAAAAAAATTAACGAGAAAAACGAAAACAACAAATTGAATCGGGGGGGGGGGGGGGGAAGTACTGACCATGACTGCTTCTGCAAAGGTTATGGATGCGTGCATATGCCATCCAGCCTCCCGTCTTTTCGTCTCCTCAAGAAGCGAGAGCCGGACAGACCAGTATTTCCCTTCTTTTTCGCTGCAGCGATTGCTGCTGCCGCCACGCGCTCCTTACGCGTTATGCGGCGTCGGCCCTCCTCCTCCCCCTTCCCCCTCCCCCCTCGACGCCACAGACGATACCGCTCTTGCCACCGCTCGCTCGGCGTCCGCGGCGAGATCTCGATTCGCGGCCTGCATGGCCTCACCGCGGCGCCTGCTGGATGGTATTGCCTCGAGCAGCCGAGACGCCAGCGCTTGGCCCACATACGAGCGGTATCCCGTTATAATGTGCCGAGGAGCCCGACGACTGTGTATCACGCGCTAGCGGACACGTACGCCGCGCGTTCTCGCGTGCGCGTGCGTTGGGTAGACGGGTGGGTGAGGCGAATTTGAATCTTCCGAGCGGGTAAGTCTCGGCGGGTTAATTCTTTCCACGCTCGGCGCGTGTCCGCACGTCTCGGCGGCATGTACAAGCACGGTGGCCCTTTGTGTAAAGCTGTAGGTATTTGCATGTTCTAAAGGTATAACTTGCGCTCTTTACCTTAAAAAAAGGATTGGTAAAGGAAAACTACATCGCGTTATAAAAGAGCAAAAGGCTAAGGATATAGCAACTTTCGGGGACTTCTCGCTTGCCATGATAGCCAAAATTAAGAAAGACAACTACTAAGATTATATATATATATATATATATATATATATATATATATATATATATATATATATATATATATATATATAGATAGATAGATAGATAGATAGATAGATAGATAGATAGATAGATAGATAGATAGATAGATAGATAGATAGAAACCTTTACGTAAAAGTGGGCAATATCTAATATTTTGAGGTTGTACCGGTGGTCTACCTTAAACGCTCAGTAAAGGAAGTATCGCATTACAAAAAAAGGCCGAAGGCTCACGCTAACAATTTCGGTAACATTCCCTGGCCATGACGATCTCCCCCTCCCCTCAAAACATCTTAACCTTTATGCAAAGGTGTACATTTTCATAATTTTTAAATATTACCTGCGTTCTTTACCTTAAAGATCTGATAAGGAAATGCAACAATGCAATATAAAAAAAACGCAAGATTCGAACAACCAACTTTAGGGAACATTTCCGAGGTCAAGTCTCCCTCTCCCCCCCCTAGAAAAGACACATTCCTGACAGCACAATGACGTGCGAGCTCTAGGGTTACGGCGCGAGATTCAATAGAGCCATGTTTTGCCTTCATTTACTTCAGTAATAATCAAGTTTCTTCCAGCAAACGAAAATAGCTTAGAACAACAACGATAACGACCACGGCGACAACGAAAGCAACAGCTTGGGCAGCAGCAACAAGAAGAACGTCATAAACACGAAAACAGTGTATAACCCACACCTCCCACCGACTTTATTTGCGCGAGAGATGAACCTCACGAGGAGCACCTCAACGAAATTACATTCACAACGAAGGGGCAGATGTAGCGGAAAAGAACACTCTAAGCTCTGTCACGACCCATTGGTGCCGCCATTGTTTATCTATCGTGCCGGCGCCACATTGCATACTCCCAACGAGTTAAACACGATTCTCCGGACGAGAAGTTCGAAGACAGCCGGTCTACTCCGGCATGCTGCAAAAGCGCGCGTCAGTAGGACAAAAGAACAACAAAAACAAAGACGATTGCTGCCTCTCGATTGCCCTGGAAATTGGCTCCGTGGACGGAGAAAAGTACGTCAGCATTCCACGCGGAGATGACGCGCGGTTCACGATCGCTTTCCACACTTTCTTTCCCACGCCTACAAAGCTCGGAAGAGCGCGTTAGTTCGAAGGGATTTCTGAATCGACGCGGGGATTCGCACACAATGCGCCCTCGAAACGGTTCGATCGACCGAGGCGAATAAAATGAGAACGCGACGGAGAAAGCAGGCTCTTGCGCGGAAGCACGCAAGCCTACCGCAGCGCCCCCTGTTCTTCGCTCCACAGTTCGCGCTCGTCGCCATTAGGCCTAGGAACGGCAACATCGGCGCGAGAACAGACGCCTACGGTGGCGGCGAGTCGATGCTGCTGGCTGCTGCAGAACCTTTTACACTGCCTCGAAGATGCGCGCTGTGACGAATCGGTAACAGAAGTTCTCGAGGACGAAATAATGCAGACAGACGTTCTCTTTTCATTTGTTTGTCGGCCCGTTTTTGAACTTTGTTGCGGTGGTGGCGCTGTCGGCAGTGGTACCTGTATACAGGCGCGAGCTTGACGAATCGGACGTGCACGGATGAGAACGATGAGTGAAAAGCTACGTCCAGTGGAGCGGTCGTCCCATCGGCGCTCGGACGTCATTAGGACGTCCGCGAGTTTGATGGATCGTCTGCGTGGGACAGCGTTTGCTGTTTGTATATTGTTTGGTTGCAGACGGCTCGCAAGCTTCTTGGTAGAGGAGCAGTGACAGTGAACTCGTTGGCCGTCCTACTGCGAAGCTCATTGGGCTTGCATGTATTACGTCTATAGCTCTACGCGGTTCTGCGAAGGCGAAGAATAAAGAAGTCGACTCTGCAAGTGAGAAACGTTCCGAAAAAAGAAAGGATTTTACTTTTCGAAACTTCCTTCTCAGAACGACCGGTATACGCCGTAAAATGAAACATCACACAAAAAACCCAACAGAATAATTCAAACAATAACAATACTTCTGTCCCTCCGTTTGGCGAACTTGCGGCGCAGGCTTGTGCGTTTCCGCCGCCATCGTTTCTGCAGTGAGGGCCACTGGGGAAACGGGCTGCCGTTGATTGCCCCCCCCCCTCCCCCTGTGTGAAAGTGGTGAAAGCGTGGGAACTTTGGGATGCAAAGAAGGAAACGCAATGTTTGCGCTTTCGCGGAAACGACAAGACGAAGTTGACGACGGAGTTTGAACAGGCCACAACACCACCACCCGCATTCCCGACTCCTCGCCTATCCCCCACAGTGTGTTTGCGCTATTTTTGAATGAAACCATCACCAACAGCAGCAACGCGCGAACTAATGGACCAACGAGAGCCAACTTCAGTGTACAATAATAGCTCGAGAATGTGACTATGGATAGCTGTACGTAATTCCGAAGTCGCTTTGGTGAAATAGCCTGGACGTTGCTGCCAGGTATGCAGCTGCACTAAACGCAACCCTTGACGACAGTCAAGTACTGCTACCGCTCCGTCTGTTATATTCGGAAATTTTTTTGCTCCGTCTGACTCGCATATCCACGGGCGCCGCGGTATTGCCCTGACTCGGGAGGTTGAGGTCGATGGCCTCTGAGTAGATACACGCAGAAAAATACCGTCTGATAGTTGTTTTCGTAGGGCTTTCGACAACCCATAAATACGTGCATCGTACAGTGCTATATGCCATTAGGTACACGCACGTCACCGGCAAGCGCGCTTCCATCGATGGATATCACATACGTCCATCTCCCTCCTCCGGCTGTAGCATTCCTCGAATTCCTTATAGGCCGGGCGCGTTCTTTTCTTTCGGTGCGTCCTATTGTTCACCCTTTCTTTTGTTTCCCCTACAGAATGCGAACGAACAAACCCACCAACCAAGCAACAAGCAAGACCAGGAACGAATATGACTCGCACTTTGTGACCCCGCGTATCCGCTGGACAGGTGAACGGACCTCTCCTTTCGCGAACAATGTGCAGCTCGGGGCAGGATATCGTGCGAGGCTTCCGTGTGGGCGCTTCGAGAACGCCGTGCGGCACGTCAGCCAGCTGTAGCCGCGGCCACGAGAGGCGGTGAACGGTAGCGCCATGCAGCGGCCCGTTCGTGAGTGAGTTCAAGGAGGAGGACCGTTCGGGTGTAGTAGAAGCCGGCGGAAGACGCCAGAGATGGAAGGGTAGCTAGGGGAGGGCGTTTATGGAATCGGCACGAGCTGCCGTAATACTGCACGATACGCGAAGAACGCGGGCCGTGTGCCGCGTGGTAGTAGCGTCCACAGTCTTCCGCAAGCCGTAGTACAAAGGACCCGAGCGTTTGCTTCTCGAAAGCTGTTCTCCCCTTTTTCTTTACTTGCGTTCCGTCAGAAGCTTCTGTGTTACGGCGGAGCCACGAACGGGACACGATGCAGCTTCCTCTTCGGCTGTGGAGATGCGCGAGATTGATTTTATTGTGTGGGTGCGTCGGAATTTGGGGGTCGTAATGTAGGTTTCTGCAGTCTAACAAATGGAACAAAGAAATCAGTGACGGGTTTAAACGGGCTTCGGGAAGTACCAACGGCACAGTTCAACTAGGTGAGTTATTTGGTTCATATCTGGTACGTTGTTGGTGCATCGTTCTGCCGTAGTCTGTGTATAAAGCATGGCACCAGTGTGTCACACGGAAATCGCACATCCTTTCTGAGTAGTGTTGTAAGCCCCGAAATGGAAATGCGCTGTCTAGACTTCGTTTGGCTCGTAATCTGCATTTGCCAGTGTGTTTCTGCTTTATTTTTCGTGCTTTTATAAGGTTTATAGCAGATTATATGACACTCTGATGGCTTACGCATACGCTCACATAGACAAAAAATAAACATCAACAAAGAAACAAACAAGAAACGAGTTGCATTCACAGTCAAGGTTTAGTGGAGTAGTCCTCCATGCACTATCGTAACATGGAATGGTCAAAATAGTCATGGCTCATTTCGAACGCAGTTCAGGGCACACAGCATAAACGTAGCATGGTACTTACTTGGCTATCTAAGTGAATGTATAGTATTTACACTTAGAGCCTCCCTTCGCCCCCCCCCCCCCCCCCCCCCGCCGACAAAAAAAAATAATGTAAGGGGGTGTTAGCATTTCGCCGCAGTTGTCTCACCAACCCAGGTGTTTAAATATAGCCCTTAGTAAAGTGACGGTTGTCTACGGGTCCAAGTTTATCCTCTGACGTTCCCGCTGCAGGTCTTGGTGACAGGTAGTAGCACGTGACAGGTCTTTGCAGTAGCACCTATGACGACTGCGAATCTTCCGAGAAAGAATATCCATACTGTGTCGCAAACACATGCCAACAGTCCGCGTTCGATGAGTCTGCTAAGTTCTTTCTATGATCACTAAGAGCCTGTGCTAAGTTCTAAGATCATCCCTGTGAGACTGCGCACTTTTCAAGGCTCATCCCGTTGAGTATGTGCGTAATTAGGATTATTCTTTCAGCCCTTGCTAGGCCTCCATGGCTACGGGTTCAAGTAAGAGTCAACTATGTCTGACTTGCACAATGATGTCAATAAGTTTCAAACTCATCAGGATGAGTCCGCGCTTCTTTGAAAACTTCATCGCGATGAGCACGCGCTTGTTACCAGGCTCGCTCGTATATACCGCAACTGATCCGCATTCTCGGTGCGAGATGCAGCCAATGGCCCCGTCACGACCGTCCAGAACTGACCGTCACGTTTTCCGATTCGTCCTCAAAGCCCCTCACCCCCCTCCCCCCGGCCCCTCTCTCTTTCATAATCTCGAACTCGGCACACAATGTCACTTTTGTTGTGTGCTTCCGCACGCACCGTGCACACGAAGACGACTAGTGGGAAGAGCGAGGCGCCAACGTGAAGAAGGAGGAGGAAGAATGGAGATCGGTTGTTGCTCGTCCTCACACGCATGCATGCGCATCGCGTTAGCTCTCGGGCGTGTTCTATTCAATTAGCGGTACGCCGACGTGGAGCGAGATGTATACACGGACGACCCGCATGGTCGGGGATCATCGCTTTCCTTATCGGCTTCTTCTTTTGCTTTGAGGACTCCCTTGAGGCACACTAAAGAGAAAGAAATACTTCCAGAAACGAATGTAAGTCGCTTCCTGCGGGAAGACCTGTAAGGCTCTGCAATGAGTCATCTTTAATCCACATGCTGAAGTCAGCACGTCGGACACTGCGGAGGCCAGGCCGTCTAAGCGAGGGTTCCCGGATATGCTGCGTGCTTGGGAAAGATCACTTTGTAACAGGTTGTGCACGTCGGTGCCTTGTGCCAGGTTCTACGGTTGGGAGCTGATGCCGTCGCCCTTGTATAGAAGCCTTTTCACTTCTTGGTGACGGTAGGGGGGGTGAAGGCAACTTTAGCCCGTATCCATCCTCAGGGAAACTTCCTCTACTCTTGTTAAGTTGCGGAGGAGGAAGAGAGGTACGAGGTACGAAAGAGAATAAGAGCACGTGCCCACTTTGGCTTGCCCTGTCAAGAGCAGAACGAGTCGGTATTATATATTCTCGCCGTTTTTTTTTAATTATCCGTTCTCTAATGTCTATGGTATTTTGTGTACTCTGCGAATGTAGGCACAAACAGGCGCAACTATAGATAGGGAGAGAGGAACATGAACGGACCCCAGCATAAGCGCTGGAATGACAACTGTACTGGATACGCGGCGTCCTTTATATGGTGTGTGCTTGCGGTGTAAGCCTCTGCAGAAGGGCTGGCGTTTCTTAAATCAAAAAGGCAGTTTGGCGTCGGGGCTTGTCCCATGGTCTATATTTCCTTGTTAAGGCGGACCTTTCTTCGCCGCTTCACCGGAGTTTGGGATTCGTCGTCGTTTCCTCCGCGGACCACTCGGTATGTTCTGCATGCTCTCTGGCTTAGTAGACAACTTGGCTCTTTGGGGCATATGCCATTGTGTATGATACCCATCCCTGGTCAATGCCCCGGAGAGGATATGTCATCTACGACAGAAGTGGAATAACAGCCTTAAATGCTCTTAGATATGCGTCGTACTTCTGTGTACCGTGCACCTCTCGTCAACATTCCTCTCTCAATAAATTTTTATACATCGCCCCCGTCCTAACGGCTACAGATGGGACGAATACAGGAGGTAAGGCCCAATCTCATGATTGAAACCATTAGTTGTCTTCGCCGTTGTTTAGCACTGAATTGAGGAAGTCCAGAGAGAGGAGCGTTCTCAAGCCGTTCTTCCCAAATGTGTTACTATGTAGACACGACATTCGACGGTCTGTGACCGCAGCTTACAGGCGCAAGAGAGGGCGATGCTGTTAAGGGGCTGGCGCGTTTCGGTAAGGGGCTGGCGCGTTTCGTGCAGCCAGCAGCGTCCATACACAAATCCGGGCGATTCCACTGGCGTATCCCAGACCACCATTGCGGCTGCCCAAGTCAGATTGCAGAAACACCCCTCCCCCCTTTCCCCTCCTGCAGGTCACACTATATATAGCTTAGTCAGATTTGGAGAAGCGTGTTGCCATCGCAAAATCGAGTGGTAGACAAACAGCCTTACACAACCAACCACGGCAAGCAAGAAGGCCTAACTCAGCCATTTTGCTTATCATTCTAAAAAGATACCGCTTACACTTGCGCACTGTTAGTTTTTCTGTCCCCGGCGTATTAAAATTGGAAGTTGTCCTTGTATCTGAGAGTTGCCTAAACACGCAGGAAAAAAAAAAAAAAAAATTCCTTACGGGTATTTTAAAGAGTTTCCGTTGTGTTCATGCAGCTTTAAATCATATAGTTTCTTTCAGGAAAGCTATCAAATTTTAGTCTAAGCAATTGTGTAAGGAGATTGTCGAGGCAACACGGCGTATATTAATTCGGTGTCCGTCTCTCCCATAGGAAACGACGATCGTTCGAAACTGGGCCAGTACGATGCCGGACTTCTTGCGCATTCCTTCGATATTCGTAGTGCGCGGCCCCATTAACGTGAGTGTATGTGAGGGCTGCCAAGAATCGCAAATGAACTTGCCGAATTACAAATGAATTACAAATGAACTTGCCGCATTCGTGCATACACGTCTGCTCCCGCAGGGCTTCGATCCCACGTATATATAGCTCGCTTCGCTCGCTCTTGGAAGTGTTCCAAATGTGCGTTCTTGTGGCCGCCGTAATTGAGTCCATTCTGTGTTTCTTTTTTCTCTCTTTATTCTTTTGCCCTTCTATGGGTTGCGGAAGTGTCAAACGAAAAATTTTAAACGACGCTAAAGGTGGTGTTGGTATTAATTACTTTGCGTCCACTCACCTCTCTCTCTCTCTCTCCGTTGTCCGGTGTCAGCTCTCGTGGGTGTGTTTGTGTGTGAGAGATGTCCACGTCACGCACAACTGGTTCGCACTCCTCGTTCTTATACGTTCACTCTTTACACTCCTCCGGTGTAGTGTATAGCCAAGCGGGTAAAATCTCGATGAACCGCCGTGGTTTGTCCACTCCTTCTCCCCTTCTCTCTCTCTCTCTTTCCGTATGAGACTGACGTATTTTGTGCCCGCACGAGCCTGCACTCGAAACTGTGTCGCCCGATAGCATAGTTGAAGGAACGGTTAGTGAGAATGGGTCACGGAGAGAGCAGTTCGTATGTACGGGGACAGGAGGCGTGGCAGGCGACAAACGTTCCTTCGAGGGACATTTGAGCGACGCGTTTCCCTTAAGAAAACGTCGTGTTATGCAACGACCATTACGCCTTGGGTGTACTAGAAGAAAAAAAAAAATCCACAGGCTGCATGCGACGCCTTATCGTGTCGAGGCCTTGTCGTTGCAACAGCGCCATAGCTGTACCAGTGCATAAGTAGGCGCTTGTCTGAAGCTCGCATTATACGTAGTCTTAGTCATCTACGTCGTCTTAGTTATAGTCTTATACGTCGCGTCTTTGATTTCCATTAGGCGCTTTAATATTTCTCTTAGTTAGGCTTTCTTTCTTGAAATGTGTCGCTTTTTCTTTTTGTAACCGTTTTACAGTTTGGCTATAGCGATCAACTATGAGGCGAAACGAATGCCAAGCTAATGAAAAATAAACAAACGCGCAACTCTGCGGAGCGAATAAATTACGCTCGCGCCGATAATTGCTCGATGCGAGAATGTTTTTTTCTCTTTCGCGTGGCAGCTGGCATGCGACGTATTATGTAACGCACTCGCTGTATCGTTTTTTTCCCCCGCAGGTAGATTTATCTTTTCCTTTATTTCCATTTATGTGATTTCCTATCGTCGGAGCCACGTTAGCTTGCCGCTCGCTCCTCTTGCGTTCGGCCAGTTTACATAAGAATGCAAGGGCATATATTTTTTTTTTTTTGCTCCGTCCCGGTCAACAAGTAAGAGTTCAATGAGAGAGAAGGGGATGGGGGGAGTGCTTAGGAGTGATAGGGAAAGAATGCGTTGTTCCAATGTGTCATTAGCGACCACCGCTGTGCGTATTTGACCCAGATAGCGTAGCGACACGCGCCAATTAGCGTTGCGAGATCTGCTGGCTGCTTGCTGCCCACTCCTGTGACTGTTGCTGATGTGCGTTTTTTCAAAGCGGCGCAAATTGTGTTTCTCCTCGTGGTGGATCGACGCGAGCGCCCTCGCGCGGCCAAAAAAAAAAAAAAAAAGTTCGCGACTAACCGTCTTGCAGCGGCGGCGGCGGTGGTGGCTCGACTGGTAAATTGCGGTTAATGTGGTTCGTAAACCCATGCAAGGTCTCCCGCGGATCCGGTACAGCTCGCGCGGCTACGCGCCTTTGAGGCGGCCATGCGCGCGGCCTTGCTTTGTTGGGGTCGCGCGCACGGACGGGGGGGTGTCTGCGGGAGGCAAAGCCGGGTCACGTGGTTATACGCGTGCCGCCTCTGGAATAATGGAGTGCGCGTTCTTTCTTTTTTTTTTTTTTTTTAAACGCTTCTCAATGCGCCATGTAACGCGTTAATATATGCGCTGATGCGGGCGCGTTAATTGAGAGGGTTATTATTACACGGGCAGACGACCACACTTGCTCAGGCCGAGCGACTATGATCCAGTTAACTGGGAATGGCGGCGTTGTATGTGGACTTGAAACTTTTGAGACTCGTGGTCTACGCGTCGGATCTGTTCCTTTCACGTTGGTAACCCGCCTATACAATTGATGGCGCTGTTAAGGTAATTAGGCTGTTACACATTGCACGTTCATCTCGCATTATATATATATATATGTGTGTGTGTGTGTGTTACGATGCTGTGTTTTCGATTTGATTCTTCCAATGCACGTTTGGGAAAAGCATTAGCGTGTGCGCTATAGCCGCCTGTTTGCTGCAGTCTTTGTGCCGTTTGGTGTCTGCAGATGCTGCATACGATTGTCCTACGTACAAAGGACATCTCGTCTTACTGCTTTGATCTCACGCTGTTGCAAACAAGCGCTAGGAATATGCGCGCATCCGTTTTGGACCGTTTGTGAGTACGCGGGTGAGTTATTCCTGAGGTCGGGTGGAAGGCGGGGAGGGTGCGCGGGAGGGGGGCAGTTGTTTATTTATATTTTCGGTAACCAGGCAATGCGCACAGAAGCGATAGGAGCGTCGAAACAATAAAGAAAAATACAACTAAGAGGTAAAATAGAAGCGCCGCCGATAAGAAAGTTTGCCTCACCTGCTTTTCGAGGTCTCTGGAGTTGGGAAGGAGTTATCGACTCTAACCACGACTACCCTGACGTGCCTTTTTAACGTTTACGTGCATCCTCACTACACCTGGTACCGCCTTGTATACGTCGAAGTCCTGCGCAAGAAAACTCACTTCCTCCAGTACCACGAAACGAAGGACGAGATAACGGACATTTCGGTGTTGCCAATACATTGCCGGTTCAGGTCGTATAGTAGTCTGTGTGCCAAGAAAACATATCCGCTCAAAAGAAAAAAAAGTAGAAGAAAACAGAAAACGTTGTCGCCATTAGACGCAGTAAGCACGGAATGGCTGGCCCGATATCTGTCCGAGGCGAGGTCATGCCAGTGGGTTTCCGTTCCTAGAAACGGGCCGTTCAAAGCAGCGGCCATCGCGCCCCTTGCACGAAAGGCTGTGCCTCGGTCGTCAACGGGTCTGCATACTTGATTTATCAATCGGCTCTCGTTCTTGCCGCTTGCGCTATGCGGAGATAAAAGGAAAAAAAGAAAAGAAAAGGAGAAGAACCTGTCCGGCTTCTTTGCGCAACCTGTGGTGTTCGTGCGTTACGTGAGGACTTTACACGTGCGTCAGGTTGGAAACTGCTCGCCGAGGCGCTCGTTCGAAAACGGAGAAGGGAGTCTTTATAAATAAATAAGTAAATAAATAAAGTTAGACCGCGACCGTTTGAAACGATGTGTCGCTATGGTATAAACAACCATTGTCGCCGTTGTGACCATGGCTGTCGCTTTCGCGGACTTGTCCGTTGTTGGGCCGCTCACCGTCCTTCTGGTTGGCACTGAAAGCTCTCCTTTGAGCGGCCGTCTGCACTATTTGTTTAGGGGTTCAACAACCCTACGCAGCATTTAGTTGCGGTCGCATCGTACAGTTTCTTAAAAGAACTACTAGAGAGCGCTATAGTAGCTCTACGTAGCTCTACAAAAAAAAAAAAAAATAAATAAAGTTCCCAATAGGGGTTCAGAAAGTTTGGTTAAGGGAATTGGTCGTGGGTTTTTATTTCCTTTTCTTTTTTTTTTAACATAGGCAAGACATTTGGCAATATAATAAGAGCTCGGTGGCGCAACGCATCGCCCCGTTCCAAAGGGGACGCTCATAGCGTCCATCCATCCATAAGGAGTGGACGCGGAATGGAAGAGGAGGTCGAGAAAGTTGGGAACCAACTACAGGGTAATTAAAAGTGTAAATGGACAACCACGGAGTCATGAAAAAGAAAGGGAGAGGAACAGGGAAGAGAAATTGGATGCAAAAGATGAAAAGAAAAAGGCCAAGGAGATTTATAAGAGAGAGAGAGAGCAAGGACAGGAAAGGCAGGAGGTCAACAAGACGAGCACCTGGAGCACATTTGGGATTGGGGAAAGGGAAATAGAAAGAGGAATAGGGAAATAGAGCAAGCACTGAGTGCGTGTGGGCGGATGCACATGGATGCACAGAAATCAGGAAGAGGAAAAATCCGTGCGATAACGGAAAGGACAGTGACTTGCTACTTGAGGTCGGAGCTGGCTGCCTGAGGACAAAAACGTACCAGGACAAGTATGCGATACAGGATGTGTGTTATTAAAAAAAAAAGCCAGAAATGACTCGGCATATCATATAACTGCGAGTCGGCCTAGTTGGAACAGATTAATCTTCAAAAAGCTTATTGTGCGCAAACAGGGACGAAAAATAGGAGCAACACAAGGACGAGTGATAAGCGCTCGTCCTTGTGTTGCTCCTATTCTTCGTCCCTGTTTGTTTGCGCACAAACAAACAGGGACCCTCAGAGAATGTCCACACTTCCAAAAGCGTCCGGAATAAAAAAAAAAAGAAAAAAACATGCAATGATTAACAGGTCAGCAGTCGAGATAAGTAAGAGACGATTATAGTATTGGGGGAACAAAATCAGGCAATAGATTGACAGAACCGGAATCATTGCAGGTGCAGGTAATGGTACAGTGATAGAGGCGCTGCATGCGACAGTGCTGCATGCGCGTCTGCGGCGTGGGAGAGTGAGAACATCGAACATTTATTGCGCCACTGTCATCGATTTCGGTCGGAAAGACAAACACAATCTGTCGCATTGCGACGACTGGACGATCGGTCATTGTCCGTGTAGACGCTACTTGAAGACCGTCCCCATCGCTCGTCGGCCCACAAAGCTATGAAGGCACTTTTGTAATTCTTGAGGGCGACTGGCCTATGTGAACGCCATTTTGAACGCCTATGTGAACGCCTATGTGAACGCGGAGGGCTCAGGCCCTCCGCGTGCGTGCGCGAGCTCACCGCGGCTTTGCTCCCCCTCCCCTTCCTCTCTCTATCTTATCTTTCTCTTCCCTCTTTCCCGTCCCCCGAGTAGGGTAGCCAACCAGGCGCGCATTTCTGGTTAACATCCCCCATTCTCTCTTTATTTCTTCCTCCTCCTCCTCCTCCTCCTCCTCCTCCTCCTCCTCCTCCACGGTAGTCGAACGATGACATCGCCCGAGTTGCCTCTATAGTCACTTTAGTAGGGAAACTCTACGGGTCGCCCTACGTGCGATCGCCGTTAAACTTTCAAGGTCGATGTGGTGTGGCACGAATTGCTGCAGGCCGAGAGATAAGCGAGGACATGCCCCCTTACGCAAGTCTTCTTATCGCGTACGCGCGCGCGTTTGCTTCGACAATATATAGCACGCGCGTTCGTTATACTTCGCGTGTAGTATATAATCCCACCCTTTGGGACGACTGCAGCCCCAGGCCGCTCGGGCCGGCGTTTGCAGCCGGCCGAAACGCGTCGCGCTGTATCTGGCGCGGTGGATCTGAGTCCGTGACTCGAATGCAGAATCGCTCGGGCGACCCAGCGCTTCCGGGAGTGGTACGCACACTCCGCGATGACCGCCGCGAGACGTCGCGGTTTGGGGTCCCCGCACTGAAAGCCCTGAGCGAGGGAAGTTTCCAGTTTTTTGACAGGACTGACATTGAATATTGGGTTGAAGGGTTAATACACAGAAGACGAAGATAATGATGAATAGACGAGCAAGGAAACGAGAGTTCGGGATCGCCGGTCAGCCTCTAGAGTCTGAAGGAGTACGTTTACTTAGGTTAACTAATCGCAGGGAACCCTGATCAGGAGAAGGAAATTCATAGAACAAAAATGGGTTGGATCGCATGCGGCAGACATTGTCAGCTCCTGACTGGAAGCTTACCGTTGTCATTGAAAAGGAAGGTGTACAATCAGTGCGTTTTGCCGGTGCTGACATATGGGGCAGAGACTTGAAGACTGACAAAGAAGCTTGAGAACAAGTTAAGGACTGCGCAGAGAGCGATGGAACGAAGAATGCTAGGCATAACATTAAGAGGCACAAAGAGAGCGGTTTGGATCAGAGAGCAAACGGGTATAGCCGATTTTCTAATTGACATGAAGAGAAAAAAAAAATGGAACTGGGCAGATCATGTAATACGCAGGTTTGATAACCGTTGGCCCATTAGGGTGACAGAATGGGTGCCAAGAGAAGGGAAACGCAGTCGAGGACGGCAGAAGACTAGGTCCAGCGATTAAATTAGGAAATTCGCGGGCGCTCGTTCGAATCGGATGGCGCAGGACAGGGGTAATTGGAGACCGCAGGGTCCGAATTACCCGTGTATTTTATGCCCCACTGCAGGCCTTCGTCCTGCAGTGGGGCATAAAATAGGCTGAAGAAGAAGAAGAAGACGATGATGATGGTGATGGTGATGATGATGATGATGATGATTCAGCGCAACGCTCGCGTTTATTCCATCAGCTTGTGTGATTCTTCCTATCGAAGCGATATACGTGCTTTCGTCGAATGCGGGCGTCAGGCGCACATATTGCTGCCCGAACGTGAAAGTTAATTAGCATCTGCCAGGTACGAAACGTATACCACTCGCACTTGTTGTGTCATCGTCGGGCTGGCCTTCCTGGCGAACGCTGACTTAGCGGCCATATATATGCGGACCACACCGCAGAGTTTTCCGGAAGCGATTCCTTCGGAGCACGCACAAAAAAAAAAAAAAAGAACCGGTTCTTCTGTCGAGTTCGCGCATTTCGTATGCTAAAAAAAAAAAAAGACACACACATGACCGCTCGCAGAGAATTTTTTGTTCAGAAATTTGTAGACATTATATGGGGGGGGGGGGGGGGGGCGCAGCGAACTCGGCCAGGCATGCCATTTCGAAGAAGCGATATCGTCTTTGCACGGGCACGTTATGGCACTAGCCCATCCAGATCGTCCTGGTCAGAGAAACGAGCCTCTCGATCGCAATACCGAACTTATAGCCCTATTTCTGCAATGTCCTTCACGAGGCCCAAAGGCTCTCATTTTTTCTCAAGCGATCAAAAGATGGTTGAGTAATGCGCAATTTTCTTTCTTCTTTTTTGGCCTATAAGGTCTCCGCGATGCCTTTTTCTAAGAAGTTTCTGAGATCAAACCATATGCAACCACTAATAAAACTCTTTCTTGTCGAATGCACATTGAGATACATTCCTTACCGCAGCGCTTTCACACACCGTCGCCACTTTGCTGTTATGGTATCTGCCGCACAAAGTAAATGTATCCCTTACGAGCCTATTGGCTCGCTTCAACTGAACGCTGAAATGAAAGTACATCACCTAGGAAGCCTACATGGGGATAGTATTCTGAAGAAACTCAACTACGCGGTAAAGCCTTTCGTATTGCTATAGTAACATTTCCTGGCTTGCTGCAGTTACGCTGGACTGACACATAGAAGGACCGACTGATGTAAGCAGCGCGGGTTATGGGTAACCAGGGTCGTAACAATCATAATCACTCATATTATTATCCCTTATTCTGTCAAAGGAGCAATGCCGTTTCCCATTGTCTGCCACAACCCCTGTACTTGGACAGCCGGCGCTGAGGACTGTAGCCGCAAATTTCAAGGTCTGCCACTTCAATGTATCCTCCTCTGCCGTCCTCAAATGCGTTCTCGATCATTCCCTTGGCTCCAGTCGCACTCAGGCCATTGATTAGTTGCTTTACGCATTGCGTAGACCTGTGGAACAACAACTTATTCGCAATCTCGACTGTACTGTGTGTTCCAGTTAATGTTAGCCAAGCGGTTAAAAAAATCAATCAAGCAAAAGAATTAAAAAGACGCGGTGCACGATACAATTATAAATCCTTCAGTGTTCGGTTGTCAGACCACTGACGACTTAACCGTCGTAATGTTCTTTTTTTTTCGTTGGTCAGTTTAACTAACGTTAGCTGGGACACCCCATATAGAATACCAGATTTGCACTAACCCTTCATCCCCTTCGCAGTGCAAGGTGGTTAGTAGGATTGCTCTCTCATTAACCTTACTGTCTTTTATTTGACTGCATTCCCTTTCTCCAACGCAACGGAACACTTAACCCACTAATGCGCACGGTGACTGTGTGCGCCGGGGCATAGTATGTGCGTTAGACTCGAGACGCCGGCACCGCATCGACCCTTCAATCCCGATGGCGAGGCCACTGGGCTAATGACAGGAAGAAGAAAGTCGTCCGCTCGTGCGGGACGCTCGGTTGAGATCAGTCACGCATAAAATAAATAAAAAAAGAGTATTAGAGGGCCGTTTGTCCCCATATGCAGTGCCGTGGGGGCCAACATCATAAAAGGCAAGGTATAACGCGCGAGAACTGTTAAGGAGGTCACAGTGCTGACCGGCGCAGCGACGGAATTAGCGCCCGCTTCCCCCCCTCCAGATGGCTTCTCGGCAGGTCCTCGTGGGAGGTGTCACCTCGATGCGACCGCTAGATATACAGCGCGGTTCCATACCCAGAGCACCCGCTTTCTGTGGCGGAATGACGCTAGAGGGCGAGCCGGAAGGAACGAAGGCTTGTGCGGGTGGGAGGCACGAAGGCGCCGGCTACTCTTTTTTTTCTTTTGCGGCTTGCGAAGATAAGAATGCTAGATAGATGGATGGGTGTGCTGAATGCGGCTCGCTTCAGTAGACGAGAAAGTGAAGGGGTGGAGGGTACTGAAGCTTGATGGCCTCGGGGGGGCGGGGGGGGGAGGGTTGCGATCCGGAAGAAAACTTAAAGTGAACGGTTTGCCAAGCCCGGAATACTTCTTTAGACCGTTACTGTAACGTGTCAAGGAATTGAAGCGTTGCATTGTTTCCAGGAACAGGGTACAGACATACTATTGCATGCACGCTGGAGACGTTTGCTTATGCACGCGCTCAAGCACGCTACTTAAGATGACAAGAGTGGTACTCCAGGAATCGAAACAATCGACCGAGGTTTCACATGTGGAGATCAAGACTTCAAGTGGTCAACAGTGGCCAAATAAGGAATGTCACAGCCTGGAGCCGGCGTTTCGACTAGAAACCTGTCTTCGCCGAAGTACTATAGGCTCCAGGCCGAGGCATCCCTTGTTCCCCCACTCCACGATCTCTCCATGTATAGGAGTGGCGTCACTCAGCTAAATAATTTACGGTCTCTTTATTTTTTTGTCTGGCGTATTCGATTACTGTTTCTCGGCAACTGCCTTGAAATGGGTTCTGGCTCTTCCATCTGGCCACTAAACACTTAAGGTACACGTCAAGCTATTACAACGCCAAGCTTCGCTGCAAACCTCACGTCTCGGTCACTGCCCTGAAACACTGCTCGATGTTTGTGTTTTGTAATAGCATACCACAAGCATCATTTTCAACTCTAGCGATTGCGCTTTGAGACTGGTGTACTGAAGCTGGTAAAGTGATAAAAAGAAAGTCTGTCCCTTGAAACACTTTTTCGTGCTCCTCTCCCGGAACAGTATACGAGAAAGGTTATACTCGCAGCTACGTTTCCCGCTCGAAATTAGTGTATCGAGCGTAGACGCCGAAAACGTCTGAAAAGAAAGTAAAATAAGATACCTTTCCAAACAAGATGTTAGATTAGCGTACTGTCGCAGCCGTTCTACATGGTTTAGTGTGGGCTTGCCATACGGGCCGGCTGGAGAGTTTGCCAGTGCAGCAAGGCTTGACGGAACAGCAAATCGACCGGGTAGAGTGAGAGAGAGAAAGAGAGAGAGAGAGAGAAAGAGAGACTCGTACATGTAACGGCGAGAGATAACGCCAGGCCGATTGTACCGCACATCTCTGACAGCCGCAGCGATCACGGCACAGTCCTGAAGAGACCCGGCGCTTCTATGGCTGGTTTCAAGCTGGTCCATCTCTCCATCTAGCGCTTCGCAACTCCGGAACACCGGTGGATGCCGGTCATTGTTCTCGGTCGAGTGCTGCGTGCTACCTTGACGCCGCTGCACAATGCTGTCGCATCGCGGAAGAGGCGGCGTTTTGCCCAACCGACATCGCGAAGCTCTTTGGGTCGACGCCAGCCAGCCAGCCAGCCAGGTCAGGACGACAACGAAAGTTAACGAGAGGCCACGCGGGGTCGAGAAGATCGTCGCAATCTGCCGGCAATCTTGCGCCGAGTGCCGGACTTGAACGTCTCCGTGTGTGTGTGTATGTGTCCCCCTCATCACTTCGTATATTTTGCCGGCGCAGTGAAGCGGTGGTTCGTATAAAGAACCGGCAGGTGAGGTGGATTGACCCGCTTGAGGAGTGACAACGAGCCGCTGCATGCAACTTGTTTCCTGCGCGTCTGGAATCCGGAACGGTGACATGGTGCCACAATTCTAGATTTTACGGATGCGCAGGAAACACACCCGCACACACACACACACACACACACAAAAAAGAAACAGTAAAGAGAAAGTTTTATTAACGTGGAAGATGTGAAAGGTGTGGTTGAATCCAAGTTCTGACCAGCTACTCGGCATGGGAGAAGGGCACTAATCAAACAGAGATAAAGGTACTGATTGTAAGGACGAAAAATGGTACGTGGTTTGCATGACTACGAACCGCGAAGTCTATTCGAAGCGAATTACAAATCGAAACTACTCTCGCGAAGGAATGTGCTGACAGGCTTCAGAACAACTCACCGCCCAAAGTCTGGCTGAGGTTTCAAGAGAAACTTTCGTGGGTTGACTGTAGAAAACAATTCATATCGTCGCTGTTCCCGGTATGCCACTGCTGCACGTTCTCTGTATGCCAGGCTACAGCTGACATCCGTTTATCAGCTATGGGCCAGAGCTTTACGATCGGCCGTTTTGTAATTATTTTGTAAACCTCTAAGGCGTATATGTAGAGGTCAACAAGCTGTTAAAGATCTCGACTCCCACGTTCTGCACACAAGTCGCTATTCTGAAATGTTCGCACAGTTGTATCGTGAGGAGGAGGTTTGGTAGTTTCCTAGTAGGGGACCTGCCAAGAAAAAGAACGGTATTGCTCTCAATCTAGCGATAGATCTTTGTCGCCAATCTCGCGGTTGATATTTCGTCATGTAGACTCTTTCTTTTGCCCTTTGTAGACACTGAAAAATGTGAGATGACAGCTCGACACAAAGGGCACGAGCATATAACACACACAAAGGCGTCGCCCTGTCACAACCTACCTGTGCTGCAAGACGTTTCGAATGACGCATCCCGAGAGTGTGTCGCCGCTGCATAGAGTGCACAATCGTGGCGAAAAGTGCACGCTGCGCATTCCAAGTGCGAAGCTTCTCAAAAGAACAGCGCCTCGTGAGTGGAGTGGTTCTCTGTTGCGGGGAACTCGACTGCACCGGCAAAAGAGAATGTGACAGTGTTTCGGCATAGGCAGCCCAGAAGAGACGTAACGTGTCGCGTTACGTCAGTCGCTAGATGTGTTACGTCAAGTGTGGGCGATGATTTTGTCCTCACGCGATCAACAACAACAAAAAGAAAGGCCGGGAAGAACAGCACAGACTTCATTTTCAAACAAAAGCGTGAAATGTCTCAGCCACTGAGCTTGCATAGAGCGGCCGAACCAATCTCTGAAAGCTGGCACCCGAAAGCAGTGCACAAGGGGAATAAACATGCGCGGTTACGTTAGAAGAAAAAAAAAAAAGAAGAAACTGCACTTCTTGTCTAACGGGAGAAGCAGAAGAATACGACAAGAGAGAGAGAGAGAGAGAACAGGCGGAAATTAGCCGACCTTCATTTTGAGACAAAACGTCGAAAGGAGACAGAACCATCTGCAGCAACGGCCCAACCTTCGTTCGACAGACAAAAATGGGGGATCGCGAGCTCTTCGCGGGTCGTTGCCTAAACAAACGCGCACGCAGGACAACAAACACGCAATCTTACGTTACGAAAGCGACAACAGTTCTTACGTCAGGGGAGAAGAACAAACTGAAGAACAAGCAGAAGATAACGCCACACGTTTCACACAAAAGCGTGCGAAAAAAAAAAAAAAAAAACTAACAGAAGTTCGGTGCCATGGACTGGCCATTCCATTCACTAGACAAAAGCGCAGAGAGGTTGCTACAGACTTCTACAAGCTCACGCTTCCGTTTCGGTTGTTGCGCCACTGCCCTGCGTCCTAGGCACTCGCAATCCATCCATAGACCGCAGCGCTCACGCGACGCTAGCTCATCGGTTGGGTCACGCTCGAGATAGCGGCGCACCATCGCCTCGGTCGGTGTGTACAGTCCGGGCGACCGTCAAGGACATTCGGACCGTGCCGCTAACGGTGCCTCAGGTGGGCGGGCGGGCGTGGAGGGGGAGAGATTGCGGGGAGTTCGGCGCGGAGCGGAACCGCGTGCGGTGCGGCGAAACCCGCTCGTTCGGCGGGCGTGAAAACAGTCTCATAAACCGGCGTCGCCCGGGTGATCGACTATACTGACGCAGCTGCTGATGCTATGCGGCGCTTCTCTTTAAAGGAGTAGTTGCGCGTATTTTAGAAGTTGTAGAAAATTTGCCGCGCGCAACCTGCACGTAGGAAACCTAGCGAGAAAGAAGGATGACGTTAAGGTAGAAAGGAAGGAAAACAAGAAGTGAAAGGTTTTCAGCACTCATTATTGAAGCATTTTTTTCTCTCTCTTGCCCTTCGGGAGTGTATACGTCCTAATGGCGAGACGTGTTTCTTTTGTTGTTGTTGTTGTTGTTGTGGCTTCTGTATTGATCCCGAGGCGGGCCGCGGAAGATCGCAATTGCTTCGACCACGAGCTCTGAAAAAAAGCTCGCGACGTAATGAGCCGAGAAAACGGCTGTCCCTGCGCACCTCGCCGCGTAATGGGCAACGGGTGCTTTCACGCGCGCTGCTAGCCCCCCCCCCCCCCCCCCCCCCCCCTCGCCCCCCATTGCGTGAGTGTTGCATGCCATCTCGACGAAAGGTGCAGAGGCCGCCGAAACGCATTACGCTGGACGCGGGCGCGGCCGCCATCAGCGAAGTCGACCTGATGACAAATCTGCTCTTTCTTTCTTTCGGGGTCACTCACTCCGTGCGTGAGCACCTCAGCCTCGATCATTGTACCACCTACTTTCTTGTACACCCACGTGGATACAGGAACGTGAGCGTGATCACCGCGTACGCTTTTGCCTCCTACGTTGAAGTGAGCAGATTACATTGGAAAACAATAGAAAACAAAAAAGTACGAGAATTGAGCGAAATATATTGGAAAGCAAGAGAACAAAAGGGACGAATGTACTCGGGAAGTGGGCGTGACGTACTACACCCCGTGTGTGACCTGTAGTTTCCTAATTGCTTTTTTTTTCTTTCGCTCCTGGTCGTAAATGTCACGTGGCCATCGGCACTGTACACACCACGCGCGAAATGCACGTTGAAAGGCACCACCTGTACAGCCCGACCCACTTTGAAGAAAAAGCACCCACCCACATTTGTCGTATAGGCCCAATGTCGCACCAACGTTTTCCAATGTTGTGGCGTTTAGAACCGATGTAGGGCCTACATTGGGCACCGCCTGCTTAGTTGCTATGTGCATCGTATAGCGTACAACCAATTTAGCAGGGCAGACGGTTGGGTGTAGTTGGCAGCGGCTCGTCTTTGGCTTGAGCAGCGGACACAGAAGACGAGAAATAATAAAAAAAACAGACGAGGACGCACCAATGAACTCGCAAGTGAAGTTTACTTAAAGTGAGGATTCATGTATAACCTTCAAAAAAGTTATTCTGCCACATGGGCTTTACTGAGTTTAATAAATGACACTCTGCTCATTGCAAGCCCAAGAGGCTGATAGATTGTGTCGGGTGTTCAACAAGCGATTACACCGTCCAAGTAAGTAAACTATCGACGCTCTCGTGTTCCACTGGGGCGCGAGTGTCAATCATCGTCGCTGTCCCGTTGATGCGTGGGTAACGAAGTTTCTGAGAGATTCCCGACAACGTGGACTTAATGTGACTGTTCATCTTCCTGAACAATGACTTTATTGGCCCATCACACACGCGACTACTGTTACTACTACTAATGACTGAATATATCTGCAGGCATTGAAGATATATAATTGGTTGATGCAGGAAAGCAGTGATTTGGTATGGCTGGTACAGACATTCGTTCTACCAGTGCACGTAAATATACTAAAATGTAGCCCTCGGCGAAGAAAACTATGGCATACACTTGACACGGGGCTTATCGGCGGAGCAATGCCAGGATCACCTTGCGAGGATAATTTCGCCTATAACTCATCCGCACACACAAAAAAGAAAAAAAAGAAACCATGTCACTTCATAGCTCGGTTGATGGAACCACACATTGTAGCACCGTTCTAAGCTTCGATACAGCCGGAGAGCAATGACGATCATTGAATGGAACAAATGGAGTCCCCCACGCACCGTGGTGCGAGGAACTGCGCTGTGCCCTCTCGAAAGTAATCGGTGGACGTGACAAGGCCCCACCGGCTTTTGTAGTTGGCAGCGTCTCACTCCTAGAATGAGCAGGTCCTGCTCTATCGCGGCTGTAACCGGCGTTCCGTAACCTTGTTCACGTCACACGCTACGACTGCAACAGCAGCAGCCTGGTGACAGATGGGCTCGTTTATCATTCTAGGTCACTGCAGCGCTGCACTCTTTCTCGAGCAGCCGTCTTGTTATACGAGAACTGTGGGTGCAGCACTTGAACGTCGCCAACTTCACTTTAGCCTAAACGAAGCCGAAGGTACGCAGTATGGTCTACTTTGAAGGAGAGCAAACAGTTGAGCATTCTGCCATCGATTATGGCTGACACGCGCCATAAAGACCGACAAAGTACGTTTTTTGTAGTGTGCAAGCATACGTCCAATGGATCAGAATGTCCAACGAGCGTGAACGTTCCAAGTCTGAACGTTCCAAGTCTGAACGTTCCAAGTCTGAACGTTCCAAGTCTGAACGTTCCAAGTCTGAACGTTCCAAGTCTGAACGTTCCAAGTCTGAACGTTCCAAGTCTGAACGTTCCGAGTCTGAACGTTCCGAGTCTGAACGTTTCGAGCCTGAATGTCCACTATTGAACATTCCGCCACATCGAACATCCAGGCCGCAAGCGCGGAAGAATATGAAATAGCGTCCATTCCACAAGGGCTGCCACGGGGCTTTTGCAAGCCCCCGGGCGTTTTCCGTGCAAGCGGCACGCTGTGGTCCTCCAGATTCCTGGGACAAAGTGCGACGGGTCGTCGGCGGGAAGCCCTCCGGTGTTGCGCTCGTTGTGTGACCCGGCAGTAGGGGGGTAGGAGGGGGAGGAACGCGGTCACTTTTCCCTTCTTCCAGCACCGCGCCATCATCGCGTGAGACGGACAACTCTCCTCGAAAGGTTCCTCCTCCGGCGGCCGTGCCGGGCCTGGCCTGGCCGGGCCTGGCCTGGCCGGTCCTGGCCCGCGGTGTAATGAGGTTTCCCAGGAGGGGCCCACGGCAAACCGTCCCTCCGCCGGACGGTGGAAGCGATCTGCCGGGAATGCTGCGCGCGTACGCCTGTGTGTGTTTGTATGCTTGTTCGCGTAATAACGCGCATTTTGTCATCGTCCCTGCGCCTCGCCGCTTCAGATGCTGCCTGGTGCGGCCCGGCCTGCGCCGAGCCCGATGATGGCGGCCCTTTCGTTGCCGCTGCCGCCGGCGGTGAAATCGTCGCGCGGGGTCATCGTGCCGTGGCTTTCTCCACGTCCGAACGATGAGCCGACCTGTCCTTCTTTTTGTCTTTTTCTGTCAGCCCCGGCGGGCGTAAAAGTTATCTGCCATAGCCCGGCAGGTCATCGTCTTCTACGGCAACAAAACCCTAGCGGTGGCAACAACAAAAGTTGATGTGAACAGCAGTCGCTGAGTCTTGAACGTGTTGCCCCTTTTTCGATGGCCCAGTGGCTGTGATGTTGTGCAGCTATGCATGCGTAGTCACAGACTGGTTTCGCAGCAGTGCACTCCTCGCAACGGAATAATTTAGATGAGAAAGAGGGAGGGAGAAAAAGTGCGCAGAAACGCTCGCACGCTGAAACTTATAGCGTGTCGCTAGCACATATAGGAAGACGGCAGTGTGGATTGGCTTGCGTCCAAATAATTTGATATTAAGAGGAAGGCACTGAAGTTGGCCAGGTCATGCAAAGCGTGGGAGAGGTAACCGAGGCTCTGTTAGACCAGCAGCAGCAGGCGGAAGAAAGAGGTAAATGTGTAGTTATAGCAGAGCATCAGGTTTAGAGACCATATCAGTAAATAACCAGACATCACTTTTCTTTTTTTTTTCTGATTACGTCGGACACGTATACACATCCGATCGAAATATCAGCGGGATCAGTTTTTTTCGGGCATCCCGCTTAAGCAAGCAAATGGGGCCCCTATTTTTAACAACGCCTGTACGTAATTTCGATAGCTTTCCGCGTTGAAAAATTCGCACCCCCTCCTTCCTTCCCCTTGTATCTTTCTTTTTCCAATGAAATTGTTTTTTCTGTCCACATTTACTGACAAGTAAACGGTATGGTAGCAGCGACATGTAACATGAAAAGCACATGACATAATCTTTCAGCCACGATATCGCTGCCAAAACCTCGTGTCACTTATTTCGGTGCGCGTACAAGTTGTCAGAAATAAAGTTTTTCTTCAAATACGTGGGTCTTCTCTCATCGCAATCTGTACTCGCTGTCGTGTACAATAACTTCTTTTACAGCCTTTTAAGAGTAAGGGTCGTATGTCGTGGGATAAAAACCGGTACCCTTAAGGGTGCCAAACAGTATATTTACTGCGTGGCGCATCTCTGGGCTTGTCCCGGTCTCGGCGTCTTCCCGGCACCCGACGGGTTCTGATGAGTGTCGACACCGCGCCGCGCCTGCGGGGGGGGGGGGGGGGTTAACGCCAGTTCACGGACGACCTGGCCGGGCGACTTCCTCTCTCGGTGTCATCCGGAGTGAACAGCGACTCCCAGTGCGTTTCCGTGGGCCCTCTTTCTTGCTTGTCCGGTTCTGTTTCTGCCCGCTTGCCGTTCCTCGCGCGCGCGCACCCAAAAATAAAATGCGAATCCGAAACAAGCTATGCGTATACAAACACCAGCACAACTGGCGTGCGGATCTTCTCAGACTGAGTGTACGTGCGTGTGTGCGTGGCAGGGAGAGGGCTGTGTATGTCTGTGGGTGTGGGGTGGGGGTAGGGGGGAGCTAGCACACTGATGATGTCGCGAGAAGTTTTTAAATTGGGCGGCTCGTCGCAGAGCTCGAGTTAACGTTGCTCGACGCGGTTGACCCCGGCTGCTCCCTGCGTGGTGTTGGAGCGGCGACCTCTCTGTGGCTCGGCGAGACATTTTTGCTTCTGAGAAAGTTCCTTTGTTGTATCCCGTCGTGACCGACGTTTCTGCGTGTGTGTGTTTATATAGAAGCATGGAGTGTCTCTGTGCTCCGCTGCCGAGTTGCCTTCGCGCTTCCTGCGCGTTGCGTTTTTATGTCAAGCAAGTATTACTCTTGTCTGCAGTCCGTGCCAGAGGTAGAACGCGAGTCGGCAATTTAGACGGAGCCAGCATTAAGCCAACGTTATCCGATGTAGGGGGCGGGCGTGAGTCAGCATTTGGGGCTTCATTGGCAGTGCTTCTTATGGCAGAAACATATAGCGTGCGCTTTAAATTCATGAATTTTAGCACAGGTCAACACCTGCGTGTTCGAGCAATAGCTGATTTTAGATGAAGAAATAACACTCTTTCAAGGGTACGCACCCTGGACATCTGTACACGTGTCACGGCAAACGCGCATTACAACCGACGAAGAAGTTAGGATTAGTATGTATCGTTTACGGCCGACGTGCGTCGGTGAAAACTGTGGTTGTTTTTATATATCATCGTTACATTCTTTCTTTGTTGTTACTTCGGTAGTTTGCCTTGCGGCATAAAACGAGGGAAGCCTGCTTTAAGTACATGACTAGTTATGTTCAACCAATTTCATCAATGATCTATGGTGTGGACTGTAGGTCCACAGACGGTGCACATGTGGGCGCCTTTACGGTAGCCTCACTTTTGACAGGTAGTGGCGCCTTGGTGATAGCAGCATATCCCTCCAGTAATGCAGGTTAGGAGAACAGGCCAATCGCAGATAACCTCCTCGCCGTCACTGCTGTTCCTCTCACTGCCGTTTGACAAAAGCTTAAAAGGTTACATCTCAAATGCAGTTCCTATCTACACGGTGAACCTTCATTGTGGGCAGGCTTGACTAACCTGCATCGGCATTTTTTTTCATTCCATCTCATGAAATAAGAGAGTTGTGGTCGTGAATCGAGCCAGCGTTAGCAGTAGAAAAAAAAACGAATCGCAATAAATGAAAAAAAAAAAAAAAATACGAACCGACGGTTAAGGATACGAGAAAATTCAGACAATGAGACCGACAACGAAATAGACGATTATGATCATTAGGCACGCAGTACACCAGGAAGCACGTACACCAGGAAGCAGACGAACGAACGGACTACAGAGATTAAAGAGGGCGACGGTACAGCATCAAAACATTTGATTACAAAATAGCGAATATCATTCGTCGACCGCTTCTTGCAGGCCGTTTATTCGAATGACGCCAAGCCTATACACACACGGAACGAGTACACACGAATATAGCGTAAGCGCCCACGATATCGGGTGGAAGTGGTCGTTATGGCTCCTGTGGCAGCTGGGCGGCCCTGCCCAGACTTTGTAAGGGCGGGGGAGGGGGGTGCGCGAGTCTGAGTGGCGCGCCACCTTTCAGAAGGTCCGCGTTTTGGTGCATCCCGGAAGTTTCCTTTCTTTCGTTCTTTCTTTTTATTTATCGTTACTATTTTTCGCAATCTCTCCACCGCGATTACCGCAGCCCAAGCGTTTAGTCGAGAGACGGATGGAGGCCCATCGCTCATCCAGGTGTCGCCACCTTCGTTACCGAGATGGGCGTTGCCCGCAGAGTGATCAGTCTGTCATGGACGGCGTTTCTTGCGGGTAGCCTCGGGGTGGGTTGGTTGGGAAGGAAATTAACAGATAGACCACGGAAGTTACCCCCGCAATGCTGATTCTTACTGCGGCTTCTGGCCGAAATGATGTTGGATGTTCTTCTTTTCATCTTCTTCTTCTTCTTCTGACTGCAAGCATAGGCTATGTGTTGCACTGGCAACAGCTTCTGCACTTCGGAAGGACGCTTATAACTACTACATCGTTTTTCTCGGGGCTTGGGGTCATCGCCCTCTTCGCGTGTTCCGCGCGGATCCTCAATCTTCTCATTCAATCTCGCAGTCGGGCTGCGTCTGTGCACTTATTTGTGGGGAAGTGAAAGTTATTTCTCGAATTTCTTTCGGTTGTTTGAGGAGACCTTCGTGCTAGCCACAAACCTTCTACGAATGAGATATTCTGTATATGTATTGTCACTTAGCCGGAGGTTGTTTATCAAACATCGAGTAAGATGTGTGTTCGATACTGTGACTGGATTAACTTCTAATGATGGTGCTTTTAGAAAAATTTTTCAATGGCAGTGACTGCGGAAGGTGGTCTATTTTATTGCTTCACGCATTTGACTTCTCTGTACTTGTATGGTCTAGTTTAGGCGGTCTATCCGGAACCTGTGTCTAATCGCTCAAGCTCCAGAACGGGCCCTTTTCATGGTTGTGTGTGTGTGTCGTTCTTATTCAATCAAATGACAGCACACATTTCCGAGAACTGTAGTTCTCCCCTGAAAGTGCATGAGTTCTTTTGAACGTCCTTTATTGCATGAAGATTGGTTCATTGGGCATGTTATAAATACGCCCAATGACCTAGATATGCCAAATTATTCATAATTTTTCTTGTGTATAATGACACCAAATAAAGTAAAACGAGGACAGAAAAAAAGTAAACACGGGGAACACAGGTTTCACCTGACGGTCCCCGTATGGGCCTAGCCAGGTGACGTTGAGTTTACTCGCGTCTATTGTGGACCAAATGAAGTTGTCTCACTCACTCACTCACTCGCTCGCTCGCTCACTCACTCACTCACTCACTCACTCACTCACTCACTCACTCACTCACTCACTCACTCACTCACTCACTCACTCACTCACTCACTCACTCACTCACTCACTCACTCACTCACTCACTCACTCACTCACTCACTCACTCACTCACTCACTCACTCACTCACTCACTCACTCACTCACTCACTCACTCACTCACTCACTCACTCACTCACTCACTCACTCACTCACTCACTCACTCACTCACTCACTCACTCACTCACTCACTCACTCACTCACTCGGAACTCAAGCGAAGGCGTTCAATTCAAGCTTTACTCAAAAACAGAACACATAGTGACACATGGTCATACTATTGATCAGTCCTGTTTCCATTCACGAACAATACTAAAAAAAAATACTTTTCCTGCAGCGCATTTTGACGGATGACTGATGCACCTGTATTTTTTTTCTTTGTGAATACACGAAGCCTCAATGATGTTTCGTGCTGTCTGGTCACGACGACTAGTTAAAAACGTGAGCCCGGAGCAACGCGGGCGCGCGCAGCCACACTTCTTGTACCGCGGCGCCGCGTGTGATTGAGGCTTACTGCGCAGGCACGATTCGGGCTCCTTCAATCACCTATTTACTGCAGTAACCAGTCACGTGCGATGTAGGCATTACCACAGGACGACGTCCGATCGTATACGCAACCTCAATGGCGCAGCAATGGCCTGTGAACTGCGACCCACTCAACAACGAACCTTTCTTTTTTAAGTCTTTTTAAGGCCTCCGCCTTTTATTCTAACGTTTTCCAAATGTTATGTGGGGAATGCAATTTCACGTATCGGTGATTCTTGAATCGTTCAGCGATGGCGCCCCGCAGTCGTCGTCATCGTTGTTGTTGGATGGACGGGGCAATGTGTCGAGTTTGCGGTGGGCACGCAAGAATGCGACCGTTGACTCGGAACCAACGCCACGTCCTCCCCATACAAAGTTCTGTATTCTCGCCAAGCAAACAGGCCGGAAGACACATCAGGCATGAACGGCGTGTCCCGCCCCTATCTCCCGCTCCTATACACATACCGGCGTCATCTGACCTCGAGTCACAGATCTCTGCTGACCCGTTCGAAGCAGCAGCAGCACTGCCTTAGCTGTCCATTCCTCGTTGTGCTTTATCTAGCGCACATTCCTTTCGGTCTATACGTTCTTCTGCCACGTCTTAGGATTCCGGCGGCACTTGTGTAATTTTCAAGGAAGAAGACACGAGAGAGAGAGAGAGAAAAAAAAAGACGTCTCTGGAATGGAAGCCACGTGAATGAAGGAAAACGAAACAAGCAAAAAGAACGCATGGCTCTGTAAACAGGCCGGTTCCCGAGTTGTTTTCTTCTGGGCGCGTTTTTCGGGGGTAGGGAGGACGAAAAACTCCCATCAAGCCAGATGGACCGAATCTTCACGAGAGCCGCTTTGATTCAGGTTCTTCCGGGATGTTTGTGTGTGTGTGTGTTGCGTTTCCTTGGTTCTGCTCTGCCCCTCTTGCGCAATACCTACGCAATAGGGCTTACATTTCTATATTTGCTCTCTATCAGGTGGTTTACTATTGCAATAGAACGCTGCACGTTCAAGAATGGCTTTTTTTTTTAAAGAATGAATAGGCAAATCGTAACGTTCCTATATGCTTGTGAATGAAACAGTGATTATGACGCAGTGAATCAGTTTTCGCGAATGTGCAATGACAGTTTAAGTGAATAAAAGATCATCATCATCATCATCATCATCATCATCATCATCTTTTATGTCCACTGCAAGGCGAAGGCCTCTCCCAGCTCAGAAACACACAGCTGTGAAAACGGTTCGTTCTGAACTTTGCGCGCTTTCGCGACTTCTTGATTGCGTTTATTAGTCACAAATAGTAATTAATCATTCACGACGTCACGCCAACTAGTGCCACGGAACTTCGAAGAAACTCACCAAGCCTCTCGCTCTTGCGTCGTTCCCGAGCTTAACCTGCAGCTTCCTCAGCAGACGACAAGGGCTTTGCTATTGCAGAAGGAAATCGCTATTTACTATAAGACAGCTTAGCGTAGCTTACTGTTAGCTTTCCAACGACGTCCCCTTCGTGCGGTTTCGAAAGCAGCCCTGGATTCGCATTGCCTTCCGAGTTCTTTGTTAGCCGTAGTTTGTTTCACACGGCAAAAAAGAAAAAAAAATTGCATGCAGTTACCCTGCGTGCCTCCTTGACAACTTTCTCCGCGTTCCCGAATTTCGCGCTTAGCCGAGCGGACAATGCAAACAATGCTCGCGCGAATGAACCGCTTCGTTGCGCTTCCACTGCGAAGAAAAAAAAAAAAAAAAAGCCCCCAGGGAAACGCGTGCTTGCGTGCGCGCGCATAAAGCCGCGCGTGGGACAGTAGTACACTTCTCGGTCGCACACGCATGAAGATGAAGTGCATGTCTTTCTGCTTGGGTGATTGTGGAAGTGTTCCAGAGCCTGTAATTTACCACCCACTATCTCTCTTTTTTTCTTTCGTTAAGCGAGTTGAGTTGCTTTGTTTGCAGTAAATTTGAAGTAGCAGCGTCTGAAGTAGTGTGCCTGCCAAGTTTATCTCGCACATTATAGGAAGAAACGTGTACGTGCTTTCTTGCGTTGCTGAAAAGAAACAAAAAAAAGAAATAATGGTTGTATTGAGAAAAAGACACCGCCGGCGTCACCACCACCATAGGGTAGGCTCGACAGCAGCAACACATATTTCTCTCTCTCTCTCTCTCTCTCTCTCTCTCTCTCTCTCTCTATATATATATATATATATATATATATGAACAACTGAAACAACTACCGCCAGAATCGCACGAACCGAAGCTAGCAATCACGCGGATAACACCAGCAAAAACTACGTGAACAGTAATAGACGGAAGCTATGACAGAAGGGGCCACGAACACCAGCGCAAACTTCAGCAACCACACTCATCGACATTTGTTATGCAACCATATGTACAGCGACCACTCAAGCAAAACGTCAATAACCACAGAAACAAACAATAAAAAAAACGCTTTACTATGTCATACTAAGAAACTTTCCCAGAGCTTAGAGTTCTTAGCTGTCACGTGAACTTGTGAAGCTGCGTAAACTAAAGAAAAAAAAGAGCAGCAGTGTGGTACATTTTAACAAACTCGCATCTTCTTTCTAACTGCTTTTTTAAAATAAAGCAGTCCAAGTCTGTGAGTGGACTAAGCCAACAAAACACCGCCTCTTCGTCTGCGTCGCCGTTATGAAAGAATGTCTGCACGTTGTAACTGGCTGCTTGATTGTTTCCGACGAAATTACGCCTCGTCGTCTGCATGCTAATTTCTGTCCACTTACAAGCCCCCCATTGTTCAGCTACCTGGCACAGTGTTTACTTTGTTGCTTTGCCCAGGTGTCTTTTTTTCCACACGCCCAAGCTTCGCAGTCTTCGCGTCTTTGTCCCCTGTGCTTTCCCCACTTCTTAGTTTCTCGTGTTGTACTTTCTCTCCTCTATACACATCTCGGCCTTCTCTCCTATATGACCCGACTTTCTCTCTTCCGCACTTCCTACTTTCTCTCCGACCGTAATGCAATTG
Source organism: Dermacentor andersoni (assembly GCF_023375885.2). Taxonomy (NCBI): domain Eukaryota; kingdom Metazoa; phylum Arthropoda; class Arachnida; order Ixodida; family Ixodidae; genus Dermacentor; species Dermacentor andersoni. Next base: position 123,576,287 of record NC_092820.1, read on the forward strand.
TGGCCCCTTTCGTCCTCTTTGATCCCACCATGTAACGTGCGTATTTACAGTGTGAATCACACTTGTGTAGAGCGGGGTCGAGCGACAGGCTGCGGGCTGCCCGAGCGTAAGCAACAGCTGTAGCTATAGCGGTGGCTTCTGGGTTCCAGACCCGCTTGTTCTTTGGTGCTTGTACCGACAATGAGGCATGATCATGCGTGGTCCTATCGCGGCGTCGGTGACCGAATCGACCGATCGACCACTCCGGACAAGTGTAGCTTACGTACGTATACTTTACGAAGTATCAGGATCGAAATTCACGGAATGCGGGCTACGCGATAAAGTCCAATGTCTGATCAGCTTTAGCTTGAAGCCACTAAAACAGTACAACCCTGTGTCAGCAATTTTATAGGTATACGCACGTACAACAATTGAAATCCGGGCTGCTTGCCTATGGCTCATGATATACTCTGCTTTTTTCTCAAATTCCGCGTCCCGCAAAGTTTTGGCTCTGCCTGTTGTATCCGTATGTGTGGTTTTGCATTCTGCTATACTATCACCCATATCACTTGCTTTTAATGCCTTATGCTAATCTGGCGACTTCTTGATGTATGCATGATCCGTACTTTTCCACAGACTTCGGCAAACATTTTTTTGTTTTGATGCGCAGTTATTTTGGTTTCTTATCCGTCGCTTTATTTTTGTACTTGTTTCAAATGATGGTGCTAATCATTTTAAGTGATGCAATACGTATGAGCAAAGTAAGCTTCCGCGTGACGTACAATAAATGAATATACGTTTCATGCACTTATATTCTAGAAATGATGTGAAGTGACACTGAAACCTTAAATTCTGTTCAGACCATTGAGGTAAATATTTGAATTATGGGACTGAATACACGTAGATGTTACGCCAGGAGATCGGTCAAAAACAACGAATGATCCTATCTCCCACGGTTGCATGAACGAAGTGTCCAATCGCACCATTTGTGTAACTAAACTGACTTCATTTCTCCAACGTTTCGTACAGTCGACCAAAAAACTTTACGGATCAAAAGACTTATCAAAAAGCTGAATCTCCACAGCCTCATAATACAGCCTGGTATTCCCATTTCCAAGCTTTACTGGTGTATGTGAACAACATTGTGATGAATGGTTTTATTGGCAACTTTTAAAAGCTGTTCGTATATTTAGCATCTTCTGAGACCCCGTGGTCCGTAAACGTTTTTGGTCGACTGTACATGCCCATAGCCATTTTTATATTGCTGTCTGCGTCTGGCTGCTGGTATGTATACTTTGCAATTTGTTCTCGAATGGCATGTCACTTCGTACTCGACACAGTTGCTGTCGCTTCGATTTTCCAACCTGTCTTGCATGCGGGTCCTTGGCCCGTTTGATCAGTCACAAAACATACGAAAAGCAGCAACACTAATAAAAAGAAAGAAAGAATGGCAAATGTAGATCGATAGAACTGAACAGCTTCTCTACATAGCTTCAGTACTGTTTTGTTAGGACTAACCATTGTGGGCGGCTGTCAGTTCGCGAAGAAAGACCATTCCTTGGCTCGCTTTGTTTTACTTTTGCTGCTTCCTCGCGCGAGCGTCGAGTTGGATTCCTTTTGGCGGTGCAGGACAGCCCGTCGTTTAGAGACTTCAGAAGGTATTTCTGTACGCGTTTGCGGTCGTTAAGGCCAACAATAGCTTCTTTTGTTCCGGGAGTTCGTGAGACAGGTGCCACCGGACTACATGTTACGGGGCTGTCCCGGTGTGTCTCACAAGTGATCACGTGCTCGGGTACGCCGGCCGAGAAAAGGGGTTGAAGAAAGAATGCAACCTGCCCGGCTCTAAGTATAGAATGACATTTCCCAGCGCACCCTCTTGTTTTCAGTTCACTCCACCAGCCATTGAGTTAAGTGTTCCTGTCGGGGGGGGGGTTCAATGTGCTGACACGTATTTTCGAAGCTCTATATAGAACGACTAACCGCACGTAGAGCAGCAGCAATGCAGGTAGTTAAACAGTCGTAACATATTTCAAACGTAAGTGGATACAGTGAGGGGCCCTCCCTCACTATAATCGCTACACTATAGCGACGGGTCAACAGCGGCCGATAGAGAACCTGTGTATATAGCACCTCTTCCCGTTCGTGATTTCGCGAAGTTGGGTCGCCCTGTCGGTCCCTCGGGGCAAGATTTTCACTTGAACACCTTTCCAACGCAAAAAGAAAGCTTGTTATGAAGAATCTTATTCACAGTGTCCTCCCTGCCCCATTGTATCGGTTAATGTTCCAAAATGGCGTGGCCGAGACATGCTGAAAAGGATTGCCTGTTGAAACGCGGCTAGAGGAAAAAGTTGTCTAGGCGGTCATGGGGAAGAAGGTGCTTTCTGTGTAACAAAGCAGAAACTATTGAACATGTTTTCATTAATTCGGATATTGCCATTTACTCTCTGGACATACTACAGCGAACTTCACAGATAGACCCACCCCTCAAGCCACATGGCATTCGCTTATCTTTTTTTTTTGCCACCTGAACATGATATACAACAATCGGACGTTATTATATGTGTATTCTTTACTCGAGCTGCATGTAGTATGGCGTAGTCTGTTAGCATATAGACACTGTGATGATAAAGACCTATCTGTGCGCGAATACTTTGTGAAAATAGTTGTGAAAGTATAAGTGTGAATAAGACGATTGACTGGCGACGAAGATGCGATGTTAGTATTCGATTCTTTAACACGTATAAAACGAGTGTAAATCTTTGATCGCAATCACTTATTTAGACTTGTAGCCAAGGAGGAAATAAACAAAAAAGCGTCGTGAACTGTTGCTCGCGTGGCTGTTCTCGCGTGAAGATACTGTAGTGACGTCGCGCTAGTGGAGCTAGTCCATCATGACGTCACAATGACGCATGCGCCTCCTGGGTATCTGAACCAAACTGGTTCGCAGAAAGAAGTAATATAGAAAATTATTTAGGGGCGTTTTAGCGCTTGCCGATACCCTCTATACGATTTTGAGCGTTGGCACCTTCATTTAGAGGCAAGAATGAGATGACAAGCAAAAAAAAAATCATGTCATTACAATATTAAGGTCACCTCGTAAACGACACATTTTGAATGGCGGAGGTAGGGAAATCGTAGCGATAACTGAGGAGCGCAGGTGTTATTCCTGGCGGCAATCTGCGTTCGTAAACCCGGGCAGTGATTTATGACAAAGAACCTTTCTATGAACAGAAAGTGCAGCAGAAGCCACATCAACAGGAACGGTAACAAGAAGAATAAATACCGATGGCTCCACCTGAGAGCTTTCGCTTCGGACCAGTTTTTAGTCCGTACGCCCTACTTGGCGGCCACAGACCATCACGAACGTCTTCAATCAGCGATGCATACTGCAAGTCGTTTGCATTTCTAAAGGCGAACGGCACTGCAAACCCGAGCATATATGCGCTGCGATACGGAAACGTGTCGTCTGGTCAGTGCCTCTTCGCACGCGTGCGGGTGGCCAGAACGGTAGAGCAGAGCAGAGCGGAGGGGAAGGTGGTGTTTGAGGGGGTTGGCAGTGCAGCTTTTTTTTTTTTTTTTCAGGGGCTCAGACATAGAAAGCAAAGAAACAATACCGCCAAGCACAAAAACACGCGCGCGCGCATTGTTGGCCTGGATTCTGCGCTTTCGCCCGGGGGTGACGGCTATCGCTGGACGAACCGCTGTCTTCCTCCCCGCAAGGGCGACCGCGCGATGGACCAACGCGAGCGCCGTACCGGTTTCTGAGCGGACGGACCTGGCGGGCTAGCGCGAGCGCAACAGCACTTCTGGGTCGGAGAGGGGGGGGGGGGGAGGGGGGCAGCGCGGGTCAGCTGACTTGCTGCCTCGTGTGAACCCGCACTAACCACCACGTGGTCGTCCGTTGCTTTCGGCGGCCACAACGCTGTATGTTTCGAGAGCCGCGGAGAATTTTAAAGCCCAGTCGCGGAGAGTTTTATGGTTTCCTGTGGGGCGAGGTCGCTCGCTCGCTCGGGTCGGTCCTCCGTTTTCGAACGTTCCCCGTGCAGCGAGCAGCTCGGGGCTGACTTGTCTCGAGAGGCGATTTGGCGGTTCTCGGGAATCCACGTGCGGGATGATGAAACGTGGAGAGCAGCATAAAGATAGAGAGAGAGAGAGATGCTTTTATTTAGGAGGTGACGGAGACGGCAACCGGAAGTAAACTTTTCTTCAGTAGCCTGCTACTCCGCGCAGGGGGAAATAGAAGGGTAAAGTGGCAAAGGTTCATGAAGGGGGCTGACGACGAGGAGTTAGGGTTTGAAGAAAAAGTCACTGGAAAAGGGGATGCATCGCAACTGAGAGAGAGAGAGAGAGCTTAATGGAATCTGAAGATGTCAGCCTTGCTGTACGTTCAGGCCTTTCTACAACTTCTGATATGGCGATTACGATGGCACAAAGAGAATATAAAAAATAATTCAGGTAATTAGCAGGAAGGAAACGTGTGACAAATCAAGACCAGATATTCAATGGTCAAATACTGCCTGTATTACCAGGCGTAAGCAACAGGTGCGCCTTTCTGACTCAGATTGCACCCCAATTTCTCTACAAGGGCCCCAGCAATTTGTCCGTTTGTGCTTGTGTACAGCATAATTTCATCCGAAATTATTGTGTAGAGGCAAACCATCGTCTATGGCAATCTTCTTCATGGACGTGGGACTACATGACAGCGCCAGGGTGCGGAAAGTTAGGCTTGTCTCGAACATTGTATTGACCTAAAATACGGTCACTGCTGAACAAGGAAATCTTTCTTCGAAGTAGCTCCTACTAAAAGGGTCTTGGTTCTCAGGCAAGCCTTGTTCAGTTGGTGTTTTGCTTAATATCATGGCTCCCTTGAGAAAGGTGTCAATCTGAAGCCCTCCATATTCCCGTAGCTCTTATGAATGGAACGGCATCGCCAACTTATAACCCGAGAGATAATTGTAGCAAATACTGGTGCGTACAGCACGTGTTCATAATTACTAACCATAATTTAGGCTAAATTTTCTCTCGAGGGTTTCGATTTTCGAACAATTCGAAAGTTGAACAATTGACGCTCACGCCACAGCCATGCAAGGCCGCGTGGCTGTGAAATTGTTATTTTCACGTCCATTCTCTTGTCTTGCCGTTGCATCCATTTCGTGCATTAATCTCGGATGGCGGGCGAATAGATATGAAAATGAAGGAGAGGATTTGCGTTCATACTGGGAGTGGAGGTTTGTAGTCGTTGTCACAAAGATAACAGGTGGCATGGTGCCAATGGTCTTTGAAAACTGAAAAAACCTTGAGAGAAGAGCCCTGCTTTCTTTTCCACGCTTATCGAAACAATAATATGAACAAAAAAAGCGAACGTATTAACAAAAATTTTACTGGCGCTCACCGAGGGGGCCTGGCGCCTTTGGAGTAGCCTTGCTAAACCCGAGGACGCGGCATGAAATCCTGGTGCGACAGCCGCATTCAATTGGGGGAAAAGAAAAAATAACTCCGCCCGTATACCTTGCATTCGGTGCACGTTATAGGATCTCAGGTGGTCAAGCATTATCCGCACTCTCCCTCTACGGGTTGGCATCATAACATCGTAGTTCCGGCACGCGTAAAACTGGAGCATATATTCATTTAATATTCAGAAAGAAGAACTCCACAGGGAGTCAGTGGGCTGAGGAAACTCAGTCGGGGGTGAATCTTTCCTGGCACTTCTGGATGTTGTCATCATGGAATATTGTTTTTTGGATTACGTAAGTAATGTTTCTTTTCTTGCGCGTTTCGACAAGGACGCGCTCGCTCCATTCCCGCGTCAAATACAGATTCACTCGCACGAGACGTTCATTAAACAATTGCTTGCTCACCTAAGCGGAAATGGGTTGATCAGTTTGCGGAATGGAAATATTTTTTTTTTCGCATCATCTCCGACGGTATGCCGAAAACAATGAACCGGCACGAGCGACTGGCCCAGCGTAGTAATCTGGATCAAAGTGCCATTGCCTTGCGAGTTTCTGTAAACATCTATCCATCTCGTCGTGTGAAGCATGCTTCAAACAGAAGACGTCTCCGGCGCCTATTAGAAGCAATCAGTGCGCGACGGTGTCGTTTTAGCCGCAGCCAGAGCAGGCGTCTTCCGTGTGTGCGCATGCGCGTGTGCCAGATAACATCGCCAAGTTCATTTCAGACCTGGTCACGATTGGCCCGAATCACACGTGCCAGGCGAGATGGTTCGTTGAGCGCTGCTCTCTCTCTCTCTCTCTCTCTCTCTCTATATATATATATATATATATATATATATATATATATATATGTATATATGCATGGACACACGATCCAGCATGATTCCCGTTGATGATGTAGCCGAGTGTGATCGAACGTTGAAGCGTGCGCGTGAATTTTTGTGTGTCTTCATTCATTTTCGTCGTTTTTTAGCTGGTGGGCTATCGTACCGCGTCTAAATACGACTTCGCGTGCGTCGTAATTAGTTCAAAAATCGAGGCGTGTGTCAGGACGAGGGTATCGTGAGACGCAATTCATATTGCTCACTTCGGTCGTGGTAGCGGAATTTCAATCTGGGTGCGTTTAAATCTGGCGGAGAGAAGGCCAGTGGACATCCTTAACTGGCGGTTTCTGCAGCAGCGTGCGTCAGGCTCGAATAATAAACAAAACGGTAACCTTGTAGAAAGGTGCAACGACTGAAGTAATTGTAAAAAGTGGGCACGCTTGTGAAGGCGACGCGTTGACTGACACTGTCGTATGGCTAAACCTGTTGGAATACTCCTGATTGTCTTAAGTAGCATGGCTTCCGGATGTCCCTACTTATATCAGGTGTGGCACCCTGTGTCATTCGGAATTAAGGTCCAGTTATTGTTTTCCTTCACCTCTTTCCTTCCTTATTTCAGTAGCCGCATTCCCTTTGTCAGGAAACCGGACGTGCATCTTATTGATCTCCTGCCACTTACATCCCTGCATTCCTCAACTTGAATCTAGCAGGTGAACAATCTCAATTGAAGGATTAGAAGCTGATGCTGTGCAGGTTATGATTTGAATTTGAAGCTGTGAAGCCGGAACTGTGATGTTAAACTTGGAAAGTTGAACGTCCCGGTATTAGCTGCGTGTCTCACAGCTCGCAAGTACAAGTGCTGGCCTGGGAACACATCTTCAGTGTACATATGTTTCGTGCTTAAAAGATGCGACGACTGTGGCCACGTGATCTACACCCTCGATTACGAATTTCAGTCAGGTTTAAAGATCCTCTCGCTAGCATGCATATACAGATCGGCGAAGTTTATACCACGTGATTGGTTGCGGTGACTCATGGCTGACACCTTGACACACTATCGGCGCAGCGTTTCATAAATGATCGTAAGGTCATACACGAGAAATATGCATCTATGAGACCCAGTTTCTCGACTCGCAACGCTAAGGACACGCGTTATAGACTAGCGATACATCAGCGGTTCATATGCTTATATACCAGTCTTGGCTTGGATAGTGCTCTTTATTTGCAGCTATATATATTCCATCCTCTCAGGCCCGCTAATAAAAAATCAGGAAGATTACAGTGATTACCAATGATACACCGTTTTTGAAAGCATACACCTGGCGTTTTGAGATGTAAATGTTACCGAGACGCATGCATGGCGGGAGTTCACGCTGCTCCGTCAGGTGGCATTTATAAGTTGTTCGGTCTGCATCTACGGCACAGAAGAGCGCAGGCCACCTGCACTGTGACTCTGCCCCAAAACAAGATATCGTCTGCACGCATCTGCCGACAACATCGCGTTTTCCGAGTCGTATAGCAGACGACGCGTCCCGTATACTGTCGACGCTCGCTCGCTGCATGCTCTGCGTCAAGTTCTGACAGCCTGGAGCACGCTGGGCATCGGTCGTTTGCACGTTCACGACGGCCGGTCGATTTTGCGATTTAATCGGCGTAATGTCGTTCCCTTTGCAGACCACCTGTACGCAAGATACTTGTAATATGACTCCGCCCCGAAACAAGATATCCTCTGCACGCATCTGCCGACAACATCGCGTTTTCCGAGTCGTATAGCAGACGACGCGTCCCGTATACTGTCGACGCTCGCTCGCTGCATGCTCGGCGTCAAGTTCTGACAGCCGGGAGCGCGATGGGCATGGGTCGTTTGCACGTTCACGACGGCCGGTCGATCTTGCTGCGATCTTATCGACGTAATGTCCCCCCCCCCCCCCTCTTTCTGCGTTGTTTCCTCCGCAGTGCGTTGCCCGTGGTGGCGCTGCCAGCGATAAGTGGCGATGCATGCAGTGTAAACGTTCGATGGACACATTTTTCCTCGCGGCCTGCGGGCTAGCTGCGGCGTCCCTTTATGACCGCGGTGTGTATGCCGACCCGCTAACCCAGTTCGGCCTGCCCCGCGAGTCGGAGTCGTGCATTCCGTTTTGCGAGCCCGCGTGCGCGAGCGGTCGAAGCCGATACGTTGCGACGGCGTTCGTGCGTTGTTGCTTGCCACGCGCGCTCCCGGTGCTCATTTGTGCCCGTGCATGTGAGGGTACGCGCAAAGAGTGTTGGTGGCGTGCGTTACGTGTGTGCGCCGTTGTGAGCTGGGTGTGTGCAAGTATGCGTGCAGTCGCGAACCGCTATAGCCTGTATCTTGCATGCGGTTTGTAGGAGTGTGCTCGTACGTTGAAAACAGCCGTATTTTTTTTTTTTTTTTGTTTCGGCACGCTACAGAGGGTGGTTGTACGTGCGTGCAAGAGGATGAATCGGTTGTCTCTGGAATCTGGCGCGTGCGGACTCGAGCCGAAGGCGTGGCACGAACTGGCGCGACTGCTTGATGCGGATAGCCAGATTTGAGCTTAGGGCGGGTTCAGATTCCTCGTTCCCGTGGTGAAATGAAGAAGTCATACGAATGAACCTTGGACGAAGGAGTTAACTATGCTGTAGACAGCAGCACGGGTGCCTTTTTCTGATTTGCAGGTTTGCGGATATCGCTATAGTTAAAGCGATTCTTCTCAAAACTCGTGCAAAGCCTTTCTTCTGGCATGTGTTCCACAGTAGCCCGACTCTGAAACACGCGAGCTGCGGTCGGTGGCGCCTGTAACTTTCCACAAACCTAACTGGTGCGCTGATAAAGCGTTAGCCAGCACTTGCTGCTAGAATGTCAGCAAAGGGAGAGCCACGCATTAGAGGTTTCCCTTTTGCAGTGTGCTGGTTATGGTAAACAAAAGAAGAAAGAAAAAGGTGAAAACCAGGCGCTTCTTGCCTACGACGGCAAACTGCATGCCCTTCGTTTTTTATGCGATAGGCTGCGCATAGGCGACTTGTGCATGGTGTACGGCAGTTTTCGCCATGCGGTGGAGGCGCACATTAGGTCAATGGCCTCTCTGGTTGGCTCATACATCGGTTTATATCGCTCTAGTTGCGATACAGTCGCACTCTGCGCATCAATGACAGCCTGATCATGAGGTTGGCTGTGCATGACAGTTCTACACGGTCACTTAAACAGCTTTTATAACCTGCGGTCGAGGATCGCGGGAGAGTTTAACCATCACCCGCGCGAAAAAGTGTAGACACGAGAAGAGATAATATTTTTGAGGCGCGATGGTAGGAATCCTGGAACATGTATGTTCCCCGCACTGTTTTTGATGAATACTGACAGGTAGACGACCACTTTCAAGAAGCATCTCACTAAAACGGAAAGTTGTGATCCGCGAAGAAACTATAGTGCAAGTTGACTTTTGCATCATTTCATTCCCAACTTTCTCAGCAGCTGCAGTTTATTTCTCCTGAAATTCAAATCAAATATGGCAACATGGTCTTGGGTTCGTTAAGAAAGGAGTTGGGTTCGCGTTGTTGTGAATTACTTTCGCGGGGAGTGGAAGAGTCTCCTAAGTATGTCGGAAAATGCTACGTCACTGCACGAGGCGCCCAGTGTCCGTGGTGTCCCATAGAGGAAGTAATAATAATAAAAAAAAAACTTCGCTCAGTGTCAGGACATGCCAAGGTCCTCGGACGACAGCCGGATCTCGTTGACTCCGATAGAAAGAGAACAAAATCAAGCCGGGAGAGGTCGCTACAGCCCGGCGCTGCTACTCAAACAACAAAACGAAAGACGCCTCGAGGCCGGCCGGCTGCCGCCGCTCCGGCAGGAGGGCCTCCATCCAAGCCAAGCCTCTATCTAGCCAAGCCGCTCCCGACTTGTCGCGGGTTGCCTTCAGGTAGCCGCGGCGGCTACCTACGCATGCCTCGTTTAAAGCGATCGAACTGGTGCGCCCCCCCCCCCCCTCACCCCTCCACTTGTTTCTGCGTCCACTGACGGCACTCCCAATGCAAGAAGAGCAGAGGGAAAAACAAAAACAAAAAAACACTGCCGCCTCCGGAACGCAGGGAGTCCGTCGGGGCAAGCCCACGAAGAGATGCGTGCGCGGCTTTAAGAACAACGCCAACAGCAGTCCGCTCTTACAACAACCTGGCAAGTGACTTCGCCCTCTCTCTCCCCCAACCCCGCTCCCATCCGAAGAAGGACGCCTTTTCGCGGGGCTCCTTACAACAGGTCGCATCGCAAGAGGTGTGGCATGCATTCCCCGCGTCTCTTTCCTCTGGCTTCTGCCGCGACGGCCGCGGTGCTTCTGCAGCCCGTCCTGGTAGCCCTAGCCTTCGCTTTGCTCTTTGCTTCGTCCTTCCGGTCCTGTGTGCAGAAAGCTACCCTTCTCTCTTTCCTTCTCTCGGCGCTCTCGCTCTCCTTTGAGCGCGCTTTCTTTATATAACCGCTAGAACACTCGCTCCAGACCCACTCTCTCTCTCTGTCTCTCTTAGTGGTAGGAGGAGGAAGAAAAAGAGTACGGCAATCTGCGACCAGGGGTTGAGTTCGAAGGCTTCTGAGCAGCGGCCGACACCGCCTGACTCTTCAGCTAACTGCCAGCAGCCATAACATTGCGTCTTTTCTTTTTGTCGTCTGCAGTTGTTCTTATTGGCCGCCATTGCCGGCGGCCTAGCAGAAGACGACGTCAAAGTCGTACGCTTCTGATGCTGCTGCAACGCCGGCAATGGCGGCCTCTGGTTCTTCTCTACGGCATTTTCGGGTCGCGCACTTTTTCCGATGTCCGAAGTGGCTTTGCTGCAGCCTCCGCTTTGGCGCCCTCTCACCAAACGCACTGGCCGAGAACGACGGCTGTTGTTTCGGTTTGTTCATCCGCGAAGATTGGCCCGCTCTGTTCTGGTGTTTCCTTTTTCTGCTTGTTTCCAGGCTATGTAGCTCATCACCGTCTGCTTCGGCCCTTTTGTTTAAAGCACCTGTTCTTTCCTGCCGGTCCCGACCAGTCTGCCGGGCCGGCCTGCCAATGTTGCTGACCCCATAGATTGGACGGACGAGAAGGAAGGAAGCGGACCCTCTCGTTCTCGACGCGGCTTCGAGAGAACGTCGTCGAGATTCGGCATGATGCTCGAGAGAGGAGGTGGCGGCGGCTTTGAGAGAAAGGGCGAGCGAACGAGATCCGAAAGTAAAGAGACAAGAAAGCTTCCTCTCCGCGCTTCTGCTGCGGCCCTACCCTCTAAAGAACTATAGATGTGTATACTAAAGAGGGAGAGGAGGGGCCACATGGAGGAGCAGAAGCGTACTACCGGGGGAAGGGGGGGTAACGGCCGGCGGGGTTGGGTTTGCTGGGGGTGGGGAGGGGGGTCGCAGCCAAAAATCCGGTAGCTACGAGTCCTCAAGGACGTGCACCGCCAAATTAAAGTAGCGCGATCATCTCGCGCCGGCCAGCACGCGAAGGAGGAGAGGAGCTGAAGGAACACGCAAGTACGCGAGCCCTGTGGTGTAAGAGAAAGAAGACGAGGGGAAAAATGATGAACCATGGAGAAAGGAAGTGCAGCAGGTGAAGAGCAAGTATAGTAGTATAGTAGCGAGGGGGAGGGCTCACGGTCGAGGCTTTTTTGGCGCATGAGACTGGCCTGGCTCTCTGGAGGGCGCTGCTGCGGGCCCGTCGATGACGTTCTCTCTCTCTCTCTCTCTCTCTCTCGCTCGACTCGTGGTACCCTGTCTCTGCACTACTGGGCTTGCTCGTTGCTTTCGGGTTTCTTGCACGCTTCCTACCTTTGTTGTGTGTTTGTCCATTTGGTCTTGTTTACTGCGCTGTGCGCTCTCTGTTGAACGGCTCTTAGCTTTCTATTTCTTGAGGTTTCATTACTGCGGGGGAAGCCACGCTTCTTTTTTCGTCCTCCGCTCCCATTCATTCTTTTTCTTCCTCTCTTCTTTGCTCCATCTAGCCACCTTCTCATCTTCCACAGTCTCAGCCCTGTCCCCTCAGCGGTGATCGGTTCTGTGTTTGGCTCGGCGTCTGATTTGCGGGCAAAACATTGCGGACGCTCTCGCACGATTTTTCTTTTTTCCCACCCTCTTGGTTTCGCCACGAGCACTCTCGCGTTCTCGTCGACTTCTCGGTCGTCTTCCACTAAACCGACAGAACCAAAACAAAAGCAGCCATGGATCGCGTGAAAGGAAAAAAAAAAATGAAACAGAAAAACGACGGAGACCGGTAGGTCGTCGCCTTCTGCGCCTCATCACCGCCTATTGAGCTTTCAGACACGTCGTGCGTCATGGGAAAAGGCTTGGAATTGTTCGTCTTCGTCGTCGTACCTTGCTTGCATGTCTCCTCGCGTGCAAGCGGCAGTTGGGTGACTTCGCCGGGCTTCATCCGCGATGACGTCGATGATGATGGCTCGGTGGAACAGATGCCGGGACGTCGGTTGTCTTATTACGTTCCGAAAGGTGCCTGATTGAAAGGTGGGTGTCTGGGCGTTTCTCCCCCAACGCGAGAGGGGGCGGTGTGATGTGTGGGTTGTCTCTCCCGTGCTCGGAGAACGGTTGGGCAAGAAAGGTGCCCAGTCAAAGAATTGGTGTCAGAGATAATGGAAGTGGTGGCTGCTGCGAAACACTTCAGAGGGAGTGGGCAATGGGTGTGATCAACGGTGGGAGTTTTTAGGGATCGGGCGACAGCCCAAAAAACTCCATCTGAGATGGGCGCCACACGAATGTGTATATGCTTCCGAAAGAACCAGGTTAAACTCCCCCTCCCGTGTAGGCACATTTTATTTGTCTGCTGTTGCACTTGTCGCACTTGGGCGAGTTATCTCAGCCCTGGAAACTCTTCACTTGCCAGAAAGTTGAGTTAGTGTCCGAAGTTAGTCCTTCTGAAAGATCTCGTAGATTAGGATGACGAAGTTGTCGCAACGACATCTGTATCTCGGTAACAGCTACGCTTGCCTTTGGAACCAGCAGATCTGCAGACTTCCCGTTGTAGTCCAAATATGAGCCTGTATACAGACAGTGCTTTCTTGAGAATGTGAGCGCAGTTGGCAAAGCTTTCGACATTCTGTTACAATACCGATTTGAGATGGCCCAGGTAACAGTGACGTATTTCTGTTGCTCGCTGCTTTCTGAAACTTCAACGCCTCCAGCGCTCCTTCGTATTTATATGAAACGACACCGATTTAAACGTTTTCCGGGCCTTTCAGACACCGAACTTGGGCACCGGGAGCTAGCTTTCCCACGCCCACTGTCACGTTGGCGCAGGAAAACGCAGTAAGCAAGTATTAACCGATATAGATTAAACGTCACGCTTACGCCGGGCGAACGGCATTCGTTCACTTACCTCCATGTGAGACAGGCCGCGTTTTGATGGCGCCAGTGACAGGCGCTATTCGAGAGCGACGATGAATATTGCTTCACGTTGCACGAGGCGTGTTGCGAAAGGTGACCCAAGCGGTAATCCATTCGGCCTCGCTGTGAGGTTTTGTTCCAAGGGTGACAGGTTGCTGTGCACGTTGTTTTGAACGTCAATTCGCGAGTATTAGCGCGTATACCGTTGAAAATGCGCGAGCAACCTGGCCTTGCATTGTGATTTAGCTTTTATCGCAGACAATACCTTCTTACGTCGAGCGCATGAAACTTTGTTCCCTGGTGAAATTGGCAGGCGTTCTTTCTGAGCTGGCGTTTGGAACGACGCTTTTGTCGATCTCGCGCGCGCGGCTAATTGCCACGCATGTCAGGACGTTGCCAAGCTTTTACGGTGTTCACGTCGCTTGTGCTTAACGAGTCGTGTGAGTACGATCACGTGATTTGAAGCGCCACGAGCGTGGCTGGCGCCACGCATTCTAGAGCAGTAATCTGATGGCCTTTTCTTAGCGCGCCTATTAGCAGAAGTGAGTGGATCTGCAAAAAAAAAAAAAAAAAAAAATGCAGGCACGGGCACACAGTTAGACAGCCTAATGTGTATAATATGTCACATAATCTTATGCAACTTGGAAAGCATATTTACCGCCAGCGGACAAGAACAGAAAGGGAGACAACACAATGCGCTATGCTTTGCAAGTCATGCAGTTTACCAGGACGCCCAACAAACGGCAATCCTATACAAATTGAGTATATATCGCATACTTTTTCTTTTTGCAAAATGCGTATATATACAGAGGAATTTTAATGGAAAAGCTTTTAACTATATAGTCTTCAGTAGATATCGCGGTTCGGTCCTACCAACTGGTTCACCGAAGAGGCGGACATTACTTGTATGACAAACTGCACTGTGATGTTAGGTAACGAATGAAATTTAATCGACTAACTTTTGATGTGACGTGCGTTTACATCTCCTGCGCTTGCATCCCATAACGGTCTTAGCAAAATGAATGACACACCAACTAGCTCAACTGTTCACCTTGCTACTTTTATAAGGGGTAGATATTGGGCATTTGTTTATTTTACGCTGAACATAACTTTTTTTTTGTGTGTGTGTGTTGCCAATGGCATGTAGCACAATTGTATTCTTTGAGCTTGATTACTCGAAAAGGGGGACATTACTTGCACAGGAAATCGAAACTCATAATTGGTTCGCTTACAGGATGTCACTATGTTTTTAGCAAAGCGAAAATTACGGTGCGTATCGAAATTTGAGAATTTGTACCCGGCTAGTAAACAGCGCTTCCACACTTGGAAATAATCCTGAGGATGACACCAGTTTCGAGATATGCATCCTCAAAGTGTGCGACGAAAGGCGTTGGTGTTTCAGTTAATTTTGTGCTTCCGTGCGTAAAAATGACGAGTCGAAAAAGATAAGTGGGGCCACGTACGATCAAATTTTATCGCCCGTTTGATGGCTCTTATCTCAAAACAGGTTTCGAAATTTGGCCCAAATGGATGTACCTTGAGAACTCACGGACTTCGATCTGTAAATCGGAAATAAGTGCCCTGAAGTAACTGGTCAGAAAGTTAATAAGTATGTTTTTCTGATGACACATAGAAAATTTGATTTCTTGTGCAAGTAATGGGGGCTGCCTCTTCGAGTAAGCCACATTTGTTCCACATGCCACAGACAATCTTTCTGTAGTTTTTTAGTTCTAAGAAAAAAAAAAAAAAAAAACGCGAGCATGAACTAAGTTTAAGAAAAAGAAAAAAAAAAATACACCGCGCTACGAATTTGCCTGCGCACTGCAGGACCAGCATGTGTGAACCATGGTTCGGTGAATTAAAGATGCAAGAACCGCGTACTATATAAAAGAAATACGCTACCCGTGTAAGTGGCACCTCGCTTCTGTTACATCAACGAGAGACGAGATTGTTCGACCACACGGGTTGTCTCAGTTACTGAGACTACCCTGCGCGTGCGTGCATTTTATTTCTGCGCCGGTCTGCACCCTAAATAAAAATCAGCCCCCCCCCCATGTCGTCGACATTAGAGAGTTTTAGGCTAGGGGACGCAAGGCGCTTGCGTCCCCCGCTCTAAAACTCTCTAACGTGTCTTCCCATTTGTGCGCGTCCTCCTTGTGGCCGATGTGGCCGTCAGCAAATACACCAAGCTCTACAGGTCGAGACGCAGTTCCCTCGAACGCTGGTGTATATATATATATCGTCAAAAGTGTGTAAAAATATATCGCTCTCACGCGCCATCTCGCGCAGCAGCTTCTGGTCATCGCCTCTTGTCGGCCCCAGAGCACCGAAAGTTTCCCGAGGTTCCCACTGGGCACCGTAATGAAGACGCGTACGCATCTCCACCCCCATCCCCCCTCTGTTCTCTGCACACGTGACGGCACGGCGTCTGCCACGCGTGACTGACCCTTCCGCGAGGTGCGGATGTATGCAGTCCGCCGCGGTGCATATTCGTCATGGTCGCGCGCGCGGTGAGGCGAATGAACGATGTGGTCAGGGGAACCCTTCGAGGCTTTGCTGGGATCGTGGCTATGACGTTGTGCGTGCCGTGCACGAGGTCACGGGTTCGAATCCCGACCGCGGCGGCCGCATCGTGATGGGAATCACAAAATCACAAAAGAAGAAAAAGACCCCCCCCCCCCCCCCCAACCCTTCGCACAGACAATCGTCTATCGTTCTTTAGGTGGAAGTTACAGAACTCGATAGGTGGTCATAATGGAATACTAGCTCCGCACCCCACGGCGACCCTCGTCCTTCCCCACGCGCACATTTGGGAGGGTGAACAGTTCAACGTGACCGCTGGGGCCCTTCCTGCAAGCACTTATGTCCCCCCCTCCCACCCTACATTTCGCCACTCGTATACATCTGTGGATGCGTGATCGACGGTTCGAAGTGGCAAGTATGGTTGTAGTTCAATGACGGCCGCTCATCCTGTCTCGGTCGGATAGTTTACTTTCCTCTCGCCCCCGCCAGCGACTCAACCACTCCTCCGGCCAATACTTGCCGTTGTCCATTCGTTTCATTCATCGGTGGGTAAAGATATCCGTCAACTACCGCTGTCTGCGGCGTCTCGTTTACCGTATACTATTCGGTGATCTGCCTGCTGTCTTGTTGGCTGCTCTGTTATAATTGAGCCCGCTTACTGGCTTGTTTCCTGGCCGGAAATATATGGCTTTTGCAATATAGTTTTCGTCAAAAATTGCTAGTGGGCAGTGTGCCTCTGCCATCGCCGTCTGTACACCGCGCCTTGGACGATGGGTAGTACATGGATTTGCCTCATTTTCATGCTTGCCGCTTAGACGTAATAAGTTACGCCACAAGAACGTCTGAAGCCGCAAAGCACGAATATTCACAACGATTCGTGTACTGCCCATCATCTAATGCATGGTACGCAGGCCAAAGATCGCACAGGCAGACTTCCCAATAGTGACAATTCGAAGGAAACTACAAGGCGGCAACGAGGCCTCCGAGATCGCTTAAGTGTGACGACGAAAATCTCGGAGGCCACGGTAGCTATACCTAGGTGTGCGCACGCTGGCCCAACCAACGAGCGAATAGCATAGTTCTTCGCCGTCGTCCTCATCGTCGCGCTGCTTCGGAAAAAAAAAAAAAAAAAAATCTGGGGCGAACGAACGGGCCGGTGCAAAAACCGAGCGGACCCGCTCGTGCGACCCACACGTTCGTTCGTTTCACTCGCCGCACACTTGTGCATGCCGAGTTGTTCTCTCTCTCTCTCCTTTCTCTTTTTTTTGCTTTCCCCTTTCTCTTACCGCGCAAGGCTCGCTCCTCATCCCAGCCTTCACCCTTTAACCCATTGAGCACGCCTGACCCGACGGGCGTCTTGCCAAGCGGGCTTTGGCACGATCGGCCCGACTTGTACGATCCTAAAGAGAGAGAGAAAAAAATAAGATATGGAGAGAATAATCACCAAGCCGCCGGGCCGAGGTGGTGGAGAAGTTGAAGAGGGGGAGCGGGGGGGGGGGGGGGGGGGAGAATCCTCGGTGGCGATTGGGCGCAACGGCCTGCTCGAAGAAGCTCGTTTCTGCCGTATACTAGTAGACGGTGAAGAAGCATCGGTTGATTTTCGCGATTCCTTATTTTTTTGCATAGCTTTCTTTTTGTTTTCTTCACGTGAGGCCGGTTTTTCTCTGCCTGGGTCGCGAAAATAAATAAATAAAGAATACCTATATGTATATTCCGCGCCGCCGCCGACCCTCTTTGAGGTCGTCGTCAGACGTTCGAAAGGCCGCGGCAAGCCGGGCGATCACTCTTAATGCAATTGGACGCTTAGCGGCTCCGTGAGGGAGATACAGAAAACAAAAATGGCTAAGGGAATAGGAAGCGCGAATAAACGAGGTATGTATATAATCCTCGCCATCTGATCATAGAAACTCTACAACGACATCCGCACGTTCCTGCAGCCAGCGTTTAAAGGGACACGGGACGCGTAGATTATGTTAAACGGCGTTAGGAACGTAAGCTCTTGCTATAGCAACTGCTGCGGCGAGCCCGGGAGACAGCAAGAACCGCAGGAGCCCTAGACTCAGGACGCCTCCCCGCACAAGCAAAAAGACACCTGCTTGTCTTTTTTTTTTTTTCAATAAATGTTATTCCTTCTCTTTTGCTATAGCAATAGGGCCGAGCTCTTGCCAGCCGCAGAAAGGACGCACAAATGCAAGGCGGGCGCAGTGACGCCACCTGCGAAGTTCTCGCAATTTCTCGCCGCGACGTCACGGATCCTGAAAGCCTTTATACTCGGCTCTAGCGAATTGTGAATAAAACCACTACGGACACAGGACGGAGGGAGAAAACATAGGGCGATTGTGGACAACATAGGGCGATTGTTGACATTATCGAGCGGTTGTTGACAACATCGGGCGATTGTTGACAACATCGGGCGATTGTTGACAACATCGGGCGATTGTTGACAACATCGGGCGGTTGCTGACAACATCGGGCGGTTGCTGACAACATCGGGCGGTTGCTGACAACATCGGGCGGTTGCTGACAACATCGGGCTGTTGCTGACAACATCGGGCTGTTGCTGACAACATCGGGCGGTTGCTGACAACATCGGGCGGTTGCTGACAACATCGGGCGGTTGCTGACAACATCGGGCGGTTGCTGACAACATAGGGCGTTTGCTGACAACATAGGGCGGTTGTTTAGTTGCAAGTAAAGCCGCCCTACGTTGTCGTCTCCCTCCGTCCTGTGTCTGCAGCAGTTTTAGTCATAATGTCTCACCAACTGGCCTACAACATTACCCTGCTAAATCTAGTGAATCTTTCGTCTAGATAAATAAGACTGCGATGCGTTACAGTTGTGTCACACTCAAACTATCCCGTTTCGGCCACTTATGTGTCCGTCAGGATGGCCTACATACTAAAAAAAAAATAACAAAAAAAAACGAAAGCTGGTACTTTCAGATACGTGACGTCAAACTGGCTTACCGAAACGATTCGTGCGAAAAACGGCATTCCCACAGTGATGCTCCGTTGCATTGGAAACGCTCTAAGCGATTCCTTCCATCCTTTTTTTTTTTTTTTTTGCAATGAGGTTCACTATGTTTGCCTTAAAAACAAATGGTATACGGTATGTTATCACTGATTCACTTATAGGGCCTCATACGCCACGTTGCCGCGCGACTGGCCGCTCGAGGCACTTTGCCTATATTCGCGGGCTTCTTTCACGCTCGGAAAAAAGCACTTTTAGGTATCACATACTGGGCAACAGAGATCTGAGTCGGGAGTTTTTCGTGTTGCTCTACAATTTTCTCATTGACACTTTTCATCGAACTATAATATTTATAATATGTGAAAATTTGATTAATTAATTAATATTTATTGTGTAACTAAGCGGAATGAAAAGAAATAATCTGAGTATCTCCAAGCGACGGCAAACAACATTCTTGGTTCTGTCCAGCTACGTGGCATTTGCATATAATTGAAATCTTGGTGCGCGATAGTTGGGAAACCCTGTATGTATGTTGTAAAGTCAGCTGGTCTTTGCTTGCTGCAGAAATTATTTAAAGGAAAGAGAGCACGATCCAGTCAGATGTTTCTTTACTCAACGTTAGAGCACAAAAACAGCAAACTATATATATATATATATATGTATATGTATATATATATATATATATATATATATATATATATATATATATATATATATATATATATATATATATATATATATATATATATATATATATGGTATGCGGTGTCTATTCTTTCTACTGCACATTTACATTTATATTCTATGCACAACGCGTGCCTTTATAGCCGTACTTATTTTATGCGAAGAAAAAAACATGTATTCGTATTCTATGTCCCCACAATGAGCTAATGTATATTGATGTGTTATGCCAAGTGCGCCAGTACCGAGACTGGCGCGTTGTTCCTGGGCGCTATTATTCTTTTTATTCGATGTGTGTAATGAATACTTGAATATGTGTGAATTTGTCAAAGAACACCAGCCGACAGGTAGCAAATATCGTTACTCGTCATTTTCGTAAATTCATTATAATATCAAAAGTTACCGAAAAGCCGGCGACGAAAGTTGTCGTTTCTGAAATAACAAAACAAATCGAATCAAATCAAGAGTTCAACGTTTATGGCGAACGACTCTAGGTTCCTACAAACGTGTTCTTTTGTTTTGTCTTTCGGTTCATTTCTTTTTCTACTCCTACGAAATGGCGGGTGAAATACTATTTCCGCAGGGAATTCGTCGCACGTCGTGTCTCCGCCTACTTTCAATGCTCGCCCTCTGCAGGTTCTGGCTGGAGTTGGTGTTTATCTGGTCGTTCGTTCGCTGGTGCGCTTGTTTTTTTTTTGTGTGTCGTGCGCACCCCCCCCCCCCCCCACCCTTGCCCCGAAAACCGGGAGCGGGCCTAGCATCGCGTAACAGCGGTCACGTGATCGCGAGAACTTTCCGCATGACTGCCCCGCTTCGCGGCGATGGTAAAAAAGAAAGAAAAAGAAAAGAAAAAAGAGACATGAGCAAGACTAAAGCGAAGCCACACGCATACCAGATGTCGACGATCCCGTCTCTCACCTAGACCCGTCGTGCAGTCGAAGATCGTTCATGGAAGTCAGACGCGATGACACTTGTCAGGCCTAACCGAAAGGAAGGAAGCAAGAAAGCAATCTCAATACAGAATACAAAAATACAAAAGATGGGTGGTTGTAAACGGATACAGATAGGTATAGATATGATGTCCAGATAAGTGCAGGTGTTTAACTGTGAATAGATGGATAGGTAGCTTACGTCTGGGTTATAGACAGGTATAGAGAGATAAAAGAAGCACCTGGAGAAATGCGTAGTAGCGAGCCGTTGCTTACTTGATTTAATTTGGTTTCCTTGTAGGGAGTGGTGCGTATTACCCACTGAGGAGAATTGGTCGTGCATTAGATGACATTAGGAAATTACGCTGGCTAACGAGAACTCTGCAACACAGGGGCAAACAGCAATACTAATAGAAAGAAACAGAAGCGGAAGAAACAAACGCTGTAGAATAAACAATATGGCAATCATCTATTCATCTAGTTGAAATTTCTTTCCAAGAATTTTCAAATTTAATAATCATCGTTTTGTTCCTATAAATATCACTGCGTTAAAACCTCCCGATTCTTGGCCCATCCCCCGCTGTGAGTAAGCGCCATGCCTTGAAGTCTCATCATCACCATGAACAGAAGCCGGAGAAACACGGCAAAGAAACACAAGAAGCAGAAGTAACATAAGCAGAGCAAACTCGATAAACGAATAGCAGAATCACAAAAAGCAGAAGAACGAGATAAAAAAAGAAAAAGAAAACCTCAACAGAAGCCAGAAGGAGCAGACGAACCAGAAGTGAAAAAAACAAAGCAAGAGTAATGGCTGCCGAATAGCATATAGCTGCTGCCGATGGCACGTGGACGGTTGAACTCGTCTGACGGGTTCGCCGTCGCCTCAGCTCTCGCTGCTCCTGCATATCTGCTCGTTTTCAGTCTCGGCCGAGCCATCGGACGCGCGTGCGAGAGAACGTGCTTGTGTTCTTATTTCTTCGTTCCGCACGGTTGGCGTCGAACGGGCTAATTAACGACTGCGTACTTATTTTTTTTTCCTGCTTCTCTTTACTACTTGCAACGACCCGAGAGCAGCGTCGGTGTTTAGATTAGTGAGCGAGGTGTGGTAAACGTTCAGTTAGGCTAAATGCGGCGGAGGGGAGGGGTGATGTAGAACTGTTGTGCTCGAAGTTTAATAGCAAAAGAAAAGTTCGCACCTATGGGCTGTTCGTTGATGGCGTTTCAGGGATATATTTCCTGGAAATGCGCTTATGCTAGACACGAATTCTCGGTGGCTGGTACTGATGTGCGTAGAGGAGGGGCTGAAAGCATTTGTATTCTGGCTGAAATAGCTAAGGGTGCAACATTTTTTAAATATATGTCTTCCGTATATGTAATTATGAACTTCTTTAACTACAGATATTCACCTGGTTAATGCTGGTTGTCTGTCTGACATGAATACCAATGACTTCACAACTCTGCTTATAGTTAACACCGCCACCACACTTTTGTGGAAAGCGTTCTTTTGCGTGAGTAATTACGAATGCACGAAAAACACAAACAACGGAAAGACAGTAAAATGTTAAATTGGACTAGTTGCTTCTGTCCCATTCTTTCAGACAGCCCAAAAGACATATACAAGTGACCATACATCATTATCTCCCATCTGCTCACTTATTCGTGTTTGTGCACTGTAATCTAGCATGAAAAGGCAAGATAAGTGACGAGATATCCTATATACACTGTCCAAATACACATGGCAAGGCAAGCGGCATCGTATTAAGCTACTTTTGTTCTATACTTGAAAACAGAGCAAAAGACATGGACCTGTGAGGAGACAACACGAAGGCTTGTGTCGTCAGGTCACTGGCCCACGCCTCTAGCCCTGTTTTTAAGATAAATAAGACAAAACTCTGTACTGTGTTTTCGCATCGATTATTCTTGACCAGCACGCTCCACGAGAAACCATATACCTGCTCTGGTGGGTTCCTTGCAAACGCGACGAGTTCCTACAGCCGTTGTGTACATTTGCCAGCTTTTCAGTGGTATCTCAAAGCACACTCCAGACAGCCTTTTCCTTTTCTCTACTCGTTAAGGCGGCGTAACTTGACGCGACCCTCCTGGGTGAGTCATCAGTTCATCCCCCCAGGAGATCGTACCGACCGGTTTGTCTCCGGGATGACCCATGCGTAGCTGTCACCATGGCAACTGTAGATAGAGGCGTTTAGACCAAGGGGTACACTAGCACAGCGTGGAGTCTGGATTGAGTCGTAAATATTCTGTGTACTAGGTATCTCACATGGAAATAGATGTTTCCTCTATCCAGTTTTGCTAGCAAAGGAAGGAGTGCTTTGAAATTGCAAAGCCAAGTTCTGTATTTACGGAGGGGAAAGGAGGACATCACTGCTGGAGCGTTTTCTCGCGGGGTTCAATGATTCCTCCTTATTTTTTTTTGTATTATGTAATAAAGAATGACGCTCAATATGTAAAATTTTTCGTATTTTCGAATGCATGAGATACGGTGGGCGCGATGTGTACACCACCCGTTGCTTTTATTTTTTTTTAATTAAAAAGAAATACATCCTGCTAGCATTATATGTAAGGCTGCAGTAGCAGGGTTGGGACACAAATACGGCTATGACAGTGGTTTCAAACATGGTGAAGCTTGTGTTAATAACAGTGCGAAATGTCGTATCAACCTCGTCTCGTATAGCGAGTTCGGAAGCCTAACAGAGCACTCTACGTTTTGTTGTCTTGCAGGCAAGCTGCTCATCCAGAAGATGGCGGTGACGCACAACTCGGTGTCGTTGCAGTGGAGGATGCGACAGTACCCGACCCCGTACCCTGGCGTCTTCTACACACCTCGATACGTCGGGTCTGACACACGGTGGACGAATGCCGAGGTGAGTGAATCGCTCGCCAGTTTTGTTTGTTTGTTTGTTTGTTCATTGATTTCTTTCTTTCTGTACATCAACAGAAATCGAAGCAAAAGCCAAAGGCCATGCAGCCTGACAGAGGCTTTTGCTCCGAGATACAGTTCAGCACGCAGTCATAATACAAGTAGAGAAACAGCATCAATATACAATAATTAACATAAGATAATCATTGAACAATCTAAATTGTATCTGTAGATATATAAAAAAAAACCAAGAAGGACAGAAATATCACAGCGTAAAGAAAACAAGCAGATCGACACACATATATTGTGACAAGCAGCAACAAAAGAAACAATGTGTGCTAAGAAATAAAACGCACAGTGCACATTGAGTAAGATAAATAAAAAAAGTCAATATACATGGAAGTTGTTATCAACATTTAAACATTACTTAAACATATGCCATGCAGTTTTCTAGAAGAATTTGTTTAAACCTATTTTTGGAAATTTGTTTATTTAGGTCTAAAATGTTGCCAAGTTTATTAAGCAGACTGGGTATTTGGTGCAGAATATGCTGCCAACCATAGGTAGTTCTAATTTTTGGTGTTCTTATACTTTGTGTACGGAGGCAGTATTGAACACATCTAGAAGATCTATACGTGGGGTATAGCGTATTATTTTGGATATGCAAAAAAAAAGGTTGAGGTAATAGATGTGGTTAGCTTGCAATATGACATGTTTTGTAAATAGCGGATGCGTGCTGAGACCTTGCGGGTGACCATAATATCCCTCAAATATTCGTAGTACCCTTTTTTTTGGAATGTTAGTAATGTGGTATAATTCTGTGACGTACGGCTTTCCGATGCGACATCGTTTGCGATTATCAGGGATTTGTGCCAATTCTGGCCTGCCCTAGAGGCACTCTAAGAAGACAGCTTCTTGCCCAAATACCCTGTATCCATGTTTATGTTGTTACAAATAACATTCAAACCAGCAACTGAGTATCACATAGCCCGTATTTTTATAGAGTTTTAGTTCGTTGAAGTTGAAGTTCAGGTTTATTTTCCTTCAAAGATGAAAGAGGAAACTGCGACAAAAGGCGGTAAAGCCTGACGAGGTCACAGTTCCCCAAAACAATCGATGCAGAAGTGAGCAACACAGAAATAAATATTAACATAGCATGATAGTGAGCAAAATACATTGCATCAAAACAACATTGCATCAAATACATTGCATCACAGTATGATAGTGAACAAAATACATTTCATGAAACGACAGTATTACCGTGAAAAATATTACTTTTAATACAGACAGTGCACCATAAATCAAAGGGAGTGTATAAACATGGCATGAGGTCGCTAAAGAAAACACACACATAAACAACTTGATACGAAAACAAGAGATGCTTCGCTAAGTAAAAAACTGAAATTATATTGAGTCAATGCTAGTTAGTAACTTCTTTGTCTTTGTTAAATTTGTTCTTAGGGAGATCAAACATGACGCTTAAAGATGGGTTATTGGGAACAACTGGAATCTGGTAATCGAGCTTTTGTTTGCCGTAATTTGTCCTCGTTTTAGGGACCAAGTTTCTGTGTTGCCGAAGGGGAAGGGTTCGTAAACATATTACCGTTTACGGTACACCGGGGTACCGGAGAGGTGTATGGCAGTAACAACGCTGATAGCGACATCGTGTGCCACTTTTTCTAACCACAAAGCATTAGAAAGATATTTATATTGCCTGCACGTTCTGGTCCGAAACAAACCAAAGAGAAAGAAAGGGTGCGCGTGAGTGATTATGTCGTTGCTGACACTTCAAACTTGCAGCTTAATAGAATAAGGCTGGTCACTGTACGAAGATAGCTCTGTGACCTCTCTGGTTAAACACTTCTTCACAAGATCCCGCTACCAACGGTGCCACTGCAGGCCGCATTCTTGGTGCAGCAACACACTTAGGGACATTAAGCTTTCGAAATGTTCATCGCCTCTGTTCGAGTTAAACGACGCCAGATGGCGCCATAATCGCTGCTGATCACGTCTACGTCTTTGTGGCATTCCGTAAATGGGCATGCGCTTACGGGGAAGCTAAGTATATATGATAAATAAGTCTACACAGGTATTCTAACGCGCGGGATCCTCTCAACTTTTGCTTTATGCCTAGGGAAGTATTTGCTGCGAAGTAAATATAAACTCGAGAAAAATAAAAAAAAGGCGGCCGCACGATTCTTCCCCCAACTTCCAATCGCTCACAATCAAAACTGCTTTCTTCCGCAGCTGCGCCTGCGATCTCGGAGGTAATGCTCTGCGGGTTGTTGCCGCCTACTCCGACAAAAACCCAAAGAGGGCGACACGCTCCTGTGAACGTACTTGCTGCGGTAAAGCTAGGGAAATGATGGAGCATGTTTTATTAGAATGTGAAGACGTCTGCCCAGCGGTCGATTTAGGCACCACTGGCATCCTTGAAACCCTTGGGTTCAGCGAGAGCAGGGGAAAAGTAAACATGTCCGCAATAGAGATTAGTAAGAGGCGATTGCAAGATTGGTGGAAGAAAAGCAGGGAAACGAGAAAAAAACGGAGACATACAAAAGCAATGACCACAATTTGGTTGTGGGAGTTCATCGTGTTTTTCTTTTCCTTTTTCTTTTTTTTAAACCTATATAGGACACTAGACAGTATAAAAGCAAGAACTTGGTGGTGCAACCCACCACCCTGTTCCAAAGCGGACGCTCATAACATCCATCCATCCATCCATCCATCCATCGTAAGAAGTTTAGAATTGAGGTTTTTTGGGAACCTTTATTACGTGGTTTCCTACGATTTCGTAGAATTATAAGGGCCGAACGATACTCGTGCGGGCTGTTACCGTTGTTTCACGGTGCCGGCTTCGACCGGGTCTTCGATTTGTACCGTTTTTCCCCCCGTTTGTTTCGAACGACGGCGAATATGCGCCGCATGTGAAAGCTGACGCCACAGTAGGGTACGGTGACGCGCTGGGAGAATGCGACACGCTTCTGTCGCATTCATCTAAGCACTGCTTACGTTTGTGCAATGCACAGGTGAGAAGTATAATGTCGCGTAATGTTTGTTACTACATCGTTCGTAAACTTTACCGAAATGTAAACAGCAGCTCGTGTTTAATGCACAATTGAGACAACGACGACGCGTTGATAGGAGGTCGAAGGCGACATTTGATGTTGGTCCTGGGAAGATTGATAGGAAGAATTAATTGTTGGGCTAGTTGTTGTAATTGTTGGGCAAGTTGGGCTAGACGAAGCGCTTGCCTGTGCCTTTCCTTCCTGCGTACGTTGTCTTTTTGTTGCGCTAATTTTCCTCGTCAGCAAGATTGGTAATTGAGGGGAGGTGCGTGAGTAGAGAAAGAAGTTCTGGCGCTAAACACAATGGAAAAGGGTGACTATTATGAACCAGGCAAAGAAAGCTGCGCTTTAAAGGGACACTGAAACGACAGCCATTTTGATCTGTATTAGTAAGTTACCGTTTTACAGAACAAACAAACGAAAAAGTTCTTGTTTTGTTGAGGGAGGAGGCTGAGCAAACCAGAAAGAAAAAAAAAAAAGAAAAAGATGGGAGACGACGGCGCCTTCAAGCTGCCGTACCAGCCCGCCGTTAAGTTGCGTATTTTAACGGCGTCTCCTCGGTTCTGGGTAGTTTTTTGACTGGTAAAAGTGCCGTTCTAAAGGAGCCAAATACTGAATTCGTCGCGTTTTAAGAACTTTTTTTTTCTGAGCCACAGATCTCGAAATACGAAACAGTACCTCGAAGTCCGTGCCGTCGCATTGATATACCAAATCAGGGATTTTGGCGCGAAATTGAAAAAACAAAAACAACGAAACCTTCACCTTCATTTTTTTTTCTGTCCTAATAACGAACGTATTAAAGCGAAATTTACGAAAACAAAGTTTTGACAGAATACTTTCAGTCTAAACTGATGTATCGCGTCTCTTTTATGTCCCTTAAAGAAAAAGAAAAAAAGAAAACAATGAAAGGGGTTTGGTGTGGCGGAACTTAGCAGTCGGCATTTAAAGCCAAGCCTTTTCTGCCAACCTTCCTGGATTTTCCTGACCGTGGCTGCTGGGTGCTGCTGCTTCTTACCGAATAGCTCATACTTAAAAAAAAAACAAAATAAACATAATTACGTGTGAAATACGAATTTGGAAACGCGAAAACTGGCGTACGCGCGACATCCCTTTACGTCAAAGACTCGGCTAGGAAAACGGCAGATTCGGGGGGACACTCTGCTCAATCACTTCATGAAAGGTTCGCTTCACACCGATTCCAAGATGTGCGTTGGTTCTCCACAGTTTCATTGTCTGTATACTACGTGCTCGTATGTTAAAAGAACAACAACAAAACATACAGCTTATCTAGAGACGCGTTTTTTTTCTTTCTTCCCTCTTTTGTGCATGTTGGAAATCGCAGCCCAACGACCACTCCGTGATGCTGAAGAACCTCAGGCCAAACACGGAATACGTCGTCAGGATCATGCAGGACGGAACGCAAGAAATGATCGTTGTCCGCACGAAGGGTGAGTAGATTCGTTCACAATCCTCGCGTGGACTGATTTGTTTACACTGGCGGAATTTCGGAGCTGGCGAACAAAACAATAGAAGTCTGCACGGAAAGGGAAAGTCAGTGAGCCAAGGACAAAACACGTGAGGTTATTTTCTATGTTGTACTTGATATTTCTCTCTCGCGTCTCTTGATCACGAGATGGGTAGATATAAATATATTGATAGATATAGGTACAGATACAGCTATGTAGATTAAATTGATGGTTAGATAGATATTGGTCGATAAGCGGGTATATAGATAGAGAGGGTGTATTGATAGGCGGGGAGGTTAACCGGAGGTACTTCTGGTTGGTTAGTGGGATGAGCGAGGGAAATTTACAGGTACATAGGGTAGTTGCACAGGAGTGACAGGACAAAAGTACCTGGAGCTCCACATTAAGCAATGCAATAGTCAGAGAGCCGACCAAGGTGGTTGCGGATAAAAAAAGGTTGAAAGACGTTTCGGCTTCTACTGAATACTTGTGGACGCCGAAAGGTCCTTAACCTTTTTAATCACGTGACTTTGGTTGCCATTCTCTTTCTAGTTCCTATTTCTTTCATTTTAATTCCCTGGCGAACCTTAATAACCGAGATGTCGAATTATCGATTTCGCGCAACTTAGAAAGGGAGTCGGCCAACGCACGACTCTGGTGACAGAAGATGACTGGGAGAGCCCTTCGTCGAACTGTAGGCGTTAAATAGAATGACGATAAGGATATTCTGTTCTTTTACGCTGCAGACGGAGACGAGGCAAGAGAGAGAAAAAGAAGGCAGATGGATATAAAGGGCCAGTCTTATATCATCTTAGCATTTTCTCTTCGCCACCGGTTCCCCAGGGAGGCATGGGAGGCAGGGAGGGTTCCCCAGGGAGGGAGCAGATTAATTTCGTCACTCCTTACATATAGAGCGAAGTGTTGCATCGTGTCTGTGGGGAATCGTGTCATGCGGTTTCGTGCGACCAACGCGATGCCTTTGGAGCAAGCAGGAGGCGATTTCGCGAAGCGCCATGCGAACTGCGAGCCTTTTGAAAAGTCTGAAATTCAGTTCCGCACTCCCAAGTACAGCATTACGTCTGTGCGGAACTGTATGTGTGTGCGTGGTGTGGGGTTGAATGCGTCTATATACTGTGTCAGTACGTATAGCTGCGAAAGCACGATGCCGACTCTCAAACGACGCTCCTCTCCTTCTTGAGGTCCGCACGCCGAACTCGTACATCTATCACCGCGCGTACGAGTCCTGCCTGAAAGATAGGGGGCGGGTAGCAACGCAGCCTTGTTCTCGACGGCGCCAGACATAGCGCTGAACGCTCATAACGCCGTCGTTCCTCGTATATTCGTCCAGCACCTGTCGCGAGCGCGTTGCTTCGGCAGCCGCATAGAGAGGTACGGAAGCGCCCCCTCTGCAGGTGCCGGAGAATGTGGCGCCCTCTAGTCAACAGCGCGCAAGCGTTCCGTAGGGCCAAACGCAAGGAAAAAAAAAGCAAAGCAATGCAGAAAGTCGCCCTGGGCCACGCCGATGTCGGCTGCGCGGTGGCTTCAGAAGGCGACGCGAGGAGGAACCCCTCATTCGAGAACAAACGCGCATAATATACAAACGCGCGTTTAAAGCTGCCGAAACAAGAACCGAAACTACCGTGCTGCTCGAGAGAAAAAAAGATCCGAGAGGCCGATCTGGAGCGGCGTGGAGGAAAGTTGAGAGATAGGGAGGGAAGGGGGGCGGACGTTGGAGCGGCGAGGAGGAGAGAAAGTGGAGAAAGAGGGAGAGATGGGAGGGAGGGGGGACGTTGGCATGTCGGCGAGGCCGTCTGTCCCCTTTGTCTTTTGACTGTCCGCGAGGGACCGCGCCGTGGAATGCTCTTCAAACACGCGTTCTCGGCGGCGTTTTATAGACTGCCGCCGCTGTAACTGCCTCCTTGTTCCGTTTAGGTTTGGCGTGATGATGCATTCTCTCCCCTTTCTCCTTCATCGCCTTCTTAACTCTCTTCCCCGCCTCGGGGCGCCACTTTCGTTGCCAGTGCAGGTCTGGTCGTCGGCGCTTTTCGTCCGACATTCTTAGGTGACGGCTATGAATATGGCTTTTTTTTTTACGGCGCAGTAGCCGTAGCTTAGAATGCACGCATGTGTTTCGACGTTTCGGTCTTCAAACCGCGCAGGCACCCGGTTCTGCTAGCTAGAGTTAGCTGCGGTCTGTAATAAATGCAGAAAGTTTTGTCTTGGCCAACGGCTACGCAAACTTTATGCGCAACCTTGGATGTCACTTATATTTAATAACAATTGTGCGAGATTCTTTCAATGTCATGTGGTGATTGTACCATAAAAGAGCTCTGTGTTTCCGGTGCTGATATTCGCGGCACCACATGTTCTTTTGGCGACTTGTGTTATAGCGTGCGTTGTTCTTTTCATATCGTTTCCTCAGTTCTCTTTCTTTTTTAATAGTGTTTGGGAGTTTGGGATAGTTGGTCATTAGGAGGCCTAGCTTGTCATTTTATTTCTTCAAAATATAGAAACAATAGGCGTCGCAACTCAAAGAAAGCCTCGTATGTATCTGATAACTACCGATGGTCACAGAAATTCTATTTATGCGCTCAGAAGTGAGCAACAACGTTTGAAAGTCGGCCCTCCCACCCCCAACCCCCCACTCCCCAAAGAAAAGAAGAAAAATAAACAGATGGAAGCTTCGAGTTTACGAACTATGTAGTTCTCCGAAGGGAAAGAGTTGATGCTGTGCTAAGACACCTCGCAAGTAGTCGTCGCCTATGACGTCATATGTAGTCAATTGAGCGGTATGGTGTTAAATTTTGTACATAATATAAACATCTGTATAAAACTTCTATGGCGTGTCGTTGACTCTCCCCCCTCCCCCCCGCCCCAAAATGAATTAATCTGTGGCAGAAACCATCAATGGTGATTGCGAACGTCAGCGATAGCTTTCTTGTGTGACGTGCTAAACATGTCCCCCATGCCATGCGTGGATCACGAAACGCTATGGGCACATCAGGAGACACACACACACGAAGTAGAGACCTCACTGCCGGCCACAATGCGAATATGGTACCGCGACGTAGTATATCACCGTATACGTTGTTGCAATCATATCATACCAGTTGAAAATGCGCATAGCAACCTCCGCTAACCATAGCATCCTGGCTGCAACTTAGTTGCAATGGCTGTCCATCAAGCGACCGCCCTCGCCGCAAAAGTGCCCGTTGCGGACGGGGCGCTAGCCATTTAATATATTTAACGCTACATGCCCTTTGTGTCACCTTGGCACATTCTTTACTTGCCATTGGCCGAGAATTTGGAACGTACCACTATCCCATACGCAGTGTCGAAGTTGTCTTGTTCGGCCCGACACACTCAGTGATGACCCAAAAGTTGTCTACTGGGCCAGGCAGCAGCTGGCAGCAAGTTGTCTATTCGTGCCCATCGCACCCAGTGGCCCATGTTGTCTAATCGGCAAGGTAGTAGGCAGCCTACACATTGTGACCCAAGTTGGCTCTCCTACTTCAAACTGCCAGAAACGTACAAACCGCCAAGTAGGGGGACCGAGCCAAAGAAAGCTATCGCATTCAACACACGTATTCTGGTTGTTTGAGACGTTAGAGAGAATACCGCTCGCTTTGAGTCTGGGAATGTTGGCGATACTACCGAAATATTTCTTAAACATTCCAGACTTTAGTAGGGATCAGTAGCGAAAAAAATGGCAAGGTGTGTTCTGTTACGAAAGTTAGCGCGGCACCTCGCACTTTATTCACTGCGGGTAGAGATTTTGTGCGCTGCTCTTTGAAAAGAATGCCGTAACGATTTCAGAACGGCGCGGCGGTATCGTAAAAGTGTCAGCCTGTTTTCAGCCCGTTCAGGAATCGAATGTTGTGAGAAAACGACAGGCACGCCGAACACATCTATCCTCTTTTTTTTTTTTCTCTGCTGGCCAGGCCAAAGAAAGGTCACGTCACGTTCACTGTTGACGCGAAGAGTACTCGAAAAGTGCCCGAGAAAGGAGACTCGATTGAGGATCCCCGATGGCTCGTAAAAACACCGCTCGGTGTATCCTTCTTTCTCTTTTTTTCGGCACTGAGCCGCTTTCAATGCAGCAGGAGGCGAAACTGCGGCACAGAAGAAAGCCTTTCTAAGAACTCCTTTCGCCCGAAGGTCACAAGGTGTGTCAGGTTACCGGCGAACGTTCTTCTTTTTTTTTTATTATTCCTCTGTCTCAACTTGCTGGTGAAGGGAGGTGGTAAAACGAATCGGGAGAGGGGACTAAAGAAAGCTGGAATGGAAGAGAGAGAGAGTGAATTAACGAAAGGCAGGGGAATCGAGTGAATGAAAGGAAAGAGGAGCCAGAAAGACAGAATTGAAAAGCTTACGAGCAAATAAAGGAAAGGAAGGCGTTGAAAGAAGGAAATAAAGAGCAAGGGAAAGAATGAAAGAATGAAGGAATGAAACAGAAAGAACGAAAGAAAGAGTGAATGAAGAAAATAGAGAGTGACGCAAGTAATAGGAAAGATAGTGAACGTAAGGGAGCACGGGTGAACGAAAAAAAAAAAAAAAAGAGGCTGATTGAGTGAATTAAGGCAAGCCGGAGAGAATAAGAAAGAGGCAATGGAAGCAACAACAAAGAAGGAAAGAATGAGAGAGAGAAAAAAAGGAAATACTTGTAGCCATGCGAAGCTAGTTTTTTTTTTTTTTTGTATCTTGTACAAGGTGTACGTGGACGCTATATTGGACTTCTTTTTATGGTTCCCCCAGTTTTACGTGCCTTGGGTTGCTTGCATAAATTACAGCTGTCTTTTGTTTTTCGTATCCTTTATCAGCAGCATCAGGGGCCGTGTTAGGTTCCAAAAGAGTGCGTTCTCCCCTTCCTCTCTCTCTACTTTTACGCCGCAGTCTTTTCGTTGCTACCAGGGAAAGCCAGTACAACTCGCTTTTCTTTTTCCCCAGAACGTTGCAGTGCTGCCTTGCTATGAAAGGCAGTCTTGCCGTTTGGAGACTCGTAAAAGAATTTGAGGAGCCGCACTTTGTGTGGCAGCTTGCCAAAGCGAGCGGGCAAGAAAACTAAAATTCCGTAAAAGAAAGAGAAAGAGACAGTGCGTGTTTCTTTTGTGATTCGTAAAGTTGCAGACAGGCACAAGCATTACCTAGGATTCCGTGACGATGAGCTCGATACCGGCGAGTGAATTCCTGCCACAGGAGACGATATATATATATATATATATATATATATATATATATATATATATATATATATATATATATATATATATATATATATATATATATATATAGACGTTTAAGCTTGTTCGTGCCTTCTTCTACTTTACTAACTGTGACGAAATAGCAAGTTTGGCCGCAGATCGGACTAGATATCCCAAAATTACAGGTAGAAAAAGAAAACAAGAAACAAGATAAGGCAATGAAAAAAAAAATCTACCGTTGGAATTCTGTAACAAAAGGGCAAAACGCAAACACGGGCGAAGCCTTGCTCACTTCAATATATATATATATATATATATATATAGAGAGAGAGAGAGAGAGAGAGAGAGATACTCGTGAATTACATCTCTGTCGATAGGCCTCACTTGTCGTCGAGCTACGTGTCTGCAACTGCAAGTACGTGGCCTGAGTAAAAATTTCAAGTGAATGAGCGAATCTCTTTAGGTGACTACTTTAGCATTGTAACTTTTCAAGCATATCTATACCTCTTCCAGTAAACCATCTGTACGGTGTGGAGTCACTGAACGGTGCTGGGTACCCCGTGCGATATTCGAATAATGCAAACTGCAGTGTCGGCGAGAACCCCAAGTGCAACAAGTTCGGCAGTTACAAAATGTAGTTACAGTGAAAACATGTAGTTTTATACAAAAGAACTAGCGCCGTCTCACCGACTGAGAGGGCGTGGGCTGGCGCTATACTGTGATTGGTTTAGTGATTTTTTTATCACGTATTATATATGCTGGCAACAAGCACAACGCGTCGCCGGCTTCTTCGCAAATATAAGTTGTTAAATAAAAGGTAAATAAAAGAAGCGCACTGATTGCCGAAGTGAAACGTTTCGGCTGTTTAGTGTTTCGCAGTCAAGACGAGGGGAAGCCGATTGCAAGAAAAATAAACATGAATGGCAAATGTGCAATGTTCCTCACAGTATGACTCGTGCAACTCTGCTGAAGCGCTCGCTGATTTGTGACACTTCTCGCCCGACTTGGAGCATGATTGGACTCGTGCCGAAGGGAAGCTCAATAGCTCTGGCGTTGCGCTGCTGACCTCGAGGTTCTGGGTTCGATCCCGGCAACGGCGGCCGCATTCCGATGCAGGCGAAATGCAAAAAACAAAAAAAAAAAAAACGCATGTGTATTGTGCGATGGGCGCACGTTACAGGATCTCAGGTGTCCAGAATCGATCCGGAGCCTATCACTACCGCGTTACGCACAAACCTGCCCTGAGCAGCTTCGGGACGTTAGCCCCCACTGCTATACATAAGTTGCAACCGTACAATAGTAATGATTTCAGGCTCCACTTACCCTTCCCAACTAACGCAGCATTCGCATTTTGTCCTTTTGCTCGTCTCTCGTGCGACGCACGCACACACACACAGACATGCCGACGCCCGCTGCCGCCAAGGTGCTGGTCACCCAGGTGACTCCCAGCAGCCTGGGACTGGCCTGGGACGACTTCAAGCTGCCCAGCTACGACTCCGGCTATGTGGTTCAGCACAGGCTACTGACGGCCAACCGCGGAGACGCCCCCTGGGAGAGAGAACAGGTGAGCTCGAGCCATTGAGGACGGTTTGCCTGTCTGGAGTCGTGTGCGCTGACGGTCGGGTAGGCTCTACCGTCAGCTGGATTCACCAACGGAA
Organism: Dermacentor andersoni; assembly: GCF_023375885.2. NCBI lineage: Eukaryota > Metazoa > Arthropoda > Arachnida > Ixodida > Ixodidae > Dermacentor > Dermacentor andersoni. The sequence continues at coordinate 123,611,274 of NC_092820.1, forward strand.
CGAATTGCCGATTAAGTCCACGGGCGTGCATGGTGGCGTAGCCAATTAAGTGTCACCGATTCCCACCGCACACGATGACGTAGCTTTTCTTCGTATTGACAATGACTTTTTTGACTTACATGTTGATCTCATTATTGTTCTTCCCCTCTTGCTGGTTGGGTTAGTTGGTTGATACATTGCTATGCCGTGAAAAAAACTCTAAACAATGCGAGGAAATGAATATGTGCGTAAACATGAAACGAGACGTTTGTATCAGTGGATTCCCCATTGCCCTATTGTTCGCAGTTCGGCAACATACCCCTGGCTACCCTGGACAACCTGAAGCCCCAGACTGGCTACCAGGTGCAGGTGTCTGTCTGGGACGACAAGGAAGCCGGCAAGCTCGGTGCCACCTCTGAGATCCTCACTGTCTTCACGGCTGGTCAGTACTCGCCACCTACATATCAATGCCCTTGTTCCTTCGCATGTCCGAATCTCCGCGGACATTCACGTCGGCTGTTATTTATGCCTCTTTGTAGTTGTTTGATGTGAAGGTTGACCACGAGACAGGAGGCTACTTATCAGCCACATTTAAGAAATTAACTCTGTTTCTTTGATTTATAGCACCCAGAAGGATACCGTCCAGACACATGCATGCTGAGCCTACGCTAAGAAGGGCACTCGAAACCAAGAAACTAAGGTTAACCACAGAGGCTTCCCATACGCGCGCTCTTCAGTGTGATACATAATCTCATAGCACTGTGGAATAAAAGCGCTAGTGTAACGCGTATATTCTTCCATTGCCCATGTAAACCTGGATCAGACACGTTCTTGTAAGTAGAGTTTGTAACGAACTTTGCAAATTAGATCAAAGTAGGTCACTGTTCACAAGGAAATGCCGAAGGACAGTCGAGGCACATCTCTGCTGTGAAGTGCTTGAACGAAGACCTCACTCACTCACTCACTCACTCACTCACTCACTCACTCACTCACTCACTCACTCACTCACTCACTCACTCACTCACTCACTCACTCACTCACTCACTCACTCACTCACTCACTCACTCACTCACTCACTCACTCACTCACTCACTCACTCACTCACTCACTCACTCACTCACTCACTCACTCACTCACTCACTCACTCACTCACTCACTCACTCACTCACTCACTCACTCACTCACTCACTCATCTAACACACTGCAGACAGTCCTTGAGCTAGTGCTCCACTGAAGCGTACGTGCTGTCCCAGTGTCTCACCGTCTCCTTGTTCTCGAGTATTACCATTTTCCTTTGTGTTTCCTAATCGGAGCAGAAATCTGTCACGCACCTTGAAGCTCTCGTCGTCACAATGTGCACAGCCGTCGACACGATGTACAATAGAACTAACAGCTACACACGCATATGACAGTGCTATTAGGACAATGCTACACACTGTGTTATCCTGCATGTAATAGCACTGCTAAATGACATTCAGCGTTCCTATTGTTGTATCGCTAACGGCAAGCTCCACAACCTGTATGTGCTGTAATGTGCAGAAGACTCCCCAGAACTTCTCAAAACCGTGAGTGGCGGTACGGTTACCGTCAACCATTGCGAAAGGCATAGTGATATGCTTGAAGTGCATCCTCACGTAGAAACGATGCAGACGCCTTTGCTAGTTGAAGCAACAAAATGGAGGACAGAACCGGAGGTGGGAAGGTCCGTTAGTAAGCACAGGAGCGTGGAAGCATGAAAGAACGCTCGAAACGAGGTAGCCAACAGTCTCGCGACAAATGCGGCTTGTCATGGCTGGCGGCTTTCCGCGAACAAGTGGCTACCTTGCAAAAGTAAGGCCTTTACGCAACCGCTTTCACACTTCGCGTTGCGCGCATTCACGTCAACTAAAGAGTCACGCCACGCCCACGGGTTCGTCGTCGGTCTTCTCGGTGAGTTGGCGCGACGTTGACGACTTCAGTTGTCAGCGTTTTTTTTCTCGCGAATGTTCCGCCTACCGAGTTCGTACGCCTCCTTTTCAGTGGCGCATTTTGTTCACGCTACACCGTGACATAAAGCCTCTTAAGCGCATGTGTGCGTGCTCATGCAACCCGCAGTGGTACTTCAGCGCATAGGACGTAGGTAGCAGCAAGCATTAATGAATACCACCTCATCCTTCCCAGCATTTTCCTACAGCCAGTACAAGGCAACCAACTACATACCATTTATTGTGCTTAACCTCCCTGTATCTGTTCTTATATTTCCCCATCTCACACGCTCTCACCAAAGCTGCAATCTGTGTCTGTTATGAATGTCTATGTATGTGTTTGCGTGTATGTGCGTATTGTGCCTGTCTAGCCTATCGTGTCTGTGACGTAAATCTGTTGGTCGGGCCCGTTGTGTCTGTCTGTCTGTCTGTCTGTCTGTAGTGCCTGTCTGTCTGTCTGTCTGTAGTGCCTGCCTGTCTGTCTGTCTGTCTGTCTGTCTGTCTGTCTGTCTGTCTGTCTGTCTGTCTGTCTGTCTGTCTGTCTGTCTGTCTGTCTGTCTATCTGTCTGTCTGTCTGTCTGTCTGTCTGTCTGTCTGTCTGTCTGTCTGTCTGTCTGTCTGTCTGTCTGTCTATCTGTCTGTCTGTCTGTCTGTCTGTCTGTCTGTCTGTCTGTCTGTCTGTCTGTAGTGCCTGTCTGTCTGTCTGTCTGTCTGTCTATCTGTCTGTCTGTCTGTCTGTCTGTCTGTCTGTCTGTCTGTCTGTCTGTCTGTCTGTCTGTCTGTCTGTCTGTCTGTCTGTCTGTCTGTCTGTAGTGCCTGTCTGTCTGTCTGTCTGTCTGTCTGTCTGCTATGTCTGTCAATCGACCTGGCAACCTTAAGGGATAGTTTGTTATCGCCGTTCCACTTTTTTCTTGCGTGTTTCTCACGCGTATATTATGCGGTCCCCAACACAAGTCGCGTGCCTGGTATCCGCACTCGCGCGACATTCGCGCTTCAGAAACGCAAGTCCGCGTCCGATGCACGGCGAATTACATGACCGTCATTCACGCCCGAGAGAGCCGGTATCGCAATAGCTGCGGCATGTATCGAACATCCCTTTGTCACGAGAACGTGCGCTTCGCTTGCGACAGGGCACTTTTCGTACGTAACCTTGGAATCGTGCCCGGAAAGGCCAAATCGACCAGAGCGCCGGGGCCGCAAATGCATGTATTTATCGCTAGTCGGAGCCTGCAATTTTCTTCCGAGACTAATTTTACGGTTCGCGATGCTCCATTGGAGGTCACTGATGGCGCATGGAACCGCCATGAATCTTCGATTAAAAGCACCGTCCGTTGTGGAGTCGGTGATGGAGAAGAAAAGGGAAAAAAAGAAAGAAAGCGTTGTGCCGTGGAAAAATGCGCGGAAAACATTTGTCCCATCACGTGCTTTGTAAACGTCGACAAAGGATCCAAAAGTTAGGATATTGCAATTGAGTAAATTAAGAAGAACCATTTAGCTACACTGTTACTTGGGGTACTTGAAGTAAACTTTAAGCATAACGATGTGACTTCATAAGGACTGAAAATCGTGCGACGAGCGAAGGAGCGAAATACGTTACAGGCGTGACGTTAAAACGCAATATAAAGACAGTATTCACTAGAACACTGATATTCTATAATTTAGATTAAGAGAGCAGCAGAATTAAAGGCTTTGGGGGAAGGGAAGCAAAACCAGTCGATCACAGCCGAGAATCGGGTGGTGTGATGAGATGAAGATATGTGCAGGCATAAGACGGATGCAGCTGACGCAACACAGGGTTGCTTTAGATTTCAGGGAGACTCCTGTAATGAATATGATGATGATTACTACGATGACGATGATGACAGTGGTGATGATGCTAACGATGACTGCTCTTAGAGCGTTCGAAAGCGTTGAGCAGCTCGATTCTGCGGGGCTGCCAATCGGTTCTCCGCTCTCTCTACGAGTAGAGTCGTTGTGTAACAAAACCCGTCCCACGGCAACGTATAGAGGCTGCTGTTGCTGCAGCTGCGTGTAGGTGCCTAGAGGTCAACGTTCCAGCATTATCTTTTTTTTAGATGCTGGAGCACGTTCTGCATATTTTGGAGAATTTTACAGCCACACGTTTAATCAGAAGGGTCCCGAGACGTATACGCGGCACGTTCCACACCTTGTTTTCATTATTTGCAGCGCGATATTCAGCGGTTATCTCGGCACGCATACAATCGCTGGATGGAGGAGCGCCCGCAGGGGACGTGTACATATGTAGGTCGTGATCGGTGCGATCAGCGGACGGACGGTGTCGTATGCGACAAGGAATGCGCGACCCACTCACTGGCTGTGAATGGGTACCGTGACTCGCTATTTGTGTTTCGTGCGCGTCCGAAGGGCACGAGAGCTTGGACTACATATCTGCGTGTATATATGCATTGAAGAGCGCGCCGCACTCCCGCACGAGGAAAACTATAAACAGGGGGGTGAGAGCGGCACCCCCCCCCCCCCCCGCCGATGGCGGTCCTGCGCGTTGTCTCCCTGACCTCATTGGCGACCCCGCGTGGGGGAAATAAGAAAAGTCCCAAGATACGTCGGTCGGTCGGTCGGTCGGTGTGCGCAACTCGAGACGTGGCCGAGCGTACCACCATATAGACGCAGGCATTTCGGACTCAAGGTTAGATCACAAAGAACTTGTTTCTTTTTCTTTTTGTTTTGTTTTCTTTCTTTCTGTTTTTCTTTCTTCCTTTCTTTCTTTCTTTCTTTTTTCTTTTTGTTTCTGTTTCAGTCCTGTATTACGTCGCTGTTGCCTTTATGCGTGCATGAACAAATGCTTGTATATTCTATTGTATAGCGTCACCCGGTATGAATGGGCTCTGAATTTCGCTTTGTGGACGCCACGCAACTCTTTGCGCAATACTAATCCCCTTCCTTGTAAGGTTTCCTTTTTCTTCATCGGGGTCATACGCATTCAGTGCTGCGAGCATTTGCTGTGAGCGAGCCGCAGTATATTGATCTCTGGGCACTTCTTTTTTTTTTTTTTTTTTACAACGAAGCTGTAAGAGCCTCTCGGTGGTCGGCATTTTTTGTGTCCGTCCATGAGCAGAAATTATCATCATCATCAATGGCTCATACCCCCCTAATCAAGATAAAATGCAATGACTGAACCCCCTCTATATACAGAGGCTACAAGCACTCGGCAATGCCACGCGAACAGTGCGTACATTCATTGAAATCACGCGTACAACGATACAACGTACCGAACAGCGTACGTTTCAATAAAGAGCAGGCTCAAAACAAACATCTATCATCAGCAGCAGCGGCTCATAAACTCGTAAGCAATGAATGGCTCACTCTCGCAAGCAAGCAAGAAATGCAACGACCCATACTGTCATAAGCAATGGCTCATACCCCCGTAAGGCAGAGGCTACAAGCGCTCAGCGAAGTGTAGCGAACAGTGCATACATTCACTAAAATCACCTATGCAACACACAGAACAGCATGCGTTTCAATCAAGAACAAACTCAAAACAAGCACCATAAATTAAGCATTACATACCCCTCACAGCAGTTGTAGTGGTGGTTATGCAACAGCTTCGCTGGACATCCGCTTCCGCAGGCCGGTATGGCGTGTCAACTTTTACAGCGAAGTTGTTTGTGGCTAGGGCTCCGCGCATTTTTCGCGTCCGTCAACAAACCACTGTGAGCAAAAACTATCATCACCAGCAATGGCTCGTGCCATTGCTCGCGTGTCCGTCGTCGTCGTCTTCTTAGACAGCCGCCTCTGATGACTCTCATCATGCTAGCGTTCCCATACTGCCCTTCCCTCTGCCAAAGCGCTGACGGCGCTAGCCCACTGCCAATCGGTGCGGTGATTTCGGTCTCAAATTCTTTGCTTCAATATATCACGAAATGAAAACGCGAGTGTATATAAGGAATGTATAACACAAATGAACGAGGTCGCATGAAAATAAATGTAGGCGCATACCTTTCGTCACGATGACCACAGATCAAAACAATAAATGTGCCGGTACCTTTGTTTAAAATTATGTGTCACCTCTTTGTCGTGTGCTACACAGCTTCGCCGGCCACCCAACTTCGCAGAGTGGAATGGCTCATGATTATATTTTTATTAGTTCTTCCGCATACTGCGGATCCCACGTGCCCGAATAATAGAGGAGCGTGTGCACGACACAGTGAGTATATAAGGAGAATATATGCACAGGGACCTGTACCTGTACCTTGCGGCCTTCATTAGCTACGCGTTTACACGAACAGACGACAAAGCCGACTTCGGTGCAGTTCTTGTGGGGTCCCAATCCGCAAACATCGGCGTGAGGTGCCCTTCAAAAGAGGCCGCGCCACAATGTAACCCTGCAGTTAGGCCCCGCATTCTCGCCCACGTGACGTGTACGTCACTCTTGTCGACGTCGCTTCCAGACGGCTGCGTCCGCTACAACCGCACGTACCGCGTGGGCGACGAGTTCACTGAGGGCTGCGACCTGCGATGCGTCTGCCGGGGCAACGACGAAGGCGACTGCAAGGAGCGCTGCCAGGAGCCGTACGTGCGAGCGGGCGCCATGGCCTCGGACCCGCTCTGCTACGAGAAGGCGCTGCCCGACGACCCCTGCTGCGTCAGCGTCCGGTGCGCGCACAGCAAGAACCACCCGCACCACGACCCCGCGCGTGAGTCCACCTTCCGTTGCTTGAACAGTGAAAATGACAAGTGTTGAATTTTTTTGAGCCACGCCAATTCTTAGCGATTTCGATGACCTTTCGACTGCAGTATACTACTCTATGAGAAGGAAAGAAATATCTATACATATGTGTGCGGTTTCTTTCTTTCTTTCTTTCTTTCTTTCTTTCTTTCTTTCTTTCTTTCTTTCCTTCTATCTTTCTTTCTTTCTTTCTTTCCTTCTCTCTTTCTTTCTCTCTTTCTTTCCTTCTCTCTTTCTTTCTCTCTTTCTTTCTTTCTTTCTTTCTTTCTTTACTTACTTAAGCCTTGAGGGAGCAGACACACGTAGCTCCGTATTCAAAAATGCAGCTTAACTTGAAGCCCGCGCTTGACTTGATATTTATGTAAATGACTCCTCGCGTGAACGTGCCTACGACGCTCATAGCGTTTCCTTTGTGGCGTTCATGACAGGCGTCCCTTTGATCAAGTCAAGCTTGCGCTTCAAGTTAAGGTGCATTTGTGAATACGAGGGTTAGTGTTCGTACTGGTTCGTGTCATCTTGTCTGAAGCCTTCGGAGTGTCATATATCTAAACACGCAAATAAACAAAGCACGGAAGGTAAGGGAGACGGAACAGAGTAAAGATGTCAGTGTGTCTAAAGCGCTTTCACTGGCAGCTGCAATTCGATACTTCAATTACTATGTAAAATGCATGCAAATAACAACAAGAAAAAAAGACAGGAGGAGGGAAATAAATTGAAAGCTAATGTTTGAGGCAAACGAGGCAGTAGACATGAAAGTAAAAAATAAAATAGCGAAAAATATTAGGCGCACTGTCTGCTTGGTTTCTTGGAGCATGTAATCGGCTAGGAAGAGTAGCTCTTCTCAAGGGCCTTAAACATATAGCACTATTCTTGTGTTTCTTCAGTCTTTCTTCTATTCCTTGATTGAGCAAAGCAAAAAAAGCAAAACAAATTGAAATGCAAGCGCATGACAAACGTTTACAGTGAATGACAGTTTTGGACTCTTGTTTAGCCGTTGTCACGTTCGGCTCGTTTGGATGCTTTGAAGTCCTGGGTGCCGAAAAATAAAAGTGTTCCGATTGTCCATCAGCTTCTCCTTGTTACAATGCTATTTCGCCGTCTTCGCGCAGTGCGGACGTACAGCCAGAAAAGCGGCCACTGTCCCGAGATCGTGGAGGACCAGAGCACGGACCCGGACTCGTGCTCGAACGAGTGCAACAGCGACTTCGAGTGCGCCGGCGTGCTCAAGTGCTGCCCGAGCTCCTGCGGTGGGGCCGTTTGCGTCGAGCCCTTCTCGGGCAAAGGTCAGTCCGGGAACGTACCTTGGCGTTACCGCTTTGCACCTGATGCGCCCGAATAGGGATGAGTCGGTCTCGCGCGAGAGCATCGTGTCGGAGTGACCCGCAGAACTCCGACCCTGAAATGATGTGCTTTATTGTAGGCGGGTGCAATGGCGCGGTAGTGCAGCCCTTTGCCTCTTGCAATTAGTGTCTTACGGACGCGGTGGCCAAAACGTGGCTTCTGGATGTTCTGGATTCTTTTACAAAACATCAGGGCCATAGCCAGGGGAAGGAGAAGGCCCCCTCTCTCCGAAATTTCTGCGTATACCAGCATGCCGTCTGCCGAGCCTCCTCTCCCCTTTCCCGGTCTTGGATAAGTGGGTGCCTCCTTCCCCCATCCCTTCCCCACACTCCTACCCCCGCCCCAAAAATATATTTCTGACTACGCCACTGCAAATCAGTTTCTAGAACGTGTCCACTACGACTACAGTGATTTATCATTGTTTTCATGTACTGGGTGCAGGAAAACACGGTTTCTTTTTTTTGACATATTCGTGTATTGCAACACAGTTTCAAGCTAGTCGACCGCACTGCAGATTTAGTGAGTGGGACAACAAATAGCTGCTCCGGGCCATGTCGAGGCACGAGTCCGGGTGTTGCAACGTCACGTGATCAACGCGTGGCTCGACGCCTACAAATCTGTCAAATGGCCCACTCGACAGGGCGCGTATGTATATCGCGTCGCTGCAGTTGAGCGAAGTCCGCGGAGTGAGCGCTTCATTTTCTCGTGCCGCCCGGACTGCGCGAGTCGCCGACTCTACCGCCTGTGTGTGTGGTGTCACGCAGACCCGTGCGACAACGTGTTCTGCGGACCCAACGCGCTCTGCATGCTGGAGAACGCTTCGCCCGTATGCCGGTGTAGGAGCGGATACAGCGGCGATCCTAACAACGCAACCATGGGATGCTCACAAGGTCGGTCTGCGAACGCGACTAACCCCAATGTTGCCCGCCATCACCATGGCCTCCGAGATCCGATGGCGCATGTAGCACGTGCACCGCGTGCCACCCGATCTCGGGGGGCCGGGCTATATCACCATGGCCTCCGAGATCTGGCGGCGCGCGTGGCTCGTACAACGCGTGTCACCCGATCTTGGGGGCCGTGCTTCTTATCCGCTTGTTCACTTTGCTTGACACCGCAGCCCCTCACTTGCCTTTTTTTTTCATGGCATGCCAACGATGTGTCCCAGATGTTTTGCCCTGGTGTAGTTGAGCGAAGGCTTCCGTGTGTAGACTGGAAAATTGCAGTCAAAAAGCCTTTAACAAAGTGCGCAGGACCTTTTCCTCTTGGCGGGCTTTGAGCAGTAGTCATAGTTTGCGCATTTCTCGGCATTACTTTCTTCAGAATTAATTGCCCTATAAATAATTTCACTTTTCATTTTGATAACTTCAGTGGCTTTCATTACAGTATTATCACTATTTTTTACGTTAGTGTCAAGTTCTTTCACTGGGAACCCGAGAATCGCAGAGGTAACGAGGTTCTCGGCAAAACCTGCCGTTGAAAACCGAAGAAATGAGAACGAATCTGTTTTTCAAGTTGGCGATTAGTGATATGTGGAGCGCATGTTACGGCCATTAAGTAACCTTGAACTTTTTCCTTGGTTTCACATTGGAATTAAATGCAACACGAGAGTAGCCACGGACTACTTATTGCATTTAATAAAAAAACTAATAGACCAGTTGTTTGGAAAGTACAATAATTTTCGTATCTATTCTTAAGTTCATTCATCCTCAAGTTCATACGTAGTGCGACGAAGGGAACATGGAAATTACCTGCATCCCCCGCTCAGCAGTCTTAACTCATTCGCGCAAGAAAATCCGCCCTATTTCACTTTTTTGTTTTGTTCCAGGCACAGTTGTAATGCAGAACTTTTTGTTGGGCTAATTGGTGCATGTTGCTGAAGTACTAAAGCGCCAAACAGACGACACAAGTCCGTGTCGTCCACCGTTGGTGTCGTCTGCTTGGCGCTTTGGTACTTCAGTATCACCGTTATAATTACGTTTCTTTTTGAAGGGAAAGTGTATCGCAATTTTTACGGGCACTTTCTGAGAAAGTAACATATATATTTTTTGTTCGCTCTCTGTCTCTGCTCATCGCAGGCGGCAACGGGGTAGTCCCCGCCGACACTTCATCCGAGCCCGGCACCGGCGACGACGACCACTCGTCGACGCCGCCGCCATCCCCTTCGGACACCTGCGTCTACAAGAACCGGACGTACCCCGTAAACGAGTACTTCTACGACGGCTGCGGGCTGAAGTGCCACTGCACCGACCAGACCGAGGTCGAGTGCCAACAACGGTGCCTGTTCGCGCTCGAGGAACCGCCCACGGGCAACCTCGACCCGGGCTGCGAGATCCTCACGGACCCCAACGACCCGTGCTGCAAGATCCTGGCCTGCGAAGCGTCGCCCAACGGAACCGTGGCGATCCAGAACGTCACGGCGCCCGGACGGAGTTCGGAAGCAGCCGGAAATGAGACCGGTTACGTCAAGAACGACGTCGAGGTATGATATATCTATAGTTCTTGGTTGCTGCCTGAAATTTTGAGCGTATAGACGTGCGTGTCGCCGGGGGGCCGCACGTGGTGATGATGATTGCGCTGGAGCGTTGTGTATATGTGGCGTTCCCGTTTATAGCGACTTCAGTATCGTGTGCGTTCGGGAAATATAGTCTTATTGATTTCCGGAGAACCCCGATTCGCGAGGTATTAAGTGTCTCTCGGATAAAATGAGGAAAAGAAAAATAAAGTAGCGGGAATATTGGCGCTCTTCTATTGTGCATATTGTCTACGCCTACACCCGGGAGTGTAGGTGTAGGTATACGGACCACAGACTCTGCGAAGAATCAAACAAAATATCTGAATTTGTTTTTCCGTGATTCAGACGCGCAAATAGAAATTTGCGGGTGCAATGTAAGGTGTTCGCAATGCCGAATTCGGGCGGCAGATCTCATTTTCTAGTTACATTCACTTTTTCGTGGAATCCTTGGTGCGTATACACTTCTGCTCGTGAGAGTGGAAGTCTAAATGAAATAGCAGCTCCAAACCTGTTTCGCAGAAACTCACACTGCCAGCGTGCCTTGAGAGGGCTAAGGCCTTCCATTTAGGTACTCCGTTGTCTTCTAATGGATTAATGTTCACTAAACCAATGGTTTATGTAACGGCTTATAGAAGTCATCTCATGAGACTTGAATCAAATAGAGCTATATATCTAGACATACATATATAAAAAAAGAGTTGGTGCATATGATCATCATCCGATGGCAGAGTAGCGAGCATACCCTTTTTCCATTTCACCATCGGGCAAAGAGCAGACCTTAAAAAAGTCTCAACTGTCACGTGCAGTGTACGTGGAACTGAAAACGATTTTATCAGTGATTGCGAACTTCGCAGTTAAGGGGCACCAGACTGAACTCGATCTTAAGAAGGATGACGCAGACGGTGTCCGTTTTACCCGTGCCTTTCTCTCAAACATTTTCTCATAAGCTGACAAGGAATTTAGCTAACTCGCAAAGTTCCGTCATAGTTCGGCACGAACAGTTCTAGTCGCACGTGTAATACCCTCGAAATCACTGGAGCGAGATCGCATCGACGCTTCCGTCCAGAGGATCTGCAAGGTAAAATAGGGACACATGCTTTAGCAAACAGCGCAAATAACGGGACACACGAAAGGGGCACACGACGCAGGCGTTGTGTCGCGACTCGCTATAGACATGGGTGCAACACAGAAGGCGAATCCAGAAACCCCGCGCCACGCACCCGTAACGGCTCTAGCGATCACGCATATCTAAAGCAGCAGCGAAACCCTATTGGTACGAGTTGTCTTTAGTGTCGATCGCCAAAAGTGCCGCGCGAGGGTGAAATGGAAATGCACGTGAATGATGCATGCTGGCGACTGCTGTCGCACGCGCACGTTTGAAGGTGACCACTGCGACCGCGCTGCCATCCGCGGCGACAAACGCCACTGTCGCTGGCGCCGACGATGACCCTACGGCGACCACGGTCGTCTACGAGCAGGAGACGGTCACGGAGAAGATGCTCGTGGACACCGGACGCACCACCATTGTGAACGTGCTCGAGCCGGGAGACGCCAACGTCACGGAGAACCCGCTGGGAACCGCGAACGTCACCGCCGCGGGCAACAGCATCGGAAGCGACGGGGCGTCCAACGCGTCTCGACAGGGCGGCTACCCCGGTGAGTGCGTGAAGGCATTGTAAAACGTCCCTCGCCCCTATGTTCCTTGTGCACGTGCCTTTTGTCGATGTTTCCATATGATACAGGCCAAATAAATAATGACGGAACGATGTTGAAAATATAGGCTGCATTACAATGCTAGACCACGTTCAGCATTTGAAAAGCTTTAAATCCGAATGCATATTTAAGATGTAGGAATTAGTCGGCCGTTGGCTCTTTGGGAATCCTGCCCTAGCTTGCCTCCAGTCCCCTTAGTGATAGCGATAGCCGGAGGAAACATTTGCGTTTCAGGCGATAACCACAAGCAGATCCTATAGATCTATTTGGCCACGAGGTTCGAATGACAATATCAGCTAAAGTCCACGGTTAAATTTACTGCAAAATGTATGCTGCTCATAATTAACCGCTGGGTCAGTGAACCTTTGCGAAGTGACGAAACTCCTCTCTTGATGGATTGTGCCGTATCGCAAGTGTTGACGCTGCTTGTTCCACATGCCACCGCTTTGGGAACTATCGGCGCGTCTTTCAGGTGCCGACGTATGTCATTGCGCGGTAATTAGCGTAGCTATTAAGCGACCGCAGTTTTCCGGACGTGACGCATTACCCCGAAGCGCATTGACGTGGGGTCTCGTTTCCGGTTTCGCTGTGCGCAGGCAAGCTCCATCGGTTCGACGGATGCGAGTTCCGCGGCAAGGTGTACCAGGGCGGCGAGACCTTCTTCGACGGCTGCGAAGCCCGGTGTACGTGCAGCGGCAAGGGCCACCTGGCCTGCCTCCCTCGCTGCAACGTCATCAGTGCCAGCGGTGGCGACACCTGCAAGGAGGTCGCCGACCCTAACGACGCCTGCTGCCGCGTTCTGGTGTGCAGCCCGCCCGGAGACACCCAGGCACCGTCTAGCGTAGAAGGTATATAGACATTCACGGCACGCTGTTGACATTGCTCCGACGTCTCGTGATACCGGATGTTATGAATAGAGGCCAGGCTATGCGAAAAGGTTCTAGTGAGTTTAACAGCTCATCGATTGATTGATTCGTTGATAGCATTGAGAGAGAGAGAGAGAGAGAGAAGACAGGAACGGCAGGCAGGTTAACCAAACGCACGTCCGGTTTGCTACCCTCCACTGGGGGAATGGGGTATGGGGATGAAGAGAGAGAAGAGAGAAAGAGCACTGTTTCAGCGCACAGTGGAAGGTTCGCGCCGAGTCTGCACATGGTTGCCAAGACCTGTCGATTAAACGCTCAAAAGCAATACAGCAGCTAGAAAATAGGCTTTCGCGAAGGCCTTCCTATCGATTTCGACCACGGGTGTTCTTTGACGAGCATTCAAAGCGTGCTGCAATAGCGTTTTTTGCATTCAAGTCATATCGGAATGCGGTCTTCGCGGCAAAGAAGCTCACCCCCGTTACGTCCTGCTTGGCAGAGCAACACCATAGCCGCCGAGTTACCTCGGCGGGTTCTTGGACAGTTTCAGTGCGGTCAAGAAACAACCTGAGGGCGAGACGAGAAAGTCATGCATGCGCTCTCTTGCGCCGTCAGCGACGTTCTTGTTCTGTCATGTGCCTCCCTATTTCAGTTTAGCTGGTATATTTGACATATTTGTTATAGAATTAGCTTAGAAGATTAGCATAGAGAAGGACACAATATTTAGTAACGCTATCTTTTTTTAAACATCGCTCTCGTTATTAACAAAACATTTATCCTTGATGGAGTCTTCAATACGAATTGAGTCGGCGAAAGATGCCATATCGTATTTCACTGGGTTAACTATGCGCACGAGGACCAGCCGAATTTAGTCTCGAAATATAATTCGGGTGCCCTTGCAATTCAACCCCTGTCATGGTCTCTTCTGGTTCAGCAACTTCCGAATGACTTGCTTTCGGAAAGCCTACAAGCTTTCTGGAGATACGTAATGTACTATATATTAGCACATGTACAGAGTTACCAGAGGCTATGCGGAAGCAGATTTCTGGCCTCCGCAGCAGAAAATCAAACCTTGTACCGAGACCTCGACAGCAGAAAGCCACAGCTATGATGAGATCCCGGCGGGCTTTCGGATATGCTTTGTAATGGCAGGAGTACTGAGTTTCGGCAGGAGTACGCCGCAGCCTGCACCGTCGAACCAGCATGTCTGACCCGCGAATAGTTAGAACACCGTTCAAGCAGTCCATGCTAAACCTTTCCTTCGCTGTCAATGCTTGGCCCTTCGTGGGAAACCACCAAACATTTATTTATCTGTTGCAAGAACGCGTCCGTTAGAATTCTTGTATTTCTTCCCTTTGCGAGGAAATGCGATTGATTCTATTCGTTTCTGTTTAAGGCCTGAAGTTGCTTATCGAGATGGCTGAACCCGAGAATGGCACCACCGTGAAGATCCGTTGGACCATGCTTCACGACAATAGAACCACCCACATGGCTGGCGACGCTATGATTCAGGTGAGCCTGACGTCATTATGAGGCAAGGGAACTTAGTGTCGTGCATCCGGGCGTCGCCTGCTTCCTGTCGGGACATCAACAGTAACTTACCGCTTTTAGTTTTACGCGTTCAGATTCCTTGCTTAGCCTGCGTAGCTATGTGTAGCCAATGTCACAATAGTGCCGCTGCAAGTCGTAAGCTACCGTTTCTTAGGGTTTTCCGTCTTTTCTAATCTGAATACCAAAAATATATATGCTTCTATTACGGACTTCCTTACTGACGTGGAACACTGCTGTGTTTTGTATACGAAGTGACAAACTTGTTTGTACTGTGGTATAATATTTGTCTCTTATATGAGCCGATTTTGCCATGCATAAGCTGTGGACGTTTAGCTCTTAGTAGTATGCGAACTTTACGAACCAGATAGGGTACATTTTAAACAATGAAGACTGGCGGGAATGATTCAAATAAATGGACTTGAGAAATGTAACTGTCTTTGCTTGCTGCGACTGATCGACGGTGGTCGAGCAATCGGAGCCTGCGCCTGAAACCGACGTTCCGACAAGGGGGCTTGTCTTGGTCGAGGCCAAGGCAAACCCTCAGCGCCCCGACGAAAAGTCTGTTTGTCGAAAAGTTGGTTCCAGGCTGAGGATTTCTTTGTTAGACTGCTCTTTTTCACTTAAAGTCTTCTTGTAACTCTTTTGTATTGTTTGGATTGCTTTCTAAACGTGAAGGAATACATCCATGTCTCTGTTTGTCGCTTTGGAACGACCTCTGCCTGTTGCTGAAACGAACGAGAAATCGACTCGAGTTACGGCAAAATTACGAGCATCCCTTCGACGTGCTGGCGTAGCTCGAATGCGCGTGGCCGTCACAAAAGCGAATTTAGATGCTACTTATACTGGCCATATAATTTTTGTAGAGTGCTTTGCCTTCTTCGGAGTTGTCTTTCTACTTCTGTTAAGTACACAGAACATCTCCATTCAAGACAAGCCTAATTACGTTGGTCTCTTCTGGTTCAGTAACTTCCGAATGACTTGCTTTCGGAAAGCCTACAAGCTTTCTGGAGATGCGTAATCTACTACATAGTAGCACATCTACAGAGTTACCAGATGCTATGCGGAAGCAGATTTCTGTGACGATGAGAAAAAAGAACGACCGAGCGCTCGCGAAACGTTGGCAACTCGGAGCTGCGTCGCCCCTTCTCACTTGGCGATCGTCCCCGCCCAGGTTTGGTACGCCGTGGTCACGAAGGACGGCGGTCCCGTCCAGTGGATGAAGCACAAGTACAAGCTCAGCGACATGCGGTCCGTGCCGACCACCTCGTCGTTCGAGATCCGCCTGGGCGGCCTGCAGCCCGAGACCGAGTACTACCTGCGCCTGGTCAAGCCGCCCAGCGAGGACAGCGACGCCGAGCACGCCGCCGCGTCGAGCAACACGGTCAAGGTCAAGACCTTCGCCCCAGGTACGGACGGGGGGTCATGCTCGAACGCTCGCCGACAACCATGCGTGTGCGCGCGCTTCGCATCGTGGACACGCTTTAAGATAGCCATACGCTTGAGTGGCGCGGCGAAGTGCGATCGTTAAGAAAAAGAAACGAACAAGAACGTGTGGTGAGCAGCTACATTGAACTGCTTTTTCGTCATGGTTCGACATCACGTCTTCTCTTGTGGGCACCTCTTCTGCTTGCGTGCCACTGTGGCTCAGTGGATAAGGTGTCGTGATGACGAGTACGAGGTGGCGGGCTGGAGTCCTGACCGCCGTGCATTGGGTGCACGTTAAAGAACCTCGGCTGATCAAAATAAATATACGAAACACTTTATTACGGCGCCTCTCGTAATAAACCACGCGGTTTCGGAACGTTTATATCTCACATTTTAAAATTATATTTCCTGCTAGTTCTGCCCTTCCCCTCCCTTCCTGTTGTCAACGGTGGTGGATCACAGGCTGGATGTCGCGTTCAAGGTCAAAGCGCTTGGAAATAGGTATTACAATGTGAACGAATGTTAATGGCACTCCAGGTACTAAATTAAATTGGTTTAGAGTGATAAATAATTATTCTCATAACAATTTCCATACAACTGGAGGGTGAAATTATTGCGATAGCTAAAGCAAAGTCCAAGCTTCTCGGTCTGGAATTTCTTGTTCAAACGTAGGCGCTAGTGTGTCTGCGTGACCTCGTGGATTTCATTTTTTTCTTTCCGTGGATTTAGTCCGTTTCCGCTTCCCTACAGGAAGAGTTCTTCAAGCCGGCGAGGTTGAGCGCTTTTAGAATTCAATGCGGTTCTCTACCAATAAACGATTAACCACACCGCAGCAGACCCGGTAAAACATCCGAGATGTCATGGCGTGCTTGTATACTGTGGGAAATTCAGCGCGCCGTTGATTGTCACCCACCTTTTTTTGTTCTTGCGTCTCTTCCGCCCAGCCAAACTTCTTCTTTAGGTTAAGAGTGGTCGCTCTGCAACTGCAGATTACGGCTTCAAACTTACTATTCTTCTGTAGCTGCCCTTCAGCATAGGCCAGCATGACACCACGTTATGTACTTAGAAAAGCCACTCCATTGCATTACTATGCTTGCCTAGCTACTCCCGACTCTACGGGTAAGTCGAATGAATTTTTTTTCTCCTTTTCCTTTTTGAATGCTATCGAACGCATTCAGTAAACTAGATGATCATCTTCTGCGTGAACAGACGATACTAGAACGCCGTCCCCACCAATCATCGGCTCGGAAGGCGGCGAAGGCACTTTTGTGCTTTCTGAGAATGTCTGGCTTGTGCGGGAACCTTTGACTGTAGTGCTGTCCATGCACATCCCTCTACCCGCCTCCCCCTTCCCTTTTTTATTTTTCCCTTCTTCTTTCCCCCAGAGTAGATGGTAGCCAACCGGAGTCTTGACTGGCTAACATCACTGCCTTCGTTTTCTCTCTCTCTCTCCTGCGATCAGCGGTGCGAGCCTCGTTCAACGGGTGCGTTCACCGGAACCGCACGTACGATCCCGGCATGGTGTTCTACGACGGGTGCGACCACAAGTGCGTGTGCCACACCGAGGGGCTCGTCGAGTGCCAGGACAGGTGCGAGGTGTACGTGGACACCGTGGGCTACGAGGACTGCCAGTGGGCGCCGGCGCCCGACGACGCCTGCTGCATGATCCCGTACTGCGACGGAAAGCCGCCCGTGCCGAGAAAGCCCAGTGGTGAGCCAGTGACAACACGCGGGCATTTTCTTAAGGGTGGATTCACACAGCTCGCCCGTATAGTTTGGGTGCCGCCGAGTCACGTGACCACGTGACGCGTCCCCGTGTAAATGAGCCAGGTGGTGCTGCCCCGTTGTGTGAATCCAGCTTACCAGCTGTGCTAAACAGGGACAATGGATAAATTTAGACCGGCATACTATAGCCTTTTAGGGTTACATTAGCGTTCTATTGGCAGGAAAGACGGCTGATCCTTAATTGAAATAGACAGAGAACCGAGTAGATTCTGTCGACATCCATGACACCACAGTGATCGGGGGCGGGAACTTAATAGCGGCGTCGCGACCTGTCTTTTGTCTTTGCACTTCTACGTTGCCAAGTTTCCTGTCACGGTAAAAGAGGGTGTCGTGATGTCGTTGCAGCAGGCGGGGTTAGCTTGATATACGTGGTCAGCAGCTGTTCCGCGTCCGAGAAGGTAATACGTTGTCAGTACGTGTGTGTGTGTTTGCCACCCAAACGTTGATCATCTACGCGTCTCGAGGGAAGGTGATTAACAGCCGTACTACTCCTGTCCCGGTTACTGCGGGCCCTTTAGGGAGCACTGTCTTGAAAGCTCGCGTGTTGAAGACCCCTCTTTCGTATAGGCTGTGAAGCAACGCCTTGGTTTACACGTCGAACTGCGGAATGACCAGATTAGTCTTCACATCCGCGATCTCACTACGTATAACGCACATATCGGGAAAGCGCAGACCATCCAGTCCTGAATTATCAAGCCTATGTGCAGACGGAGCTATAGTTCTAATGCGATAAAGAAGGGCAGTTTCATCGCGATTACATACTTCGGCAACAAAGCAGTCACGTCAAGTTCCGGTATCCTCTTTGCTATCCGCTTAATGCCACAATCAGTTTCGTTAAAAACCCCTGCGGAGGTCTGGGAGAGTCAAGAAACGTAAGGCACTCGGTCCGTCCATGCTTTCTTTTACGGCGAGAATTAACGAGTGCGTCTCCGCGCTGGGCGCCTCGCCACTTCCGCAGACCCGCAGCAGGACGTGTGCCTGGACGAGTCCGGCAAGCCGCACCGCTTGGGAGACGAGTGGGAGACCGGTCAGGGCTGCCTGCGTCGCGTGTGCACGTGCGTGCTTCTGGCCAACGGCTCGGCGCTCGCCGAGTGCGTCGGAGGCTGTCCGCCGCTGTCCGTTACCGTCCGGTCCGCCGACAAGGACTGCCCGCAACCCGTGGTCGTGACACCAGACGACCCGTGCCTCTGCCCTTACGTCATGTGCAACGGTCCGCGAGGCGGTAAGGCTGCGCTCTCGAGAACGGCGTTGTTCGTGGCACGTGACCCGAGACTTGCGATGCCCCCTAACGGGACGCAGAGGGGTGGGGGAATGTGCACTGCCAGCGCATTCTATAACCCGAAAGGCAAAAAAAAAAAAAGCAACTTGAAGTATAACAAAGAACCTCGAGAGGAACCTTAATGATCGCGCAGAGAGCGATGGAACGAGCGATAGACGTGCAACGTTGCGACGTGGGTCCTTCAGTTGTGACCGCGTGACGTTTAGTCGGTGACGTGATCATGTTTTTCGGGCCTAACGGACACAGCCCGGAATGACAGCAGCGCAGCCCCTCGGAGACGAATGATGTGCGCTTTGTGGGTGCCGGCTATACTCGCGAAAGAAGAAAACACAGTGGCTGACTGCACCTCTGGCGCGTATGGACGAGTCAATCTGTGAAAAGTAGCATTTCTGTCCGTGGCCGCGATACTGTGCTCGTCATCCGATGGAGGCTATAGTGGCTTTTCTGAGAGCGAAATTGATGCGCGATTACAAGTGGTGTATCTTTTCCTTCTTTATTCATGTGCATCAGCCTCATCTTTGCTTTCTATTGGTTTCGCACTTCGACATTGAGCAGTTTACTTAAAAAAAAAAAAAAAAGATGGCTCAGTCGCGTCTTTCCGCTTCTCAATTATGTAAAAAAAATACTTCTTTTTCTCTCTCCATTTCCGCTGTTACTTGTTTAGTAGACCACTCTTTACTGCAGCTCTTCATTAATGGGCGATTCAGTAGAATCAGTAAGAATGAATGTACGATGCACTTGCACTGTTGCACCACTACAGCGTCGGCACCCGCGCAGCTCTTTTGCAGTTATTCTGGTCGCCTCCCTACCTTTCCTCTTCCTTCTCCTCTCCCTTGAAAGGAGAGTGGGTTACCGTCTACGGGGTTAATCGCAACTACAAGTTCGAAGTGAAGACAGGGCACTGGGTGGCCCTTCTGTCGTGTTCCTTTCTCTTTGTGCCATGCGTAGTATACGTTCCATCTTTTTTGCCGGGTGAGGAAGACAATCATTAAAGTGAGTGGGGGTGATAACTGCACTGTCACGTGCAGTGTCACTTATTTACCCATTAGACAACACTTGTTGCTGGACAAGTTGGTTCCCCTATCGGGTGCAGCGTTACTAAAAAAATGACACAGACGTCCACATGGCCTTTTGCGATGCATGCAGTTTCGCACTGCTTTGTTTTTGATAGACATTTCATTTTTTCATGGGTGCGTGGCGAGAAAAAAAGAATCAGTAAAATTTGTTTCGAATTGAGGACCAGGAGCCCCGGGAGCATCTTTAATGTCGTTCAGCTGCCTCTAGCTGCTATTTTCTATAGACGACATTTCATTTTGTTTTTCATTTGTGGGCTAACGACCAAAAATGAGTATAGGCGAGTTTGCGAGATACTTACACATGACGTTCCCCCCCTCCCCCCCCCTCTGCAGCGTCAGTACCGGCTCCTCCGCCAAATACCGCCGTGGCCGCTCCCCAGCCTGGCCCGGCCATGTGCAAGTACAACGGGCGGCTGTACAGCGTCAACGAGGAGTTCTACAACGGCTGTCTCGAGGTTTGCCACTGCGGCGCCAACCTCCGCGTCAACTGTGCCATCATCGAGTGTCCGCACCACTTCAACCAGCACTTCAGCGAGTGCCTGGAGTGGGACATCGACCCGGCGTTCCAGCCGTCTCCGCCGAACTGCTGCCCACCGTCCAAGTGCAAGAAAGGTATGGTGTCCCGCTCGTTTTCTTTTTTTGGCTACATACGGCGCACGTTGCTTGAAAAAGAAATACGTGATAGAAGATACTTTGGGAAGTAGTCGGCAGATTGAAAGCTCATGCTAGCGCTGCTTACGTTCGCTCAATCGGGTCGGCAATATTGCGTCTGCTTTGAAGTACAGTTTTTCCACACATAGGCTCTGACAGTCCTTGAATACCGTGTAAGGTATTAAAGGTATTATTAAATGAACGATCTTTCATTTGCCTGTATGATGCTTTGACCTGCTACCTTTGTTTTTCTAAGGTTCAGTGGAGTATTTTAACGAAGCTATTTGTTGGCCTCTTGGTGACAGAAATGACGAAACAGTATCCGATACTTAAGCGACTACTACTGATGAGCTTAACCTGCGAGTGCATCTGAAAACCACGTTGGTAAGAATAAAAAAAAAAGCAATGCTCTTCCTTTTTCGCCAGCACTTAGGTTCTACCTGCACTAAGATCCCTTCCCGCTTTAAGACGCGTCCCTTTTACTTCGTATTGTGTCATGTTAACATGATTTTAGCACGCGTTTTGGTTCTGCTTTCAGCGGTTGGGGCAATATCATAGCACATTGCCAGTGCTTTCTCTTCTCATTTTTTGACTTACACATCCTGGTTGCTTAGTGGTTTTGTCGTTGCGCTGCTAAGCACGCGGTCGGTATCAAATCGCCGCCGCGGCGACTGCATTTCGATTCGGGCCGAATGCAAAAGCGCCCGTGTACTGTGCATCGGGTGCACGGTAAAGAACCCCAGGTGGTCAAAATTAATCTGGACTCCCTCGTTATGGCGTGCCTCAGAATCGCACGTAAGTGGGTCTCAAACTGCTGTACAGCCACTTTCCAGAATGTGTCTGACGTAACTCTCACAGCATAGGTAGCGAGCATGTTGAAGTATGAGTCCGGTGCTTCAGCACAGAAAATGCCTCGTGTTACATGGCTTTGCCGCGAAGGAATGGGCTACACGAAACTCTTACTGCTCGCGATGGCCACCTCAGCCTCAATGAACGATCTTTCATTTTCTAATCTAATCTCTGTTAAGCCACTTGTGTCATTTCAATGGCGTAAGTTTCGCGACTTCTGGCGGATCCCGCAGGAATTGCTGTACAGCAGTTCACGAACGTGTTGAGCCGAACGGCCCTTGGTTCTGACGGAAAAAATTCAGCACTTGGCATTCCTTCGCCACAACAAACAAAAATCTCGCCAGCCCTTATATATACTACTGGGAATCAGCACCCCATAACTCACAGAACGATGTTCTTTCTCTTTTCCCCGCCTAATACCTGGCAGACGGCTCGTGCCTCTTCAACGGCGTCAAGTTCCGCAACTTCCAGCAGATTCCGCAGGAGATGCTCGACTGCGGCAAACGCTGCGTCTGCGTCAACGGCAACGTCTCGTGCGAAAACCGGTGCCCGCCGCTCAACAGCTCGCCGCCCCCGACGCTGCCGTGCCACCCGGCTCAGGCCTACCGCGGTCACCTGCCCGGAGACGAGTGCTGTACCCACTGGATGTGCCGAGAACCCGAGAAGCCCGGTAAGTCGCCGATCTCGGAAACCGTATACAGCGTACAACTTCTGGTCTCAGAACAAGCGTGCACTATGCCTGGTAGTGGTCCCCTCGTAGCGTTACGGACGGGAACGGCCGCCGAGCGGATGGTTTGCGGAACGAGGAGCAGGACTCCTTTTTGTCTAGCTGCGTGCGCATGACGGACGAAAGAAACCACCTCGTTGAGAATGGAGAAAAACGTGGGACATTGATACCAGACGAGTCAGCTTGGGCACTTCGATGTGCCAAGCAGAAGAGGGAGACAAAAAAAAGATATTGTATACAGCACAGAGGCCTTGTGGCTTGCAGTGTGTCTACGTCACCGGCGGGCCAGAAACTGTTTTCCCCGCAGCATTAATCCTCTTTTTACTGAGCAGACGTCGTTGAAAAAGATCTTGCAGAAGTCGTTGCGGAGATTGTTGCAGACGTTGTTGCGGACTTTCCAGAAATGAAGGTGCAGAAGTTGGTACATACGTAACATGCACACTGCAAGACATCAAGTCCTCTTTCTTGATGAGAGTACAGACCAAAACAAAGCAAGTTAAAAGAAAAACGGACGAAAGAGGACAGACATTCTAGCCATCGGCCTCGTCTATACAGTTTTTGTCGTGCTTCGTGTAGCAGTGGTTTCTTTGTGAAGTCATGCCCCTGCGCCGTCGGGATGCAGCTCAGGTTGAGTGAGACAGGGTTCTTTCTTAGCACGAAAGTTTATGTAAAACTGACACCGAGAAAAATTTGATGGACGAAAATTTCCCGGTTGTCTGCGCAGTGTCATATACTGTGCCAGCTATAAATTTGCACTAAATTTCGACTCGCAAGCACGCATTCTGCATGCCTAAAACGCTCTAAACACTCCTTATGGTAAACGTCGCTATACTAAGCCTAAACCATCGAATGAAAATAACGTCTCTGTTCTTAAATGTGCATGCTAAATGGAGAGTCTGCAAGAAAAAAAGAACAGTGCTGCGAACTACCACGTCTCTTGTGACTGTGCATGCCTAAACTACGCGAATCGGCTTCTATAGCAACAAAGAGAGGTTGTAAACTTGCTTTTGAAAGCTGCTTGCCGTCTGTTATAACGCACGCCGCACGATAAATCACGATTATGGCTAGTGAAGACTTCTCAAAAACTAATTCAATTGCTTTTGGCTGAAGCAGTTTTGGTATGGAACTGCATTTGTGAAACATTTCAAAATCGGAAGAAATATTCCAAACTCAACGAACGGTTCTTGGAAAAGGCTGCATTGAGAGATCAATCTGCCGATCCTCCAAACGTGCCGTTCGATGAATGCATGCTCTATAGCTGAGCTGTCGTCACTTCTACAGGAGTGTATTAAACAAAATTAATCGTAACTTCATATGCTGTGGAATAATGAAGTGATCGCCACAATAATTTAATGTGGGAAGCAGCTTTGAAAAGTCTAAATAGTGCACTAAACTTGTCGCAGCTGGTTGAAGCGAGAGATGGAAATGTACCCCTGTCCTTGTGTACCAGCGAACAGGGCCATACGACATGGTTGCCAGAATTCACGCAACACCTTCTTCATAAATACAGAAAAGTAGTCATGGAATCATGATGTACAGACGATAGCTTGCACAAAACGACATTGGTACATTCTAACCTAACCTGCTTTAGAAGGTGCGTCAACTTGAACTGTGCATGATATCGCTTTCAAAATTTTGGAAAATTAATAGGCAGGACGTTGAAAAGCATACACGACCAGAACGAATGACACATTATTAGGCGCACAGAGCAGTTACTAAGCGTTGCGCTACTTTCGTGTGTGTCAGCGGCATTTATCTATTTATTTTTCTCGGTAAGATGTGAAGTCAATTCTTCAGTATTTCAATCAATCAGCAAATCGAACGCTCATCAACTGTTTGGTCATATCAGTGGGCAGATCAGTTGATTACCTTATCAGTCCATTCCGTAGCCTGGATAACTCAATCAATGATACGGTCAGTCGGTCGGTCCAACTGTTGACCGATCAATCACTCAGGCCACCAGTCATACATAGTTACCCAGTTAAGTCACACAGCCGCCCATGAACCTTTCTCTTGGGCTTACTACTACGCCAATATTCATTGCCTCGTAAATTATACAGGAGCTTTGAAACCATCGCCACATTGAGTCCTTACCTACAGGCGCTTTGGGTGTCGATTTCAATAATTCTTGGCCTTAGCTGCTGATGGTTGTCAAAGTTGCACACGGTTAGGCTGATCCGGTCTGTTAGTAAGTCTATAGATGGATGACCGTCCGTCGTCCATCTATAGACTTACTGACAGACTGGATCAGCCTTACCGTGTGCAAAGTCCGTCGATCAATCAACCGATCGGCTGCTCGGTCCACAGACACTCGATCAGTACTGATCGCTCGCAAAGGCGACGAAGCTATCTAGCTATAGATAACAAACGTTATCGCGGAGATGCACGAGCAAAACAAAACAAGCTCGATCGCCATTTTCACTCACGACACGCAAACCAGACCAAACCGATCCAGGCGCTCGGCTTCAACCATCTGCGACAAACCCTCCAGCTTGTTTGTGTCAGCCTAAACCCGGGTGTGTGTGTCTTCTAAACTGCGCCCTCCCGCCGCCGCCGCCTCCGCGGCATGCGCCTCCTCACCCGCACGCGTAGCGGTGCACTGCCTGTTCCACGGCGAGCGCTACAAGCTGCACGAGGAGTGGGAGATGGTCAAGGGCTCCGTGCGCCGCCAGTGCTCGTGCAAGCTGCGCGCCACTGGCGTCGCCGAGGCCGAGTGCACGTCCTCGTGTCCGGCCATCCCCGAGCGGTTCCAAAAGCCGAACCCGCAGTGCCCGCGGCCCGTGGTCGTCACGCCCAACGACCCCGGCGTGTGCCCCTACATTGTGTGTAGCCCCACGCAGCCAGGTAATGACGGTTACCGCGCGGTATCCCACTGTTCGCGGGGGGGATACCGTACAACACAGGTGATTTATGCTAGCCCTCGGTACAAATAAGAGAGAGAGTGAGAAAGGAAAGGCGGGGAGGTTAACTAGGGGCGAGCTTCCGGTTTGCTACCCTGCACAGGGGTGGGGGGAGTTATAGGGGTTGGAAAGAGGGCAAAGAGAGTGGCAGGAAAGCCTGCAGGTAAAATTTCTCAGCGTTAACTTCTTTGCAGCGATTCACTCCTTCAAAGAGTGGTTGTTTGGTCTCTGACCGCGAACGCTGAGAGACGGATTGTGGTACATGTATAACGAATCATTTCTCAAAGTCACCCTTGCAAAGCTCGTTGGAACAAACATACACGTCGAAGTGCTTAATTTCTTTATTAAACTTGAACTTTCTTCGCATTCTTTCTCGGTGATTGGCGCGACTGCTTGATTGGTTCTTTTTTTTTGCCGAGTAAATTAGGCCGATCCCGAAGACGGGTGTATTGAAATCTGAGCCCATCCCAGATAGAGTGTAATCCGTGGTCGCTTTGGGCCACATGATGTGGTCAGGTGGCAGAGTCGCCGCGTATCGCACATCTCCTTCCGCCGCTCTTCCCCGCTTCGTCCTTTAGGTGGTTTACTTTAAAATTCCGTTGAACGGAATTCAAGCGAACTTCAAAGAAGCTAACACGGTCTGTGAAAATCATCATCGACGGTTTCTACCACAATTTGTTTTGTCGGCCTAAACATGTCTCACTTAGGCATTGTATCAGCCGATCTATTACAATTCAGTATATGAAAAGGCCAGTTCACGGAGTCTCAAATACGACTTGTGTGTTGCCGTAAGAGTATACTGTACTGTATACGGTAGACAAACACACGTACATGTATACACTGCATGCGGAACTGCCACTATAAGTGCGAAAGTAGCCTATAGATTGTCTACACACTTCAAATAGACTGTGTCGTCTCAGACGTATTTTGTCATCAAATATGTCCATGCTGACGCGTTGTTTGTAGAAAGTCTGCAGAAAATTGACGTCGGAAGGGTACAGTATAACACAGGCTTTCTACTGACTGGGCGAAAGGAACGCTACCAAAAGTAAAACAGAGGTAGACTTACTGTAATTTCAAGAATTACACGCCCACGCAATTCGTGGACTGCTGTGTAACAGTCCACCTATGCACTTTTGAAGTGCAAGTCTTTCGTAGCAAGATTTATGAGAAGCATTGCTCTTTAAACTGTCATTTATCTAAATTGCACAGGCTTAAGCATCGCGGTAGAGAATGGTATTGTTTCGCGGAATGAAGGGTGGTCAATGTGATGCATGATTGTTTTGTTTATTCACGCTGTAAACATTTCGCAAGTGCTTGGCAGAGAGGAAGAGAGAGCAAACATGCGGTGTAGTGAAACGTACGAATGAACGAACGTGAAGGCTTGACAAATGGGCTAAACATCAACACATTCACCGAAGCTTAAGCATGACTTCAAAGTAATTCTAAGGCAGGTCGTAAGATACGAAAAAATTATCCAAATGACGGCAAGTACATGTATTTGTCGGCACTCTGGTATGGATTCGTCAGTACAATAATTTGGGGCTTCATTTATAGCCCTTTGACGTGCAGACTGTTTGCCTCTTTTACCGGAACATTTGTTTAAAGCAGTTCAGTATTAAACAATTAGAACAAGCTCAGTTTATTACGCATTATTTAGAGTATATAGAGAATTGAGTATTATCAAGGAGGACATGTAACTAAGCCTAAATATTGTGGTTGAAATGCTCACCGCAGGTAAATTCGTTTGAAGACAAGGTCTTCTTAGCTCACTTCACAAGGAGTTGGTCTGTCTGGGATCTTGGTATCTTGCAAGCACTTTTAGCAAAAACATGGCCATTTCGCACCTTCAGAGCGTCGTGTTGAGTTGAAAACGGTATCAAAGTCCAGTGTCAACGAAACAAGAAGAGTGAATTTGTTACAGAATGGGTAAAACTAACGGTACATCGGTACATGCGTAATTACGCCAATATAGTCAAAACTTGCCCACTTGCGCTGTACTCCTGTAAAGGGTGCATGACTGCAGGTATACGCATGTTGAGGCGAAGCCTCCGTATGGCACACTTTTTTTTTCTGAAATGGAGCGAGTTTGCTTGGATTTAGCAGGGCTCACGCGATGCCATGGTGTTCGGAAGCTGGCTTTACCGGTGCCCACACGAAGCGAGCTCAACCTAGGGCAAAATTAATGATATGGGCATATTAGGCCATATGCGTAACCTAAAAGCTCGCTTCTCCACTTATCTTATTCAACGCAGCCAACAAGGCGAACCTCGGGCTAGAATTTTAATTGAAGTGCCAACATACCGGTTAATTATATCACTCCTGGCGCTGTCCGTTCCCTGCAGAGTTCAAGGATTCAAAACGTGTTTTTCAGCTTCATCAATGCTGCTAGCTGGAACGCGGCCATCTTGATTAGGCAAAGTTAGCTCTGTGGGAAACTGAACTTACAGACTTTTTCATATTGTCTATTAGCGCCATTATACCATAAATTGGCCACATTGCACCATAGACTGCACCATCTCTAGCATCGACCCACGTCGTCTCCTGGTCAAAAAAGGGTCAACGAAGTGTCGACACTAAAGAACACAAGGTCGACCTAATTACGCGCGAATTATGCGGATTACGTAAGATACGGAAAAGCGAAGACTGAACATAAAGATAGATTAGAGGCGTGTAATCAGCATTTATTCATACTCATTTCATTCTCCATAGACATCGACCTTATCTTCTTTAGCGTCAACACTTGGTTGACCTTTTCTTTTTGAGTATTTTGTTCGTTTAAACCAAATTTTCCAGTCAGCAGTTTCCCGAAAAAGAAAATGAACCTTGGAACTGAGAAATTTAGTTGAAATAGTTACTGCTATGTAATGGTGTGGCGATGAAAGATCAGCCGAAAAGAAGCTGCACAGTGGAATCTACAAGCACGTCGGACGGCTGAACGTTGTACTAACCGTTACTGACATGCTCTCTAAACGCCATTCGGGCAGTTCGAACAGCGGAGTGTTTCGCTTGGTAATTGTAGTATGAAACTGCGTAGCTTGGAAGACTGCACATTGTTGGGTTGTAGCGTGTAGAGGCAAGGAAGAACGTGTAGCGCAGGCGCTTGCACAAACCAAGAAGACCAATGCAGTGTTGATTGCAAATACAAGATAATTAAAAAAATTCGACACAACGGGATAGATTGCAAATACGTGAATGAATTAATTAATGATAAATGAATGAATCAGCAATAAATGAATGAATAAATAAATAACTAACTAAATAAGTAAATAACTAAATAAATAAATTGAAACAATCAATAAATACAGAAGAAGGCTAAAGCAGGGCACTCTACAGCAAAGACGACAATGTGCGCAAGATTAAGAAAGCACTTAGACTTCAAACTTCCTGCTTTCAATGCTGTGATGAAACTCCTGCAGAGTAATGCGGATGCAGATACGTATCGTGCGTCGGCTGCCAGACGATGGCGAACCCGTTGCAGGACTGTCGTGCGTAAAGCAGCAGAAACGTGGTATGCACGATGCGGCGTCCGGTATGACGTGTGGCAGGTCTGACAGGCGGCTGTTGGAGGCCGCTGCTGTAACCTGCCGCAACCTAATGACACCTGTTGTAATGTTGCTGGATGCGACTGTTGGTATCACAGGACTCATTCGTCCGAACACACAAGAAATCGAAAAACGTGTCTCGTGTAGTTACAAGAATAGCAGCGGAAGATAAGTAGCTGTGCTGTTATACAATGGGTCCTGTTTATAACGGTCGTTAGAGATCAGCACTAAATCAGTGGGGACTGCTCTAGTAATCTTTAAATTCTCTAGCGCTATTATTCGGCGGAGGAAAGTTTGTTACTGTAAGAGAAATCGAAGGCCTAGTATTCTGCTCAAGATTCACGCCAAGAGCGCGGTGCCTGGATGTCGGTGTGACATCATAGATTTCAAAGCACTTTTGCGTATTTGCGCCGCTTTATTCTTGGGGTAAAAAAAAAACATAAACATTTCCAATACTGAGTCTTTCGTTGTTTTGTAATGCTTCGAAATGCTCGCTTATT
This sequence comes from Dermacentor andersoni, assembly GCF_023375885.2. NCBI lineage: Eukaryota > Metazoa > Arthropoda > Arachnida > Ixodida > Ixodidae > Dermacentor > Dermacentor andersoni. The sequence goes on from NC_092820.1 coordinate 123,640,639, forward strand.
GACTGATAATTAACCGCACCCGATCAGCCTCTGCAAAATCTTATGACATCACGTCACGACACTAGAACTAGTGCACCAACTTCAAGGTGGCGTCGCCACCTGGTTTCCCGCTCTTTCAGCCTTTTTGCTGCCTTGCCGAGCGTGCACGCGCGTCAAGTCTAGCTTTTTCTTTCTCCGTGTCCAAGCAGTGTAAGACATATCAGTCCAAAGTTTAGCGTGGCATTCCTTCTTCAGTAATTTCTTGTAGCGAGCAACGACCGCCCTGTACTCACTGTGTTGCCACTCTCTTCGGCGACAGGCAAGGAACTGCAGAACGTCAGCGTCGTCGCCGTCAACTCGACCGCGATACGGGTCCGCTTCACGCTGTCCAACATCCTCATCGGCCTCGTGGGGCACGCCGAGCTGCACTTCACCACGGACCCGCTCACGCCACGCGAGACCTGGAGCACGCAGAAGTTCGCTCGGCCCAAGAGGCTGTTCGACACGGCGAACATCGAGTACTACCTGCCCGGCCTGCGTCCGGACACCACGTACTTCTTCCAGATACAGATCATCATCGACTCCCTCCAGTCCGGCCCGGAGAGCCAGGTCTTCAAGCTCACCATGCCGCCCGGTGCGTACACTTTTGGGGTGGACTCTTTGGCGAGGAGACGTTGTTTCCGCGGTTCAGCTGCTGCCTCGTGCTTTGCGAAGATTAAGCTGGTCTCTAAGCTGGATTGACATGACGGGCCGAATGACTGGTTTAGTCTGCCCGCGAGCCTGGTTATGGACCTTAAGGGGGAGGGGTATGGTAAACAGACCACAGTATCTATTTTTAGGTTTTAGTGCCAAAACGTTACGTGCTACCCGAGGAACAGGGTAGTGCAGTGGCGAGCGGGGACGACCAATACAAGTAATTTAAAAATGGCGACAAAGCCGAGCCGTGCACTCTTGTATTTAACTAAGGAAGCCACTGTGAACGCAAACGCCGACTCTCTACTGAAGCTTTATTAAAAACACGTAGGTAAAATACCACAGACGTGAGAAAGAGAAAATGAGAAATGGAGAAATACCATCTAGGTCCAACTTTCCGTATACTTACGAGAAATACTTTTATTGCTTTGCTGCAGAACCTACGACGACGACTACGGTGCCTCCGCTGCTGCTGCTGGACATGATGATGGCCGTGAACAGCATCGACCCGCACACGGCGAAGGTGTCCTGGAGGCCACTGGACAGCCGTGAGAAGAAGTACGTGGACGGCCTGCAGATTCGCTACAAGATGAACGGCCAGGATCACGCGCCATGGAAGACCACGCCCATGATCCACAGGTAAACAGTGTGTATCTATGAATCGCGCGCAAAGAAAACAAAAGGCAAGGAATGACGAAGGCTGTGGAAATACTGATCTTTTTTTTGAAAAATATAAAGCGAGATAAATATTGTAGTTACCGGATTACAGTCCGTGGACTATTGACACGTTTAAATGTAGGATCGTTGCGTATTGCGGACCATCTATCGGACCGGAGAGTACTCGGCTCAAGTTTTTTAGGAGAAACGAGACCTAACTGCGTTTTCGAGATTTTACAGCTCTACATTACGTAGCGCGTAATTACATTAATTAGCGCGTGCGCTGGTAGCCTTGAATTCTTGTCAGAGTGCTTGCCATGCTTTCCTATTGAAGAAACGGACCGTGACAGCATACTGCATACTGCGAACGTGTGTTTCAACAAAATTAACATTTTCCCTCTATTTAGCCTGAATCAAACCACCGTGCTTAAAAAGATTTAATTGCAACTTCAGAAAGACTAAATGGTGAACTATGGCTATAGCGAAGATATTTTCATCGTGAATATTTTTCTCCGTCTCCACAACTTTGCTATAACAAAGTTATACCGCAATCAAGCAACCTTTAGTGTTTACTGTTTCTTTTGTTGAGAGAGAGAGAGAAACATCAAACATAGCCCGCGCAAGGATTCATCGCGCCAGCGACTTCTTCCCAAAATACATTCAGCTCACTCTCATTATGGAGCTTCGGATAAACTGCGAGACTGCTGAATGTCATTTCCACCGGCTGAGACGTGCATTTTCACCGCGTCCGCCTTAATAAAGCTCGACCGGAAAATCGATGCGCACTCTCGAACTCCCCGCATCACCTAACTGTCCAACTGAGAAAACCTTCGACAGCCTATTGCGTCCTGCTGCCCGAGAGACAAACAGCTCCGGGGTATAGCTCCTTCGCGATGATCTATTGACCCTGGCTATCTCATTTACAGCCTGATTGCCTCTTGGGTTTTCTTCCATATCCAGTGCTATGTAGAGCCTTGGCGTACGCAGAAGAGACTCGCTACCGTGTGTATCCGAGTATACCTCAGAGCTTGTCACTACACAGTATTGTAAAAAATCAATCAATCAATCAATCAATCAATCAATCAATCAATCAATCAATCAATCAATCAATCAATCAATCAATCAATCAATCAATCAATCAATCAATCAATCAATCAATGTGGGTTGATCTTTATAGAGTCAAAACAATGCCCACATAAGCCCGATCAATCAAGCCGTGCCTGAAGTCGCTTGGAAATATCGTGCGTCGGAGAAGGTTATGTTGGTCACGGTCATTCTGAGCGTTAACAATTGCCACACTGGAAATAGATTGCTGCTAACTTCATCTCGCCTCCCTGTGATCTGCGAAAACCTGAAAAGAACGTGTACCTTATGAAGTTGAGATCAAGCTGTTGTATTCTATCAGGCTGCCGTAGCGACTGTTTGTCGCGTTCAAATTTTCTTTAGTTTACTCGACGCTTACATGATTTGTCGTGTCTACCATACAGAGAGCTTTGATAGTCGTCGAAATCATACTGGATCGAAAGTTTCGTGTGCCATCTAAGCCCACATCGGTGAAGTCACTCGTGCTTGAACTATATGACTTTTTTGGTGCGGGGACTCGATCTTCGTACGGTATACGATTTGCGTTTAATCAAATGCGGCGCAATGTATCCATAAGCATATTTAACAGGGATAAGCGGGCTAGTTGGTGGTCGTTAATGGAATGCATCATGCAACCGCACTGAAAAACAAGGGACAAGGAAGGAACACACAAGACAGGCGCGGATTGGTTTCCTTCTCCCGTTCTTCGAACATAAGGGGGCTCTGTACATTCGCGAGCAATCTATATGCGAATGAACGCGGTACACTTCGCAGGGACCGGACGTCGTACCTGCTGCAGGACTTGGAGCCCAGCGCGTCGTACCTGATCGATATGCAGTTCGCCGTGCCCGAGGGCCTCCCGACGCGCATCGAGTCGTCGCAGCACGTGGAAATGAGGACCGCTCCGGTGCCCAAAGGTGAGGAGTTGAATCTGCCGTGCCTCTGGTCGAAGCTAGCTCAGGCTAGCGCTGTTGGAACTGGGCATTGCGGAGCCTGGGTTGTGATCCGGGAGAGCTCCATGGGAATCCGCAGAGACCAAAACCGAGAAGATAAAAAAAAAAAAAAAAAGCGGCGTAGTTATTTGTGAAACTAAGCACGAAGTATCGATCCGTGGCATAATTATTGGGTCAATGCCTGTTGCAATCATTATGCAACCTTTTCATTTTCTTTCTTTCTCTCTGTGTCACAAGAAGCAGAAGAAAGTGTAGATATATGTACAATGGTGAAAAACGCGGCATGGTATCCCGTAGATGTACCGATAATATGCCAACTGTCAATCCAAACGAGTATGTATATGAGATGAAAAAAAGAGATCGAAAGGGGTAGGTTAGCCTGCGTTATGCCGACACTTAATGGTTACTCTGTTCATGTTAATGCGCTGTAGGCTATGTGCGTTAACTTATTCTGCAAAACTGCGTGCATAAATGTAAACAACTACAGTCAAGTTCCTACATAATGAATACCCATATGACGGATTATCGGCCATAACAAGGAAAATTTAGACAGCTTATCGCAGATATTCGCGTGTAACCACTCTATGCTTACAATAAATATCGTATATGACGAAGCTATTTTCGTGTCGGTTAAGATTTATCAAGATACGAATCTGAAATTGTACGTGTTTCAGAGACCAGGAGTTGCCGACGTTGTATTTGTGCAAATGTCTATATCTATACCGCGTCAATAATAATAAAAAATAGGACACGTGTAGCACGCAGCGTTCAAGCGCACGCTGTAATGACTGAGACGTTATTGACCGTGTTTGGCGCATAGGCGTCTGTAAGTGTACGTAGCTCACTGTCAGTGGTTTTTGTCATTGCCCGCGTCGTTGTCGTTGCTTTTGTTGTCTTCACTGTGGCTCTTGTTTATTAATTGCGAAAGACGGGAATCTTGGTCGAATTAACAGCTAGCGATCCCAAAATCATAACTACAAAGCTATAAGCAAGATCGATATAGAAGAATGAGGGGCAACGAAAATTTTTCGTACTGGGTCTACGAAAAAAAAAAGGAATCTCTATCACAATACCCAGTCATAAATGTATAATCATCATACGAAATTCAGATCCATGGGGTGGTCAATGACAAGCACCTGCAGCCTCCAACGATGACGTCAGTGCTGAGTTGTGTTCCTATGTGCTTCGTGCAGCTGATATGGTGCGCATGGCCATGTTACAGTTACAGGCTGCCAGCAGATAAAGAGCTGTTCTCCGCAAAATGAAACATTATTAGTGATTTTTGACTGGTACCTCACGTTCAAATAGGAATGTACGAACGGTGATTTGAGAGATGGAAATATAGCCGAATATCGAATACTCTTCGAATACTTTTCGCATAACGAACGGCAGTTGTCGCAGTTAATGTAGAACGATGTTCGCACCATAACATTCGTAACGCTAGCTCGTTTCTGTCATTACATTGGGTGTTATAAAGCGTTGTTCTTTAAAAAACACAAATTGAGCATCAGGAACAAATAAGCTGTTTGTTCGCATACACAGGACTCTTCGCAGAGTGTTAATGATCGCTGTTCACTCGATAGAGTGTGGCTTCCTGGACGCAGCAGCCTGCTTGGCTACGTAGGCTGTCGTGCTACAATACATACGTTTTGCCAGCAAGGACGATATTTATCGCACTTTCACTGCAATTTTATGTTTGATTGCGCACAGTGGCCGTTTTAAGGTAGTCAGAAATCATTAAAAGGAGATGCTCACAGTTACAAATGATGAGCATTCGATTAGAGGACCGAATCGTGCAAGACAGAGTTCTAAAAGTACTTTTTTGAATATTCGCTCGTACGCGCCTAGATTGAAGTCATCGCAGACGGGTTTATTGCAAGCCCTAAAATGAATCGCTGCTTCCTCGCGCAGACGAGTACCAGTTCGAGTTGATCGTGAACGTGAAGAGGACGGAGCAGTACTCGGCTTCGCTCGTGCTGGACGGCATACCGGATCCCATCACCAAGTACGTGCACGTGTTCAACGTCATGTACAAGAGCGAGGCGGCCGCCGAGCACATTCAGCGCTTCATGGTCCTCAAGGAACCCAAGATCTTGCTGGAGGACCTCAAGCCCGGACAGAGGTGATCAATCAATCAATCAATCAATCAATCAATCAATCAATCAATCAATCAATCAATCAATCAATCAATCAATCAATCAATCAATCAATCAATCAATCAATCAATCAATCAATCAATCAATCAATCAATCAATCAATTATGCAATCAATCAATCAATTATGCAATCAAATATGCAATCAGTCAGCCAATCAATTATGCAATCAGTCAGCCAATCAATTATGCAATCAGTCAGCCAGTCAATTATGCAATCAGTCAGCCAATCAATTATGCAATCAGTCAGCCAATCAATTATGCAATCAGTCAGCCAATCAATTATGCAATCAGTCAGTCATTCAGTTAGTCAATCAGTCAGTCATTCAATGAGTCAACCAGTCAGCCAATCAATGAGTCAATCAATCAATCAATCAATCAATGAATCAATCAATCAGTCCGTCAATCAATCAATGAATCAATAAAAGAATCAATCAGTCAGTCAGTCAGTGAATCAATCAATCAAATTTGTAAAAATTTGTTTTTTTCGCGTTTAAACATTTAAAACCATCCTCGACCAGATTAAAGTGCACTTTAGAACTTCCGTTCACTCCGACAGTTGTTTCTGGGATGGTGATAAATGGCATGAAGCTACTTGTGGCGCATTGTTGGTGCGAAAGGGTTTTGTGGCGTAGCTTTTCTCACACGGTGGTGGCCCCGTCGCTCAGGTACAAGGTGTGGGTGGATGCCTACCTGACCAACGGCAAGACGACGACGTCCAACATTCTCGACTTCCACACCAAGCCGGGTCCACCGCCAACCACGACGACGACGTCGACCACGACGAGCACGACAACCGAGTCGAACGAGATCGAAGGTGGGAATCACTTGTGCACGATGGATCCACCGAATGAGATGACAAGAAATTTTTTGGGCTTCCTACTAGTAGAATAGAACACTATCGATTTAGACTGCTGGGCCTGGTGCCAGATGACCGAGTGTAGTCGGTATGTCCAGTACTGTAATTTGAGCAAATAGTGCTGCGCTGCACCCGAACCTTTTCCACTGCTTTCCGTGGGGACTTGCATGACGAGGCAAGATCCGATGCACGATTTGCCCATTCGCAGACGACAGATTCAGGTCGCAGGTGACGTTGGCACCGAGATTTTCAGCTCAGGCGCGACGTGGGCATTGCGAGCGTTTGTGGCTCGCTCGTACACGAAAGCTACAAAGAAGAAGCAGATGCGCTGTTTTCTGCCTTGCACTGGTAGCTAACTTCGGTGCAAGTCACGTGTTTCTTTTTTTTTTAGCATGGGCACGATCTATCTGACAGCGTCCCTTTTTACAAAAGCTGGGCCCCCTTCGCACACCCGCAATTTATTTTCATCTGTTTGTTTACATCATACTGCAGGCCTTGTGGCCCAAGCAAGAGGGGTAAAGTACACTGACAAATGCGCAACACAAAAGACTAGCGCCCTGACCTAGCATTACCAGAAAATGAAAGTGCAAGGAAACAATAAAACAACACAAAACAGCAATTTGACTTCGAAACAGCTATTGAGAACCCGAGATTCGAGTCATTATCCACGGAGTTTAAGACGACGAAAAGGCATGGCATTCCATTCTTCGGTAGGATCACTTATCACGTATAACATCTTTGACAACGCAATGAGGCGCACACTACAGACCACTGCTCCGGACTTGGCTAAACGGGTGCGTAGGCAACGTAAAGGCAACACGCGCATCGCTGCTTGCACGGCGACGACTTACAATAATGGAGACGTCTTGTTTGCACGCTATGCACGAAAACGAGGATTACTGGCCTGCTACTCTCGGAGGACTTAGTTTATTTGCAATATAACATGCGTGCGCATTTGGTTTTGAGGGCTGCGTACAATTCGATGCACTGCCAAAGGGAAAGTGCACTCAATACCCCGCAGCGATGTGGACATTTGGGTGAGTCAGTTGGCAACCATTTTGCTCGCAGCACGGCAAGCGCGTAAGCAGAGAGAGAGGGAGAGTGAGACTGTTTTGTTTCCTTGCTCGGTGTCATTACCTCGCTGTTGTTTTATAGGCCAAATAAATGCCAACAGTCTATGGTCGATGACAGCTCTCATGAGTTGGAAAAAACACGCAAACAAATACATTTATGCATAACTGTACGCCCGAGGAGTATGGGCCTGTTCTTTTCTATATTGACGAAGAAATCTTCAAGTTGTGGTAGCTTTAATACCGTTTAGGCGTTCCCTAGAAAGTAGACCACACTGCACATGCGCAAACGCCGTCGTGTTTGGATCGGAACAGGACAGTGAATGATGACGCGCCGTGCCCTCCTCCTCCTCTTTTCCCTCCTCCTCCTTCGACCCCAACAGACAGCAAAGCCGTGGCCCTACACAGCGTGCACCAGGACAACAGCACGGCCGAGGCGTACTACATCGCCCTCATCGTGGTCGCCATAGTCGCCGCGGTGGCCGGACTCGCGTTCGCCGTCGTGCTGGTGCTGCTGCTGCGGAGGCAGTCCACGGCCAAGGCGCCCATCACGCGGAACCCGTCCGAGTCCGCGTACGACAACCCTACTTACAAGGTGCGCGAGATCCTTACGCTTTTTTTGCTAATGACGCGCGTGTTTTTCTATCCTAGTGAATGTCGCGCGATCGAGTAATGAACAAAAACAACGAGAAAAAAGAAAGAAGATGCGGTAGGCCGAATGAACAAATGAGGGAATCAGCCAGTTAGTCAATCGTTTCTGACCGACTGGTTGTCAGCGAAGGATTGAGCCAGTCAATCAAGCGATTCAACAAATTTTATGAAGATGCCGACCCCGGAATAAGCAAGTGAGTCGGCGAATCAGCGCCATTTGCCGAATAACCGGCACTGATCGACAGAAGTAACCAGTCAACAAATCGATTAATTGGTGAAATTTACCTAATTATGCATATATGACTGAATCATACGTTCAATCAAATGTATCTCATTACCAATGAATGAATGAATGAGCTTCTCAATCAGCCGAATCGCACTGGTTGCACGACTCAGCAGCATAGCAGACGACCGAACCAGCCAGTGTGGGCACGAACGTTCCACAGAAGTCACGTGACTGCCACGTGACGGCGTTCTGTGTCATGACGCCGCTATGCATACACCTCTTGATAAATGAAACCAAAACTTGCTCGTAGAAAGGCTTCAGAGTGAAATAATTAGGGGACGCTTTGAGGCTTGCCAGTATATAATTTGCGGTATTCTGCTCGACAATCTTAAAAAAAAAAAAAAAAAAAAAACACTAGTACAGCCGTGTAATAGCTTCTCTAAACCACGTAGTTCAATTATGGAAATCTAAACGCAGAACGACAATGAACCGAACGTTTGCTGGCAGTGAAATGACTGTTTCGATTATTCTTTTTCCTTACAGACTTACGATGGAGAGAAGCCCGAAGAGAAAAACGGAAATGTGCAAGCATGACTGCGCAACTAGAGAAATAGTCTTCACGCTGAGCGTTATTGTAATATAGCATTAGTACATATATAAATATATATATATACTATAATGTTCATAATTTCCCCCTGACACATGATTGTACATACGATGACAGCAAGAGTGACGTTATAAGCATTCTTGCTTTTTCCCGTGAAAAAGAAAAGAAAGCGCACAACTAACAAAAGGACTGTTGATGTTGCTGGTGGGGTCGTATTTTTTTATAGGTAGGACGACATCTCTTGGCAGTCTTTCGGACAGTACTGCGCTAACTGCATGTGTGTGTACACAACCAGCCAACGTGGAATGCGTCGATAAGAGATTAGATATATTCAGATTGAACGTGTGCTGACTTGCCGACAGTTTGACTGTTGTTGCCTGAGATCGTGCCAACGGAGTGCCCGTATGACGAGATCCGTTAGGATGGCAATTTAGAGCATCTAACGATGTTTAGGAGAGTACCGAACCAGTTCTGTTTAGTCATAGGCGATATTTTTTTTCCCCCTGGGACGCATATTTCTAAATATTTGCTTCGTACGTCTGAGCCCGTGTACCTTCCTATATACCAGTGCGTACAAAAGGTCATGCTGAAGTGCAAAAGCTGACTGCTGCTTACATAACACATCAAACATTGTTAGACGGCAGCTGTATAGTTGCGTATTATTTTTTCTTAGTCTCCTTTTACGCCGACGTTGTGCGCCTGTAGGCTGCAAAAGTTATTGTCACGTGACCCACAACGACTTACGGTAGACTGCTTCGTCCTCGCTTTTGAGGAGCCGCAATTATACCATGACGAAGCAACTTTTGTTGTGTTGTGACCAGTGATGACGTGTATGTTGTACTCGATACTTTGCTGCAACTTTCACGTACTCATATGCACTGAAACGGTCAGTCAGCAGTTCTATTTTAACACAATGGATGTCACTTTCCGAAATGCTTCTGTACATAAAACTATTTGTCCTGATGTTTTTTTTTTTGGAAAGCCGCACGCGGTGCTAGCGGTTTTCGGCTATGTAAAGCCAGCAAAGGAGATTTACATGCATTCCTTCAAATTTGCATAGTTTGTCGAGTCCACGGCTTGCAGACAGTGCACGTGAACAAGCCCCCCGCTTTGACTTAACGCTAACGTTTGCATTGAGCGACGTCTATTAGCAGGCCCGCCCTGCTGACTGCCTGTCAACATCGTTTTATATTACCCTTGAGATCACAGATGAAAGCTTCCCTAGACCTTTGTCACCGGTGACTTTTGTACACTGCCAATTGCAAGCCGCCTCACAAAAAGAGTCGGCAGCTTTCCTTCCACTATGTCGACCGCATTGGCACAATATGTCAGTGTTATAAAAAAAACAAGCCTAACATTTCATATCAGTGTGAAAGGTATATATTTTTTTCTTGGCTGCCATTCTTTCTGTAACCGTTTGCCATTCTAACATTGCTTGAATGAAACTAGCGTTCAATGCGAATGGTCGGTGTGTCCCTTGTTCCTTCGTAACTACCACTTAATTTTATTTGAGACCCAGCCAAGCTTGGGCTCTTGTAATGCCATACAGAGTGTGTTTAGGACTACGCTTAATACGTGTGCTGTGAGCTGTTGCTTGACATTCCGAATGCTGGATGCGTGGTAAAAAAAAAAAAAAAAGGGTGTGCTTGCTTTCGTTTAGTTTATTGTTTTGCTTTTTTTTACGAACAGAGAACGTTGCCGTATCAGTCTGTTTCAATTGTTTGTTTGTTAAGTGGTGAGTCGTGTCGGCTTAGCACGTTGTGCATTTGTGGAGCGCTGTTCTTTACAGCCTAAGATTGAGTGAAGCGTGTGCCTGTGCGTGCGTTGTGATTGTACATATTAAATGTTATCAAAGCTATCGGAGAACAAAGAAGAGTACGTGTCATCACGTGTTTTTTCTTGAAAGAGAAGAAATGTACGTGTGTATTGATGTGTACAATAAATCTATTGTGTGAAAATAAATCTGTATAGCTGTCCAGTTCTTTTTGTTCTTTTCCTTTATCCTCGACAGGTGCGCATTTCCAGAACAACACCCATAATTGTATTCGCGCTATCGCAGTAAGCGAAAGGAGTCATTTTGCCGGACAGTAAAGACAGCGGGAATAACCGTTCACAATGAAGCGGGATGATAATGATCTACAGATCGCAAAAAAGAAGAAAATGTTGAGCCGCGAATATACTTGTACAAATGATTTGCTTTCGACAAGATTTGAAGCTCAATATTAGGTTTGTCGAGGAGATAATTCGATAGTTTTATTACCGGAATGTATTTCTGATTTGTTCTGCAGTGTGCGATTGTGTTCTATGAAAAAGCATATCTCGTTTCCCTAAATAGCACATTCGAAGAAATCGTTGGAATACCGGATGACAAGGTTGTATTGAAGGCGCTCACTTTGTTTTGATTTGAAGGGCATTCTGCTCTCAGAATTTTTTCTTGTAAACCAGTTACAAATATAGGTTTGTCATCTTGTTTCCTAAACGATCAGAAAGTGCCGCGGTATTTTAATATTGCTTAGGTATGACCGTTCTTAACAAGGTAGGTCTTTTTTTCTTGCTGAAAAGAAGAGATTTGATTACCCTTTAATTTTGACGGCTATTTATTTTCATATAATCGTAATATCTCTACGTAACAATATTATTACCAATAAAAAATTAAGTAGCGATGCAGCGGTAAATGCCAGAGAAATGCGTTAGCATGACGTCGTACCTGTTTCAGATATCGCATCCGTGATTGAAACCCCGTTTACCACATCAACTCACTCGACAATATATATATACTTCAAGCTCGTCCACCCCCTTTCTACCACGTGACCGCCTTCCCACGCTCCACACGCATACTTCTTTCGCTTTGCCACTCATAATGCTACGCATTAAAAAAATATGTAAGACAGGAGACGTCACAGGTTCGCGAAATGTAGAGCAAGGTCAAGTAAGGAGAGCAAATTCTGAAGATATTCCTGCAGGCACAGTGGAACACACAGATGCAACAAGCTAAGACTACTCTCCTACTCAAGTTCTGACACATGCGCGTATACCGATTTCCAAACACATATAAGCGGCCGTAACGTGACCCGAGATGAGCAGGTGCATAGATGACGAAAACACAGATGAAAGGAAAATTTTAACGGGGAATGTAGGCAAAGAAAGCCTCACTCGAAAAGCATAACGCAATGTAAGCAATGGGCCGGCATAGAAAAAAGAACATAACATCTGCCGAAGACTCGGAATGTGCGTTTTAGAATGATGCTCACAGAAACAAAAGTCGAAAGTTTAAACAAGTAGACGGATATATTCTAAAAACCACGCAAGAATAAAAGAAACTGCACAGAGACATGGCTTCGGGGTAACAAGAAACCTGTCTGGTACACTTCGGCGAACAGTTTTACCGATTTAGTTTTTGCGAAAGTGGATGCTATGCAGCTGAAAATAAAGGCAGATGGTGCAAACTTTGAGTTGATTTGAATTTAAATGCAGTAAGCTTATGCATCTCCCAGTGAGCACGCGCTGCACATCGCGTTGTGAACGCGTGGCCGTTTTTTTTTTTTTTACGCTTGGGTTGTCACGTGGCATAACGTCATAACGGAGATAAATTTCCCGTGAGTTAAATAAAGAAAAAGGAAAACTTTCTTTCAAGTATATTTCAGCTCGAACAGTGCTGGTAATGACGGCTTTGTCAAGAAGGCGACTTCGAACATAGGATGCCCTGGCACTTTGCTTTGCTTAATTTTACCTTTGGTACTCGGCTGCTGTGACGTTCTGTTGCTGATCAGAACGTCGCCGGTTCGGTTGCCGGAAATGGCGGCTGCATTGAGATTACGGCGGAATGCCAGAAAATAAGTAAGCAAACATAAAGAAAAAAAAACTGTTCCGATGTTTCACGAATAATGGAAGCAGTGACATGACAGCTGGCGCAGTATTACGCGCCGTAAGTCTTGAAAGGGTTCGTGCTGCGTCTGTTGGACTAGACACTCGCAATTGGCCTCGAGAAATCTTTTGAGAACTAAACGTTTTTTCCATGACGATGATGGTCCGAGTCATCTTCGTTTGTTAGATGGCGCTCTCCGATGGCGGACAACTGGAGAAACTGATTCCCCCCCCCCCCCCTTGTTTTTTTGTCTGTCTTTTGTTTGTTACAGCTGGCTTCGTTTTAAGTTCTTTCGCTTTGGTAATGCCTTAAGAGTAAGCTTCGGAGTAAGAGAGTAAGCTTAAGAGTGAGCTTCAGGCAATCATGTCAGCTTGCGGCGCGACCGCATTTTTCGAGCGCACTATTCTTTTTTCTTTCTTTTTTTTCTTTTGTTTTAACGTGGCGTTACGAGGTAAATATTTTTTTTAACAAAAGAGAAAAAGACTAAAGGCAAAATGTTTGGCTCACAGTTCTAGAGAACTGGAGTTCGAAACCTCACGCGATCAAGTGCGGATTAAAAAAAAGTAGATATATATTTCTTTCTCTTTAAACTGGCCGAGCAGAGTGGGATTCTAGACACTGACACCGCCGGCAGCAGCGAATGTCAAAACGACAAAGCGAGCGAACCCACACCAGCTACTGCTATACCGCATTCACTCACATAATGCTCGTACTTTTTTTTACAGCTAAGCTGTATATGACTAGGATCCCGGGATTCTTTCGCGTCCGCCGACAGATAACTATCGTCATCAATGCCTCATACCGCCGTAAGCACTATGCACTCATACCATAGAGAAACATACACCTACGTATACCTACGACACTGGAGCCGGTTCACGGCCGAGCAAGTACGCCGCCTGACCAACCGCCAGGCGGCGTAGCAATGTCCGCTTCCACTTCACCTCAAAGGCTCACAGCTTATCATACATCTACAAGGTTACGTCCGCGTGTTCCGGTTCCACAAAGACGTTGATCCTGCCCCGGTTTTGTGCCGCTGGTTACGCCCACCCCACCGTGCTTTTCAACGCGACGCCTCGCTTTTTTGGTAAGTTATTTCCATGTACCTGCAGAAATCATTTTGCCATCTCTTGCGCTAAGAACATTGCGAGCAAGTCGTTTGTCATGCTGGGTGAACTTATTTTGGGCGTGTAGTATGGAATATGAGTCGCGATGCCCATTTATCGTGCAGCCACCCGTTTTGTATTTGCGCCGTCTTTTGCGGAAGAGCATGTGCGTTATTACATCATGCGCGTAACTTTCCAAAAGTCACTCGCACTAACTCCTTTTTGAAGCACAGAATTTGTTATCTGTGGTTCACCGGTATCATCACACAGACGGTTGATTTGGTGCGGCTCGAGCAGTGTAATGCGCATTTGGGATCGTTTTGTGAAGGCTGTCTACCTCGCTGTATGTGCGTGATGCATGCGCCTGCATGGGCCGGTTCGCAATTGTCAGCTTTACTTGACACGTTGCTTGTCATGGCTAAAACATTCTCGTCGTGGTCTGTGCCTTTGGTCTGTGTCTGCGTTGATCAAGGGTGCGATCCAGTATTTTTTTCCTCGGCGATTCCCAGTGTCAACAAGAAAAAATACTTTTTTCTTATAGAACCACTGCTTCCTATTATGTGAAACTGACAGAACCGGCTGAAGAACGGCAAAAAGAAGAATTGAAATAGCAGCCGCTCTGATGGCATGATTTTTACAATTTGCGTGAGCTAATTTAGCCTTGCTTAGGTTCTTCGAGAAGCTTAGCGGTTCTTCTGGTAAGAAGGCTGCGATTCGCGAGATTATTGCGTCTGTATGAACGACATGCTTAAAAATGAAATATTAAATCTCTTGCACAACACTATTGAAGACGTAGTTGAACATTTTAGCAGCCAAAGGTGAACTAGATTATAAAGCATTGATTGCTACCGACACCAAAACAGAGCTGAACCACGCCTCCAAAATCTCAGAAGACAAAATTAGAGGTCTCAGCAGCCGCTCGTGGCGCTGGCGGCAGTGCATTAGTGACGAGGCACTCGCCATCAGGAACTGGTGGAGAAGACAACAGTTCAATATAGGCTATTAGCTTTGGCGGCAGGCGAATAAACTCGGTGCGGCGTAAGCGACACTGGGGCGTGTCAGAAGGTTCTTCGAGAACCGGCAACTCAAGCAGTCAATAAGAGCAGAATGCTCGGAGAGAAAGTCGAGGCCGAGAATTAGGTCGTGAGGGCAATGAGCAATCACGGTGAAGAGGACGCGAGTGGGGCTGCAGGCGATGCTGACGCGTGCCGTACACATGCCGACGATTGGCACAGTACCGCCATCCGCAACGCGATGACGCGCGCCGACGCTGGGGTGAGGAGCTTGTTCAGTCGACGTCGGAAGGCAGCACTCATAATAGAAAGGTGTGCCCTTGTATCGATGCGTGCAGGGACAGGATAGCCATCAACGTCAACATCAAGAAAGTTTTGGTTGGTACGTAACGTGAGCAGAGGATTTGAGGGCAGGGTCGACAACGCAGCTTCACCTCCAGAAGCTGCAGTGCCTAGTTTTCCGGCTGGGTCCGGGAGGCGATAGGCGGCGAAGAGAAGCGACGGGGTTGGGGCGAACGAGACTGATGGCGTCTAGGTGAGGGCGAGCGGCTGTGGCGAGTCTTGGGAGCAGGAGCATCAGCGGCAGTGGGTTCATGGCGGGTGGCATAGGGAACAGAAGGTCCAACGGTGCGGGAATAAGCGGCGGCGTATGTCCGAGGAGGTGGTGGCCATCGGTTGCGTCAGTGACGATCGACGTGGCCGATGCGACAGCAGTGGAAGCAGATCGGCCTGTCATCAGGGGTACGCCATTCGGACGGGTTGCGGCGAGATCTGGCAGAAAAGGACTGCCGGGGACGAGGAGGGCCGCTAGAGAATTGGGTAACGCTGGGTTGAGAGGTTGAACATACAGAGTTCAGACCCATGTTCCCAAATTCCTGTCTGATGAAGGCCTGAATTATCGCAATCGTCGTTGCAAGTGGCTCGGGGGCCGTCGCGGAGAAAGCTGGCGAACAGGCGGCCTCGAGCTCGCAGCGAACAATACGGGTTACGTCGTGACAGGTGGTGGTCTGACGCGGTCGACCCTCACATGTCGACGTAGCAGCAGTGTTCCTCCGTTTCCTCCTACGTTCCTCAGTCTAGGGTAACAAACCGGATTGTGTGTTCTTGTTGAGCTCCATCTTTTTCCTTGCTATTTAGTCTCTCTCTCTCTCTCTCTCTAAAAGGTACCAGACCATATTGAAGGGTCTCGCCATGAGATTGCAGTTCGACGCGTTGTATAATGGCTATTAACTGCTTCATACTGAAAAAAAAAATCCTAGTGAAAAAGCCGCTATCCCAAAATTGTAGGTAAAACGAAGAGCTAAACAAAATAAAAATTGATTAGAAATGAAAAAATTACTATTTTAGCGATTGTTTAGACGAAGTGAAACTCTATGTATCTAAAGCACATGGCACAAAGATGCAAATATATGCGTATCACTGCGTGATTCAGTAGTCAGTGCATGACCAGTGAAAAGTATGGGAGCATTTAAATGCTGAGTCAAGAAGAAAAAGCGCATACAACATCAATGAGGTGAGAAAGTTATAACATGGCAGACGGGATAAAATTTAAGTAATAAAAATTATGAAGCGCTTTTCAAAAGGTATTATTGAGTTCAACTGCCCACAGTAAAATTGTACAGGGGATTTTATGACTTCTCTCTGCTTATACGGGCACAACGAGGGTCCAAGCACATTCTTTACTGATATAGGACGACTATATCAAAGCCGCCAAGACGACCACGTAGTTCAATACGCTTTACGCATTCATGTTCACAGCCGACAGGATTTTAAGAAAGTTTCCTCAATCACCGATGCACGTTTTCATTTTTCGAAACAGACGATACGTTGGCGCAGGCACCATAGGAGGGCCAGTTGCCATGGCAATTAATTTCTGCGTGATAATAAAGATGAAACTACTGTGTTTGTGTGAAGCAGCGATGGTAGCAACGTTTAAGTAAAGCATTAAACAGAAGTTAACTGTGATTTCTCCTGGCACAATTTTCGATTCGTTACACAACGCTTCGACATGGTATTTAAGAACTGACGGTTCTTCACACGGGGCTCCTAAACCCTACGCTTCGCGGCGTTCTACCGCAGGGTGCTGTAGACCCTATCAGTATATCTGTATTTGCGTGCTTGTTCCACAGCACTTGACCCCCGCCGCAATAGCAAAGTACCTCTGATGTTTTGATTCTGCGCACCATTGGCCTTGGGTTCGAATCCCGGCCGCGGCTGCCGCATTCAGATGGAGGCGGCATGCAAGGGACGCTCGTGGACTGTGCATTAGGTGCGCATTAAAAAGAACGTTGCACGGCCTAAACTAATACGGAGTCCCCCACTACGTCGTGCCTCATAATCAGACCGTATATGGAGTCGTCCTCAACGTCGTGCCTCATAATGAGATCGTACACGGAGTCCCCCACTACGTCGTGCCTCATAATCAGATCGAGGTTTTGGCTCCGTAATTTGACCTGCAGTAATTTAACTTTTATTACTTTTTTGTTTTGTTTACTATGCTCGTTAGCCCAGGTCTTAGAGGGGAGAAAAGTCGCTGGCAAGAATACACGTTATATACGCGTTAAAAAAACATTAATTATGACTAATTTGTGTCATAGCTTCAGAACCGGATCAGGAAAGAAGAGGCGAAAGTGCGTTACAAGCGCCTTCGGGAGTGAAGTTGTCATTTGTTTTTATTAATGAGGCTGGGCTATGGAAAGTCTGCTTTCCCTAAATAAGTGTCGATGCGTCACGATGTTAAGGAGATGTTATATTTCCCGCCTATTAAAGTATGATGTGAGAAAACATCGCTCCCATGGTAATTGTCACTCAAGAGGGACTCAACCAACTTCTAGTCCTCTTCGGAGCTTATTATTTCTGAAACGTTAGCGCTTCTGAGGCAGCAAGTTTCTAGGGTCGTTCCGCCCGAAGTTCAATAAGGAAGAGTGGGACGCGCTCCTGTGAAGTCCCGCCTTTGAAGACCGAATCCTGGCCGTCCAGCACGCCCGCGATAGGGCCCGCAGGCTAGACCTCTCGGTCCCGTCGTGGGATTAGCCGAGTGCGCGTTTTATCACGTTATTCTGGACCCAATAAATATTCACTCACTCACTCACTCACTCACTCACTCACTCACTCACTCACTCACTCACTCACTCACTCACTCACTCACTCACTCACTCACTCACTCACTCACTCACTCACTCACTCACTCACTCACTCACTCACTCACTCACTCACTCACTCACTCACTCACTCACTCACTCACTCACTCACTCACTCACTCACTCAACCACGTGCTCGGAACAGTGCCTTTCTATAGCCTTTCTCTACTCGAGCTGCCTGTCATCCGTCGATGCTTATTTTTGCAACGCCCCGCCCAATACTTCGAAGTCAGCACTGTATGACAGTTAATCAGATGAAAAGCTTGCATGAAAAACACCTTTGCTGTTATCAGCAATATCGTATCCCTAAAAACCAGATAAAGTTTCTTTCCGCAAATTACACCATGTGTCGTATTTTCTTTGTTGAATGCATCCTGCTAAGAATTTATACGGAAACTAACGGAGCCGAACTGTTTGTGAAGCGACTTCCTGGCGCCTACAGTTCTACACGCAGTGGATGACGGAACTACAGGGTTTGTGAAGATGGGGTGGCAGAGTGCTGACAATAAAATAACGCGAATGAATTGCGCAATGCATCGAAATAAAGAGTGCAAACACGGCGCGGAGTGCAGCTGCCTGGGAAGAAAACTAGGCATGATTCGAAAAGAGAAATCCATCAAACAGAACGACATGAATAATAACGTACAAACGTGTAAAGTTCGGTCACTGGACAATAATTAAACTCTCTATGATTGGTGACGCGGGAAGGCAAATGCAAATTTGCCGTGTTAGTGGTGTACGGTTGTTACCGACGGGGTGAGCGAAGTGGCAGTTCTCGGCCTTCGAACGGGTGGGAGCAATTTAGCCCTACGTCTGGGCTCGGGCAGCCCGTTCGCGGCGAGACAGTAGCAGCAAATTTGCCTTCTGGTTGCGGGCCCACCACGCATGCAGCAGAAAGAAACGCACCATGGGGCCGAAATGAACGTACCGTGTCTGTGCTTTGTTCGTTAATTCAGAGACACGTGATCAGTCTTGCCACCGGAAACGTTCCAGATTACGTAGTTATCTGTGTGCCAAGCCTAAGAGGTGTGAAATATTTCCAGTGTATTACACATCTGTAGCCCCTCACACAGATCGGGATCAACACAACTTTTGAGTTCGATTAATTATACCTAAATGGGATAAGAAGCTCTCTAAAACGCGAACATTCCTTGCTCGGATGGACAAATGTATTGCCGAGCTATGCCTCTCTCTCTGAACACGCCACGCGAGGCTAACCCGAAACTTTAGTTCCGATTGTGTCACGCCTGGTAGGACACCAGTGCCATCTGCACCTGCTACGTATGCGTGATTGGGCAGTGGCTCCTTTTCTCAACACAGCGATTACAAAGTACGCTGTGTGGGTAGATATGATTGCAAGGATATGAGCGATGATGCTATACCATGTTTCACGTTACACCGCGGCTTGAGCAAGTGACCCCTTGGATTCATTTTAAGGAGGTTCGATGCCAAAAAGGAATTACGTGTCTTCTGTATTGCCTGATGCATCGCTTACGCTATTATAGCTGGCTTATTAGCTAAATTTCCCTAGGCCTCATGTGCCGCTTAAAGGAAGCAATCAGAAGCGCAAACGTATTAACATATACCAAGCATGGACAGCGATGCCATGTTCACGGAACTTACGTCATTAGTGGTTATTTGTGAAACGATTATGCATACCTCCCGATAACTCCTGTAGGCAAAATAGGTTGTTCGGTTTAGCTTTGCTAATGCGCTGCTTTCCACGTAGTTATTGCCTCCGGCTGCTCAGTGCCATGACGCAATGACTCTAATCGCTCTATTCAGCGGTTGCATGTAGTGTGTTGTTTAATATTCTCATGTGTCCGGACAAGTCACGCAGCGCACACATTTTTTAATGCAAGATATTATCAATAGCACTTTAGTGTAATGAAATCGGGCATGTATAAGATATCGTTTTCAACCAAGACGTGTTTTATAAGACGCGTTTTCAACCAGGCAAGTTTTTAGTAATTTCTTAGTTAAAGGTTAGGTGCTCGCCTCTTAAAACGTCATGTTCTTTCTTTTTTCAATCATTTACTATTTTGTTTCAGCGTGCACCTTTTATGGAATTTACCCAATATACTCATGGTCAAGAGGACATCGAACACACATGCACGTTGAACGAAATGACAAAGGCTTTTGGAATGTTGAGGATGAAATGTGTTATTCAGGAGGCCTAATGGTCTCCGCAGAGCTGAAAAGACTTTTCTGCAGAATTTAGTGGCATGTTACCCACCATATTACTACATGACACTTCATGCATGTTTCTTTAAGGTTTCGTTGGCCTCTTGCCGGAAGCATACGAGGCATTCATGAAATGGCCTTCTTATTTGAAAGATATAGTCCATAGTTTGATGGTTGAGCAGACATTATTGTGTTTAGAAAAAGTTTATTTCGACAAGAGACGATACGAACACTGAGTCATAATCACGACACAATTCCACCGGGACGATAACATGTAAGAAACGAAACACAGCACGTTTTCAACGTAAGTAATGCCCGAGTCCTCACGCACTAACATATAAACACATATACCCACGGAAAGGAACAGTTACACGTAAACTAGATGGAGTCGCACAGACACTGCTGATGGAACCAAACCACTGAACTTCGTCACGTAAAGGCTAGGTTACGCAGCCCCCAATCATTGCCTGACTGACTACTGCTTATTTTGTCTAATGGATACTTCGAATAATATGAAAAGGATGCAACGGAACAAGAATTGTAAAGCCTCCCGTAAATAGCTTGAGCCTTTTTACAAAAAGGAAAAGAACCACAACACCTTTTGTTCTGACAGTTGCATACACATGAAAGATACCTGTACTGCCTTGTGGTAAGCTTTGCGTCGTTTCGTGGCCCCCGATATTCGACAACATACGGCAGCCGCAGAAGCTGCACTTCTCCAACTGCAGCTCGTGTTCTGAGGCTTGAACAGTGCCTTACAAAACGAGCTATCACCAGCTCTACAGAGGTAAAAAAAAAGAGAGAACCACCGTTTCACTTGGATGAAGCATTCAAAACGTAACAAGGTTAGACGTTGCGCTTGAGATGGTAACGCTGTGTTGTAACACTAGGTGACGGCCACATAGCACGACACAGCAGATCACACAGCTGCTGTTGCGCGGAATCAATCGAGTCGTGCAGCGTTGTGACCAGGCTTGTCACAACGCTGGCGTGAAAAACGCCGGCAGTTGTGTTGCACGAGTTGCACTTCGGTGGTGCATAAGACGAGACCGAGGGAAAAAGCGCAAAAGGAAATAACTAGCGATAAGTATCTGGAGATTTACAGTCCATTCCTCGCAGTCCAGTGCATGCATTACAGTGCGTCACGCACACTTACGCCACCAGAAACGCAAATTCCCTAGCGTGCGACACTCATGCCAGCGGCGTAAGACGAATGCTGTAGTGGCTACACGGTAGAGAGGAATGGATGGAGCGTGAGGGCACGGTCCACGGCGGTAGTAATACACTAGAAGGGAGCGTCACGTGACAGTCTTGAATCCTAGTCATAAAAAAAGAACATAGGGGAGAATAAGGCCCTATTCTAGTGGTAGGCAAACTATAGATTCTAGTCGGCTTGCTTTGGTTGCATCTGCGGCGGGCATTTCGGAACAGAATGTTACGTCTGAACACGACCAAGAACCTCAGTTCGACGATTACCACGCGGCAACAGCACCCTTTGATCAGAGTGCATCGCGAAGTCGACACAGAGCTGATACCGACTGTGGACGGGTTCACAAAATGTCCATCTACCATTACCTGACAGCCTGAACTAATGACGAAAAAGGCCAACGTCGAATGGTACTGAAGACCGGCGCAGACCTTGGGTACACAGGTTGCTATACGGTCACATATTCCGTACCATCGAAAGTGGGGTGCGGCGGAAAGATGCCATATAATAGGCGGGATATTGCGACCAATTCGACGATTGTGATTGGCCGCGATACAGTAATCAGATTCCCTAGTCGAGTCACCTAGGGATGATGACGGTATTAAAAGCGGAGGCCTTTCGTACAGTGACGCTGATGTGTGCTAATGTGCACTTAAACGTTTCCTATGCTCCTGCATGGAGTGGTCTTCCGTACCTGAAGCCAGTGAACCTAATGTAAAATTAATCCTACGTATCGTATCGGCTTTTGCGCGCATTTATCTTTGCTTCAGGGCACAAACGTGCCGATGTTTCCTTTCATGATAACCTTCCCTCCCAACGGTATTTTTCCTTTCACACTGACCCCATCGCCCAACGTGGCCTTACATACGATGCAATAAACGATTGCTTGCCTTCATTCTCTCGACACAAACCGTCGGTTTCTACGTCCGTCGACATGACCAAATACACTTTTCCTCCTTCATTCCTACTACTACTACTTCATTCCTACTATCCTGGCTCAAACGACACCTCGAGCCTCAACAAGGCGCCCATGCGAGGCGAGAAAAATACACACCGTGGTTAGTGAAGCTTCAAGCGTGTGGCGTAGTCGAGTCTTTGTTGTGTCATTCAGGTAACGCACCGAACCGCCATCCGATGCGTAGGTGGTTCAAGGTGCAAGACTGTGAGACAAAATTCCAGACTATATGCACCGCAGTTTAAGGTGCGCAACAGCTGATTTGAACGAACATCAGACCACGGGCGCCTGTTCTGCCTGGGTTTCGACGCGAGAGCGCTGTGTTGCGTACTCCAGGGTAGCGTATCGTACTGCGGCCTTGTTGTAGCAGCGCCTGCCTATCGGAGCTCGACCGACGTTACTTATTGGGTAGCGTGGCCTTGTCGGTGGGCTGCAGGCATCCGGTAGACCATGGCGACCAAGCAAGGGCGAGATGATTTCTAGTGCGAAACTCGAATGCTTTATTCAAAAGTTGGTGAAAGAAAATGAGAAGAGCATGAAGTGATCAAAAGTACATTTAGGAGCCCCTTAAATAGGCTCTCTACAATCGTGGGATGGATCTTGCTTCCGTCGACGTCACGTGACCGGCACTGAAAGCCTGCTGAAAGGAGGAGGGCTCTTGCTTCCGTCGACGTCACGTGACCGGCACTGAAAGTCAGCTGCAAGGAGGAGGCCGTCCGGCCTCCTGGAATTGTAGACCCTTGTCCGTCTCCCTTGCGCGTTGCTGGTTCGAAAAGTTCTCCTTTTGGCCGTTCCAGGAACGGGTCCCTCTAAAGTGGCACACACACACACAAAAGAGGCCTGTACACTGCTGGGCTTCCGCCAGACCGGCAGGCACTCGAAATGGTCATGGCAAATTAGGAAGTCACGCTTCATTTCGACGAGGCCTGATGGAAGAAGGTCGGGTCAAAGGAAGTTCTTTCTGCACGAGGTGCGTGACGCCAACCATAGCAGGCGAAGTCACGCCTCATTTCGACGAGGCAGGGTGAGAGATGGTTGGTTGAAATTCCTTTCTGCACGTGGTACCAGACGCCAACCCTAACAGGATCTCCGGCGGGGGAGGAAGATCCCGACGCGTAGGGGCCAGCAGCCGCTGTGCGAGGGATCGGCGTTTCTGTAGCAGAATTCCCCTTAGAGGAGACGAACCCTTAGTTTGTAGCTGGTAGATTCCTGGGAGTGGTCATCAGTCCTCGTGGCGCTCTTGTGACTGTTCTCCCTGGTCCGGTCCGGTGAAATTGGTCTTGCAAGCAGGTCTCGCAACTTTTCGTCTCCTGCGTGGGCAAGCAATCATCCCAGAACAGTGCCGGACCCACAAACACAAAGCAGCGAGCACAAGGCCACCCTCCTCCAAGACACCAGACCTTAAGAAAAAACAAAACCCGCTACATCTTTCACATTCCTTACGCGCGTCCCTCCCCCTTGAACACTAAAAACAGCCATTTCTTGAAAGCGTTAAGACGTGGTTATTAAAATCAGCTAACAATCGGCTAAACGTCGGAAAATAAAACGTGTGAACGAACGTACAAATGCCACGGAAACCCGGGTGAGCATGAGGCTTTCCTTACTCTAGGGGCAACGACTCAAACCGTCGGCATTGCCGGTAAATTTACCCTTCTTGTAGCGAATATCGAAGCTGTACTGTTGAAGAGCCAAGCTCCAGCGCAAAAGACGACCGTTTTTCGTAGAGATGGACTGCAGCCATGTCAGGGGACAGTGGTCAGTCTCTATGGTGAATCTTGAACCAGCGATATAGCAAGCTAGCTTCTGCACCGCCCATACTATGCAGGCGCATTCCTTTTCTGATGCACTGTATGCTTCCTCATGAACTGAAAGCTTTCTACTGGCTGTTAGATACGGGACCTTTTGCTGAGCTTCCTTCGAGTTGACCAGACCACATCGAATCGCGTCATACCTAATTAAGGGGCGCAGAAGCACGTATACCACATTCCCGAGGCGCGGCACATGCAAACGAGTTGGTGTTCCCCACCTCGTGCGCCGCAGGTGGAGCTATTCAATGCTTAGCTCTTCCCGAAAGTGTAGCGGGAGCCTGGCACTGTTCCAGGTAACGTGGGTCCAGAGGCAAGAAGGCTGTAATGCACCGTGAAGCCCTGGCAGCAATCCCCCCCCCCCGTCCGCCTTTGTCACGGTAGTTGCAGACCGGGAAGGCAATGCCGCAGAGAGAGAAGTAAGCACTCGGACAATTGCGGCCCAAGGAGCGACCCTCTCCGCTGGGTGTGACACAATCGCACGGGCGCTTACCATTCGCAGAAAATGACGACACCTGAGCGGGCTCGCCGATTGGCCGAAAATGGCGTCACCTCAGCGGGCTCGCAGATTGGCCGAACGTGACGTGACTTCGAGACACCGAAGGGCTTAAAAGCCAGAGACCGGGAGCAGCAAGAGAGCATTATTTCATTCATCTCTTTCGAGCTTCTTGCCACGGACCGTAGCGTCCGAGTTGCTGCCTGCCCCTAATGACTCTATGACTTAATTTCTTGGTCCTCTCACTGTAAATAATGTAAATAAACCTGCAGTTTTTCATCTCAAAGTCCTCCTCAACCTCGGCCAACTCCCGCACCCAGCGGCAAGGTCCAAATATCTGGGGGACAGCAATAGGGATTGTCCTCCAGATCCTGACATGTACAGAACAGGGTGTTCGTTCTCGTCATCTCTCCATTGACAGAGCACCCCCATACCCCTGTCGCTGAAATCACACTGAAGAATGAATGGCTCAGAGTAGTCGGGCGCGTTTAACACTGGCTGATTCGTTATTGCGTTTTTCAGCATACTAAAAGCCTTTTCTTTTGCGTCATCCCACTTTACCGTTTGTGGTTCTGTTTTTCTGAGAGCATCCGTCAAAGAACTCGCAATCTCGAAATACCGCGGGACATATCTTTGGTAATAACCCGCCAAGCCAAGGAATGGTCTGATGTCCCGCTTGGTGCGTGGTTGCGGGAAGTTGTCTATTGCGGTCAGTTTAACCTCGGAAGGCCGACGATGGCCTTGCCCTATTACATGACCTAGATAAGCTACCTCCGCGCGCCCTAATTGGCATTTGGGAGCCTTAACAGTTAAGTTGGCCTCTCGTAGACGACACAGCACGGTTCGCAGGTGTTGCATATGGTCGGCCCATGACGAAGAAAAGATTGCTATGTCATCGAGATACGGAAGTGCAAAGTCCTCCATTCCTCATAGCACCTTGTCCATAAAGAAGCAATACGGCGCATTCTTCAATCCAAAGCTCAGGACTTTCGGACGTAACGTTCCCATCGGGGAAATAAACGCCGCAAGCCTGCTTGCCCTCTCGGTCAACAGAACCTACCAATACCCTCTGACTAAATCGAGCGTAGAGATGAAATTAGCACTGCTCACTATCTCAAGCCTTTCCTCGATATGCGGTATTGGATATATCTGGTCCTTTGTGATTAAATTGAGCCTGCGTGGTAGCGGCCCCTTTCCTGGGACCTCAACCAAGATAAGAGGCGAGTAATAATCACTCTCTCGTGGCTCGATTACGCCTAGCTCTAACATCTTGTTTATTTCAGCGGTCACGACTTCACGTTGACGAGGCGAAACGCGATAAGCTTTCGAACGAACTGGGTCCGACGAGGTCAACTCGATATCGTGTAAGATCGCAGTGGTCCTGCCCGGTGTGTCTGAAAATACGTGTTTAAATTCAAACTCGAGTTCCCTCAGTTCGGCCCTTTGATTGGAATTCAACTCCACCTGTTCTAATAACTTGTCAATGATCTCGTGAATGTCGTTTGCCTTCGTCACTGCTGTTAACTCTGGAAAGTAGACAGGCATTTCCTCAGGTTGGTTAAGGGACGTGTTCACACTGGCTTTCCTCTGCAGGTAGGGTTTAAGTAGATTGCTATGGTACACTTGGGGGGGGGGGGGGGTCCTTCGTTTTCCCGGTATCGTGATTACGTAGTTTTTTTCAGATAATTTCTGAATTATGTCAACCGGTCCTTTCCATTGAACCTCTAGTTTGTTTTTCAACGAAGGTTTCAGAATCATTAACTTTTCCTCAACTTCAAAGCCTCGCGTGCGAGCCGTCCTGTCATAGTAACGCTCAACATTGCTTTGTGCCTTCCCCATTTCCTGCTCAGCAATTATCGTGGCAGGGCGCACATTCAATAACTTTCTCCTGCATTCCGCCTCGCTAGACATTTCAGGCTCCGCTGCTTTCCTGACCTTTTCCTTAGCTGGTGCACTTTCCGCATTATCCCCTATAGGGCTGTCCTGTTCGGTACTGGTTGACGAATCATCCGTCAAGCCTGTTTCCTCCACCAATGGACATTCGTGCACTGCCTTGGCTGCGAGCTCCCTTGCCTTGGAACAAGTTAAGGCTTGCACTATCCCTTCGCTAAACCCGATTCTCTTGCGTTGTAGCAAATCCTCTGATTTGTTAGAAAACAAGTACGGATACTGCGGCGGGAGATGTGCCGAGACGGCGGCATCAGTGTCCAGTACTG
This sequence comes from Dermacentor andersoni, assembly GCF_023375885.2. Taxonomy (NCBI): domain Eukaryota; kingdom Metazoa; phylum Arthropoda; class Arachnida; order Ixodida; family Ixodidae; genus Dermacentor; species Dermacentor andersoni. The sequence continues at coordinate 123,667,553 of NC_092820.1, forward strand.
CAAAAGGGCCTTCGATACGAATCTTGGCCACAGAGAGACAAACACTGGAGGCCTCTACAGCTCGCCTTATCGAAGCACAACGGATGCACTACGTCCATCGTGGCTGCCGAGTCGCGATAGCACTCTACACGGTTTGCCGTTTACCACGAGGTCTCGAATGTATGGTCCTAGCAAGTTCAGATTTCCTGCGTTACTACTTAGTGATGTCAATACTAGTTTGGGATTTCTGCACCCCACGGAGTTATGGCCAGTTTGCTGTCAGACTGCCACGTTGACGCTCCCTCCTATTGTATCACTTCAGCCATGGACTGCACCCTCAGGCTCCGTCCATTCGGCTCTACCGTGTTGCCACTGCAGTATTCGTCTCCCATCGCTGACACGAGTGTCGCACGCTAGTAAATTTGCATTTCTGTTGAGGATAAGTGTGTGTGACGAACTGTAACGCATACAATGGACTGAGAGGAACGGCTTGTAAATGTCAAGCTACTTATATCTAGTCATTTCCTCTGGCGCTTTTTCCCTCGGTCTCATCTCATGCCCCACCGAGGTGCAACTCGTGCAACACCGCTGCCGGCGTTCTTCATCACGCCAGTGTTATTACACGGCTGGTAACAACGCTGCACGACTCCATTCATTCCGCGCAACAGCACCTGTACGAGCTGCTTTGTCGCGCTATGTCGCCGCCACCTAGTGTTACAACACAGCGTGACGACCTCAAGCGCAACGTCTAACCTTGCTACGCTTTGAATGCTTAGTCCGAGTGAAACAGCTGTTTTTTTTAGCTGAGTAAAGCCGGATATACCTTACTTTGTATGGCACTGTTCAAGCCTCAGAGCTCGAGCTGCAGTTGTAGAAGTGTAGCTTCTGTGGCTGCCGTATGTTGGCGAATCTCGGAGTCCACAAAACGCCGCAATGCTTACCACAAAGCATTACAGGTATCTATCATGTGTTTGCAAGACTGACATCGAAAGATCTGTTCTTTCTTTTGTTTTCGTAAAAGGGCCCAAGCTATAGGCGGAAAGTTTTATAGTTCTTTTGCGATATCATGCTTTTCGCAATATTTCAAGCAGCCATTAGACAAGCTATCCTGCAATCATCGAGGGAATTCGTGGGGGCTGCGTAAGCTATCCTTAGTTGACGAAGACTTCTTGTTTGGCTCCATCAGCAGTCGAAAGGATAGACACTCGGAGATATTGTCGTCGCAACCATCAAACGGTAGCGATGTGAGCATATTTATAACATGTGCCTTTTTCTCTAAGAACCCTTCGAGCCCTCTTTTGTCCGTTTCATGAATGTCTCGTATGCGTCCGGCAAGAGCCCCTCGAAACCTTAAAAAAGATGCATGAAGTGTCATGTAGTAGTATGATGGGTAAAATGCCACTAAATTCTGCTGAAAAGCCTCTTCAGCTCTACGGAAACCATTAGGCCTCTTGAATAACACATTTAATTTTCAACATCCCTAAAGCCCTTGTCATTTGATTCAACGTGTATGTATGTTCAATGCCCTCTTCACCATGAGTTCATTCGGTAAATTCCATAGAAGGTGCTCGCTAAAACAACATATTGAATGATTGCAAAAAACAAAACAAAAAAAAACATGACGTTTTACGAGGCGAGCACCTAATCGTTAACCAAAAAATTACAAATACTTGCCTGATTGAAAACGCGTGATAAGTTAGCACGACATGTTATAAATTCCAGATTTCATTACACTAAAGTGCTATTGATGAAATTTTACATAAAAAAATGTGTGCGCTGCCTGGCTTGTCCTGACAGATGAGAATATAAAACAACACACTACATGCAACCGGTGAATAGAGCGATTAGAATCATTGCGTCATGGCACGGAACAGCAGGAGCCAATAACTATGCAGTAATCAGGGCATTAGCAAAGCTAAACCAAACAACCTATTTTGCATACAGGAGTTATCGGGAGGCATCCATAAACATTTCACAGTAAACCACTAGTGGCGTAAGTACCGTGAACGCGGCATCGGTGTCCGTGCTCTGCATACTTTAATTCGCTTGCGCTTCTGATTATTTCGTTTAACCGGCACATGAGGCCTAGGGAAATTTAGCTAGCAAGCCAGCTGTAATAGCGTAATCGATGCATCAGGCAATACAGAAGACACGTAATTCTTTTTGGCACCCAACGTCCTTAAAAAAGGTCCAACGGGGTTATTGCTCAAACGGCGGTGAAACGAGAAACATGCTATAGCATTATCTCTGATATTTTGCAATCATAACTACCCACATAGCTTACTTTGGAATTGTTGTGTAGAGCAAAGGAGGCATTACCCGATCGTGCAAGTGTAGCGAGCGCAGATGGCGCTCTTCTGCTACCAGGCGTGACGCAAGCGGAGTTAGCCTCGCGCGGCGTGTTCAGAGAGAGAGGCATAGCTCGACAATACATTTGTCCATCCGAGCCAGGAATGATCGTGGTTTGAGAGAGCTCCCTATCCCATTTAGGTATAAATAATCGAACTCAAAAGTTGGGTAAGTACCGATCTGAGTGACGGGCTAGAAACGTGCAATACGCTGGGAAGATTTCACGCCTGATAGGCTTGGCACACAGATAACTACGTAATGTGGAACGTTTCCTGTGGCAAGTCTGATTACGTTTCCCTGAATTAATGCACAAAGCACAGACACGGTACGTTTATTTCGGCCCCATGGTGCGTTTCTTTCCGCTACATGCGTGGTAGGCCCGCAACCAGAAGGCAAATGTGCTGTTCTTATCTCGTCGCGAACGGGCTGGCCGAGCCTAGACATAGGGCAAAATTTCTCCTGCTCGTTTGAAGGCCGATAACTGTCACTTCGCTCACCCCGTCTGACACAGCCGTACATCACTGCCACGGCAAATTTGCGCGTGCCTTCGCGCGTCACCAATCATAGAGAGTTTAATTATTGTCCAGTGACCGAACTTTACACGTTTGTACGTTATTATTCGTGTCGTTCTCTTTGGTGGATTCGTCTTTTCGAATCATGCCTTGTTCTCTTCCCGGACAGCTGCAACCCGCGCCGTGTTTGCAATCTTTAGTTCGACGCATTGCACAATTCATTCGCGTTATTTTGTCAGCACTCTGCCACTCCATCTTCGCAAACCCTGTAGTTCCGTCATCCACAGCGTGTAGAACTGTAGGCGCCAGAAATTCGCTTCACAAACAGTTCGGCTCGGCTCGTTCCCATAGAAATAATTAGCAGGGCGCATTCGACAAAGAGTATGGTACATTGGGAGTGATTTGCGAAAAAAATTATCCATTTTTTGGGGGGGGATACAATATTGCTGATAACAACAAAGGTGTTTGCCAGGCAAGCTTTTGACCTGATTACCTGGCATAAAGTGCTGACTTCGAAGTATTCGGCGGGACGTTGCGAAAATAAGCATCGACGGATGACAGGCAGCCCGAGTAGAGAGAGACTATAGAAAGGCTCATGTTTAGAGCAAGTGAGTGAGTGAGTGAGTGAGTGAGTGAACATTTATTGTGTCCAGCAAAGCACGATAAAACGCGCACCCGGTTAATCCCACGACGGGACCGACAGGTCTAGCCTGCCGGCCCGATCGCGGGCACACTGGAAGGCCAGGATTTGGTATTCAAAGACGGGAGTTCACAGGAACACGTCCCACTCTTCCTTGGTGAACTTCGGGCCCAACAACGCGATAAACGCGCTAACATTTCACAAATCAGAAGCTCCGAAGGGAACCAGAAGTTGGATGCATCCCGCGTTAGAGACAATTACCATGGCAGCGATGTTTACTCGCGGCATATTTTGATTGGTGGGAAATATAAGATATCGCCCTAAATTCATATCGCGTCGACACCAATTCTGCGAAATTAGACATTCAACAGACCAGCCTGAATACTGAAAACAAATGATAAATTCATTTGCGAAAGCGTTTGAATTGCACTTTTCCCTCTTTCTTCCTGATCCAGTAGTGAAGTTATGGCACAAATTAGTCATTATAATGTTTATTACCGCGTATATATATTACTACTGTTTCTGATTTCTAGCTTCTGTAGGAGAAAACCCCTGAACACCTGCATTCGGTCGTAGCCAGTTTTCGCGCCCGCCAATACAACTAAGCACGAATCTACCCTAAAGCTGTCTTTTTCGCACAAACGGCTGACAATGGCAAAGCACGCTCAACAGGGAGTGAGTTCAGAAATTTACGTGCGTTCCAACAGAGAACCTCGCGGCTCTAAGCGAAAGTATTGTTTATTCGAACCGAGATTTTGTAAACATAATTTTTATTATGCCGTATTCTCGCTGTATAGATATATTTAGACTTCATTGCTTGTGTTCCCTGTGCTTATGTCGATAATCATGGTTAACTCCTTCTTGCGCCCTTCTTGTTTCTTATTTCTTATTTTTCTTATTGATTTCTCTTCCTCGAATTCTTTCGTCTATCATATTTGCATTTTCGTAGATACTGCATTGTGTATTGCATATTTAAGAGCACCTGTATAAATGCTGTGAAGCTGTTCCTGGGCGCTATAAATATTTTATTGATTTATTGTTATTTCTTTATTATTATTATTATTATTATTAATAACGTTTGTAGAAATGCAAGCGCAAGCATGCACAGAGGAACAAACTGAAAATATCAGGCTAGCACGAAACCACGCAAAGGGGCAAAATGCCTGCTAGCTCTGCAGGAAGCGGAGAGCGGGAGAGGGAGGAGAGAGAAAGGAGATAGCCAGACACACCACCAATAAGATGAAGGCCTTTGTCGACAGATGTACGCGGCAGGTAAAGAAGACGGCAGTTCCCCAGGGGGAAATCCGCGCTGTGCAAGCAACGCAGGACAGTACAGTAATCAATTATACGAAAGTGTTTCAGCAAACACACCATCGTCTTAACGACGTCCTTTTTCTCTGCGAACGCTCATGCCCAAAGGCACAACCAACTCATTAGGAGAGTGCCCGTGCAGTGAGGCAACAATCGGCAGCGAACAAAAAAAAATTCTGACTATCCAGCGAGACCTACTGGACGAAGTGCTGCGCCTGGAGTATCATCGAGATCACACAGACTTTCTGGACAGCCGCAGCTTTCGTGGATGCATACCTAGAGGTCCTTCGACCAGGCCGTTCACTTGCATAGGTACATATCGTTTGTTGCTGAAATGGGATCGCCACGTATATACGACTATTCGACTTAATCCACTCGATCGTTCGCGCTGAATTTTAGCACAGAGCCGTAAATTTTTTAATAGGTTTATTTTATTAACACACTTATGCGAATAATTTGCTTGTTTCTTCGAGAATAAAGTCGGTGTGCTCATCGTCGGCAACTACGCGTCTCAAAACGTGTCGATTCCGCCGAAACCGAACGGTGACGCCATCTCTCGGGGCTACAGTGAACATAGTGTGTCTGCCGTAGCGAGGACAGCTGGCGCCGCCGTCGTCATGTGGCGAAATATTTTTTTAAAGGCGTAGCTGCACATAATGCGCGCATCGAACCTATTCTGGACGAGAGACCAAGCGATTCACACTAGCGTGTTAACAAACATAGCCCATTACAAAATTCAAGCTCTGTAGGAATTTGAGCGTGCGCGAGCGAGAATTTAGCTCTAGGAAGCCAGTATACCTGGTATTCCTACTTATTCACCACTTTGTATCTGCGAATATATCCTCCGGAAAGTGAGGGAAACCCCATGAAACTTTATTTTACTTACATTATTATAAATAATACCCATACTTGGGTTGTCAGTGTCACTTCGCTTTAGTCTGCTGAGGGCAGCGCAGGAGTTGGAAGCCATGACAACCTTCGCTGAGGTTAGCTTCTCTTGTAAGTGTTTTATAGCACTATCAATGACTGCCTGCTCCGCACTGGTTAGTGGGCGTGGATGCAGCTCACGAAACACCTGCCGGATTTCAGTCGATGGGGCAGAATAAACATGTAGATCGCTACTACGTAGCCGCAGTCTGGCAGCTTGAACTATGTGCTGCTAGTAACAAACATACACATCATCTCATAGCCACAGGTCCGCTTCGCGTATTACCAAGCCGCGCACAGATAGTCGCAAGTTCTCCATTGAGATGCTCCCTTCATCGGCCAAATAAGTGGGTAAGGGATCCTTCATTCGCTGATTGGATATCACGTTTACTCAGTTTTGAAAACAAGGACTTCTTTAGCGACTTTAAATCGATTTGGGGTTCACAAGATCTAGGTATCTGGCCACGACGTTCTGGCGGTTTCGAGGGGCTCTTGCCGGACGCATACGAGACATTCATGAAATGGACAAAAGAGGGCTCCAAGGGCTCTTAGAGAGAAAGGCATATGTTATAAATATGCTCACATCGCCATCGTTTGATGGTTGCGAAGACAATATTTGAACTAGATTATCTCTCCTTGCCACTGCTAATTGAGCCAAGCAACACATCTTCGTCAACTAAGGATAGCTTTCGCAGCCCCCACGATTTCCCTCGATGATTGCAGGATATCTTGTCTAATGGCTGCTTGAAATATTGTGAAAAGCATGATATCGCAACACAATTATAAAGCTTCCCGTCAATAGCATGGACCCTTTCACGAAAAAGAAAGAAAGAAGAGATCTTTCGATGTCAGTCTTGCAAACGCGGGAAAGATACTTGTACTGCTTTGTGGTAAGCATTGCGGCGTTTTGTGGACTCCGAGATTCGCCAACATACGGCAGCCGCAGAAGGAAGGAAGGAAGGAAGGAAAAAGTGGAGAAGGAAGGCAGGGAGGTTAACCAGTTTTGCCTAACCGGTTTGCTACCCTACACATGGGAGGGGGATGGGGGGGATGAAAGATGGGGAGAAGAGATAGAGGGCACATAACACGGCACACACATCGTTGGTTACAGTCTGTCACTCTTGTGTGGTACGTGACATCACTGTCACAGTCGCTTGTCCAAGCCCGTATCCTTCATAAACCGAAGTAGTCCCTTCGTCGCCTTCAGCTGCGATGTCTTCAGTCGGCGATATGTGAAAATGGTTGCAACTGACAATGGTCTACTGTCAAGGTGCGCTAGAACGGACGCCATGGACTGTCTCTGAACATTATATTCAGGACAGTCGCACAGAATGTGTTCCAGCGTCTCCTCGCAAAGACAGGCATTGCATAGAGCGTTGTCGGCCATTCCAATGCGAAACGAGTAAGATTTCGTGAAGGCCACCCCTAGCCATAAGCGATAAAGCAGGGTGGCCTCACTTCGGCGGAGTCCGGTTGGCATACAGAGATGCATCAAGGAGGGCAGGTCGTGTTGATGATCGCTGTGGTTGGTCTGGCTGCTTGGTGTGCACCATAGAGAGAGCGTGATCTCCTGTGCAAGCACTTGAAGTCTGCTGGCTGCGTCGGAACGTGAAAGTGGTATGGCCTCTTCCTGTGTGTCTTCAAGAGCTGTCCGAGCGGCTTTATCGGCGTCTTCATTTCCGATGACGCCGCAGTGACTTGGCATCCACTGAAACGTCACGTGATGTCCTTTCTCATGTGATGTATGAAGTAGGCATCTAATATCGAATACGAGCTGTTCAGATGGCCCGCGACGCAGAGCTGATAGTACAGATTGTAGGGCTGCCTTTGAGTCGCTGAAAATTGACCATTGTCGAGGTGGTTCCCGATTGACAAAACAAAGTGCAGCTCGAAGAGCAGCTAGTTCCGCAGATGTAGATGTCGTTGGGTGGTCAGTCCTAAAGCTGATGGTAATACCTCTTTCTGGGACGACTGCAGCACCGGACGAACACTGGATGTTTGTGGAACCGTCAGTATAAATATGTGCACTGTCTGCGTACCTCTCGTGCAGAAGAAGCAGAGACAGTTGTTTCAGCACAGGCGACGACAGCTCAGATTTTTTCCCGATTCCTGGCACGTTGAGATGGACTGTGGGGCTGACAAGGCACCAAGGGGGCATCGATGGTTTAGATGCAGCGGTGAAGCCCGAGGGAAGTTTGTCGTTGTACTTGACAATAGTTTTTGAGAATGATGTTTGGTGCCTGTCTGAAGGTAGTGTTGCAAGGTGGTGATAGGGGGCCCGTGCCAAATGTCTGATATGCGTTCTCAGGGTTTCCACCGTGATGTGAGTCTGCATTGGATGGTCCCGAGCAATCGCAATAGTTGCCTCAGTTGACGTGCATCTCGGCAAACCAAGACAAACTCTGAGTGCTTGAGCTTGCGCTGCTTGCAGAACACGAATATTTGTCTTGCAGGTGTTGTTCAGTACAGGTAGACTGTATCTTAAAAAACCGAGAAAGAGAGCTCTGTAGAGTCTCAGCATTGCGTCTACTGACATCCCCCACGTCTTTCCTGTCAGGTATTTAAACAACTGGGAGGTTGCTGTTAGGCGTCGTTTCATGTAAGCCACGTGCGGGCTCCAACAGAGGTCTCGGTCGATAATTACGCCTAGAAATCTGTAGGTTCTGACATAGGAAATGGTCCGCCCGTTGATTGAGATGACATAAGGCGTCATTGGTTTGCGAGTAAACGCCACTAGGGCGCATTTTTCTGGCGATATGCTGAGACCTTGTTCACACAAGTAGCTCGCTGTCAAAGTAGCCGCTCTCTGAAGCCGTGCACGTATCTGAGGACGTGTGACTGCCGAAGTCCAGAGACAGATGTCGTCTGCGTATACTGAAATTTTGGTGGTAGTTGGCAAGTGTTCAGCAAGCCCAATGAGAGCGAGGTTGAATAGCGTCGGGCTGAGAGCACCACCTTGAGGAACGCCCTTGCTGGTATAGCGTCGCGTAGTTGGGCCATCGTCAGTTAATACATAGAATGATCTTGCAGATAGGTAACTTGCAATCCATAAAAATACTCGGCCACCTAGGCCAACCGTCACAAGAGCGTCGAGAATAGCCTCATGCAATACGTTATCGTATGCCCCTTTCACATCTAAGAATAAAGCTGCAGATAAACGTTTACGGGACCTTTCGTGCTGGACATATGAAACGAGATCAACTACATTGTCGATGGAAGAGCGGTCACGTCGGAAACCAGCCATGGAACTCGGATAAATCTTGTAGTGTTCAAGGTACCATTCCAGGCGGCCAAGGATCATCCGTTCCATTATCTTTCCTACACAGCTGGCCAACGCTATCGGGCGGTAAGAGCTGAGCTCTAGTGGGGATTTGCCCTGCTTCAATATTGGCACCAGGCGGCTCACTTTCCATTCGTCAGGAACATTTCCCTCCTGCCATGAGGTGTTGTAGAGACTCAATAGTGCTGTCCGTGCGGATTCTCCGAGATAGCACAAGGCTCGGTATGATATACCATCTGGACCCGGAGATGATGAGCGCCTGCAGAGAGCTAGTGCCGCCTCGAGCTCCTCCATTGTAAAAGGAAGGTCCATGCGGCAATCTCGGGAATGGGGGACATCATCTCGGGCTGGAGGATCTGGGCGTGTCGCTTGGTCTGCCATTCGCACACAAAAGTCTTCTGCGACATCGATGTCTTGCCGCCCTTGGAAAAGCGCGAGTGCCTTGAATGGAAAACGCTGTTCCGGAAGGCAACGCAGACCTTGCACCGTTTTCCAAATGTGAGACAGCGGCTTGCGGGGGTCGAGTGTTTGGCAAAACGTTGCCCAACGTTCCGACGCTAATCTATTCATTCGACGCTGAATCTTCTTTTGTATCCTCCTGGCTGCCCTAAGGTCATGGATTGATGTTGTACGCCGATATCGACGTTCCGCCCGGCGACGAAGTGCGCGAAGTCGCTCTAATTCTATGTCGAAGTCGTTTCGCGTGTGAGAGATCGTCAGTATGCGAGTGGCGTTCCGCATCGTATTTTTAATTGTTTGTTCTAACCCAGAGGGTAGGCCCTCGCTGCAGGCATCTTCCATATCAGATTTGAAATTGGCCCATTGAATCGTCCGAATGGTATTCCGTGGGCCAGATCTAGACATCAAGCCTTTGATGTTCAGATAGGTGGGAATGTGATCACTCCCATGGGTCTCAATATCTGGAAACCACTTCACATATCTGGCGAGAGAGTTGGAGACAAAAGCAAGGTCGAGGCAGCTGCCGTATGTCACGCCTCGAAGAAAGGTGGGGCTACCATCGTTCAAGAGAGTAAGGCCATAGTTGTAGGCGATGCTTGATAATCTTCGTCCTCTTGCATTTGTCTTTGTACTTCCCCATGCTGGATGGTGTGCATTGAAATCTCCTATGATGACCCATGGAGCGGGGCAAACACTCAAGATATCCGCTAATCTTTTAGTGTCGAAATTATTGGAAGGCGATATATACACGCCTATGAGAGTAAACAAGAGTTTGTTCTTTTTAACTGTGACGCATATATACTGATTGTCGTCGTGGGGCGCAATCGGTTGCAAAACATAGGTGAGTTCCCGACGAACAAAAATGATGATTTTGCTGCATGCACTATTTGTTGATGACATGAAACATTCGTACCCTGACAGTCTGATTGGTTTCGACAAGTTGGGCTCACAAATGACGATGAGTGGAAACACATTGGTGTACACATACTGACGGAAATCTGAAATTCGTGATTTTAGCCCTCTGGCGTTCCACTGCATGACGGACGCTGCCTTGACTTCTTTTCGGAAGGATGGGGTATGGGTAGCCATCTTTCTAGTTGAGGGATTCAAGCACTGGGCTTAAGGCGTCCAGCACTTTAAGTGCGCTTCGAGCAGACGGTGTCCCCATCTCAACTAAAATCGTTCGGATGGCCTCCATGAGGGAACGTAGCACCGAGATGACTTGATCTGTTTTAGGTGAATCATCAATGGCCGGAGAAGGCTCCGGTGGCGCCGTGACCTTCTGAGGTTCCTTAGCAAGGGAGCGGCTCGGTAGCGTAGGCCATTCCTCTAAAGAAAGAGTCTTATCTGATGCCCTCGTGGAAGTGGTGGGCCCTATCGCGTCGCGACTAAGTGGTACCGTAGTGGAGCGGGTACTATCGCTTCGCTCATGCGCCTTGTTTGAAGACTTACGACGGTGCCGACGTCGACGCCGACGCCGGACTACTTCGGCTGCCTCCCTGTGGGCCGAATTGTCTCTGGCCATTTGCTTCAGAACCGCGCGCTCCCTCTTGATGCGGGGGCAGTCTTTTGACGAGGCTGCGTGAGGGCCGCTACAGTTGGCGCACTTCAGAACTGTGGCACCGCAGGTCACTTCTGCATGAGGTTCAGCGCAACGGGGACACAGAAGCGAGTTCGGACACACGCCCTTTACGTGTCCTAGCCTGAAGCACTGATGGCATTGAAGCGGCTTCTGGATGAATGGTCGAACTGGATGTCGAAAATGTCCGACTTTAACGTGGGAGGGTATGCAATCCCCCTTGAAGATTACTTTTACGCAGCGCGTATTCCCAAGACGGCGCACTTGCGTAATGATCGTGCCCTCGTTTGCCGGCTTGATGAGGCTAGGTAAATCTTCATTGGGAATGGCAATGTCAACGTCGTAAATTACACCGGCTATCGATGTGTCGTCGATCGGGATGAAGGGGCGCATTTTGATTCCGCCAAGCTCCGTGATTTCTTGAAGTGTTCCAAGCGCACTCGCGTTGTACACGTCTATGGCGAGTATATTCTTGCGTGGGTTTATTCTGATGTCTTTAATTTGATCCGGCACCGCACGTTCCAGAAAAATGGATAGGGCTTGCCTGTTCAGCAACCGTAGGTTGCTTGACGGTTCTTCCGGCATAAAGATGATGACGTGTGGCCAGCGCGCAGGCCTTGACTTCATAGTCGTAGTGCTCGCAGGAGGTGACGGCGCTGTGTTGGCGATCTTTCTCTTCGCCCTCTTACTCCGGACGGGTATGAAGCCGTCGTCGGATGAGTCGTCTTCCGACATAGAGTACAGCTCGGTGTCCTCGGTGTCGCTGGGGGAGCCAACTCGCTTCCTTGCGGTTGACAGCCGTGATGACTTCTGGCCAGGAGGGCCTGTGGCATGCTCCGCGTCCATGGTCGCAAGACGGGGAGGTAAGGCACCCCGAAAGGCAAAGAGTTCACCAAAAATGCAGAGAGCACAGAAACAAGCGTTCTGTCAAGAAGACACTTCGTCGTCTTCCCCTGCAGCCGCAGAAGCTACACTTCTGCTACTGCAGCTCGAGTTCTGAGGCTTGAACAGTGCCATGCAAAGTAAGGTATAACCGGCTTTACACAGCTAAAGAAAACCACCGTTTCACTCGGCCGAAGCATTCGAAGCGTAGCAAGGTTAGACGTTGCGCTTGAGGTCGTCACGGTGTGTTGTAACACTAGGTGGCGGCGACATAGTGCGACAAAGCAGGTCGTACAGCTGCTCTTTCGCGGAATGAATGGAGTCGTGCAGCGTTGTTACCAGGCGTGTAATAACGCTGGCGTGATGAAGAACGCCGGCAGCGGTGTTGCACGAGTTGCACCTCGGTGGGGCATAAGATGAGACCGAGGGAAAAAGCGCAAAAGGAAATGACTGGACATAAGTAGCTTGACCTTTACAATACATTTCTCTCAGTCCATTGTATGCACTACAGTGCGTCACGCACACTTGTCGTCCACAGAAACGCAAATTCACTAGCGTGAGACATTCGTGCCAGCGGTGGAAGACGAACGCTGCAGTGGCAACACGGTAGAGCCGAATGGACGGAGCGTGAGGGTGCAGTCCATGGCTGAAGTGATACAATAGGAGGGAGCGTCGCGTTGCAGTCTTGAAAACTAGTCATAAAGAAGTATATACGGCAGAACGAGGCCCTATTCACGTGATAGGGAAGCGGTAGATTCTAGTCGGCTTGCTTTGGTTGCGTCTCCTGCGGGAGATTTAGGAGCAGGCTGTTACGTCTCAACAAGACCAAAAGCCCTAATGAGACGATTACCACGCGGTAACCCCACTCTTTCATCAGAGCGTATCCCGAAGTCAACGTATGGCTGACACCGACGGTGGACGGGTCCACAAAAGGCGCATCTACCTGTACCTGATAGCCTGAAATAATGATGCAATAGACCAACGTCGAATGATGGCGAAGAACGGCGCCTATCTTGGATTCCCATGTTGCTATACGGCCGCCTCTTGCATACCATCTGAAGAAGAGTGCGGCGGAACGATGCCATATCATGGGTGGAATATTGCGACCAATTCGACGATTGTGATTGGCCGCGATAATATTATCAGATTCTCTGGTCGAGTTGCTTAAGAAAGACGACGGTGTCAAAAGCGGAAACCTGTCGTGCCGTGGCGCTGACACGTCCTGATGTGCACTCAGACGTTGAATATGCTCTTGCATGGGGCTGTCTTCCTTATCCGGAGACAGTGCGACTAATGTAAAATTAATCCTTCGTATCATATCTGCTTGTGCGCGCATTTATCTTTGCTTCCGAGAACAAACGTGCCGACGTTTCCTTTCAAGATAACCTTCCCCGCCAACGGTATTTTTCTTTTCACACTGACCGTATCGCCTAACGTGGCTTTCTATAGAATGCAATAAACGATTACTCGCCTTCATTCCCTCGACACGAACTGGCGTCCGTATTTATGTCCGTCGAGATGACCAATACACCTTTCCTCTTTCATTCCTACTACCGGACGTATTACTGTATGAGCTCGGTGGTATCCTGGACCGAACGCCGCCTCGAGCCTCAACAATGCGCAGATACGAGGCGAGACAAATACACGCCGTGGTTAGTGAAGCTTCAAGTGTGTGACGTAGTCGAGTCTTCGTTGTGTCATTCAGGTAGGGCATCGAACCACTATCCGTTACTTAGGTAGGTGTGTTGGTTCAAGGTGCAAGACGGCAGGACAAAACTTGCTAGAAAATACGCACCGCAGTTTAACGCGCACAACACTTGATTTGAACGGACACTAGACCACGCGCGGGCGTCGTGGCTGGGATTCAAGGCGGTGGTGGCATACTCACGACAACGGTCCAGTAGGCTTAGCGTGCGGCTGCGCCGGTCCCGTCGCACGCTTGTGTAATCGTGTGCAGTCGCCTATCTCCGCACTACACGTGACCCGCCAGTTCAACCATCCACATTACGGTCTCCGGTCTGCTATGTTGCCGACCTTGCGCCCGACCGTAACTACCCGCCGTTCACCTTTTCCACGCCGTCGCTCACTGCCCCCGATGCGACCTCGCCCCATAACTTGGGATGAGGAAAACTAATCGTCGCAGTCCAAGAGGCAAGGGCTGCGACAACGTCGAAATGTGAAAGTCCTCACTGCACTCCGTCGGACGTAATCGAAGTGTTTATTGGCGGTGTTCGCGCATCAGCACCCGTGGACACTGGAGCCGCCGTCGTGTGTTATGAACCCTAAGTTTTGCCGCTTACTTCAGAAAGTCACGACGCACCTTTCTGGGCTGTCCCTCACCAAAGCCAGTGCTCAGCATGTTCACTCCTTGGTGACTTGAACTGCTCGCACTGTCATTGCCGACGTTCCATACGCCATAGAATTCATCATCCTTTCCTCGTGCTCTCATGACGTTATCCTTGGCCGCGAATTTTTCTCGTGCCGCAATGCCTTTGTTCATTACGAACGGGCGAAATAGAACTCTCGCTGCTCTTAGATTTGCCACTCATCGACCATTCTTCACTTTCGAAGAAACTATTTGTCCACCCACATTCCTCCGAACGCCCCAACGGTCGTCCCAAAGTCCACCAGTGGAACCTCAGACGCCGTTGCCCTACTGTCTCCATCTGGCTGCTTTCTCACTCGGAAAGAACTGCTGCTGCATTTTGCTACAGTGGACATTTCGCAGGGTTACAGCACAATTTTCGTTTGCAATCCGTTTTCATACCCTGTGTTGCTGCTTCGAGGGGAATATCTTGGGAGTGTAGACGCGAAGACGTGCAAGTTATAAACGTGCCCAATGCTAACTACTGTGCCAGTTACAGTGCGCTCAGTGCTGTTTCTAAGTGTGACCTTTCGCTCAGTAACGTGGTCGGTTCTTCGACTGCCGATGCCCTTACACCGGTCGAGCGGTCTGAGCTTTTGTGCCTTCTAGAATAATTTCGTCCTTCTTTCGATGTAGGGCAGTCTTCCCTGGGCCAGACCCCAACAGTTACACATCGCATCAATACTAGCCCGCAATACTAACCCCAACTGTTACACATCGCTTCAATACTGGCCCGCAGTCGCCATTGCGGCAAATGTGTGCCGGTAAACGTGGACTACACGGCTGTTTTACAGAGCCAACCACTAAACTTAGCAAGCTTCGATAAATATTACTCCACCAGAACGAAACAAATAAGAACAGGTACTGTATATCCGTGACGTCCCTTTGACGGATCCGCGCTGAGGCTTCGGCGCGCAATTGAAGAAATGCAATATTCACCTTCGGTTGTTTCATCAGGTTATCAACCTGTTAACCACTAAGTTAAAAAAT
This sequence comes from Dermacentor andersoni, assembly GCF_023375885.2. Taxonomy (NCBI): domain Eukaryota; kingdom Metazoa; phylum Arthropoda; class Arachnida; order Ixodida; family Ixodidae; genus Dermacentor; species Dermacentor andersoni. The sequence continues at coordinate 123,682,826 of NC_092820.1, forward strand.
TCCAGAGTTTTGAAACAATACGTTAGCAGTCTACAATGAGTGTGCGTTTCTTTTTAGTGCCCATTTGAGGGCTCAAACCTTCCCGTTTTTGAGCATCACGCACTTTGAGAATATGGTTAGTGCTAAAATTTTACAATTTACATATGTATTTACTTATATACCGGGCGTTCTACTCCGATGGTGGCCGCGTATGGCCCGGCCGCAAGCAGCCCTATCTTGAAAGCGATCTGCGACGAGGGACACAGTGAGCCGATTGCTGATTTCTTAGTGCACACTGTGTTCTCGCCGCTTAGACTCTAAGGAAAGTTTACACCCTCTGAGTCGTATTTTTCCACACAACAGTAAACGTCATCTGTCTTGTCCGCATTTCATTCTTTAACGCTGCGAGCCCGATACTTCCCAGTAACAAACGGCATGCGCGTTATCAGCATGGCATAGCCTTGCCAGCAGGAAAGTAGTGGGCGCGGCGTTTTCAAGAAAGGAAACGCAAGCAAGGCGGATGACAATTATTGTTGTGTGGCAGATATGCACCCCTAAAGGTGTAAACGTTTTTAGAGTGTACACTCTTAGGCAAAGTTACACCCTTTGGAGTGCCCCTTCTCCCACGCAACAATAATCGTTATCTGCCTTGATGAATTTCCTTTCTTGAAAACGCCGCGTTCGCTACTTTTATGTGGGGAATGCTATCATGCTGATAACGCGCATGTCGTTCGTTACTGGAAAGTACCGGGCTCGCAGCGTTAAAGAAAGGAAACGCATCAAGGCAGATGACGATTATTGTTGTGTGGCAGAAGGCGCACTCCAAAGGGTGTAACTTTGCCTAAGAGTGCAGTTCGCGTTGAAGCTTGAGGCAGCACTGAGGTCAGTTGGCTCACACTCTACAGTCTTAAGCAAAATTACACCCTTTTGCCACACAACAATAATCGTCATCTGTCTTGTCGGCATTTCCTTGCTTTAACGCAGCGAGCCCGGCCCTTCCAAGTCACGGACGGCATTCCCTTTATCAGCATGACAGAGCATTCTCGACAGGAAAGTAGCGAGCTCAGCGGTTTAAAGGAAGGAAACACAAGCAAGACAGATGGCGATTATTGTTGAGTGGCAAATATACACACCAAAGGGTGTAAACTTGTTTAAAAGTGCACCCTAAAAAAGTTTACCCGTTTGCCGTTCTTTAAAGCTGATGGTAGTGCTAAAAGGGACGAACACACGGTGAAAAGATGACATGACGACGTGGGGAACGCTACTGACAACTGGTTTATCCCTTAAAACGGTTTCAAATTTAAGACAAGCACAACACATGCGCACAAATGAACTGCGCCAGCCTTCTTTTACAAATAATGATATCGCAGTATCGCAACCAGTCGCGGGAAGTGAAATGATAAAAAACCCAGCAGCAAGAAGTGATACAAATGACCAATAAAAGACAGCAACGGAAGAAAAGCCATATGTTACGGTTTTACGCATCTCTCCAGAAGTGTGCGCTCAGCCGAGTACAAATTTATCGAAACATCGCTGATGCACAGACCCGCCTTTTTTTGAATGTGCAATGCTTCCAGCAAAAGGCTAGCTTTAGCGCTTGCACTTCTGCCCAGAACCTTTGCATCTTTGAACCGCGGCACGCACTGGCAAACCATCGCATGCGAAACTAAATTCGCAAGCTTCTCTTGGTTTGTTAAGTTTTGAGAATGTTCCCTTAAGCGATCATTGAAGCAATGCCCCGTCTGCCCGATATAGCGCTTGCCGCAGGACAGGGGATTAAAGCATACCACTCCTAGGGTGCATCTGACGAAGACATCTTCATGGAGCTTTTTGCAACCGCGCTGACCTTCACCGCAGATGCGGGGGCACTGCTTCACCAAATTGTGTAGCGAAAAAACGAGTGGAATGTTGTGCCTGCTGGCCACTTTCTTGATCTTATGAGAGAGAGAGTGAGAGAGAGAGAGGGCTCTTTATTAGAAAAACAGAGAATTTTGCCGGCGCGTATATAACCGCTGGCATGCTACTCTGTATAGGGGTGGGGAATGGGATTAAAAGATGGCAGAAAAGAGTGGGAGAAAAAAAGGACAAAAGTAAATATGAAATGTCCGAGTGGACCCGATACTAATATTTACAGGTGACATGGCGGGTAAATTTAGGCTTTTGTATAGGAAGGATGCAATTTTTAAAGCTTTCCTATTTGACCAATTTCTGTCAGGTATTTGAACAATAAATCCAAAACCCGTCGCTGTTTTGAAGGGCCGGGCATTGGACCTAAGATGCTCGGTAACGTTAACGGTTCGTGGCAAATCATGTCCATTTGGTGCTCAAGAAATTGTCTCTCGTCGCGGTACGCGGGGCATTCTAGTAATATGTGCTCAATTGTCTCTAAGTTGCGACAGTTATCACAGTATGGGTCAGTGGTAAGTCCTATGCGGTACAGATAATTGTTCGTGTATGCCACGTTCAGTCGAAGACGATGGTACAATGTCTCTAAGTGTCGAGGAAGCGGTAGTGGAATTTTCGGTCTCATTTCTGGGTCAATGTAACGCAGGAAGTTATCTTGGTGAAGCGGCAGATTCAAGATGCGGTCTTTTTCTTGATAGGCATACTTTTTGGCCATGTTTGAAGCTTCGGCTTTTGTAAAATATGTTCTTTTGAACTTGCGGTATTGGAGTTCATTTCTGGCAGCTTCGTCCGCTCTTTCATTTCCCGAAATGCCGGCATGGCCAGGTATCCACTGGAACTTTATGCAATGCCCAGCAATCTTAGCCCTGTGGTGAAGATAAGCAATGTCAAATGCTGCTGGTTGATTATTGCAATTGATCTTATGAGAAACCTTATGAATGTAAGGCATCACCACAGGTTTAGTCTTCAGGCTGCACCTGAACGCGTGAAGACCGAACATGAGGTGATGCCTTACATTCATTAATGCTTCATTATGTAATGCCTCTATGACTGCTGGTATCTACTGAATCAAATGCCTTTTCGCAATCTATGCAAGCCATATAGAGAAGCTTATTGTTCTCTGCGGATTTCTTGATAACCTGAATAATAGCATCGATGTTATTCATTGTAGAGTATCCCTTCCTGAAGCCGACCTGCTCCTTGGTTGACTAAAGATCAGTGTTGCCCTTATTCTACTGTACTTTGTTTTGGTAAAAGCTAAGAGGCCTATAATTTTTCAGTTTTTAACGTCTCCCTTTTTGTGGATTAGTACAATATTTGCATTCTAGTTTTCTTGGACCCTTGCAGTTGATAGACACTTCGTATAAAGAGCGCCAGTTTTCCAAGCATTAGGTCTCCTTAATCTGATTAAATCGACTGTTATTACATCTTCTCCATCCCTTTTCCCCGTTTCATGTCTTGCAAGGCCCTTTTCACCTCATCTCTAGTTATAGGATGAGTTCCTTATTAGTACTCCGAAGTCCTTAGAGTACTGTACAGGTCAATATAGTATAATTGATTTATAGTATTTTATTGTACCTTCGATATTCCTTATGATATTTGCGTACTTATCCTTCATTGCATACATTTTGGTTTGTCCTATGCCAAGTTTCATTCTCACTGATTTCAGGCTGCGTCCATTTTTTACAGCTTCTTCAGGCTTTGTCACGGTATAATTTCGTATATCACTTATTTTCGCCTTGTTGATCAGTTTTGACAGTTCCGCGAATTCTATCTTATCTCTTGAGTTGCATACTATCATCCTTTGTCATTTCTTCTTTAGGCCCTTAGTTACTAGGGAGAGCTTGCCTACTGGTTGCTTGGGTGCCTTGCCTCCCACTTTCATTGCTGCCTCTGAAGCCAGCCTAGTTACAGTTTCATTCATTACCCCGATTTCATCTTCACCTCTTTGTTCTAAGGAATCATATTTGTTTGCAAGTGCCAGCCTAAATTTATCTGCTTTTACCCTTACTGCCTCTAGGTTGACCTATTTCTTCTTGACCAATTTGACTTTTTCTCTCTTCGAATTGAGGTGAATCGTAGCCCTCACTGACCTATGATCACTGCACTTTACCCTACCTAAAACTTCTACATCATGCACAATGCTTGGATCAGCGGAATGTATTATGTTAAAAACACTATTATTGACTAATTTCTACCATTAGTTCACTACTGACCAGGAAGAAAGAGGCGACAGTACGATACAATTGCCTTCGGGAATGAAGTTTTCATTTGCTTTTATTAGTGAGGCTGGGCTACCGAAAGTCTACTTTCCCCAAATAAGTGTCGATGGACACGATTTTAAGGCGATGTTATATTTATCGCTGATTAAAATATAATGCGAGAAAACATCGCTCCCGTGGTAACTGTCACTCAAGCGGGACACAACCGATTTCTAGTACTCTTCGGAGCTTTTGGTTTATCAAACCTTACCGCTTCTAAGACAGCAACTTTCTCAACCACGTGCCCTAAACACTGGCTTTCTTAATTTAGTCATCCGCGGCTCCTGCCACCAGTTATGCGTGCATGCTTATTTTCGCAACGCCCCACCGAAGAATTCGAGGTCAGCAGTTTATGCCAATTAATCACCTGAGAAGTTTGTACGGCAAACACACTTGTTGTTATCAGCAATATGGCATCCTTAAATAATATTCTTTTTCCGAAATCATACGCAGTGTCGCATATTCGGTATTCACTGCACCCTGCTGGGGATCTCTACGCGTCCTCCTGGCGCCTGCAGTTCCACTGGCGGTGGATGATGGAACCACAGGTTTAATGCGCATGGTCGCCCGTTTGCCGAGATAGAGCGGTGGAGTGTAGATAATGAAATAACGCGAATGAACGGCGCAATGCGTTGGAATCTAAAAACCCCAAACACGGCGCGAATTGTAGCTGTCTCTGAAGAGAACAAGAAATGATTGGAAAAGACGAATTAAAAAGAAATAATAATAATGACACGAAGACTAATGTACAAATTCTTCAAGCGCAGTGTACGGACCATAATTAATCTTTTTTGAGTGGTGGCGCGTGAACGCGCGCGCAAATTTGCCGTGGCAGTTATGTGCGGTTGTCTATCTGACGGGGAGGACGACGTGGCAATTCTCGGCCCTCAAACGGGCACGAGTGATTCAGGCCTGCGTCTAGGCGCCCGCCGCCCTTTCGCGGCGAGATAAATGCAGCACACTTGCCTTCTTGTTGCGGGCCTACCACGCATGCAAAATCGAAAGAAAGGGACGCACCAAGGGTCCAAAACGAACGTACCATGTGTGAGTTCTGTGCCTAAATTTAGAGAAACGTGATCAGGCTTGCCACTGGAAAGGTTCCAGATTACGTAATTATCTGCAACGCCTAGCCGAGCAAGGGTGAAATCTTTCCGGCGTATTGCACGTTCGAAGGCCATCACACACATCGTGACCAACACCACTTCTGAGTTCAATAAGTTATACCTGATATGGCATAGTGAGCTCTCTCAAAGGCGACCATGCCTGCTTCAGAGGGACAAATGTACTGCCGAGCTACGCCTCTCTGTCCGAATAACACGCGCGAGGATAACTCCAGGCTTCAGCTCGGCTTGCACCAAGCCTGGTGCGACAAGGGTGCCATCTGCATACGCTATAAATTCCCGATCTGCAATGGCTACTTCTACAGCGAAACAGTTGAGAGGTACTTCCCCCAGTATATTCTCCGTATGTTAACACAAAACTATCATCAGGATTGGCTCCAGCGCTGTCGTCTTCTTCCCCAGCTGGGGCGTTGGCACCCCTCTCAGCTACCGCGTCAACGCGCTCGCACCAGTGCTCCCGCGCTCGTCGTCGTTGTTATAAATTGTTATTTTTACTAATAATTAGTTATTCGATAAGCACGAAGCCGCAATCAAGTTTACAGCGAATTACAGCGAAGCTGTAAAAGGTTATTTCAGCCAGAAACGTCTCCGTGTGTAGACACGAGACTTCCCATACGTGGGCTGATAACGAACATAGGGGAATACCCGACTGACCCGCGGCGGAAGGGACGCGGGCGTTAAGCACTCCCCATAAGTGGGTCGATACCGAAGTTAGTCCAATACCGAGCCGACCTGCGGCGGAGGCGTACAGGCTAAGTACTCCCCATACGTGTGTCGATACCGAAGAAAGTGCAATGCCGGGCTTACCCACGGCGGAGGTGACGCAGGCGTTAAGCACTTCCCATGTGTCAGCCGATCCCGAGGAGAGTGAAATGCCGGGCCAACCCGCGGCGGAGGTGAAGCAGGCGTTAAGCACTCCCCTAGCATGGGCAGATACCAGAGAGAGTGCAATATCGGGCCGACCTGCAGTGGAGCTGAAGCAGGCGTTAAGCCCTCCCCAGAAGTGGTCCGATATTGAAGTGCGTGCAATATCGGGCTGACCCACGGTGAAGCTGACACAGGCATTAAGCAATTCCCATACGACTGCCGATCCCGAAGAGAGTGCAATACCGGGCCGACCCACGGCGGAGGTGCAATTCGCCATTAGGGCCCCTTATTGGCGTACTGCACCCAGGTTCGCTGGTTATCCTTGTTCGCAGAGTGTAAGGGCACTGACGTTTTCTCTAGACGAGGATTCCAAAGTAAGCTGCGTGGGCTGTCGTGGTTGTAAAGATATGTGCCAACATGCTATGGCATGTTTTCTTTACACCACGGTTTCAGGAAGTGACATCTTTTGACCGTTGTTAAAGGCGTTCCACGCTAAAATGAATTCCATGTCTTCTGTACTGCCTGCTTGAAGAATTGAGCGCTACGAAGACACAGTCTTAAGTACGAACAAGTACGACGGACAATGCGCCTTCTCCGTTGTACATGTTCCTATTTTAGTCCGCATCTTCGTAGCGCTCATTTCTTCAAGTATGCAAAACGAACTCGCCCAGACCAAGCTTGCGCTGCTTCTTATTGCCTGATTTATTGATTACGCTATTATAGCTGCTTACTATTTAAAGGTTCCATAGTCCTGAGCGGCTGGTTAAAGGAAATATGAGTAGCCCAAGCGAAACAAAATATGCCGAGTAAGGACACCAATGCCACGTACGCGGCACTTATTTCACTAGTGGATGCTATGGAATGATTATGCATACATCGTGATAACTCCGGTATGCAAAATAACTTTTGTTCAGCATTGCTGTAGCGCTGCTTTTCACATAGTCATTGACTGCTGCGGTCCAGTTCTATGACGCAATGACTCTAATGGTTGTATTCAGCGGTTGCATGTAGTGTGTTGTGCAAAATTCTGATCTATCAGGACAAGTAATACAGCGCACACATTTTTTTCTTATGCAAAACTTTATCTAAAGCTCTTCAGTGTATTGAAATCTGGCAGGCATAGCATATCGTGTAATATTATCACGCGTTTTCAGCCAGCCAAGTGTTTGCTAATTTCAAATTTAAAGAGTAAGTGAACGCCTCGGAAAACGTCCTGTCTTTTTTTTTTCAGGATCACTGAATATTTTGTCTCCCGAGCGCACCATCTGTAGAATTTATGAACTCACGGTCAAGAGGATATTGAACATGCATGCACGTTGTAGCAAATGGGAAGGGCTTGAGTGGTGTTGAAAATGAAATGCATTATTCATCAATCCTTATGGCTTCCGGAGAGCTTAAACGGCTTTTCAGCAGAATTTAGTGCCATCTCATCGTTTCTTAGCTTTCTAGGCTATGTTGCCAGGGGCATACAATGCGTTCCGAAAATTTCCATTGGATGGCTTGTTGGGCTATCTTTAGAGAGAAAAGTATGTGTTAGATATCCATGTATGCGCGTTATTTGGCATCAGTAAGAAGTTCGTGTTCCAGACCTGACTGCCAATGGAGCCAAATACATCATACTCTTTAACTAAAAGCGACGTTACACAGCTCCCAAAGATTCCCCGGCTGTCTACAGGTTATAATGTCTAAAGGCTCTTGAAATCTTAAGCGACGCTGGCGGCAGAAGCAGATCTGTAAAGCCACCCGTCAATAGCTTGGCGCTTTACGCTTAAAATGTACAGAAAGATCGAAATTTTTCGTAGTGACCCTTCCATGCACATGGCAGAAGCCTTTGCCGCGTTGCCGTAAGCATTGTGGCGTTTCGTGGCCTCTGAGATTCGCCAACATACGGCAGCCGTAGAAAATACTCCTTCAACTGCAGCTCAATTTCCCGAAGCTTAACGGTGTCACAAAAAGGGAGATATCGCCAGCTTTACAGAGGCAAATAAAAAATCGAGTTTAAAAAAAAAGGAAGAACCGCTTTTTCGCTTGGGTGAAGCATTCAAAGGGATAGTAAGGTTATCCGCTGCACTTGAGATCCTCACGCTGTGTTCTAACACTAGGCGAGGATGCCAACGGTTGACACAGCAGGTCTTACAACTGCTTTTACGCAGAATGAACGGAGTCGTGCAGCCTTGTGACCAGGCGCGTCACAACGGTTGAGTGCCAAAAGAAATAACTTGATATAAGTAGCTTGACATTTAACAACTTTGTCCACTCAGTACAGTGTATGCAATACGGTGCGTCATGCTCGCTAAAACGCGAGGTGTTCCTAACTCCAAGGACACTCAGCAGCGTTCAATTTGCCATTGGGCCACACCCAATTCGGAAGGCCGCCCACACCAAATTTTCATGTTGGCGCAGACAAAATATTCAAGTTGGCCCATCCCCAAATTTTAGTTCGTGCGTCCCCAAATTTAGGCTGGCCCAGTCCCAAATTTATTTTGCCATACCCCGCATTTCAGGTTGGCCCGCCTCTCAATTTCAATATGACCCAACACCAAATTTTAGGCAGAGCCATCGCCCAATTTTAGTTGGCTCATCCCTACTATAAACATTGCCTTGCATTTTCTAAGGAGCACTATGTATCTCTATGGGTATTCTCTCTTGATTTTATTTTTTGTTTGAATTGTTCCTTATCGCCTAAAGGCTACCAGTCATGTACGTTTAAAATATAATAAAGAGAAAATGTCTGAACTTTGCAAGTTACGCATTTTCACGCAGATACAAGGCATTACAGTTTTTCTCGTTACAGGGCTGAGGAGGTCGCCAAAGAATGCTTACGCATCAAAAGCTTAAAATAAAATAATGAGGGTTTCGCTAGAGGACGTGACTCGCATGCCCGGCATGCTGCGATTGACTGGCACTAAAATTCCGGCGCAGTTCAATCTGCAGCTTTGTCCACTGCCGCGATGAACCGGTCGCTTGTTGTAAGACGGCATGTACGTCAAACAGGCGAAACGAACGCGTCAGCAAAGTAGTAAAAGAAAAGCATTTGAAGAAAAAAAAAGAAAGAAGCAACAATGAGAAAATACAGGGAACATATTGTGAAAAACTCTCTGACGTTGACTGAGAAATTGTTATACAGAACTTCTTATGAAGCCGCTTTCTTATAAGGCGTTAAGATTGGGTTCTTTAAAGGAATTGAAAAAGAAAAAATTTTTCGGCTGAACTGTCTGGTTATGTTTCTGGGATACCAAATAAATCAAAACAATTATAATGTTGTAGTGTGAGAAGGTGCTGGGGCAGCCAGAAAAGACTCAAACGCCAAGGACTGGTGGCGACGCTGCCTTGGAGTGCTGTAACCACTCCTGCCCGCCGTGACGTCAATGATTTTTGCGGCTTGTGTTCGGGCGTTGCCCAATTTTATATCGGTAAAAGCAGACTGCACTGCTGTTCTTACAGCGCCAAACACTAAACTTACAAAGATACCAGAAATATTACTGCGCCGCCACGACCCAAATAGGAAAAAATACTATGAATCCGTGACGTCACGGTTACAGATCAGCGTCTAGACCTTGGCTCGAAATTCAAGAAATGCAGCCTTGACCTTCATTTGCTTCTTGTGATTATCAGCCTATTAACCGTGGAGTTAGCAGCACCACAGTTTTCAAAGAATACGCTGTCAATAAAAAATGAATGGATGTTTTTGTTTAGTCTCCAATTGAGGGCTCAAGCTTTTCCCTTTTTGAGTTTCACGCAAATTCAGAATATGCAAAGCGTTTATGCTTAAACGTTATGCCTCTATATGTACCGGGTGTGCTACTCCGGCGGCGGCAGCATATGGTATCCGCATGTACACCGATACACATGCACAGGGAACACAGGAAATTATTATTATTATTTGTTTTGAACACATATACACATATACACAGGTATCAGGAAAGGGAAAGCGAGGAGCAGGCTAGCAACTGCCACCGGAAGGGGCACAACGCCTGCCTACTCCTCTGAAGGGAGGTGACATCAACACAGAAATGGAAGATAGGAAGGAGGGGAAATGAACTCTGAATATATCAATGCAGCCAGAATACGGAATATTAGAAGAAATATTTAACAAATCTCGGTTCGAATAGAGAATTGTGTGGCTTCAGAATCGTGAGGTTCTTCGTTCGAACCCACCTAAATTCAACAACTCGCTGCCTCTATAGCGTGCTTTGCCGTCACGATGTAGTGTGTGCGAAAAAGACAGCTCTAAATAAAACGCGAGCTTAGTGGTACTGGCGGGGGCGAAAACCAGCTACGACCGAATGCAGGTTTTCAGGGTTCTTTGTCTAATAGAAGTCAGAAATCACAAAAAAGTAATATTGCATATATATATATATATATATATATATAATCTTAAAAACCGTATAATGTCTAATTTATGCCATAATTTCACTACAGGATCAAGAAGAAAGGCGGAAGTGTGACGAACGCCTTCGCAAATGAATTTATCATTTGATTTTATTACAAAGTATTGGCTATCGGAAGTCTGATTTCTCCAAGCCAATGTCGATGCGATGCAAATTTAAGGCGATATTTTATATATCCCTCCAACCAAAATATAAGGTGAGGAAACATCGCTCCCACCGTAATTGTCACTCGAACAATACGCAAACAACTACTGGTCCACTTCGGAGCTTCTGATCCGTGAATCGTTAGCACTTCTGAGAGAGCAAGTTTGTCAACCATGTGCTCTAAACACTGACCTTCTATAGTGTTTCTCTACCGGAGCTGCCCGTCATCCGTCCATGCCTATTTCGCAACGTCCAGCCGAATGCACCGTTTAATCAGGTGACAAGCTTGCATGGCGAAGAACTTTGTTGTTGTCAGCAATCTGAAATCCCAAAAGAACAAATGTTTTTTTCGCAAGTCACACCCAGTGTCACATGTTCGTTATTCAATGCGCCCTGCTGAGGATTTCTATTGAAACCTATGGTGCCAAACTATTTCGTAAGAGTCTACCTGGCGACTGCAGTTTTGCACGTAGTGGATGACGGAACTACATGTTTAATGCGCATGCGCGTCCGTTTCCGAAGATGGAGCGGCAGAGTGCAGACATTCAAATAACACGAATGAATTGCGCAATGCGTCCGAATAAAAATTCTGCAAACACGGCGCGAATTGCGGCTGTCCGGGAAGAGTACAAGGCATGACTCGAAAACAGTAAGCCATCAAAAAGGTCACGACACGACACGACGAATAATGGGCAAACCGCGTTAAGTTCGCTCGCTGGACTATAACTATACTCTCTATTAAGCACGCACTAATTAGCCGTGGTAGCGATGAGCAATTGTCTCGGTTGGCAGAGCGAAGTGGCAGTTCTCGGCCTTCAAACGGGTACGAGCCATTTACTCGTACGTCTATGCTCCAGCAGCCCGTTCGCGTAAAGTAAGAGGGGCACATTAGCCTTCTTGTTCCGGATTGCGTGATTATCTGTATGCCTAGCCGAGTATAAGCGTGAAACTTTCCCAGCGTATTGCTCATTCGTAGCCTGCCATACAGACCGGGACGAACAGCACTTTTCAGTCCAATAAGTTATACCTAATGTGGCATAGTGAGCTCCCTCAAATGCGGCCATTCCTGGTTCTGATGGACAAATGTACTGCTGAGCTACGCCTCTCTCTCCCTGAACCCCCAGCGCGAGGCTAACTCTATAGTTTACCTATGCTTGCGTCATTCTTGGTGCGACAAAGATGGCATCTGTGCACGGCACACACGCACGATCGGGCATTGGCCGCTTTTCTCTGCGCAACAATTAAGTTGCGTGGATGAGTTACGGTTGCAAAGGTATGAGCGATAATGCTATATCACGTTTCTCGTTGCACCGTGGTTTCAGGAAGCCACCACCTTCGAAAGTTTTTAAGGACGTTGGACGCCAAAAAATATTGCATGTCGTTTGTATTGCCTGATCCATCGATTACGTTATTACAGCTGGGTTACTAGTTACATTTCCCGAGCCCCCAAGTGGCGGCTAAAGGAAATAATCAGAAAAAGAAGTGAAATAAAATATACCGAGCACGGACACCCGTGAAGCGTTCACGGAACTTATTTAACTAGTGGCTGGCTGTGAAATTATTATGCATACCTTCCGATAACTGCTCTATGCAAAATAAGTTGTTTCTTTCACCTTAGCTAATGCGTTGCTTTCCACATAGTCATTAACAGCTGCTGTTCACTGCTGGGAAGTAATGACTCTAATAGCTCTATTCAGCGTTTGCATGTTGTACGTTGTTTGATATTCTCAACTCTTTTACAAGTTAGACAGTGCACACATTATTTTAACGCAAAATGTTATCTATAGAACTTCCCTGTAATGAAGTATGGAATCGTGCTATCTTATCACACGTTTTCAACGAGGCAAATTGTTTTCTAATTTGCCAGTTAAAGATTAGGGGCTCGCCCCCGTAAACGTGATGTTTTTTTTTGTTGCAATAATTGAATATTTTGTTTCAGCGAGCACCTTCTAAGGAACTTGCACAATGAACTCACCGTCAACAAGTTTTTACTAATTTTCTCATTAAAGATTAGGTGATCGCCTCCGAAAACGACGTGTTCTTTTTTTGGAATCATTGAATATCTTGTTTAAGCGAGCATCTTCTATGGAACGTACACAATGCACTCACGGTCAAGAGGACATGAACATGCATGCACGTTGAACGAAATGACAAGGGCTTTAGGGATGTTGAAAAGGAAGTGCTGTATTAAGGAGGCCTAATGGCTTCCGGAGAGCTCAAGTCTTTTCAGCAGATTTTAGTAGCCTGTTAGCCACCATCCTAGTACATGGCGCTTCAGGGATTTTCTTTAATTAAGGCTTCGAGGGCCTCTCACGAGAAGCATGCGAGGCGTTCATGGAATGCCCACAAGAGGGCTGGTGGGACTCTTTGTTAGAGAGACATGTATATGTTAAATATGCGGTAATGACCATCATTTCGTGATTCATTCGACGTTATCACTATTACTGCCTACAGAGACCGCCAATGGAGCCAAATGTTACATCTTCCTTACGCAAAGGCGACGTTATCCAGCCGCCAAAGATGCCCTGCTTGAATGCAGGTTATCATTTTAATGGGTGCTTGAAATTTTATGCGGAACAAGCTGCGCAAGCATATTTGTGACACCTCCGGTAAATAGCTTGAGCCTTTTCACCAAAAACAAAAGAAGAAAGAAAATATATTTCGTGGTGATTCTTGCATACACATAACACATACCTATTCTGCGTTGCCTTAAGAATTGTGGCGTTTCGTTGTCTCCGAGATCCGCCAACGTACAGTAATAGCAGAATCTACACTTCAATTGCAGCTGCAGTTTCTGAGGCTGAACGGCGCCATACAAAGAGAGATATCGTCAGTTTACGCAGCTGAAAAAAAGGTTAAAGGAATCAAGTAAAAAAAAAAACAACCGCTGTTTTGCTTGGACGAAGTATTCAAAGCGATAGCAAGAATATGCGTTGCACTTGAGATCCTCACGCTGTGTTCGAACATTAGCTGAAAGCGAGATGGCTCGACACAGCAGGTCGTACAACTGCAGTGGCGCAGAATGAATGGGGTCGCGCAGCGTTGAGACCAGGCGTGTTACAACGCTGGGGTGATGATGAACGCCGGCAATGGTGTTTCACGCGTTGCCCCTCGATGGTGCATGAGACGAGACCGATGGAAAACCATTGGCACTGGTCAGTGCCAAAGGAAACAAGTAGATACATTTAGCTTCACATTTGGCTCTACATTGGCAACACTGTAGAGTCGCCTGAACGGAGCGTGAGGGTGCGGTCCATGGCGGAAGGATTACACTACACTCGCGCACAAGTTTCTGTGGATACGCAGGAAAAACTACGCATGCACATTGTGCACAAGTGAGAACGCTTCTCAAGAGAGTCGCGCGTTTTAATCCATGTTAGTTTAGACTCGGGAAGAGAAACCATTAACAATTATTAGCAACAGTGCAATAAGACAGAACACGCCATTGACTGTAAAGGTTCACTTATTTGGTGGCTCATCCCCTGCGCGTTTGAGCAAATGCGCAATCTTCGCGCTTGGACGCTTCCTCGATTAAGCGTCTGTTCCAAGCAACCAAAAGCACTGTCAAACGCGGCGGGAATACTTGGCGCAGTAACACATGCGCAGCAGGCACGTGCCCTTGATAGCCACGAAAAGTTTTCCGCGACTACAGGAGGGCGCGCCACGTGACTATCTTGAAGGCTACTCATAAAAAAAAAATATTGAGGAGCAGTAGCCCTTACTCACATGATAGGCAAGCGGTAGATTCTAGTTTGCTTGCGTTGCATGCATCTGCGGCGGGCATTTCGGAAGAGAATTTTACGTCTCAACGCGACCAAGGGCCTTAATTAAACGATTGCCACGAGGCAATGCCGCCCATTTTTCCGTGCCTATGTCGAAGTCAGCGCAGCGTTGACAGTCCTGTTCCAGAGTCCACAGAAGGCCCCTCAACCTGTTCCTGACAGCCTGAACTAATGATGAAAAGATCGAACGTCCAATTCTACCGAAAACCGGCGCGGACTTTGGATACTCAGGTTGCTATATGGTCACCTATTCCATACCATCGAAAGTGGAGGGAGGTGGAGCGACTCCGTATCATGGGCGGGATATTGCGACGGAATCAACAATTGTGATTGGCCGCGACAAAGTCATGAGATTCCCTAGTCGAGCCGCCTAGGGAAGACAACGCTATTTAAAGCGGATACCTATCGTGCAGTGGTGCTGACGTGCCCTGATGTGAATTCATACATTTAATATGCTCCTGCATGGAGTGGGCTTCCGTAACTGCTGCCATTGTCACTACTGTAGCAAATAAAGACAGGTATTTGCTTCATGCCTTCTACAGGCCGTATTCATTGTTGGGCTTGGTAGCTTGTTGGCCTTAACGCCACCTCGAGCTGCAACAAGGCGCACATGGCTGCCATGACGAAAGCATACTGAGGTTATCGAAGGTTCAAGCGTGTGACGCAGTCGAGTGTTTGTTATGTCAGTCAGGTAAAGCACCGAATGGGTACACTATATATAGGTGTGCGTGGTGCTTCAAAACGTAAGAAAGCGGCTCCAAAATAGCAAGCAAATTCACACCACAGTTTAAGGTGACACCGGGTGATTTGACCAAGCACGAGACCACGCTCGGGCATTCTGGATGGGTTTAGAAGCGATAGCGCTGGCCACTCATCTAAACGGTGGTGGGTTAAGCGCAAGTGAACGACGCTTTTACTAATTTTACCATGGGTCAGACCCCTTAGACTTCCTCCATGTTCCAAGGCAACGCATTTGAAGCGAACAACGACCCGAGCGGTAGCATAAAACCCATCGTTACTTTCCACGTGCTTCCATGGCTCTGACCACAGGCGCCACGAAAGGTTACCACGTACCAAACCATCTCGAATGGTCTAGCAACCATGCGGGCAGAATACTACACAAGACATAACGGGCGCGCACGAGGTCCCGGAGAGTGGGAGGGGCTGCGTCAGAGAAGGTTCCCTTGCCAAGGCTAGCTGAATCACGTGACGCTCCCTCTTAGTCCATGGTGCGGGTAACCGGCTCCGTCGTCTTTTGCGGCCAGGCGCAATGCACGTCTCTCGCGTCCCTCGAGACCTTCTAACCTTAAAGGGACACTAAAGTGAAAAATCATTTCTTCTGCATCAGTAAATTGCCGTTCTACAACACCAAAAACACCACTCTTACAACGATAAGACGTTTGGTAAGCCAGAAAAAGCACAAGAACAAAATACGGGTGGCGACGCCTACTTATGTTCCAGCACCTGGGGGCTGTGATGTCTTGGATTTTGATGGCATCTTCTAGGGCCTACAAATTATATATAGCGGTACAGATTGACTACATTGTGTTCTAAAGGAACCAAATATTAAACATGGCAAGTTTAGGGAACCTTTATTCAGAGAAAGCGGCCCAAATGCGAAAACATACTTTGGAATCCCTGACGTCACGCTGACGTATTGGCGCTGGGGTTTCGGCGCGAAATTCAAATACTGATACTTCGTCCTTCATTTTCTCATCTAATATTCAAAATATTTTTTTTGAAATAACTACCTGCAGGGTTCTCAAACAATGCTTCATTGGTCTAAACAGATTTATTGTTTCGCTTTAGAGTCCCTTTAAACATCGCGTCCCGCGCATGCGCCGTCGGTAGCATGACGTTATGGCGACGGGGCCGACGGCGCCAAAGGGCTTCCAGCCTCGATATGATTGCTATCGCAATAATATATCATGGACATAAATCCAGCTTAATTCGAACCAAGTAGGATTCATAAAAGCGGACAGCAGGCAAGGGTTCGTGTTGGGGATGCAAGCACTTAAATGCACGATGAAAACAGTGCAACGAGACTCCGAGATGGCGCCATAGTATTGTAATCTGATTGTATGCGCGACGCGAATTGTGTAATTTTTTCTGGAAACCACGCGGTCACCTGCAATCGCATTGGAAATATCGACTAGCCATGCATAAAAGTCGACGCGCTTGACCAACAGATCAGATTTTCGACGATCGCGGACTCTCCTCACACCTATCGTTGTGCTTCATTCTTACTTCTTTTCCAACTCGTCGCTCCGTTTGCAACGTGCCGCATGAGGCAGATTGCCCATGCCAGGAAATATATCGCGAAATGAAAACACGTGCAGAGGTGCGCCAACACATTATATAAGGAAGTATCATAATCATCGGTGAATCTTCTTGATCTTCTAATGCGGGAATTTTCTGATTTATTCAGACTGTGAATTCCTTGCGAGGAAATTATTAAAATAGCACCTTGATACCTTGTTCTGTATTCCAGCTACTAGTTTCTTATTCGTTAGCGATCTTAATGGTACACTAAAGTGAAAAATGATTTCTTCTGCATCGGTAAATTGCCGTTCTACAACACAAAAAACGCCACTCTTACAACAATAAAACGTTCGGTAAGCCAGAAAAAGTGCAAGAACGAAATACGGGTACGAAATACGAAATACGAAATACGCCTACTTGAGTTCCCGCACCTGGGGGCTATGACGTCTTGGATTTTGATGGCATCTTCTAGGGCCTACTAATCATATATAGCGGTACAGACTGACTACATTGTGTTCTAAAGGAACCAAATATTAAACATGGCAAGTTTCGGGAACCTTTATTCAGCCAACGTGGCCCAAATGCGAAAACATACTTTGGAATCCCTGACCTCACGCTGACGTACCAGCGCTGGGGTCTCGGCGCGAAATTCAAATACTGATACTTGGACCTTGATGTTCTCATCTAATAATCAAACAATTTTTTTGAAATGAGTGCCTGCAGGGTTCTCAAACAATGCTCAATTAGTCTAAACTGATTTATTGTTTCACTTTAGTGTCCCTTTAATGTGTGTTACTTCTCAGACGACGTCTCCCAGTGATCTCCTATCACCCCTGTCTTGTGCGAGCTGATTGTATCTTACGCCTCATATTCCGTAAGTTCTTCCCACCAGCTAATTTGTAGCTGTCCTAAAACTGCGTTCCCTTCGTTTGGAAACCGTTCACAAACTCTAATGGACCCCCATTTATATGTCCTACGCATTACTTGGTCTGCCGAGCTCTATCTCTTCCTCTTATTGTGGACAAGAAGATCGGCTACACCCGTTTTCTCTCTCATCCCCGTCGCTGTCTTCTTGTCTCTTAACGTTACGCCTGATATCGCTAGAGAGCTCGGAGACGCCTTCGTCTTAGAGTGGACATGAATACACCGATGATCCTTTAACTTCTTAGACTCCTCTGTTGATATACGTGATGGTATATCGGAAAAGCGATAAGCTTTAGTGCGAAGCTCTGCTTTACATTGTAGGTGGTATTATTTCCCTAGCAATATGTAGAGTTTTAGTGTTCTAATCACTTTATCATTGTAACTCAATTATTATTCGAAAATGCTCTTACAATGTGATTTGTAACCACTGTGAAAAGGACCCTACACCTTTGGTCTAACTTCTCGTTATAAAAATAAATTCATGTTCATTTAGTGGTGTTAACGCGTTGCCTTACATAAAGGAATTACTTTAACACTAGGTACAAATGTTCGACACAGTTTGGGTTTAAAAATACGGTGAATTATATCGGAAGAAGTAACGAAAGAAAAGACGGTCGATATTATTTCTACGACAGAGCTAGGACGATTTTCGAGCGTGCATGCACCACGCAACAAAACGTATGATAACATCAAGTTTTATCACATTTTTTTCTTTGAGCTTCACTTTCTCTTGCCCGCGTAATGACAAAAACTTATGAAGGCTACGTTTCGGATAAATTTAATTTAACCACAGACTTGGACAGATAAGAGAGAGAGACAAAAGGGAAGGAAAGACATGGAATTTAGCCAGTGTATGTACCGGCTGTCTACCCTGTGCTGGGGAAAGAGGTAAAGGGAAAAAAGGTGAAAAAAGAGAAAAACAAAAGAAATAACGAGGTTTGGACAAAGTGCCTGTCACAACCACCAAGACAACCGCATCGATTCACGCTAATAAATCCGCAGTCCTGAAAGATAAACGACATGACGTGTTGACGTTAATGAATGTGGCCTGTCGGAAAGGCGATTTTTTAAAATTGACTTATGAAAACTCTGGCAAGTAACAGAAAAATTGCACCAGACATCCGCCTGTAGGAGAAGGGGAATTGTTAAAACACGGGCAGACGCAAGCGTTCCTCTTTTGTCTCTGACGTAAGCAGGAGAGTGTGTATATCGGACAGAGACAGATAAAGATAGGGAAAAGAACCACAGGAACGAAAAAAATGTCCATGAATCCGTGCCATCTTAGCGACGTGTGATGGAGTACAGCTGCCAAAACGATTCTAATGTATCATCACGCAGATTTATAAAACGTCTGAAATGCTTTCCTTTGACTTGCGGTAAAACATCACGAAACGGAAGACAAGCTAAAAAAAGCACGCCGACAAGTGAAAAAGCTACGGAAATTCTGGGGATTCTCTACTAATGTGTAAACATTGGTTGGCTGGGCTACGAGTTCGTTCTTGCTAAGTTTTGCTTTCTTCATTCACCAACCTTATGCACGTCTAACCAAGGCGTATCCGGTGGCAAACAATGCTTACACTCTAGCAGACAATTGTCAGCTTTTCTCGCCGCATCGAGTCTCTTCAATGCAATCGCACTAATGGAGCAAGAACACCGGGAACGAGCGCGCACCGACGGAGCAGAGAGGTCGAAAGCGAAAACTAGCTGCTGCAATATCACGTGAGGCGTGGCGTGAGGGCACAACGCATTGCCGTGACGCCATGTCATCCTCACTGTCGCTCTCACAAGGATGTGTTATGTGCGCCTTCCTTGTCCACGCAACCTCTCGTCTGCATTCTCATCGCGCCTCGGTAAGGTGCACTAAAAACTCGCCAAGCATATCAACGCGTTCGTTTGCCCACGAGGTGTTTGTAACTCTAAGAACGCTCTGCAACGTTCATAATCAGATGAATGTTTTGGCTCCGTAATTTGACTCGCAATAATTTAACCTTCAATACTTTTTTATGTTCACTCTGTTCGTGAGAACAGACTTCAGGGGGAAGAAATGTCGCTAGCAAGAATGTTCGTTTCGAGGTACCTTGGTACATATACCTTAACACTGCTTGTATATGCGTAACGTATATTACAAAATAATGACATTAATAATGTTATGCTACAGGATAAACTCTCCAGCTTCATACAGGGTTGCTTTTAGGTTTCATATAAACAGTTTACGATAAAGGAGTCATTTTTAATACTCTTTGATGCTGACAAGCACAAAATTGCACTACGCGAAGCGCAGACGCAAATTAGCAATACTAAATATGAGTCAAAAAACAAGGTCACATTACAATGCATGCTTTTGTTTACCGCAATTTTCGTTCCGCATCTTGTTACTGCACCTTAGTTAACACAAATGCCTTTTTTTTCTTTTTTTGATGTGCCACTTTTGAAGTACCCCACCCCTTCCATTTGTGACTACCTCAATTCTTCGGGCCAATCCTCAAAATACGATTTTGTCGGAAAGAAGCTGAAGTCCAAAATGACGAGAAAATAACATAATAGGAAACAGTAATCAAAATAGGAGAATAAATTCGAAAATGCTACCATATGCCAGTTGCCCAACTCACGCCGTTGGGCTCCTGACAAGCGGATATCGAAATGGAGAGATAGAGACACAGATAGATAGATAGATAGATAGATAGATAGATAGATAGATAGATAGATAGATAGATAGATAGATAGATAGATAGATAGATAGATAGATAGATAGATAGATAGATAGATAGATAGATAGATAGATAGATAGATAGATAGATAGATAGATAGATAGATAGATAGATAGATAGATAGATAGATAGATAGATAGATAGATAGATAGATAGATAGATAGATAGATAGATAGATAGATAGATAGATAGATAGATAGATATGGGAACGCAGGAAAGAATTAACACGGCAAGCTGGTCGAGTTGGTGATTGAACGTGGGCCTATGGGTGGGCAGTGCAACCCGGACGAAGGACGAGAGGAAGTACACAATACGTGAGTTGTTAGTCTGCGCTCGTATTGTGTACTTCCTCTCGTCCTCCGTCCGGGTTGCGCTGTCCAACCATAGGAGCAGGCTAGAACCCCCAACAGTTAAGATAAGGAGACGATAAGAGGATTTTTGGCATGGGTGCCAAGCGACCTAGTCATCCGTGAAATATGTATGGCTCTCAACTGCGTAGGTATAACAGCCTTTCGCGCGGAACTTTATCTTTTGTGCTGTGCATACTCCTGGGGATCGTTTTTCATTTAGAAGACGTGTTTAGGTAGAAAGATTTATGCATCACATTTGTTACAGGTGATTTTTTTCACCTTAGCTAGTCTGTTTCTACTGCCTTCGATTGCGTACTAAAAGGAGCATTGAAGCGGAATATTACCAATTCAAGTGCAAACTGGCACTCCGGTGTTCACAAGACTTTCATTGTGAATCTGGACTAAGCGTAATGGTGATCTGCATGCTCATTCTGTGCCTGAAAGAAAAGCCGTGTCAGTGCACAAAGCTTTCGCGGCCTGTACTGACTACTCGGTACTGCATAATAATGGGGAGTTGAAGGGCCTCCTGCTACTTTGAGCATTTTTAACGCAGATACGGCAGTGGCAAGCTTGCACTATCGATTCCTGTACGTGTTTTTCCGGCACCTCACTAATCAAGAGGTCGGTTTCCCGATGTGGCGCCGCATCTCTTGTGGTATCCACGAAGATTTCAACGCCTGCCATCGCTGCTGGCGTTACCGTCCACAACACCATCGAGGTGTAGAGCGCAATAATAGAAAAATAAAGGCCAGTTGGCAGCAGTTTACATTTAAGAAAGACAAGGTCTTCTTGGGCGCACTAATGTACCACGTGGTTTGTTTATACTGCGCTACCTAAGGAGTGGGCCTACGCTTCGAGACTGTACTATCTCCGTAATGGGCCCATATTTTGCGTTGCGTAAAGCCACACTTCTGATTCCTGTTTTAGCCTTCCGGAGTTTCAACGAGTGCACGTGGGTTGAGTTCGCCTTTTTTGCGTTGTTAATTATGCATTACCACCGTCGTTTACATAGCCCTACGCTAATTCACCGCATCATTTTACATGCAAGCTTACGTTTGGTGCCTTTTATTGCGATGGCAATTACATTGCAGTCACTGCAGGCGTCACGTACTCATGTCGCCTCTCGCAGGAAAGGATGTTTCACATCCGCCGCCGAGGTTTGTGAGTGATGACGCTAACACATCAAAGGTTAGTTCTAGTTCTAACAGCAAAACATAAATACCAAGGAAAGCGGATCGGAAAACGGCGCCGCGGTATATGAATTCGTTAGATCCCCGCACGCGTAATGCGAATACGTGTGATCGTTACCCACCTGCGGCAGGTTTCCTTTCGTCCGTTTTCATTGCCGTTAATTTATCATTTCTTTGGCTCAATAAGGAAGTACAAGTAATTTCCCCTATGTTGTGCTATGTTGGCTGTTGACTCCTCATGATCTTGACACTCCAGGCGCATTTGCGTCGTCGCCGTCGGCGTAATGTGATGTTCCGCATAAAGTCCAAGTTCGATAGCATCGTGGCCACGCGCCGTGTGGTGTACGTGCGAGTGATAGCATGCAAGGGAGGAAGGCAGGGACGAAGCGCGCCGTCTTCCATCGAGCACAAGGTACCGCGAGGGTGGGTGGGGTGCTCTACTCCGACGACGGCTGCGACTGGCGCGTCTACGCGGGTACTATCTTGAAAGCGATGTGCGATGGGGGACTGAGTGCGCCGAGGTGCTGATAGCTTAGTGTGCGCTGTGTCCTCTCCGCTTAGTTTTACCTAGAAGCGAGAAGCACCACGGAGCTGAATTGACCCGCTTCTGCTGCTACCGCGCTTCTTCACGCAGGCGTTCTTATGGTGAGTTGCCGCAGTCATCGAGTGAGATGTGCTCATAATTGCTCGTGCCCACCTGACACTATGCTTGTTAATTCAGTTCGTAAGCGAACGTTTAGAAATTCATACGGCCGATAATACTACTATCCTTACGTCGTATAGCTGTCTAAAAATTTGCTATCGCGACGCTTCGCCTTTCGGGCGAAACTGCGACTCATCTTTAGTTGTATGGTTTCGTTTGAGATGTAGTAGTAGCCCTAAATTACGATATTTTGACGAACGTGGTCAGAAACTCGTGGCCAGATACCTACGTTTCGTGAACCCCAAGTCGCTAAAGAAGTCCTTGTTTTCAAAAATGAGTAAACGTGATATCCAATCAGCGAATGAAGGATCCCTTACCCATTTCTTTTTGTTGTTGTTTTGCCGATGAACGGAGCATCTAAGTGTAGAACTTGCGACTATCTGTGCGCGGCTTGGTAATACGGGAAGCGGAGCTGTGGGTATGAGATGATGTACATATTTCTTAGTAGCAGCACATAGTTGAAGCGGCCAGACTGCCGCTACGCAGTAGAGGTCTACATGTTTATTCCGCCCCATCGACTGAAATCCGGCAGGTGTTTCGTAAGCTGCATCCACGCTCACTAACCAGTGCAGAGCAGGCAGCCATTGATAGTGCTATAAAACACTTACAACGGAAAATAACCGCAGCGAACGTTGTCATGGCTTGCAAATCCTGCGCTGCCCACAGCAGACTAAAGTGAAGTGACACGGATAACCCAGGTATGCGTAGTATTTATAATAATGTAAGTAAAATTAAATGTCATGGGGTTTCCCTCACTTGCGGGTGGATATATTCGGAGATACAAAGTGGTGTATAAGTAGGAATACCTGGTATACTGGCTTTCTAGAGCTAAATTCTCGCTCGCGCATGCTCAAACTCCTACAGAGCTTGAATTTTCTGATGGCGTATGTTTGCTAACACGCTAGTGAGAATCGTTTAGTGTTTCGTCCAGAATAGGTTCGATGTGCGCATTGTGTGCAGCTGCGCCTTGAAAAAAAAAATATTTCGCCTGAAGACGACGGCGGCGCCAGCTGTCCTGGCTACGGCAGACACACCGTGTTCACTGTACCCCGTAGAGATAGCGTCGCCGAACGGTGACGCCATGTCTTTATATATGATATATAAATTCAGGAGAAAGAAAAATGTTCGACCTAATTTCTATGACCCAGGTAGGACGGCTTTCGAGAGAAGATGCAACACGCAACTGAAAAATGCGACGACATCGTTGCACATTTTTTTTTTGTTTTAGCTCCCCTTTCCCTCGCGCAAATAACGACAACGATTATTCAAGGCTACGCTTCAGATAAATATTCTTCTTTTTTACCAACATGTTTGGACAAAGCGCCTGTCACCGCCACCGGGACAAACGTGTCGATTCACGCTAATACATCCACAGTATAGAGAGATAAGAGACGACGAATTGACGGTAATAAATCGAGCCCGTCGAAAGCATTTTTCCGATCAATTTATAAGCAGAGTGGCAAATTGTATGGCACTGTGACCCTTGGCGGAGGTGACGCGGGCGTTAAGCACTCTCCGTAGGTGCGCCGATCCATAAGATATTACACTGGTCCGATCCGCGGCCTAGGTGCAGTTCGTAATTAGCACCCCTTAATTGTGAACTGTACACAGCTTCGCTGGTGATCCTTCTTCACAAACTGGTAGGGCACCTAGTGTTTCTCTACATAAGAGAGAGAGAGAGAGTAAAATAGGAAGGCAGGGATGTTAACCAGTGAATAGTCTGGTTGGCTACCCTACGCTGGGGCAAGGGAGAAGGGGATCTCTACACAAGGATTACAAAGTAAGCGGCGCGGGGAGTTTTGGTTGCAAAGATATGTGCGATAATTCTGTAGCATGCTTTATTACGCCCTGTGTCAGGGAGTGGCAACCTTGGAGCGTTCTTAAAGGCGTTCCACGCCAAACGAGAATTACATGCATTGTGTATTGCCTGATTGATCGATTTCGCTATTATAGCTCGCTTACTATTTAAAATTTTCCTAGCTAAAAGGTGCTGGTTAAAGGACAAATTAGAAGCGCAAGCAAAGGAAAATATACCGCGCAGGGAGACCCATACCGCTTACACGGCACTTACTTAACTAGTGTGTTGCTAGAAATGATTTTGCATACTTCCCGATAACTGCTATAAGCAAGGTATGTTGTTTCGTTGAACTTTTCTAATGCGTTGCTTTCCACATCGTTATTGAAACTGATGTTCAGTGCTATGACGCAATGACTTTAACGACTGTTTCGAGGGGTTCCTGATGGTATGTTTAATATTCTGATCTGTCAGGACAAATCATGCAACAGGCTCATTTTGTCTTGCGCAAAATGTTATCTACAGGACTTGAGTGTATAGAAATTGGCACGTAAAACATATCGTGCAACATTATGCGTTTTAAATGAGGGACGTTTTTACGAAGTTCGAACTTAACAGATTATGTGCTCGCCCCCGAAAACGTCCTTTTCATTATTTTGTTGCAATTATTCAATAATTTCTTTCCGAAAGCACCGTCTGTGTAATTTACACAATGAGGACACGCTCAATAGGATATTGGACACACCTTCATGTTGAATCAAACGAAAAGGACTTGAGCGATTTTGAAATACAATATTCGCGAAGTGTTATGGCTTCCGGAGAGCTTAAAATGATTTTCAGCAGAACTTATGGCATTTTACGAACCATCCGGCTAGATGACGGCGCATGCATCTTTTCTTTGTTTTTTTTTGAAGTTTCTGGCGCCTCTTGGCAGAAACATGAGATGACCTTGAAATTCCACAATATATCTTATGCATATGTGTTTAGAAAAAGTTTATTTCGACAGGAGACGATACCAACACTAAGTCATAATCACGGCACAATTCCACCGGTACGATAACATGTAAGAAACAAAACACAGCACGTTTTCAACGTAAGTAATGTCCGAGTCCTCACGCACTAACATATAAACACGTATACCCACGTAAAGGCACAGTTACACATAAACTAAATGCCATATGCACAAAATGATTTTCAATATATACAGTGTACACAATGATTATGTACAATGATAACGTGATAGAACACTTTACACAATTTTGAAGTGATGTGCACGAGATGTGTATATACAAAACGATCATGTATACTGGAGGACACACACACAGAAATCACGGGCACCTGCATTCTATGTGCATTAAATGAATACTTCTGATGGTCTGGCTACAAGAACCAGGCTGGACGAAAATTCAACCATACGCGTCCATCAGCCACCGACAGGAAACGACATGACCACTGTCGAAGGAACTGTTCTTCTCCAAGGAAGAACAACTCCTCCGACAGAAACGACAGTAGCTCAGAGTAGAGCCTTCCCATAAGTGGAAACAGAGCGCGGTGACGACGACGTCCCATGGCAACTGCCTCGCACCGGTTACGCCATAGACAGAAGGACCCCGCATCAATTAAAAGTCGCGCGAAGCGGCCACGTGAGCAGCGACCAGATGTAATAAAGCGGTTAACTCCAAGGCCACGAAATCCAGTATGCGCGGCCCTCCAGAATATCCTGGCAACGACGCATTGCAGCAGTATATGTTTATTGGATTTTTGAAGGGGGCAATTGGGACACTGCGCAGATGAGACAACGCCCCACCGCTCAAGCCTGTCCCGAGTTGGAAGCACTTGCCACCCTAGACACCACATGAAGTCGCGTAGGTGGCCAGGCAAAAATGACGCCGTTATCGCATCCCTCGACACATTACTGGAACGTGCAAGGCGTGCTGGGGGAACTAGATGAAGCAGTAAGGCTGACATAGTATCTACTACACGGTTTTGGAGAACGTCTACATCAGGACATACCTGTTGTATGTGGCGATAAAATGCCACGGCCGTACAGTAATATGTAGGTGCGTTTAACACTTCTGGTCCGTGATTTAAGCGTACGCCCGGTAACATGTAGCGAATTTTCGTGCCAACGAAATAGCAAGCAAGTTCACGCGCTGGACACTGATCATGCTGTAATAGACGGAGCAGAAATCACAGAGCAAGCAGCCGGCAGCGGACAGACACGGATAGGAAGGCGAACCCACCGCGAGAGCGTGGTTGCCCAAGCGCCGCGCGACAGACCAGTTCTGTACGGCCCGACCAGAAGAAGGCTCCAAGAACGGACTGCAAGGACCTAGTAACCCGCAATGGTGGCTGTACGACGTGACAAACGTACCACACTCGGCCGCAAAATACAGACTGCTCTAAGTACCTTCTTTCTGATAGAGGTAACTCATACCCTTGAACATCTTCAATATTTCGCCTTACATCTTCAAGAATTGAGATCCACACAGAGTCTGATATGCCAGTAGAGGTGTAGTCAAGGCCTAAAATGCGAAGAGAATTGCTCTTTTGAAGACGGAAAAGGGGACTTAGGCGTGTCTGTGGCGAACCATTGAACAAATAACGACTTTTCGAAAAATTTAGCGCAGCACCTGAAATATTTCCGTACTCAGTGAAAATTCGAAGGCTACGGGTTAAGCTATCTTCATTCCTGAGATACAATGTGATGTCATCGGGGAAGGCTGTCACCTTCACAACACCGCTACCAGGCAGTGGGAGACCGCATACGCAAGGGTCTCTCACTATTGAGCGCAGAAATGGTTCAAGGCTGAGCACAGAGAGTACTGGGGATAGAGGGCACCCTTGACGAACGCCACGAGTAACGGGAAACGGTGCACTTTCTCGACCATCAAGGAACAATGTACTTCGGATATTTGAATAGGTATTCCTGATAAGTTCAACAAAATTTGACGAGAAGCCGAACGAGGTCAATACATTAAAAATGTAGTTATGTTCAAGGCGATCGAATGCCTTTTCTTGATCTAGTGAAACTAAGAGACCACGTGCCAACCTGGTCAGCGTGTATGTCATTATGCCACGCGTAACGAACGAAAGACTGTGTATCTCTCTGTCAGGTACTGAGCATGCCTGATGGTGTCCTATTAGGGAAGGCATCAGGCTTCTCAAGCGCCGGGTGAGAACAGCTGTGAAGGTTTTGCAGTCAACGTTGAGAAGCGTGATTGGCCTCCATTCCTCTGGACGAACTGATGACGGATCGCGCTTAGGTATTAGTACAATACGACAGTCCCGAAAACTAAACGGGAAATCAAAGTTCTCAAAGCATTGGCTGATAACAGATACGAAAGTGGCACCAATATCTTCCCAGAACGTTAGATAAAACTCAACGGGTAACCCGTCCGGCCCTGGGGCCGAGCCACGCTTCATGGAAGATAATGCTGCCTTCACTTCCTCGGCTGATGGCCGTGCACAAAGAATGTCAGCTACCTCAGGTGGAACCTGAGGCAGCCCACTAAGCAATGTATGGAATCCTCGAGAGCCAGAATCTATTTGCATGGTCTTACGTGCCATGTTTTCAAAATGCGTTACAAAGATCGAATAATCACGCGTGGGAGGTGGTGTAACAGGAAGTGCTCTTGGGGCCACAGAACCGAATGCATTCGGCTGTCTAAAAACCGAGTTTCTTGAATAGCGCAGAACTTCGGGGTGTGCACACGGATTACGTCTGCATCGCCAAGCAGCAGCTGACAAAGACGACGCCGCGATGAGGCGTTGCAAACGCCTCCGTGGCTCACGCTGGCAGGACCGCATCAACGGAGTCAGTTGATTGACCCGAAGGGCGATGCGGAGCTTCGTGGCAGTATCCGCCAGTTCTTCTGACATGCGTCGTCTGAGTGCACGTCCTTCAACTGAACAGTGCTCTCGGTCAGATCTAGAAGCAGAGGCGCCCAAGACTCTTGACAAACAAGAGCGCGACCGCGCGTCATGTAGAACGCGCATGTCCTGACGCCAAGGTTTTACTGATGAGGAAGCAGGGAAGCGAATTTCAAGTGTTACTGGTTTGTGATCGGAAATATAAACAGGGGATGAAGGTAACGTTATCACCGGGTGACATACTGAGCTAAACTGCTTGGCACAAAGGCACGGTCTAACCTGGTTGACGACACACCGCGTCGCCAGGTGCAGGCAAATAAAGAACCATGAAAAAGTCGATATGTATCCAGCAACGAAAAATGCTGGACAGCACTACAAATGGAAGAAGCAGAGAATGCTAGAAAGGCACTGCCCATGGAGCCAGCAGATCATCTTGGTCGCCTAAAGGCTACATTACAAAGCCCTTAACTATTCTCTGGCTGGTTGCAGGTTGTTTTGTTAAATGCACTAAAAATTTTGTGCGAAGAAAGTTGCGCAAGTAGTACTATAAAGCAACCCGTCAATAGCTTAAGCCTTTTTACTTAAAAAAAGAAGAGACAAAGAATATTTCATCGTGACTTTTCCATACGCATGTCAGGAATCTGTTCTGCGTTGTCGTAAGCCTTGTGGCGTTTGGCTCTCTCGGAGATACGCCAACAGACGGCAGTAGCAGAAGCTGCACTTCTCAACTGCAGCTGGAATTTTCGAGGGTGAACGGTGTCGTACATAGCGAGATGTAGCCAGCTTTAAACAGGTGAAGAAATCATCATCCCTTCGTGTCCGTGTAGATGGTCGAACAGGGAAGCTACTAGTTACACCGGGCGTTAAACCACGCCAGTCAAACTTCGCAAGGAGTCTGTATTGTAACTTTTGTTGCCATTCTTTAACGTCATTTTCACTTTTGGGTGCTTCGCGTAGGGAGCAGGCCTTAGGAGTATTTAATATTATTTTTTTTTAGATTCTTCCGGTGTTTTTTTTTAATGCGTGAAGGTTCTGTCTATGTTTTGTCTTTTTTTCATTTTCACGTGGAAGTCGCACCGTCTCTTTTTTTTGCGCGCCAGTGATGAGACCAAGGTGTCGCGTGAAATGAAAACCATCTGATCTGAGCCAGCTGTGGAAGAAAACGACGATGCTCGAGCTTTTGCTGATGATGATAGTTTTAGCGAACTC
Source organism: Dermacentor andersoni (assembly GCF_023375885.2). NCBI lineage: Eukaryota > Metazoa > Arthropoda > Arachnida > Ixodida > Ixodidae > Dermacentor > Dermacentor andersoni. The sequence continues at coordinate 123,712,290 of NC_092820.1, forward strand.
CAGCATCAATGACACAGAGTCCACATAAACAGCATCGCTGTCCATGGTTATACTGCGCTCAGTTTTACGCAGACGATATTAAGTGAACGACGGGACGTGGACGGACGCCCTTCACTTAATATCGTCTGTGTAAAACTGAGCGCAACATAACCATGAACGTTCACCAACTAGCCCCCTTCATTGCTTTACTAAAAGCATCGCTGTAAACAAAAAGAAGACTGAAGTAGAAAATAGAAATAGAAAAATGGGCGAAAGCCATGGCACGGCTTTGTACTGCTCTTGAGATCCTCTCGCTGTATTTTTACGCCAGGTGAGGGTGACATGGCAGCGTTGTGACAAGGCGTGTCACAACTGTTGTCGGCCCTTGACATTTACTATCCTTTCCATTCAGTTCAGGGCATGCATTACGGTGCGTCATGCACACTTATCCTCAACGGAAACGCAAATTTAGCTGCGTGCGACACTTTGGACGAACGCTGCAGTGGCAACTCTGTATCCATGGCGGAAGGAATACACTAAGAGGGAGCGTCACGTGACAAGCTTGAAGGCTACTCATAAAAAAGGATATAGAGAAGGCCCTAGTCACGTGATAGGCAAGCCGTAGATTCTACATGGTAAAATAATTTGTGCCCTTAAACGTTTTTTTTTATGCTGGAGTTCTTCTTTTTTTTTTTTTTCAGATTCTGATTTCCTCGACATGACATAATTAAAATAGCACCTTCATATTTTGTTCGGTGTCTCAGCTCAACACAACTTTTTTACTGATTAGCGATTTTAATGCGTGCCACTTCTCAAACGGCTTCCCCCAATCATCTCCTATCACCCTTGTTTTGTGCGACCTGATTCCCTCTTACGCCTGCCAATTTCCTAATTTGATCACACTACGTAAACCTTTGCCGTCATAAAACAGCGTTCCCTCCCTTGGCAACCGTTCTAGCTGTAACTCTAATGGTCCGCCGTTTAGATGTCCGACTTATTATATGGACTGTCCCAGCCCCATCTGTTGCTCTTAATTTCGACAAGAACGTCGCCTACGCTCGTTTGCTGTCTAGTCGAAACCTTTGTCTTCTTGTCTCTTACGTTACGCCTGATATCCCTGCATCGCTGGGAGACACATTCGTGCTACAGTGGATTTAAATAAAATAATGATACTTTAACTTCTCCGACTCCCGTGTTTATATACGTGACGGTAGTCAGTTACCACTCCACGAGCGCTGTAATGTGTTACATTTTTTCTCATTCCTCTACCTTAAGTGGTTAGTGCTACCGGATAGAACTGGAGAAGCGAGAAGTTGTACTGAGTAGCTCTGGTTTGCACCATAGGTGCTATTTTTCGCTAGCAAAATGTTGAGCTTTAGTGCCTTAATCACTTGATCATTGTAAGACATTTCTCATGGTAAAATAATCTTAGATTGTAATTTACAGCCACTCTGAAATGGAACTTCCACGTTTCATCAAACTTAGCGTTAAAGAAAAAAAAATCAATGGGAATAAAAAAGTGTGAACGCGTTGCCTTGGAAAAAAATTATTTAGCAGCAAGCGCGAATGACCAACCCAGGTTGGATAATAAAGTTCTGTGAATTACTTCAGAAAAAGAAGATGTTCGACATTCTTTCTACGACACAGCTGGGATGGTTTTAAGCGTCAATGCAAGACGCAACTGCACTTTTTTCAGCTTCCCATTCTCTCCCACACGTAACGACAACGAGTATACAAGGTTACGGTTCCGATAAACCCTTGTTTTGTTTTTTACCGACAAGTTTCGGCATAGCGCCTTGCACAATCACATAGACAAACCCATCTATTCGCCTTAATAAATCCCCCATCGAGGAAGATAACATAGTGACGGTAATAGATGAAGCACGTTGGAAAGATGCTTCCTACTTTTTTGTTGCAATCAATATATAGGCACTATTGCAAATTGAAGAAAAACTTAATCAAACATCCGCTTGTTGGAGAAAGGGAATTGTTAAAATACGGGCAGAAGCAAGGTTTCCTTTTTCGTCTCTGACGTAAGCAGGAGAGTGTGTGTGCGTTGGCTAGAGAAAGAGAAAGATTTATAGTGAGCGGAACGATTAAACAAAGAGTGTACCGTAGATTGTTGAAACGTCTCAAATACTTTTTTCTTACTTGCGTTCAGCAAAGAGAAGAGAGGCAGGAAAAGAGCACGTCGATAATTGAAAAAAACTACAGGAATTCTGACAATTGTCTACTGATGCATAAGCAATGCTTGCCTTGGCTGCGACTTCGTTTTTGCTTAGCTTTGCTCACTTGCCTTTCCTAGCTTTTGCCCGTCTACCAATGGCCTTTCCGGTGGCAAACAATTTTTATGCTTTAGTACACAATTGTCAGATTTTCTCGCCGCATCCGACCTCGTCAAAGCAATCGTACTAATGGAGCCAGAATGCCGGGAACGAGCGCGCCTGGAAGGAGCAGAGGGGTCGAAAGGGAACACCAGCTGCTGCAGTAGCGCGTGAATGCAATGCGTTGCGTGAGGGCAGAGTGCGTTGCCGCATTGCCACGTGACCCTCGCCGTCGCTCTCGCAAGCCTGTGTTGTGCGCGTCTTCTTTGTCCACGCAAGCTCTCGCCTGCGTTTTGACTGTGCCTTGGTGACGCCAAATGAAAACCCTCAAAGCGTCTCAACTCGCCCGCTTACCGGCGAGGTGTTCGCAACTCGAAGGACACTCTTCAGCGTTCAATTGGGCATTGGGCCGCCCCAAAATCTCAAGTTTTCCCACACCCAATTTTGAACTTGACCTACACGAGTTTTCCAGTTGGCCCACACCCAATTTTCAAGCTGGCCGACATCCAAATTTAAGTCGGCCCACCCTCAAATTTAATTTGACCCACCCTCACACTTCAAATTGGCCCACCTCCTAATTTCAATATGACCCAACTCCAAATTTTAAGTAGACACATCCCCAAATTTTAGTTGGCGCAGCTCTACTATAAGCTTGGCCATGCATTTTCTAAGGAGCGCTATGTATCTCTATCGGAATTCCCTTTCGATTTTATTTTTGTGTTTGGATTGTTGCTTATTGCTTAAAGCCTACCAATCATCTACGTTTAAAATATACAAAGACAATGTCTGAACTTTGCAAATTACGCATTTTTGTGCAGATACAAGGCATTACACTTTTTCTCATGACAGGGCTGAGAAGTTCGCCAAAGAATGCTTACACATCAAAAGCTTAAAATAAAATAAAGAGGGTTTCACCAGAGGACGTGACTCACATGCGCGGCATGCTGCTATTGAGGTGCGCTAAAATTTGGGGGGCAGTTGGATCTATAGCTTGGTGCGACGCCGCGATGAAATGCTCGCTTGTTGTAGGACGTTGTGTACGTCTGACAGACGAAGCGTACGCGTAAGCAAAACAGTAAAAAATAAACATTTAAAGAAAAAAAAAAGAACTACACAATAATGAGAAAGCAAGAGGAACGCATTGTAGAAAACTCTGTGGCGGTGATTCAAGAAGTGTTATACGTAATTTCGCATGAAATCGCTATCTTCTAAGGAGTTAAAATTGGGTACTGTAAAGGAATTGAAAAAGTAAAAAATTTTCGGCTGAATTATCAGGTTATGTTTGTGGGACACCAAATGAAACAAAGCAATTAGAATATTTTGGTGAGAAGGTGCTGGGAGCAGCCAGAAAAAGTTCCAACACCAAAGGCTGGTGGCGACGCCGCCTTGGACGCCTCTAACCACTGTGGCCCGCCGTGACGTCACTGATTTTTGCGGCGTGCGCTCAGGCATTGCTTAATTTTATATCGGTATATGCGGGCTACACTGCGGTTATTACAGAGCCAAACACTAAACTTACCCTTATTCCAGAAATATTACTGCACTACAACGACCCACATACGAAGAAATACTTTAAATCCGTGACGTCATTGTCACAGATCCACGCCTAGGCTTCGGAGCGACCTTCATTTGTTTCTTTTGATTATCTGCCTATTAACGGTGACGTTAACAGTATCAGAATTTTTAAGGAATACGTTTTATACAGCTTGAAAGCCAAAACACTTATCATATTCTAAATTTGAGGGAAACTCAAAAACGGGAGAGTTTGAGCCCTCAAATGAAGGCTAAACAGAAACACACAGTAAATTTAAAGTGACATCACTTTAGAGCTACTCTGTGTTTCTGTTTAGTCTCCATTTAAAGGCTCAAACTCTTCTGTTTTTGAGTTTCAGGCACATTTAGAATATGATAAGTGTTTAGGCTTTCAAGCTATATATATCTATATATGGACCAGGGTTTCTACTCCGGCGGCGGCTGCGTATGGCATACACATGTTTAACAATACACAATGTTGTAACTTCTGGGTGGAGGATGAGAGACGAACTCTTTCCGCAGACGAAGAAGAAACGAAAAACTATCTACAATATTTACAGATAGTGGATGATAGCGTTCATCTAGCTGTAGGAGCACATCAGACCGACCGGGTGGCTGGAGGCGACTCTCTCTGCTCACAATTAGTCTGTTCTCTCTTAAATCCCTTTGGCAATGCCTCGTAGGCAGGAACCAGGTGGGGCGGGTGATGACTTCACCCCCGTCGAATTCTTGATTCGTCGCGCAGAACTGGGAGCTCTCGTCGCCTCGATGGTAGGCACGTGCTATGGCACTACAACATGCACAGGGAACATAGGAAATGAGCTTTGAATATATCAATGCAGCCAGAATACGCAATAATACAAAAACATTTAAAAAACTCGGTTTCAACAGAGAATGATGTGGCTTCAGAACCGTGAGGTTTTTCGATTCAACCCATGTAAATTTACGAACTCACTCTCTGCAAACCTTGCTTTGATGTCATAATTTAGTTTGTGCAGAAAAGGCAGCCACTGCTCACTAGTCGGCTTCCTTTGGTCGCATCTGAGTCGGGCATTTCGGAACATCTGTGATGTCTCAACACGACCAAAGCCCCTAATTAAACGATTACCGCGAGGCGAACCCACCCATTCATCGGTGCCTATTTCGAAGACAACGGAACGTTGAAACCTTCTATTGTCGAGTCCACAAAAGGCACATCTACTTGTCCATGACAGCCTGAACTAATGAAGAAAAGGGCCAACGGCAAAATGTACCGAATACCGGCGCGGACCTTTGAAACCCTGGTTCCTATACGGTCACTTATTCCATACAATCGAAAATAGAGGGCGGCGGAACGATACCATATCATGGGTGGGACACTGCGACGTATTCGACGATTCTGATTGGCCGAGAAAGAGTAATCAGATTCATTAGTCGAGTCGCGTAGGGAAGACCACGGTATTAAAAGCGGAGACCTTTCGTGCAGTGACGCTGATGTGTCGTGATGTGAACTCAGACGTTTAATATGCTCCTGCATAAAGTGGGCTTCCGTAACTGGAGGCAGTGCACTAATGTAAAAAAAAAAACTTTTTCCTTCATGCTTACTACCGGGCGTATTCGTCAATGGGCTTGGTGGATTTGTGGCCTAAACGCCACCTCGAGGTGCAACCAGCCGCATATGGCCGGCGTGACGAAAGCATGCTCAGGTTAATGAAGGTTCAAGCGCGTGACGCTGTCGAGTTCTTGGTATGTCAGTCAGATAAACCACTGTGCGAGCACATGTTACAAAGGTGCGCAGAGTGGTTCAAAGCGTAAGACAGCAAATAGCACGCAAATACACACCAGAGTTTATTGTGCCCACCAGTTGATTTGACCAAGCACGTGACCAAGGTCAGACATTCTGGGCGGGTTACTATGCGAGAGCACTGGCGATTCCACTGAACAGTGGTGTGTTAAGCGCAATTGATCGAAGCCTTTAAAAATTTTGCCGTCATGGGTTAGGCGCCCAATACTTCCTGCAGGCTCCAAGGCAATGCATTTGAAGCAAAGAACGACCCGCGCGGTATCAGAAAACCACCATTTACTATCCACGTGCTTCCATGGCTGTGACGACAGGCGCCACTCAAGGATACCACGTATCAAACAATCTCGAATGGTCCGGCAACCATGTGGACAGAATCCTACGCACGAGGCAAATGGTGCCTACGAGGACACGGAGAGTGGGAAGGGTGGTGTCAGAGAAGGTTGGCTTGCCATGGCTAGCGGAATCACGTGACACTCCCTCTTAGTATTTTTTCCCTTCTTGCATGGTGCGTTCAACCGGCTCCGTCTTGTTTTGAGTCCCTCGAATCCTTGTAAGCCTAGACATTACGGCGCATGTATGCACCGTCGGTAGCGTGACCATACACTCTAAGGCAAAGTTACACTCTTTGGATTGCCCCTTCTGCCACACAACGATAATCGTTATCTGCCTTGATGTGTCTCATTTTTTTAACGCTGCGAGCCCGGAACTTTCCAGTAACGAACGGCACGCGCGTTATCAGAAGGGGCGCTTCAAAGGGTGTAAACTGTTCTATGCTGATAACGCGCGTGCCGTTCGTTACTGAAAAGTACCGGACTCGCAGCGTTAAGGAAAGGAAACGCATCAAGGGATTATTGTTGTGTGGCGGAAGGGGCAAGCCAAAGGGTGTAACTTCGCCTAAGAGTGTATGGCGTCGGGGCCGATGGCGCCAACGAGCTTCCAGCCTTGATATGATTCCTATCGCAATAAAATATCATGGACATAAATCCAGCTGAAGTAGAAGCAAGTAGGTTTCATAAAAGCAGAAAGAAGGAAAGGGTGTGTGTTGGGGATGCAAGCACTTAGGTGCACGATTAAAGGAGTGCGACGACACTATCAAACGTTTTATAGCGCCACTTTTAGGCGCCCGTTCCTGCGGCGAGCGTCTGCATTGTCCCTCGTAACCGAGCTGACGAGCCCAGAGAAAATGAAAGCGAACGGGGAGTGCAGCGGGGGGAGATGAAAGCAGAGGGAACGAGGATGAAAGCGGAGGAGGAGGCTACAGTGAAAGCGTGTGCTGGAAAGCGGACAATGAGCGTTTGTCGAAAGCACTAGGATGCAAGTGCTTCGCGCCAGGTAATTTCTTGCCGTCCAAAACCTGTGTTCTCTTCCTTTTGCCACCGTTGACTAACTATAAGGGCCCACTATTTATATGTCCTACGCATAACCTGGACTGCCGAGCGCCATCTCGTCCTCTTATTATCGACAAGATCGGCTACACCCATTTGCTCTCCAATCCTCGCTGCTGTCTTCTTGACTCTTAACGTTGCGCCTGATATCGCTTGGTCGCTGGGAGACGCCTTCGTGGTACTGTGGACATGAACAGACTCATGATACTTCTCAGACTCCTTTGTTGATATATGTAATGGTAATCAGTTAACATTCCACAAGGGCTAAAAGGTGTCCCATTTTTCTTTGTTCCACTACCTTATGTGATTAGTGCTGTTGGAAGCAAATGGAAAAGCGAGAAGTTCTCGGTTGCTATGGTTTGTACGGTAGGTGTTATTTTTCACTAGGAAAATGCTGAGATTTAGTGATGCAATCACTTTATCGTTGTAACTCATTTATTATCGCAAAACTGTCTTACATTATTATGTAAAGCCACTCTAAGCAGGACCATCCACGTTTGATTCAGCTTCGCGTTATGAAAAAAGATTCAGTGCCGAATTAGGAGTGTTATGCGTCGCCTTAGAAAAAGAAAGTGCTTTAACACCAAGCACCAATGTATGGGTAACAATGTTTTGTGAATTACTTCAGAAAAATGAATGGAGAGGTGTTCGACATTATTTCTTTAGGCATAGCTGGGATGCTTTACGAGTGTCGACGAAACATGCAAGAAAAAATACGGCATCAAGTTCTATCTCATTTTTTTTCTTTCAACCACGCTTCCTCTCGTACCCGTAACGACAACGACGAGCCAAGGCTATGCTTCCGATAAATCGCGTTTTTTTTTTTTGTTTACCGACAAGTTTGGACAAAGCGCCTCTCACTACCACCCTGGGAACCAGGTTGGTTTACGCTAGTAAATCCGCAGTCGAGAAATATAAGCGACACGACGAATTGACCGTAAGGAAAGGAGCACGTGGGAAAGATAATTTTAGTTCTTTTTTTGCAATGAATTGATAAGAACTCTGGGAAACAAACGAAAAACTTTACCAGACATTCGCCTGTAGGAGAAAGGGAATTGTTAAGAGAAGGCCCGAAGCATGGATTCCTCTTTTGCCTCTGACCTAAGCTGGAGAGTGTGTGTTGGGTAGAGAGGGAAAGAACCAAGAAGGGAAAACAACCAAGCGAAAGCGAAAGAAGATTTTCATAAATTCATGCCACTCTAGCGACGTGTAATGGAACATCGCAACCAAAAAGAGTAAATACAGACCGTCACGGCAGTGGTTTTGCCTAGGTTGCATCTCGGTAGTGCATGAGACGAGAGCGAGGGAACAAGCGCGAAAGGAAAACACTAGATATAATTAGCTTGACCTATGCTATATTTTCCACTCAGACCAGTGCGGGCATTACGGTGCGTCACAAACACACCCTATCCTCCACAGAAACGCAAATATACTTGCGTACGACGCTCATGACAGCGGCGGAAGACGAACGCTGTAGTGGGGAGACGGCAGAGCCGAGTGCTGTGCATTGCGGAAAAAATACACTAGGAACACTACTCAAGGCATCCACCCTACAAGTGGCCCGCACGATCACGCGCATCTCACACAGACGCCACGGCATGCGAGAGGAGGACACACTCAAGCTGGTCAGAAGCTTGGTTGTCAGCCGAGTGGCATACAGCCTCCCATACTACAATCCCATCAAGAGTGAGGTACAACACGCGGACGCGATTCTACGCAAAGCCTACAAAACCGCACTCCACCTTCCCCAGAACACCTCAACCGAAAAGCTCCTAGCCTTAGGACTACACAACACCTTCGACGAATTGAAAGAGGCGCAACTAGTCTCCCAACAGCGCAGACTACAGCAGACCCCATCTGGCAGGGAGCTCCTGAAAAAACTAGGCTGCGCCGATCAACTTCAAGAGATACAGAGGACTGAAACGATTCCGGACGAGTATCGCAACACTCTAAAAGTAGCACCCATACCCCGGAACATGGATCCCAACCTACACAAAGCACGCAGAGAAGCGAGGGCTGAATACCTACAAAAGACACTAGCACTCCAAGAAACGACGGTATATGTGGACGCAGCCACATACGCCAGAGCAGCGGGGCAGAGCAACAGCAACGCGGTAGCAACGGTGATTGATTCGAACCTACGCGAGATCACCAGCGCATCACTACAAGGCTGTACGATAGTCGAGGCTGAAGAAGCGGCCGTGGCTCTGGCGGCAGCGGAGGGATATCGTTCTAAACGGTCTCTAACAATCCTTACAGACTCGCAAACAGCGTGCCGCAACTACCTACGCGGCAGACTAGGGCACGGAGCGCTCCGCATACTCCGCTCCGGAGACCACATAACACAACGACAAACAAAAGAAGAACCAATTAGGCATACGATAGTATGGACGCCGGGACACACGGGAGTGGCAGGGAACCAAGAGGCGGACAGGATAGCTCGAGGGCACACTTATTACCGAGCACCCAACGTAGGCGACCTCGAGGAGACCGAACCTGTACCCCAAGACTGTTCGGCGATACTAAATTACTACAAGGGCTGCAGAAAGCGGTATCCACCACCGCACAACTCCCTTAGCAGCGAGGACTCTGTCGCGTGGAGGCAGCTACAAACGGGCTCGTACCTGAACCTAAACGTACTCAGCAAAATTCATCCCACACAATACAATGACAAATGCCCCTGGTGCCACGAAACACCCACGCTGTATCACATAACGTGGGCATGCCAGAACATAGACGTGGTACCCGTTATACCAAACACGAGTGCGGAGCAATGGGAGGGAGTGCTCTCCAGCGATCGCCAGGTCGACCAAGAAGGTCTGATTCGGCGAGCACAACTGGCAGCAGCATCCAGCGGAGCCCTGGACTAAGGGCAACCGACCATTGTGCTAAAAGATGGACGATTCCATCTGAAGACCGCAGACGACCAGCGAAGCTAGAGCTGATAAAGTTTTTCACTCACTCACTCACACTAGGAACATGTAGGAAGGAGAAGAAGAGGAGGGAGCGTGGCGTGACAATGTTGAAGCCTAGTCAGAAACGTTTAGAGGAATGGGATGATGGGAAATGGGCTCTCACGTGATAGGCAAGTGGTAGCTTCAGTCGGCGCGCTTTGGTTGCGTCTGCTGCGGCGGTTTTGGAATACGCTCACATAGTCGGCCTGGCAAACGCACACCGAGATTGTGCAAAGGAATTCAAGTGTGTGGAGCGGTCGAGTCTGTGTTATGTCAGTCAGGTAAGGCACCGAACCACCGCACATTACGGCGACGCGGTTCGTCTTCTAAGCAGCAGAAGGGCGCCAATTCTGTATTGAACTAAGGCGTCGGGGAATTAACCGGCATTGTGTCCAACAACCTGCCACAACGACCTAAAGGACGACTGGTCGCGTTTCGGTATGGTTTCAAGCATGCTAGAAAATTTATCGCACTGCAAACGTGTGAAGGCAACCGAGTCGCACTTCCGATGGCGATTTTTCGCGTTTGTGGGCATCTTCTGGGAAGCAATATAATGTCATTCGCTCCACAAACATGTTCAGGCATTCAAGCGAGCGTCCAGGCTCCGCAACGACCGCTTTCCTGTCTGAAAAAAATTGTCCCATCTTTCGCCCAAAGATGGAATGGCGAGACGGGGTCCCTGACCATATTTGAGGTCCACTGTTATGGCAGACGGCCCCAGTCAACGTTGTCGTCTGCCTCAATGCCTTCTGTCTCTCAACAGACCGGCGAGAACTCAATTGGCATGTCGCAACCACGCAAGGACGTCGCTCGACACAATCTTAGAAAATAGTGCATGTAAACCTCAAGGAAAGACGACGACTTCGGCGTTAAAGGGCAGGGTAACGCTATTTATTTATTTGGCAACTAAAGACGCATCACAAAACCTTTTGCTAAGCAAAAACGCGACAAATACCGATCCCGCGAAAGATCTTTACTCATCCTGCGGAACAAAAATTCGCAAGAAAATACGCACGCTAGTTTCAGGAACACAACAGCTGATTTGAGTGAGCGGTCGGCTTTCCGAGGCTACGAGAATCACCTGAGGCTCCCTCAAATGCCCACAAGAGTTCTTGCAGGGCTCTTATTAGAGAGAGGTATACGTTATATATCATCTAATGTCCAACATCCAGTGGGGCACAACCCGTTGTTTCGCATGAGTAAGAATAAGCTCCGCACTATCATTACGAATGGAGGCAACAAAGCGTCTATGTCACCTAAAGGCAACGTTACACAGCCCCCAAAGATATCCTTCCTGTGTGCAGGATATTTTTTTCTAAAGGCTCTTAATATGTCACGCGAAGCGCGCTGCGCAAGTAGATCTGTAAAGCCACCTGCCTATAGTTTTGGCACATTCACCTAAGAAAATAAAAAAAGAAAACCTTATTGTCGCGACTCTTCCATATACACGGCCGCAACCTGTCTTGCGTTGCTGTAAGCGTAGTGTCGTTTTTGTGGCCTCCGAGATTCGCGTTCATAGGACAGCAGCAGAAGCTACACTTCTTCAATTGCAGCTCGAGATTCTGAGGCAGAATGGCGCCGTACGAGGCGAGATATCGCCAGATTTTCCGAGAGAAAAAATAGAGATAAAGAATCAAGTAAAAAAATAAATAACAGCCGTTTCGCTTGGGAGAACATTGAAAGCGATAGCAAAGTTACGCGTAGCGCTTGAGACCCTCACGCAGCGTTCTAACTCTAGGTGAGGGCGATATGGCACGACAGAGCAGGTCGGACAACTGCTTTTGCGCAGTATGAATGCAGTCGTGTAGCGTTGTGGCCAGCCGTGTCATAGCGGTTGTCAGTGCCAAAGGAAATAATTAGATGTAATTAGCTTGTAGTATACAATCCCTTCCACAGAGACCAGTGTATGCATTACGGTGCGTCATGGACAGTTATAATCAACAGAAACGCAAATTTGCATGCGAAGCTCGTGCCATCTGCGAAGGAGGAACGCTGTAGGGGAAACACTGTAGAGCCGACTTTAAGGAGCGTGAGGGTGCGATTCATGGCTGAAGGAATACACGACGGGGGAGCGTCACGTATTTGCTTGAAACCTAGTTATAGAAAAGAATATAGCGGAGAAGTTGGCCCTTGTCACGTGATAGGCAAAAGGTATATTTTTGTCGGCTAGCTTTGCTTGCGTCAGCTACGGGGATTTTAGCAGGGCGTAAATGTTAGCCGTGACAAACGTACGCCCAGGTTTTTGAAGGTTCAAGCGTGCAACAAAGTCGAGTCTTTGTTATGTCTCTCAGGTAACGAACCAAAACCTGACACGTTAAGCAGGTGCGTGTGGGGAATGAAGGTGCAAGACAGCGGGGGAAAAGAGCAAGAAAATAAGCTCCGCATTTTTGGGTGCACGACAGCTGATTTCACCAAGCACCAGACAACGGTTGGGTATTCTGTATGGCTTTCGTGTTGAGAGCGCTAGCTACTCCCCTAACGGTGGTGTTAAGTTCAAGTCACCGACGCTTTTAAAAATTCTGGCGGAATGGGTGAGGCACCCAAGACTTTCTCCAGATTTCAAGGCAACGCATTTGCACCGAAGGACCATGCGTGTGGTAGCAGAAAACTACCCCTTACTTTCCACGGACCTCCAAGGTTACTACGTACCAAACAATCTCGAATAGTCCAGCAACCATGTGCGCAGGACCCTACACAAGAGCCAACGGGCGCGCACAAGGGCCGTGCACTATGCTTGCAAGTTGGCTTCCGAGGCTAGCCGAATCACGTGACGCTCCATCTTCGTTTTCTTTTTTCTTCCCCTTCCTCCATGGTGCGGCAAACCGGCTCCATCGCATTTTGAGGCCGTCTGCAGGGTACGTGTCTCGCGTCCCTCGAGACCTTCTAACACTAAACATCACGACTTGCGCATGCGCGGTCGAAAGCATCACCGCATGGCGACGGTAGCGCCGAGGGCGACAACGGGTTTGTAGCATTCATATGGTTGCTATTGCAATAAATTATGCTCACGAAAGCAGCTGAAGAAGAAGCAAGGATCATACGTAACGGCGGACAGCTGGCAAAGGTGTGTGCTGCGCATTCGAGTATTTAAATGCACAAATCAAACAGTGTGACGTCACTATCAACCGTTTTAGAGCGCAGTTCTGAGGCGCCCGTTCCTACGGCGATCGTCGCAGCGTTGTCCCTCGTAACCGAGTGAACGAGCAAAGCGAAAGATGCAAGCGAACGCGGAGCGCAGCGGGAGATGAAAGCAGAGAGCGCGAGGAGGAAAGCGGTGGAGCAAAGTATGGCGAAAGGGCGAGGAGGAAAGCAGAGTGCCGCACCAGACTGCGAAATGGCGCCCTAGTATTGTTATCTGATCGTATGTGCGACTCTAATTGTGTAGTACTTTCTGGAAGCCATGGGGGCACCAACGATTACACTGGAACCTTCGACAAGCCGCGAAAAAATGCCGACGCGCTTGACCCGCAGACCAGATTTTCGACGATCACCAAAGCTCTGCTCGCCGGTGTTGTTGTGCTTGAGTGTTAGCGGTTTTCAACGGTTCACTTCATTTATAAAGTGCCGCACGAGGCAGATTGTCCGCACCAGCCAGTATAGCACGAAATGAAAGTACGTACAGTTCTTCCAGTTTATTCATACTGTGATTTCTTCGAAGTGAAATTCAGAAGATAGTACTTGGATATTTATTCTGCGTCGAAGAGGAAGAGTAGTTGTTTTACTCACTTGTGATTTTAATGTGTAATATTTCTCAGACGACTTCTCTCGATGACCTCCAATCACCCCTGCTTTGGGCGAGCTGATTCCATCTTACGCCAGGAAATTTCCAAATCTCATCCCGCCTTGGTTCATTACAACCTGGTTTCAGCAAGTGACCCCCTTGGATCATGTATAAGGACGTTCGACGCCTAAAAAGAATTACATGTCTTCTGTATTGCCTGATGCATCGATTACGCTTTTACCGCTGGGTTGCTAGTTAAAATTTCCCTAGCCCTCAAGTGGCGGTTAAAGTAAATGATCAGAAACAGGAGCGAATTAAGATATACCGAGCGCGGACACCGATGCCGCGTTCACGCAACTTTCTTCACTAGTGGTTTGACGTGAAATGATTATGCATACCTCCCGATAACAGCTTTATACAAAAAAGGTTGTTTCGCTTATCTTTGCTAAAGCACTGCTTTCCACATAGTCGTTGACTGCTGCTGTTCACTGTTGTGAAGAAATTGTTCTAATAGCTCTATTCAGCGTTTGCATGTACTACGTTGTGTAATATTCTCATCTCTTTTACAAGTCAGGCAGCGCACACATTTTTTTTAAGCAAAATGGTCTCTATAGCATTTCCGAGTAATGAAGTTTGTCATGTATAGCAGATCACGCCGTTTCAACTTGGCAAGTTGTTTTCAAATTTTCTAGTTAAATATTACGTGCTCGCCTCCGTAAACGCCGTGCTCTTTTTTTATTGCAATAATGGAATATTTTGTTTCAGCGAGCACCTTCTAAGGAGCTAACACGATGGACTCACCGTCAAGAGGACATTGAGAATGCATGCGCGTTGGACGAAATGATAAGGGCTTTACGGATGTTGAAAATGAAGTGATTATTCGGGAGATATAATGGCTTGCGGAGATCTCTAAAGGCTTTTGAGCAGAATTTACAAGCATGTTGCCCACCTTCCGAGTACATGACGCTTCAGGTGTTTTTTTTAATGTTTCGATGGCCTCTGTCGAGAAGCAAACGTTTGAAGGAATGCCAACATTAGGGCTGGCGGGACTTTTATCAGAGAGAAACGTATAGGTTACATAGGATGTAATGTCCATCATTTAGTGGTGCATTATGCCGCGTTCAGACTACAGTCGCATCCGCTATAAGAGGCGTATTTATTGCAATTTACGCAATGCTGGAACGACTGTTTACGCAGCTAGCAAACGCCTATGTTCACATTGAGCCTTTCGATAAGATAGTTTTTTTACGACTGGCCAATCGCCGTTCTGGGACAGCCGCGTTTGGCATTTCTCAACATGGCGCCGATCAGCAAGCAGCTGTTAGAGCAGGTCGAGGCTCTTCAAGCCAAAGTTTTCACGCGCTGGTCAGAGAGTATCGGCCTCCGTCGCACTTCTTCAATTATAATTAACTGCTGCACAGGGAAGAAGCTTCCACACTGAGCATCCTCACTAGGCGCGGGCAGTGTACACAACACAATGAGACCGGAAAATCACACTGCACTCAGGGACACCGCGCGCGTTCGGCGCTAACTCGGGAAAACGCGGATGGCGTCGGCAGCGGCAGCAAGAAACAGCGTTGCAAACGCCGGACGGCTGGGATTGCGGTCACGCAGAGGCTTCATAAGCTAGTATCATCACCAGCCACGAGCACACACTGCACAATAAGACCGTCAAACCACATATACACGCAAAGAACAACGCTGCTACGTCGGATTGCTGGGATGGCGGGCACCGAATGAAAACGCGGAATATGTGGAGGCCGGAAGCTTCGTGACCGGAAGATGCAAACCGAAACTGCTTCGTGCATTGGCGGTGTCGTAACAGTCGCATCTGTGCCTGTCGTAAACGTAGCGGGTACTCCAACATTTACGCCCAGGCTGGTTGCGATTGTTGCGTACTTTCCGCTCAATGCAACAGTATTGTGAACAAACTAGTTGCGCTTTTTGCGTTTACGCTTACGATCCATGCGAACGATTCGTACGTAGCGCACGTAGTCTCAACGCGGACTTAGACGTTATTTTCATGAGCGGATTACCGATTACGGACGCCCACTGCGATTGGAGCCAAACATTCTAGTCTTTACTTAAAGGCCACGTCACACAGCCACAAATGACGCCCTGCCCTATGATAGGTTATCTTATTAACGGGTGCTTTAAGTTTTACGAGCAGTAAGCTGCGCAGGCAAAATTGCAATGCCTCCCGACAATAGCATAGGCCTTTTTACTTAGAAAAAGGTAAAAAGAATTATTTTGACGTGACTTTTGCATGCTCATAACAGATACTCATTGTGTGCTGCCGTAAGCATTGTAGCGTTTTGTCTCAGAGATGCGCCAAAATACGTCAGTACCAGAAGCTACACTTCTTCAACTGCAGCTGAAGTCATTGAGGCTGAAAGCTGCCAAAGAAAGCGAAATATACGCAGCTTTACAAGTTGAAAATAGAATCAAGTAAGAAAATGAGAACCGCTGTTTCGCCTCGGTGAACCATTCAAAGCGATAGCAAGGTTATGCGTTGCACCTTAGATCCTCGCGCTGTCTTCTAACATTAGATGAGGGCGATATCGCTTGACACAGCAGGTCGTGCAACTGCAGTTGCGCAGATTGATTGGAGTCGTGCAGCGTTGAGACGAGGCGTGTCACAACGCTGGCGCGATGATGAACGCCAGCAGTGGTGTTGCATGCGTTGCGCCTCGGTGGTGCATGAGACGAGACCGATGGAAAGCCGTTGGCACTTGTCAGCGCCAAAGGAAACAAGCAAATGTAAGTATCTTGACATTTTGCTCTCCAGTGGCAACGCTCTAGATCCAACTGAACGGAGCGTGAGGGTGTGGTCCATGGCAGAAGGAATGCACAACACTCGCGGGCAACTGTCTGTGGCTATGCGGGAAAAACTACAGAGGCAAACCGCACCCAACTGAGAACGCTTTTGAGAAGAGTCGGGCGTTTTAATCCACGTTAGTTTAGACTCGGGTAGAGAAAACCTTAACACTTTATTAGCAACGGTTAAAGAAGTCAATACACGCCACTGATTCTTAAGGTTCATTTATGTTGCGGCTCCTCCCTGCTGCGTATATCGCGCAAACGCGATATTTCAGCGCATGGAAGCTGCGTCGATTGAGCGTCTGTTACAAGCAACCAAAATGCTGTCAAACGCTGCCGGACTACTTGGCGCTGTCACACACGTCCAGCAGTGACGCGCCCCTAGCTTTCCCTTGATAGCCGAAGAAAGCTTTCAGGGAGCGTCGCGTGACAATCTTGATGCCTAGTGATAAAAAGAATATAGAGGAGCAGTAGGCCTCAGCCACGTGATAGGCGAAGGGTAGATACTGGTCGGCTTGCTTTGGTTGCATCTGTGTCAGGCATTTAGGAACAGACTGTTACGGTCTCAACATGACAAAGGGCCTTAATTAAACATAGCACGAGGCTGCCCCACCCATTCATCAGGGCGTATATCGAAGTCAACGCAGGGTTGACAGCTTCCCTTGACGAGTCCCTCAAAGGCCCCTCTACCTCTCCTTGACAGCCTGAAACAATCATGAAAAGGGCCAACGTCGAATTGCACCAAAGACCGGCGCGGACCTTCGATACCCACATTGCTAAACGGTCACCTATTCCATACCATCGATCGTGGAGGGCGACGGAACGATACGATATCATGGGCGGGATATTGCGACGTATTCCACGGCTTTTATTGGCAGCGATAGTCATCACAGTTCCTAGTCGAGTGGCGTAGGAAAGACCACGCTATTAAAGGTGGAAAGCTATCATGCAGTGGAACTGTCGTGTCTTGATGTCAACTCATACGTTTAATATGCTCCTGCATGGAGTGGGCTTCCGTAAGTGCAACCAATGTCACTAATGTAAAAAAAAAAACCTTTTTCATTCATGCCTACTACCGGGCATATTCGTCGATGGGCTTGATGGTGTTAGATATGGGGCCGTTTCCTGAGGCTACTACGAGTTCTCCAGACCACATCGAATCGCACCACTGCTAAGTAAGGTATGCAGAAACACGGATGCCACATTCCTGACGCACGACAAGTGCAAACAAGTTGGCGGCCCCCACTTCGTGTGCCACCGGGGGAGCTATTCACTGCTTGACTCTTCCAGAAAGCGAGGGGATAGCGTGGCACTGTTGCAAGGAAAGTGGGTCCCGAAGCAGGACGGCTGTGATGTACCGGGAAGGCCCGGTAGCGTAGCCCCCATACGCCTATTGTGCCAAGGCGTTGCAAGCCAGCGAGGCAAGACCAATTCTGCCCGCCTTGGTCCGCCGTCGCCCCACCTGGCTCTTGTGAGGGCGCGTAAGTCCGCAAGGCAAGACAGCAGGGGGACCAAGCGGCGACTCTCTTCGCCGGGTATGACACCATTGCATGGGCGCCTACCGTTGGCCGAAAATGGCGTCATCTGAGCGGACTCTCCCAATGGCCGAACATGACGCGTCTTCCAGACATCGAAGGGCTTAAAAGAGACACCGGGAGCAGCAAGAGGATTCCTGGAGCATTCCCTGATTCACCAATCTCGAACTGCTTGCCGCGGGCCGCAGCGTCCGAGTTGCTGCCGGCCCGTAATGACTGTACGACTGTTCATTGACGTCTCACTGTAAGTAATGTAAAATAAACTCCCAAGTGCTTGCATCCCTAGGTCCGTCCCCAACTCCTACAACTGGTGGCAGCGGTAGGATCGCCTCCAACTCCTACCGTGGATTCGTGGCCTAAACGCCACCTCGAGCCGCAACAAGGTGCACATGGGTGGCGTGGCCAAAGCAACCTCAAGATATTGAAGATTCGAGTGTGTGACGCAGTCGAGTCTTTGTTATGTCAGTCAAGTAAAGTACCGAACCACCAAAAATTCCATAGGTGTGCGTGGTGGTTCAAAGTGAAAGACAGCGGTACCAAAATAGCAAGCAAATACACACCGCAGTATAAGGTGCACAGCAGCTGATTTGATCAAGCACGAGGCCACGCTCGGGCATTTTGCATGGGTTTAGATGCGAGAGCGCCGGTAACTCGACTAAACGGTGGTTGGTTAAGCGCAAGTGAACGACGCTTTTAGCAATTCTGTCGTCATGGATCAGGTGCCCAAGAAATTCTCAGCATTTCAAGGCAACGCAGTTGAAGCGGAGAATGACGCGCGTGGTAGCATTAAACCAGTTGTTACTTTCGACGTGCTACCCGCCGTGGTTGCTCAGTGGCTATGGTGTTGGGCTGCTGAGCACGAGGTCGCGGGATCGAATCCCGGCCACGGCGGCCGCATTTCGATGGGGGCGAAATGCGAAAACACCCGTGTACTTAGATTTAGGTGCACGTTAAAGAACCCCAGGTGGTCAAAATTTCCGGAGTCCTCCACTACGGCGTGCCTCATAATCATAAAGTGGTTTTGGCACGTAAAACCCCAAATATTATACTTTCGACGTGCTTCCATGGATGTGACTACAGGTGCCACTAAAGGGTACCACGTACCAAACAATCTCTAATGGTCCAGCAACAATGTGGGGAGAATCCTACGAAGCTGCCACCGTACGTGCAGAAGGCCCCGGAGAGCGGGAGGGGCGGAATCGGAGAAGGTTGGCTTGCCGAGGCTAGCGGAATCACGTGACCCTCCCTCTTAGTTATTTTTCCCCTGCCTCCATGGTGTGGGCAACCAGGTCCGTCGTCTGTCGTGGCCAAGCGCACTGCACGTCTCTTGCGTCCCTCGAGACCTTCTAACCCTAAACATCCACTAGCCAAGCATAAAAGCCGACGCGCTTGATCCGCTCCGCAGATTTTCGACGATCGCATACTCTGCTCAGACCTATCGTTGTACTTGAGTGTTACTGCTTTTGGAACTCGTCGCTCCGTCTGCAGCGTGCCGTACGAGGGAGATTGTCCGTGCCATGATATATATCACGAAATGAAAACACGTATAAAGTGGTGCGCTCAAATTTTGCATTAGGAAGTATCATAAACATAAGTGAATCTCGTTCATTTTCTTATGCTAGAATTTCCTGGTTTATTAAGATTATGATTTCTTCGCGAAGAAATTATTAAAGTAGCACCTTGATATCTTGTTCTGTATTTCTTCTGAATACTAGTTTCTTAATCGTTAGCGATTTTAATGCGTAGTTCTTTTCAGGCGACCTCTCCCTGTGATCTCTTATCACCACTGTCTTGTGCGAGCTGATTGCATATAACGCAAATTCTTCACACCAGCTGTACTTCCAAAGTACATATACTAAAATTGGAACGATACAGAGAAGATTAGCATGGCCCCTGTGCAAGGATGACACAAAAAATCGTGAAGCGTTCCAGGTTTTTGAAAGGCGCTTACGACAACGTTTCCCATCAATCCATTCTAGACGCACTTTTCACAATTGAACTAGGAGGGCCAGTGTATCGATGGATCAGAAACTACTTGACACAAAGGTCCATGTTCATACGTACGGAAGATGGTCCGACTACCGACCACTACACATGCCGAGGAGTTCCCCAAGGTGGGGTTCTAAGCCCTATTCTTTTCAACCTCGCGCTTCTTGGGCTGGCCGAATCCCTACCGGAAACAGTGAGTGTCTCAATCTACGCCGACGACATCTGCATCTGGTCATCAGCGGTCACTCATCTGCAGTTTCGCGCAAGGCTGCGGAGAGCAGCAACACAGGCATCTCACTATCTTCACACACAAGGCCTTACCATCTCAACAGAAAAATGTGCGTTAGTCGCTTTTACACGAAAACCGATGTCTCGTTACCCAGTATGCATTAATGGCCAGCCTATCTCCTACAAGAGAAATCATCGATTTTTGGGTGCCATTGTGGACCGGGACCTCTCTTGGAGCCCTCATGTTGGCCACTTGAAGAAGAAGCTCACATCTATTGTTCATGTCTTCAAGTTTATCGCCGGGAAAACATGGGGATCGGCAGTGGGCTCCATGCTACAGTTATATCGAGCACTTTTCATCGGATTGCTACGTTACACTTCTCCCGTGCTTGGTAAAACATGCAAGTCAAATCTTCGAGAACTACAGTGCGTGCAAGCACAGGCACTACGTGTTTGCCTAGGACTTCCGCGGAGCGCCTCAACAGCAGGAACCATTATAATGGCTCGAGACCATCTGATCGCGACTTACATAGCGAACATGGGCCCTAAGCTTGTCGATGCTAATGTTTCACGCATGCATTCAAGCTCTCTTGCCTCCCTGCCAGAGCGACGACCACAGGCGTCCTTCTCCAACGAGGTCAGCATCCATCGTGCCTGCCTACCATCGGGCTTCACACCCTCAGCACGTTCAACCTTAGCTTTGTGGTGTTTAGAACAACCTCAAGTGCGTCTCACGGTTCCAGGGATAACAAAGAAGACCGACCTGCCTACCTTGGCCCTGAAGCAAGCAGCTCTGGATTGTTTGAACACTTTCTACTTTGACCGAGTCCACATATATACGGATGGCTCTTCCACTCAGACCAGCCCCACCGGCGCAGTGGTTATACCATCATGATCAATTAGCGTCCGACACAAGATTTCTCACATGACAACATCGACCGGATCGGAGCTTATTCCCCTCCGAGGTGCCGTTGATTACATTAACAACCAACCCGCTAATCGGTGGGCAATATTCTGCGATTCGAAGGCGGCCTTACAATGTCTTTTGTCATCTCTTCGTCGCGGGTCGTGTGAACAACTAGTGTCGGAGATACGAGAACTGCACCATCGTATGATAGCGAAAGGACACGATGTCATGTTTCAGTGGCTGCCTGGCCATTGCGGTATCTCTCCGGCAACGACCTCGCTGACGAAGCTGCTAGGAAAGCCGACGAGGGAGCAACCCTTGTTTCTGTACCTTTATCGAGGACCGACGCAGCCCAACACCTAAGCAAGGGAGCACACCGTATGACATTAGAGAAGTGGCACACACCTGAATTCACCCACGAACGATTGCATTCCCTCGACCCCTCTATGCAACTGCGGCTGTTACCACGGCTTCTGCGAAATGAAGAAACAATGTTGTAGCGCTTACGCTTGGGCGTCGCGTTCACCAATGCATATACGTTTTTGATTGGAATGACTGATAGCGCCGACTGTAATGCCTGCGATCCCGAGGGAACTATAGGACATCTACTGTGCTGCTGCCCATCTTTTGAAAACAAAAGACATGACCTCTGCACAGCTCTCAATCAGATAGATAGAACACCGTTCACCTTGAAGAAGATCTTGGGACCACGGCCTCGCATATTGGAGCTACAAAAGGCCAGAAAAGCTCTGCTGTGATATTTGAAGGCTACTGGATTGAAGGCTACTGAGTGACCGAACGATATACACAGTAGACTTTCTCTTCTTCTTTTAATCTTTCCGTCCCCTTTTCCCTTTCCCCAGTGTAGGGTAGCCAACCGGGCTCAGTCCTGGTTAACCTCCCTACCTTTCCTTTATCATTTGCTCTCTCTCTTTCTCTTCACAGCAGCTAATTTCTTGCCGCCCTAAAACTGCATTCCCTTCGTTTGACAATTTTTCACCAAGTCTAATGGTCCACCGTTTCTATGTCCTGTGGATTATATGGACTGCCGAGCACCATCGCTTCCTCTTATTGTCGACAAGAACTTCGGCTACACCCGTTTGCTGTCCAAACCTCGCCGCTGTCTTCTTGTCTCTTAACCTTACGCCTGATATCGGTGGATCCCTGGGAGACGCCTCCATTGTGCAGTGGACATGAACAGACTGATAATACTTTAACTTCTTAGATTCCTGTGATGATTTATGTGATGGTAGTCAGCTACCATAGCACGGGTGCTACAATGTGTTACATTTTTTTCTTTTTCCACTAACTTAAATGAAAAGGACTGTCGGATGCGAATGGAAAAGCATAAGTTGTACTGGGTAGCTCTGGTTCACACTGTAGGTACTATTGTTCCCTATCAAAATCTTGAGCTTTTGTCTAGTAATAACTTTATCATTGCAACTTATATATCATTCCAGAACCCTCCTACATTGTAATTTGTAGCCACTGAGAACCTTACAGTGACCTTAGACGTCTGATCCACCTTTGCATATAGAAATAAATTAACTGTTAATTTAGCGGTGTTAACGAGTCGTCTTAGAAAAAGGGATTTCCTTAACACCAAGTACAAATGTGCCAGCCAGTTTGGGGGCAACATTTCTGTGAGTTGCATCAAAAAAATTAATAAAAGAAAGATGGCGACATTATTTCTGTGGCCCAGCTAGGACGATTTTCGAGCGTCGATGCAACATGCAACAAAAGATATGATAACATCAAGTTTTATCACATTATTTTTTCTTTGAGCTTGGCTTTCTCATGGACACGTAACGACGACTTTTGAAGCCTACGTTTCGGATAAATCTAATTTAACCACAGGTCGGACAAAGCGCCTGTCACATCTAGCAAGAAAATGGCGTCGATTGATGCTTATAAATCCGGAGTCCAGGAATATAAGCGACACGACGAATTGACGTTAATGAATGGAGCATGTGGGACAAACGATTTTTGTAATGAATTTTTAACAACTGTGGCAAGTAAAATAAAAACTGTACCAGACATCCGCCTGTGGGAGAAAGGGAATTGTTATAGCACGGGCAGAAGCAAGGATTCCTCTTTTGTCTATTACCTACGCTTTCTGTGAGTGTGTATGTCGGACAGAGATAGAGAAAACGAGGGAAAAATGCAAGGGAACGCAAAAACAAATGTTCTTGAATTCCTACCATCCTAGCGACGTATGATGAAACACAGTGACCAAAACGGTTGAAAAGAGACCGTCACGCGCATTTATCAAACGTCTCAAATATTTACCTTTGACTTGCAGTAAAACATCACTAAATTGAAGTCAGGTTAAAGAAGAGCTGGTCAATAAACCCCAATATGCAATCGGAAGGCGTCAATCTAGCCGGATTCGAGACCCTCCTTATGTAATAAACGAGAAGAAAGGGGCTTAACCGAGGGGTCCGTGTCAGCGTTTGTTGGCTTCTTATGATAAGACTAATAAAAATTGGGCCCCTCGGTTAACTCCCTTTCTTCTTGCTAAAATCAAGGAATATGACGTCCATTTCACTATTCTCATCCAGAGTTTCTGCAAATAAAGGAACCACTGTGACTCACTCGGTTGCGGTTGAATAACCCTTTCTAAAGTCATGCTGAAAGTTAGTTAGTATAGCGGTTTGTTCAACAAATTCAGCAATGCGTTTAGCTATTACATGTTCGAGCTTTTTAAGAATTGGTGGTGGTAATGAGGATAGGACGATAATTTTCTAAGAGCAAATTGTTGCCTTTCTTAAAAACCGTGAGAACACGAGCCTTCTTCCAATCACTAGGAAATTTTGCAGTTAACGGTGAACATCTAAAAAGCACAATGACAAAATAAGCGATAATTTCTGCATAACGGTTAATTAAGTTAATAAGCTAATGTTTGCAAGTTCATAAGACCCATAAACTGCTATTCTTATTTTATATAGCTATCTATTAATTTTCATCGCATTCGACGCTTCTCCTTTCGCGCAAACCTGAGACATTTTTTTCAGTTGTCTTAGATGTATTAAAAGACCTCAAAGTACCCTATTTTTGCGAAAGTGGTCAGAAACTCGTGGCGACATAGCCAAACCCCATGAACAAGAAACCGATTTCAAATCGCAAAGAACTCTTTGTTTTCATATTTTAATAAACGTGGTATCCAATCAGCCAATGAAGGATCCCTTAAATCTTTTTTTGGCCGAGCAAAGGATCATCCCAGTTTAGAACTTTCGATTATCTCTGCGTGGCTTGGTAATATGCGAAACCTACCTGTGGGACTCAGATGACCTATACGTTTGTTACTATCAGCACATAGTTCGAGCTGCCAGACTGCCGCTGGGCAGTGAGAATCTGCAGCTTCATTCTGCATTCGACCGAAATGCTGCGTGTGCTTCGTGAACTGTACCCAGGCTCATAAACGAATGCGGAGCAGGCAGCCATTGAGCTTGCACTAAAACACTTTCAAGAGAAGCTAACAACAGTGACGGTTGTCACGGTTTCCAGCTCCCGCCCTGCTCCTCAGCAGAATAAAGTGAACTGACGCTGATAACCTACCTATGCATAACGTTTATGTAATGCGAGTAAAATAAATGTCGTGGAGTTTCCTGCACTTGGCGGTGGATGTATTCGCAGATACGAAGTGGTGCATAAGTGGAATGACCAGGTCTGTCGGATTCTTAGAGCTGGATTTTTCGCTCGTTCACGCTAAGTGTTTTGTACACAGCTGGAATTTTGTGATGAGTTTTCTTTATTAACACGCCAGAGTGAATGACTTGGTGTTTTGTTCAGAAGACGCTTGATGCGCGCATTGTGTGGAGCTACGCCATTAAAAAAAAGCTTTCGCCTTCAGATGAAGGCGGCACGAGCTGTCCTGACTACGGTAGACACACTGTGTTCACTGTAGGCTCGAGAGATGGCGTTACGGTTGCATTTCGGCAGAATCGACTAGTTTCGAGCGGCGTAGTTGCAGACGATGAGCGCATAGACTTTATTCTGAAATAGACAAGCAAGTGATTCACATAAGCTTGTTAATAAACTAAATTCATTAGAAAACGTTCCAGCTCGAAGCTTAACTTTTGCGCGAAGGACGACGTGGATTAGGTAGAAGAGTCGTATATACTTGGCAATCATATTTCAGTTACATAAGGTATGCACCTATGCAAGTGAAAGATCTGATCGACGGGCCTCCAGTTATACACACACAAAGTCTGAGGCTGCACAAAGTCCTGTGTGATGTCGATGACATTCCAAGTGCAGCACTCCGACCTGTGGGTCTGACTGGATGGATGGACGAATGAATATTTTTCATGAGGTCCGTTGGTGCCTACGATCAGCACATAGCGGGCGCTAACCTCTCTGTCCACGTCGGGACAGAGAGGCCATGCCCCTCCGCCGCGTCACAGGCCCGATGGACAGCCCAAAGCTGTGCTTCAAGGTGCGAGCTGCGTAGAGCTCGGCCCCACTCTTCCTTGGCGGTCCTGGTCCCCGGCGCCAGGGGGCAACCCCAGATCACGTGAGCATGGCTAGCTATATCTTTACAAAGGCGACACGCATTGTGAGGGTGCGCGTCGGGAAAAATTTTGTTCAGGAAGGCCGGGCATGGGTAGGTGCCCTGGATCATCTGAATTTTTTGTGTTCGCTGCAGAGCCTTGCCTCACTGCGCTGGCACACTCTTGCCGAGTCGCTTGCGCCTTGATGTCCGAGTGCTCGGAGAGAACAAGGACGTGCGTTATGACGGTCGCGTGTTTGCTGTGACACTTTCGCACACGTGATTACCGAACTGCGCAGCCTTGCTTGCAGAGCGCGGATTTCTCCCCGGGGAAGTGTCGTCGTGTTTACCTGCGGCGTACCAATGTCGATGAATGCCTTCAACTTAATTTTCGTGCGTCTCCGTGCGGATCTCTCTTTATCCCCCCCTTCCCCCTCTCTCAGTTTCCTGTGGAGCTAGCAGGGATTTTGCCACTTACCGTGATTTTGTGCAACCCTGATATTTTCCTTTTGTTGCTCTGTGTGTACATATGTTTGCATTTCTACAACCCTCCCACTAATAATAATAATAATAATAATAATAATAATAATAATAATAAAAATAATAATAATAGTAATAACAACAACAACAACAACAACAATAATAATAATAATAATAATAATAATAATAATTATTATTATTATTTTTTATTAATAATAATTATTAAGTATTCATTATAGTGCCCAGGGGTCGTATTCTGTAAAGCTTCGGTTTGAAAACAGTTCGGTCTGGCTGCTACGTCTGGGTGACATGAAGCGGTGAAAGTGGGGAACGTCGCCGTTCCACGGAGACCAATGAACGAGAGGTGTCCTGCCGTAAAGTGACGTCATCATTTTAGTTTGTACTGTGGGAATCATATAGTAATTAAAGGATGTTGCTAGTTTGGTAAAAAACATATTGCTTTATATACAACACTTGCACATATAATTTTCAGTAATTACGGAGTTTCCGACGCGGACAGGTAGTGGTTTAGTTTTTATCTGCGTTGTTCTATTCATTTTTGTCGCTAGGTGATGCGTCATACGTTAAGCAATAAAAGCGCTTCTCTGCCTGTAGGCCACGGATCCAGTAGGATTTTGTCCAGCCGTGGCTGTTCTTAGGATGGACGATTGCGATTATAGCTCCGTCCACACATCCCACAACTTCGAGAATCTTGCCGCGGTCAAGGAAGCGTTCTTCACTGCGGCTTTCTCCTGCAGCGTGAAGAGAAATGTCGGAACTCTTTTTCCTTTCCCTCCACCGTAATCGCCCTAGCGCCGGTGGTAATGATGCGACTGACTGACGGTTGCGACAACCCAATGGCTTTTACATTCCAGACGCGCTGCTGAAAACAACCCGTAGAAAAAAAAAGATGTAGCGCGCAGAGCACTTAGTTGCAGTGTCAACGCTACTAAATCTTGTGGTCCGCGATAATCTAGTTCGTCGCCAATCCATCGCACTCTGTTTTTGGGGCACCTAAAATGCCTTCGGTACACCGCTTCGCTCATGTCGAATGTCTCGCGCCGTTTCCAGTCCTCAAGTCGTTGTCATTGGCAACGCTCACCAGCAACACAACCAAAAACGCCACTATCGGCGCACCCCTCGTCGGGATGACCAGAGACTAGCAGACGGCCACGGTTGCCCTAGCAACCCTCACGATCACGTTCGCCATTGCGCGCCACCCTCGAGCGAATCACTTCGTCCCGTTTTTTCTCGTGGCAGACGACGGGCTCCTTTCTAGATGATTGGCAACCCGTGTGAGGACAACAAAATTTGTTGTCATGCCAACCAGGGATAACCACAACGAAGCGCTGACCAATGGCGTTCGTGAGAGGGAACCGGTTCCAATGCGAACCGTTACAAAACACGGGCACGGGAACAGCTTCAATGCATTTGAATTAATGCACTTATATATAATACACAAGAAACAATTCACAAAAAATAAAAATATGATAGACTAAAAAATTCGAGGTAGAGACAAATATGGAAAAATAAAGCAAGGAGGAGGGCGTAAAAAATGAGTTAATCGTACAACATGATTATCTACACATGTACAGGGAACGCATGCAATGAACTCTGAATATATCAATAGAATAAAAAAACATTAAAAAAATTGCGGCTTGAACAGAGAATTATGTGGCTTCAGAACCGTGAGGTTCTTCGTTCAAGCCCCCGTAAATTCACGAAGTCACCCCCTCGAAAGCGTGCTTTTCTTCATAATGAAGTTTATGCGGAAAAGACAGCTTTAAATAAGACACGTGCTTAGTGGTTCGGGCGGGTGAGAAAAGCGGCTACTACAGAATGCAGGTGTTCAGGGTTGGTTGACTAAGAGGAGTCGGAAGTCAGAAAAAGTGATATCACATATAAAAAATATAGAAAGGCGAAAGTGGGATGCAAACGCCTTCGCGAATGAATTGATCATTTGTGTTTGTTAGCAAGACTTGGCTATTGGAAGTCTAATTTCCCCAAGCCAGTGTGGATGCGATACAAATTTAAGACGACATTTTATATTTCCTTCCGATCAAAATATGACGCGAGCAAACATCGCACCGATGGTAATTGTCGCTCAAGCAGGGCACAACCAACTTTTGGTACTCTTCTCAACTTTGGATTCCTGAAAAGTTAGCGCTTCTGAGACACCTAGCTTGTCAGCCACTTGCTCTAAACGCTGTCTTTCTATAGTGTTTCTCTACCGGAGCTGCCCATCATTCGTCCATACTTATTTCGCAACGTCCCGCCGAATACATCGTTTATCACGTGAAAAGCTTGCATTGCAAACAACTTTTTTCTTATCAGCAATATGGTATTCCTAGAGAACAAGGAACTTTTTTCTCAAAAGCCATACCCAGTGTCGCATATTGTGTGTTGAATGCAGCCTGCCGAGTATTTCTACGTAAATGAACGGAGCCGAACTGTTTGTTAAGAAACTCCCTGGAGACTGCAGTTCCACACGCACTGGATGACGGAACTGCAGGTTTATTGCGCATGCGCGTCCGTTTGCGAAGAGGGAGCGGCAGAGTACAGACAATAAAATAACGCGAATGAACAGCGCGATGCGTCGGAATAAAAAGGCTCCAAACACGGCGCGAATTGCAGCGGTCCGAGAAGAGAACAAGGCATGATTCGAAAAGGGGAATTCGAAAGTAGTTCGGTTGCCGGACCATTACTATACTCTCTATGATTGATGACGCGGGAAAGCACGTGCTAATTGGCTGTGGTAGGGATGTGCGGTGGTCTCGATTGGCAGGTGGAAGTGGCAGTTCTCGGCCTTTAAACGGGTACGACCCATTTGAGCGTACATCTATGCTCCAGCAGCCCGTTCCCGTGAGATAAGAGGGGTACCTTAGCCTTCTTGTTGCAGGTTTGCCAGGCATTTACAGGAAAGAAACTCCCCTTGAGGCCGAAATAAACGTACCGTGTCGGTGCTTTTTTCATAAATTAAAAAAAAAGAACGTTACCATTCTTCGCACTAGAAACATTCCAGATTGCGTATTTATCGGTATGCCTAGCCGAGTATAAGCGTGAAATCTTTCCAGCATATGGCACATTCGTAGACCCTCACACACACCGGGACGGACACCACTTTTGAGTCCGATCAATTATACCTAGTATGGCATAGTGAGCTCTCTCAAACGCGACCATTGCTGGCTCTCATGGACAAATGTACTGTCAAGCCACGCCTCTCTTTCTAAACACCCTGCGCGAGGCTAACTCTACAGATTACCTCTGCTTGCGTCACGACTGGTGCGACAAAGATTGCATCTGCGCAGGGTGCACATGCACGATCGGGCATTGGCCTCTTTTTCTCTACGCAACGACTAAGCTGCGTGGATAAGTTATGGTTGCAAAGATATGAGCGATAATGCTATAGCACGTTTCTCGTACACCGTCGTTTCAGCAAAGGACCACATCAGATCGTTTTTAAGGGCGTTCGACGTCAAAAAAAGAATTACATGTCTTCTGTATTGCCTGATGCATCGATTACGCTATTACAGGTGGGTTAATAGTTAAAATTCCCCTAGCCCTCAAGTGCTGGTTAAAGGAAATAATCAGAAACACAAGCGAAATAAAATATACCGAGCACGGACACCGATGCAGCGTTCATGGAACTTACTTCACTAGTGGTTTGCTGTTAAATGATTATGCATACCTCCCGATAACTGCTCTATGCAAATTAGGTTGTTTCGTTTAGCTTTGCTAATGCGCTGCTTTCCACGTAGCCATTGGCTGCTGCTGTTCACTGCTGTGAAGCAATGACTCTAATAGCTCTATTCAGCGTTTGCATGTAGTACTTTGTATAGTATTCTTATCTCGTTTACGAGTCAGGCAGCGCACACAATTTTTTAACGCACAATGTTATCTATAGAACTTCCGTGTAATAAACTATGTCATCGTGCTATGTTATCACACGTTTTCAACGAGGCAAGTTGTTTTCTAATTTTTCAGTTCTTTAAGGTGTTCGCCTCCGTAAACGTGGTGTTCTTTTTTTGTTGCTATAATGGAATATTTTGTTTCAGCTACCACCTTCTAAGGAACTTACACAATGAACTCGCCGCCAAGACAACATTGAACATGCATGCCCGTTGCACGAAATGACAAGGGCTTTAGGGATGTTTAAATTGAAGTGCTATATTCGGGAGGCCTAATTACTTCCGGAGAGGTCAAAAGGCTTTTGAGCAGACTTTAGTAGCATGTAACCCACCATCCGAGTACATGACGCTTCAGGGATTTTCTTTTTAATGTTTCGAGGGCCTCTCACGAGAAGCATACGAGGCGTTAATGGAATACCCACAAGAGGGCTGGTGGGCCTCTTTATTAGAGAGGAATGTATATGTTGTATATGTGTAGCATATTGCTGTAGTGACCACCATTTGGTGATTCATAAGACGTTATTTAAAGGACGTCAAAACTTAGAGAGCAAGAGTGAGTGCTGATGGAGCCGAACATTTCTTCTTTTTTTTTCCCAAAGCCTACGTTACACAACCGCCAAAGTTGCCCTCAATGACTGCAGGATATCATTTTTATGGGCGTTTGAAATGTTATGCGGAACATGCCGCACAAGCAGAGTTTTCATACCTTCCGTCAATAGCGTCAGCCTTTTTACGAAAAAAAAAGAAAAAATAGACGGTTTTGTGGTTACTTGCTTACACATGAGGGATACTTATTCTGCGTTGCTGTAAGAATTGTGGTGTTTCGTTGTCTCGGAGATCCGCCTACGTACAACATTATAACTGCAGCTGTAGTTTATGAGGCTGAACGGTGCGATGCAATGAGAGATATCACCAGCTTTGCAAATGCAAAAATGGAGAAAAAGAATCAAGCAAAAAAAAAATGCAGTTTTACTTGGATGAAACATTTAAATTGATAGCAAGATTATGCGTTGGCACTTGAGATCCTCCCGCTGTGTTCTAATACTAGGTGAGGGCCTCATGGCACGACACTGTAGGTCGTACAACTGTAGTTGCGCAGAATGAATTGAGTCTTCCAGCGTGGTGACATGGCTTGTCAGAACGCTTGTCAGTGCCAAAGGAAATAACTAGATACAAGTAGCTTGACATTTACAATCCATTCGACGCAGACAACTGTATGCATTGCGGTGCGTCATCGACACTTATCCTCAACAGAAGTGCAAACTTGTTGCGGGGAAACTACAGCCGCCGGTACAAGACGGACGCTACAGCGTGAGCACTGTGGAGCTGATTGAGCGGAGCGTGAGGGTGTGGCCCATGGCGGAAGGAATACGCTATCAGGGTGCGTCACGTGACATACTTAACGCCTAGTCATTGCAAAGAATGTAGAGGAGAAGTGGGCCCTAGCCACATGATATGCAAGTGGTAGATTCTAGTCGGCTCACTTTGGTTGCGTCTGCTGCGGGGATTTCAGAAGACGCGCAAATATGCGGCTTGGCAAACGCACACCCAGGTTTGTGAAGGTTCAAGCGTGCGACAACGTCGAGTATTTTTTATGTCAGCCAGGTAACGCACCGAACTATTACACGTTACGTATGTGCTTGTGGTGATTCAAGCTTCATGACAGCGGGGAAGACAAGCAAGAAAATATGCACCGCATTTTTAGGTGCAGAACCGCTGATTTCACCAAACACCGGGAATTCTCGATGGCGTTTGAGTTCAGAGCACATGCCACTTCACTAACGGCGGTGTCAAGCTCTAGTGACCGAGGCTCTTAAATATTCTGTCGTCATGGGTCGGTCGCCCAAGACATTCTCCGGGTTTCAAGGCAACGCACGTGAAGCGAAGGTCGTTGCATGAAGAAGAAGAAAACCACCCGTTACTTCCCACGTGGAACATGCCTTTGATGGCAGGCGCCACTAAAGGTTACCACGTACCAAACAATCTCGAATGTTCTGGCAACCATGAGGGCCAAATCCTGCACAAGAGGCACCATGGGTGCACAAGGCACCCCAGAGCGGGAGGAGTGACGTCAGAGAAGGTTGGCTAACCGAGGCTAGCGGAAGCACGTGGAGCTTCCTCTTAGTTCTTCTTATTCTTCCTCCGTGGTGCGTGTAACTGGCTCCGTCGTGTTTTACGGTCAAGTGCACTGCACGTCTCTCGCGTCCATCGAGACCTAACATGGCTTGCGCATGCGCCGTCGAAAGCGTCATCGCACGACGGCGGCGCCAACGGGTTTGTAGCCTCCATATGGTTGCTATTGCAAGAAAATATTACGCACGCGGAATCAGCTGAAATAGAAGCAAGGAACATACATAAAAGCAGACAGCTGGCAAGGGTTTGTGATTTCTATGCCATCATTTAAATGCCCTAATAAAGCAGTGTGACGTTGCTATCGAACGCTTTAGTGCGCAGCTTTGGGCGCCCGTTCTTGCGGCGAGCGTCGCGGCGTTGTCCCTCGTAACCTAGCGAACGAGCAAAGCGTAAGATAAAAACCAACGCGGAGCGCAGCGGGAGATGAGCGCGAGGAGGAAAACGGAAGAGCAAAGTATGGCGAAAGGGTGAGGAGGAAAGGAGAATGTAGCACGGACTACGAGATGGCGCAATAGTATTGTAGTATCATCGCGTTCTCGACGCGATTTGTGTAGTACTTTCTGGAAGCCATGCGGACCCCAACGATTATACTAGAAGATTCGACTAGCCATGCGTGAAAACAGACTCGCTTGACCCGCAGACCAGATTTTCGACGATCGCCAACTTTGCTCGCCGTTATTGTTATGTTTGAGGGTCCTTTGTTTTGAAACGCTTCGCTCAATTTTCGATGTACCGCACGAGGCAGATTGTCCGCGCTAGCCAATATATTGTGAAGTGTAAACACGTATAGCGTTTGCTATTTATTCTGATTGTGGTTTCTTTGAGATGAAATTATTAATGTAGTATCTGGATATTTTATTCTGGTATCTAAGAGGGCAGTAGTTTCTTGCTCATTAGCTATATTGTTGTGTAGTATTTCTGAGACGCCCGCTCCCAATGATCTCCAAGCACCCCTGGTTTGTTGTAGCTGATTCCATCTTACGCCTGCAAGTTTCCTAACTTCAGCACACCACCTGATTCTTTGCCATTTAAAAACTTCGTTCTCTTCCCTTGGCATCCGTTCGAGTTGTAACTCTAATCGTCCACCGTTTAGCTGTCCTACGCATTACATTGACTGCCCAACTCCGTCTATTCCTCCTATTGTCGACAAGAACGTCGGATACAACCGTTTGCTGTCTGTTCCCCGCCGCTGTCTTCTTCTCTCTTAACGTTACGCCTGATATCCCTGGATGGCTGGTAGACGCTTTCGTCCTACAGTGGACATGAATAGACTGATGATACTTTAACTTTGCACACTACTGTGTTGATATACGTGACCGTAGTCAGTTACCATTCCACAAGCGCTATAAGGTGTTACATTTTTTCCTTGTTCCACTACGTTAAGTGATTAGTGTTGTCAGATGCTTCAGAAAAAGCGGGAAGTTGTACTGGGTAGCTGCTCTGCTTTGCAATGTTGTTAATTTTTGCTGGCAAACTCTTGAGCTTTAGTGGTGTACTCTCTTGATCATTATAAGCCATATATGATGGCAAAAGACTCTTACATTGTAATTTACAGCAACTCTGTATAGGAAGTTCCACGTTTCATTCAACTTGGCGCTATAGAAAAAACATTAGTGGAGATCTAAAGGTGTTAGCGCGCCGCCTTAGAAAAAAAAGTGTTTGAACACAAAGCGAAAATGAACCACCCAGTTTGGGTAATAAAGTTCTGTGAATTTCTTCACAAAGACAGATGGAGGACATTATTTTTACGATACAGGTAGGACGGGACTCTATCGTGGATGAAACATCCAACAACCAATACGACGTCACAATATTCTATCACATTTTTTTTTCTTTCAACTTCCCTTGTTCTAGCACACATACATACGTCTATTAAAGGCTGCGTTTCCGAAAAATGATTTTTTTTTTCCGCGACAGGTTTGGACAAAGCGCCTGTCACAATCGCCGACACAAACACATTGATTCACGCTAACAAATCGGATTTCGAGGCAGATTAGCGACACGAGGAATTGACGGCAATAGAAGCCGCACGTCGCAAAGATGTTTTCCGAGTTCTTTTTGCAATCAATTCTTAAGCACTCTGGCAAATTAAAGAAAAAATAACTTAACCAGACATCCGCTTGTTGGCGAAAAGAAATTGTTAGAACACGGACAGGAGCAAGGTTCCTGTTTCCTCTCTCACATAAGCAGGAGAGTGTGTGTGTTGGATAGAGAGAGAGAGAAACAGAGATGGAAAAGAACGGAAGGACAGAAAAATAAATGTCAACGAATCCGTGTGATCCTAGCGACGTGTGATAAAATATAGCGACCAAAAAAAAATATTATAGAATGACCTTCATGAAGATTCATGTAACCTCCCAAATATTCTTTTTGCTTGAAATATACTTTTTGCTTTTTGCTGTTTGCTTTCACGAAAGAGAACAGACGCTAAAGAGCAAGTCGATAAGTGAAAAAGCTACACAAATTATCAGAATTGTTTATTAATTAGAAATCATTTTTTTTGTCTCGTCGGTCCCTTCGTATCTGCTTAGTTTTGCTTGCTTGTTTTCCTGAACTTCTGCGCTTCTAACCATGGCGTTTCTGGTGGCAAAGAATGTTTAGGTCCTAATACACAATTGTCAAATTTTCTCGCCGCATCCGGCCTCATCAATGCAGTCGTAGCAATTGAGCCGTGACAGCGGACACGAGCACACCTCGAAGGAACAGGGCGGACGAACCAGAACAGCAGCAGCTGCCGCAGTATTCCGTGGGGCATTGCGTGAGGGCAGAGTGCATTGCCGCATTGACACGTGTTACACTCGCTGTCGCTCTCGCAAGCCTGCGTTGTGCGCGCGTTCTTTGCCCACGCAACGCCTCGTCTGCGTTCTCACTGCGCCTTCGTTAGGTTCAATGAAAAATCGCCAAGCCTCTCAACCCTCTCGCTGGCCTGCGAGGTGTTCATATTCTGAGGAGTGTTGAATTGCACATTGGGCCAACCCAAAGTATGAAGTTGGCCCTCCCCCAAATTTAAGTAGGCCCACCCCCACATTTGAAGTTGGCCTGCCTCCAAATTTCAAGTTGTCCCAACCCGAAATTTCAGCTCAGCCCATCGCCAAATATCTATTGGCCCACCCCTGCTATAATCATGCCAATGCATATTGTAAGGATACCGAAGTATATCTTGGGGTATTCTTTTAATTTTTGATTTTTCACTTTGTTCTTTTCGCCTATAGGCTACCAGTCATCTACTTCATTAAAACTTCTTTCTGGGCGAGTTCGTGCATACTTGACTTAAAAATGTAACAGCCCAAACACACGCATCCACAAAGTAGCAAGCGCTTGTGTCTCGGCCTTGTTACTCTGTGGATGCATGTGTTCGCGCTTTTACAATTTTTAAGTCAGTCAACTACATTAACAATATCATTACGATTAGATGTCTAAAATTTGCGAATTATGGATTTTTATGCAGATAGAAGACGTTACACTTTTCGAGTGACATGGCTTGGGAGCTGGTCAAAGAATGCTTAGGCATTAAAAGCTTAAAAAAAATAATAAAGGTTTCGCCAGAGGACGTGACTCCCATGCCTGCTACGCTGCGACCTAGGTGCAGTAACGTTAGGGTGCAGTTGGAAGTATAGCTTAGTCCAACGCCGCGATGAAATGCTCACTTGTTGTAAAACGGCATGTACGTCAGACAGATGAAATGGACGCGTCAGCAAAGCAGTATTAGATAAGGATTTGAAGAAAAAAGAAAGAGCGATGAGAAAAAAAAAAAACGTATTGTGAAAAACTCTCTGACGTTCAGAAAGTCTTGAACAAAACTTCGTATGAAGCCGGCATCTTCTAAGGTGCTAACATTGTCCTTTTTAACGCAAATATAAAGAGGAAAGATAAATAAATAGAAAAGCAGAATCGAGAGAGACGTGTTCAGGTTTTCTTGTGCGCGCCTGGCACAATGCTTGTTTGTTTAATCAAAAAGCTAATATTTGCAAGTTCTTAAGGACGATAAAACTGCTGTCCTTTCCTCCCATAGCTGTATTTTAATTAGCTTCGCCTTTCGGTCGAAACTGCGACTGTTTTTTTAGTTGTCTTAGATTTAGTAAAACGCCTCAAATTGTCCTGTTTTAATAAAAGTGGTAACACATTTCTAGCCAGATAGCCAGATTCCGTGAATCCCAAATCAATCTAAAGTCGCAAAAAGTCTTTGTTTTCAAAATGTGGTAAACTGATATGCAATCAGCGAATGAAGGATCTCTTACACATTTTTCTGGCCGAGGAAAGGAGCATCTGAGAGGAGAACTTGGGAGTATCTGTGCATGGCTTGATAATAGGCGAAGCCGACCTGTGGTGCTGAGATGATCTATACGTAAGTTAATAGCAGCACACAGTTCGAGCTGCTAGGCTGCCGCTACGCATTGAAGATATGCAGGTTGACTCTGCACCATCGACTGAAATCTGGCGGGTGTTTCGTGACCTGCATCAGCGATCACTAACGAGTGTGGAGCTGGCAGCCAGTCAGGTTGCATTAGAGCACTTACAAGAGACGCTGACCTCGGCGACGGTTGTCATGGTTTCCAACTCCCACGCTGCCCTCAGCCGATTAAAGTGACGCTGATAACCCAGCTAGGGGCAGTGTATATATTACTGTCATTAAAATTAAATGTCGTGGGGTTTCCTTCACTTTCCGGTGGATATATTCGCAGATACAAATTGCTGGATAAGTAGGATAACCTTGTATATTGGATTAATAGAGCCGAATTACTCGATTGTTCAGGCTGAAGTTTCTTACAGAGCTGGAATTTTGTAATGGCTTTTTTTTATTAACACGCCAGCGTGAATCACTTCGTGTTTCGTCCACAATAGGTGCGATGCGCGCATTGTGTTTAGTTAAGCTAGGAGGAGGAATGAACGTTTATTGTAAGAAACAGCGAGAAAGTGTCCTTTCTTCGCCCTAGGTGGGCGGCTCTCTCAGTCCAGAAAGCCGTTGGCTAATGCTGCAGCCCGGGCCCGGTCCACCAGACTTTGCTGATCTTCCAGGCTCTGTGCCTTTAACATTGCCTCCCACGTTTCTTCGATCGCTTGTAGCGGTTCTGAGGCATCATCTTCACTGTTTTTCTCGCGGTGCGGGCACACCAACACCATGTGTGGGAGCGTGTCTGGTACGTCACAATACCGGCATAGGTATGAGAATTTGGTGGGGTGCATTCGGTGCATGATAATTCCATGTACATACGTATTTGTTTGTAGTCTGCGGAGGGCGGTGGCTTCTTCCTTGCTTAATTTTGGATGAGGTGGAGGATATTGTCTTCTTTCCAGTCGGTAATGTTGCAATATTACGGCGTAGTTGATGGGAATGTCCTCCACCCTCGTCGCTTTCCGGAGACCGTGCGGCAGGAAATCCCGGCTGGTATGCTCTCGGGCGACAGCATGTGCTGCATCGTTTCCTGCCAGGTGTTCGTGGCCTGGGGTCCATGCGACGTAGGTGTCGGGTAGTTCTTGGCGTCTTGTTATTTCTTTGAGAATATTCACTGCTGTGGCAGAAATTCGGCCTTTTCGTAAGTTTCTACATGCCGTTTGCGAGTCGCTCAAGATGATTGCTGTGTCTTTGCATGTGGCGATGCCGAGGACGATGGCCACTTCCTCCGCCGTTTCTGGATTTCTGGCCGGTATGGTGGCAGCGATTAGCTCCTTCCCTTGGTTGTTGGTCACGGTAATTGCGTATGCTCTTCTACCTGGGTATTTTGCCGCATCTGTATATCTCGTGTTGGGGTTCTTTGAGTATTTCTTGCTAAGCGCTCTAACTCTTGCTTGTCTTCTGTCTTTGTGGTATGTTGCATGCATGTTGCGAGGTATTGGAGCGACTGAGATAGAGTCACGAAGAAGTGGCGGCAATCGGGCTTTCGCGTCTGAGTCTGCTATGAAGCTTTCGCAGTATGCGAGCTTGCGAAGTACTGCTCTGCCTGTTTGAGTCAGCTTAAGGCGTTCCAGCTGGCTGGCTCTGTGCGCTTCGCTCATTTCTTCCCAGGTGTTATGGAGGCCAAGTTTGAGGAGTGTCGTGGTTGAGGTCGTACTGGGGAGTCCTAGTGCGCTCTTGATTGCTTTTCTGATGATGATGTTGAGTTTTTCAATTTCAGCTTTCTTGAGGAGTAGATACGGGGTGCCATATGTGATCCGGCTTATAAGGAGTGCTTGGATTAATTGGACGGTTTCTTGCTCTTTCAGTCCTCTTCTTTGGGTGGTTATACGCCGAATGAGATGGGTTACTTGTGTTAGGGTCTTCTGAAGCTTCGGAAGTGTAGCTGCCCCAGAACCGTCTTTATGTATTGTGAGGCCAAGGACGCGGAGGGAGCCAACTTGAGGGATATCGATTCCATTGAGTCTGACGTTGGGATCTGGAGCGACGTAGGCTGGTGGTCTTCCCCGGGTCCTTGCCTTGAGTATAAGCAGCTCTGATTTTTCGGGGGCGCACTGGAGACCGCATTTTGAGAGGTACTGTTCTATTTGATTGATTGCCTCTTGGAGGGTAGTTTGCTGTTGGCCGGTTGTGGACGCTTTTGTCCATAACGTTATATCGTCGGCGTATATTGCATGGCTTAAATCTTCGATGCCATCGAGTCGTTGTGGGAGCTTAATCATTGCGAGATTGAACAGCAAAGGTGAAATGACTGACCCTTGTGGAGTTCCTTTGTTGGGCATTTCGAACTTGTCGCTTCGTATGTTGCCTATACCCACCGTAGCCGTGCGATCTTTGAGAAAGTCGTGTACGTATTGGTAGGTCCGGATTCCGCAGTTTGTATCTTGGAGATTTTGGAGGATTGCTTCATGCTTCACATTATCGAAGGCTCCTTTTACATCTATTGTTAAAATAGAGAACTTTTTGTGGCGTTCTAGGTGGTCCAAGAGGTCTTCCTTGAGCTGTAGTAGTATATCTTGTGCTGAGAGGAGCTGTCGGAAGCCAAACATTGTGTCGGGCATGAGTCCTGAGTCTTCGAGGTATATGGTGAGGCGATCGTGAACCATGTGTTCGAGCAGCTTTCCAGCGCAGGAAGTAAGGGAGATTGGCCGTAGGTTGCTGATTTGTAGTGGCTTGTTGTGTTTTGGGATCATAATTACTTTTGCGTGCTTCCATTCTGCTGGGAGCATACCTTTTTCCCAGCAGTTATTCATGTACTCGAGGAGTCCATTTAGGGCCTTGTCTGGGAGGTTTCGTAGGATCTTGTTGGTCACCTTGTCATTTCCTGGCGATGTGTTACGGGTCAATTTGGCAAGGGCGGCATGGAGTTCAGGAAGCGTGAAAGGGCTATCGAGGGTGAGATTTGGTTCGCCTTTGTACGGTCGGGGATCGGTAACCGTGGGGGCATTGTCTCCGACAAGTTTACGCTTGATTTCTTCCAGAATTTGTTTGTCTGTTCCTGGATGGGAGTTAATGATTTTCTTGAGGTCATGTCTTTGCTGGGTCTTGGTTCTGGTGGTAGCTAGAAGGGCTCGCAGTATATGCCAGGTCTTCTTCGTGCTGAGTGTGCCTTGAAGTTGGTCGCACAGTTTATGCCAATTCTGCCTGCTGAGCTGATCTCCGTATTCTTCTGCTTGCTTTGTTATGTGAGCAATCCGTCTCTGCAGTTTGCGGTTAAGTTTCATCTTTTTCCACCGCCTCAGTAGTCCTCTTCTGGCATCCCAAAGATGTAGGAGGTGAGAGTCTACGGCTGGCGTGTCCATCGTGAGTTGGATGACTTTAGTGTGCTTCTCCGCCGTCTTGACCACTTCGGTGAGCCACTCTTCAATGTTTTCGATGTTTTCTTTTATGTCATGTTCTCGGAAGGCCTTCCAATCCGTCAGCTTTGCCGTTCCTGTTCTACTCGGCTTCTTATGGTGCAGGATTTCAAGCTGAAGGATGTGGTGGTCGCTGCCGAGATTTTCTTCCAGTCGGGTCCATTCCGCCTTGGATATTCCTACTGTAAAGGTGAGGTCGGGATTTGTATCCCTGGACACACTGTTGCCTATTCGGGTCGGTAGTTTAGGATCATTCCAGAGGGTGAGGTGATTTTGTTGCGCCGAATCGTGCACTCGCGCTCCTTTCTTGGTCGTGTGCTGGTAACCCCATGCTGTGTGGGGGGCATTAAAATCCCCCATTATTACGAGTTTATGTCCTTTAGATAGTTTTCTGGCTTGCGTGATGAAGTTTACAAAGTCGGATAACGGATCCTTGGGTGGGCTATATAAGCATAGTACGTATAGTCTTTGGTGTGTCTTCTTCTCAGGTAGCACTTCGACTAGGGTGTGTTCCACGGTTGTTCCCTGAATTGTGTGATCCTGCGTGGTGAGATTTTTCTTCGTCAGGATGGCTGTTCTGTGAGATCCGGTGTGTGTATCATATCCCTGTATGCGCAGATTGGTGAAATAAGTTTCTTGGATAGCGATGATATCTGGTTGTTCCAGTTTGGTCAGTTCTTGGAGGTTTGTTCTTTTGCTTCGGATAGAGCGACAGTTCCATTGCCACGACGGTGGTGCTAGCTGTCGTGGCCAGCGTAGACACACCGTCTTCACTGTAGCCCCGAAAGATGGCGTCACATTTCCGTTGAGGCGGAA
Organism: Dermacentor andersoni; assembly: GCF_023375885.2. NCBI lineage: Eukaryota > Metazoa > Arthropoda > Arachnida > Ixodida > Ixodidae > Dermacentor > Dermacentor andersoni. The sequence goes on from NC_092820.1 coordinate 123,753,026, forward strand.
TCGACATGTTTAGGGCGGCGTAGTTGCAGACGATGAGCGCATCGACTTTATTCTGGTGGAAACAAGCAAGTTATTCGCGTAAGCGAGTTGATAAACTAGACCCATTAGAAAAATTCCAGTTCTATCCTAAACTCAAGCGCGAGCGTTCGACAGGTTTAGGTCGAAGTGTCATTTATACCTCGAAATTCCATTTCTGCTACACACGCTACGCATCTAAGCTAATGAATGTCTGGTCAACCTGCCTCCAGTTAACACCCCTAAATGTTGCGGCTGCTCAGAAGTATTGTGTGACATCGATGACACTCCAAGTGCATCACTCCGAGCAGTGGATCTCGCTGGATCGTCGGAATTTTTTGTGTTCACTGTCTAGTCTTGTCCTTACTGCACTTGCACTCTCCTACCGAATCGGTTGGGCCTTTGTGCCCGAGCGCTTGCTTAGAAAAAAGAAGCGTGCGTTATATGGTCGTGTGTTTGCCCTGACTCTCTTTTGCACATTTGATTATCGAGCTGCACTGCATTGCTTGCACAGCGCGCATTTCTTTCCTCGGAACTGCCGTCTTCTTTGCCTGCCTCGTACCACTCTCGATGAATGCCTCCAACTTATTGGTAGAGCGTCTCGTCTGCCCCTCTAACCACTTCTTGACGCAAAAAGAGGCACTTTGCTCCTGGCCTTGATTTCGTGCCAGCCTGATATTTTCCTTTTGCTCCTCTGTGCGTGTTCAGTGAGAAGTTCATGCTCATTCGGAATGAGTGAGCTCTTCACAGTAAAAGACAATATCTTGTGAAGAACAAGCTCAAAAATCTTCCACAATAACAGGGTTGCCCGAGGTTGCCCATCAACAACCTCGGGGGTCTTAGTGCTGGAGTATTTGTGAACAGCATGCACAGGAAAGCAGTGCACGCCAACGCGCGCGCACATGTATAAAAAGAGAATAACAATTTAGCGAATACAGATTTTAGCAGAGCATAAAATGTGTACACGAAGAGGAAAAAAAAATACAAATGTGGCGAAACTGAAAGGATTACATAATGATGGAAGACACAACAGATAAGAGAGTTTTAGTCCAGGTAATGAACTTGCTCTGCAACTCCTTTCAGGAAAATATTGAGATTAGGCATGAAGGTACCCAGGCACTAGGAATGGGCGTTATATGTTGCCTGCACTCCAGATAGAAGGTATCGAACATCTGAAGATTGAAAGGCACGCTGTTTCCTTGTGCCTATCCGCGGAATGTAGAAGCGCACATTAGAAAGCATGTGCGATCAGCATATTTTTCCATATATTAATTTGTGAAAAAATGAACGTCCAATTTATTGCGGCTAAAGGTGAGGGTAGGTTACGTGAGCGTGTGTGTTAGGTTTATGGTAATGGAATCTTTTGACAGAATCGATGTTCAAATATAGATATGAACTATTTTCGCACATTTTTGATAAGTTCCCATCGCAACAGCCGCCATCGCAAGGTTCCCGCAGTCCATCGACGAGAAGGCAGTGCGTAGATTCCTTGGCATGTGTGTCTACTACAGGCGTTTTGTCAAGGACTTTTCACGCATCGCTGAGCCGCTGCCACAGCTAACTAAATGTGACGTCGAGTTAAAGTGGGAAATGCCGCAGGCCGGCGCATTTCAAGAACTCAAATAACGCCTGCAGTCGCCTCCCGTGCTTGCACACTTCGACGAGCTCGCCGATACCGAAATCCACACTGACGCCAGTAGCCTAGGCCTCGGTGCCGTCCTAGTCCAGAGAAAAGATGGACATGAACACGTGATAGCTTACGCTAGCTGGTCCTTGTCAAAAGCGGAAAGCAATTATTCTACAACCGAAAAGGAATGCCTCACCATCGTTTGGGCTACAGCGAACTTTCGCCCTTACCTATATGGCAGGTAATTCAATGTCGTCAGCGACCATCACGCCTTGTGTTGGCTAGCGAATTTAAAGGAACCTTCAGGACGGCTGGCGTGGTGGAGCCAAATACTGCAAGAATATGATATCACTGTAACCTATAAGCCCGGACGAAAACACTCTGATGCCGATTGCCTATCACGCGCCCCCATTGACTCGCCGCCGCAAGAGGACGAAGATGACTACGCCTTCCTTGACATTTTAAGCGCGGAAGAGTTCGCTGAACAGCAGCGAGCAGACACGGAGTTGAAAAACGTAGTCGAGTATTTGGAAGGGCATACCGACGTTGTACCTAGGGCATTTAGGCGAGGATTGTCTTCGTTCTCATTTCAAAACAGCCTACTCGTAAAGAAGAATCTCTCATCAGTGCGCGCCAACTACCTTCTCGTTGTCCCGTCAGGACTGCGTCCGGAAGTATGGCACGCCCTACATGACGATCCGACCACTGGACACCTCGGATTTTACCGCACACTACCGAGGGTACAGGAAAGGTATTATTGGCCGCGCCTGACCGCCGACATCGCCCGTTATGTCAGAACATGCCGAGACTGTCAGTGACGATAGACACCACCGACAAGGCCAGCCGGATTACTACAGCCAATCGAGCCTCCTTGCCTAGTATTCCAGCAGATCGGGATGGACTTGTTGGGACCCTTTCCAACGTCAACAACCGGAAATAACTGGATCGTCGTGGCGACTAACTACCTCACCCGGCTTCGCTGAAACTAACGCACTGCCGAAAAGTAGCGCAGCCGAAGTGGCGAAATTCTTTGCCGAAAACATCCTGCTGCGACATGGCGTCCCAGAAGTCCTCATCACCGACAGAGGAACGGCCTTTACAGCGCAGCTCACCCAAGCCATTCTGCAATCATCATCATCATCAGCCTGGTTACGCCCACTGCAGGGCAAAGGCCTCTCCCATACTTCTCCAACTACCCCGGTCATGTGCTAATTATGGCCATGTTGTCCCTGCGAACTTCTTAATCTCATCCGCCCACCTAACTTTCTGCCGCCCTCTGCTACGCTTCCCTTCCCTTGGAATCCATTCCGTAACTCTTAATGACCATCGGTTATCTTCCCTCCTCATTGCGTGTCCTGCCCATGCCCATTTCTTTTTCTTGATTTCAACTAAGATATCATTACCTCGCGTTTGTTCCCTCACCCAATCTGCTCTTTTCTTATCCCTTAACGTTACACCTATCATTCTTCTTTCCCTAGCTCGTTGCGTCGTCCTCAATTTAAGTAGAACCCTTTTCGAAAGCCTCCAGGTTTCTGCCCCGTACGTGAGTACTGGTAAGACACAGCTGTTATAAACTTTTCTCTTGAGGGATAATGGCAACCTGCTGTTCATGATCTGAGAATGACTGCCAAACGCACCCCAGCCCATTCTTATTATTCTGATTATTTCAATGTCTTGATCCGGATCCGCAGTCACTACCTGTCCTAAGTAGATGTATTCCCTCACCACTTCCAGTGACTCACTACCTATCGTAAACTGCTGTTCTCTTCCGAGACTGTTAAACATTACTTTATTTTCTGCAGATTAATTTTTAGACCCACCCTTCGGCTTTGCCTCTCCAGGTCAGTGATCATGCATTGCAGTTGGTCGCCTGAGTTACTAAGCAAGGCAATATCATCAGCGAATCGCAAGTTACTAAGGTATTCTCCATTAACTCTTATCTCCAATTCTTCCCAATCCAGGTCTCTGAATACCTCCTGTAAACACACTGTGAATAGCATTGGAGAGATCGTATCTCCCTGCCTGACGCCTTTCTTTATTGGGATTTTATTGCTTTCTTTATGGAGGACTACGGTGGCTGTGGAGCGGCTATAGATATCTTTCAGTATTTTTACATACGGCTCGCCTACACCCTGATTCCGCAATGCGTCCATGACTGCTGAGGTTTCAACTGAATCAAACGCTTTCTCGTAATCAATGAAAGCTATATATAAAGGTTGGTTATATTCCGCACATTTTTCTATCACCTGATTGATAGTGTGAATATGGTCTATTATTGAGTAGCCTTTAGGAATCCTGCCTGGTCCTTTGGTTGACGGAAGTCTAAGGTGTTCCTAATTCTATTTGCAATTACCTTAGTAAATACTTTGTAGGCAACGGACAGTAAGCTGATCGGTCTATAATTTTTCAAGTCCTTGGCGTCCGCTTTCTTATGGATTAGGATTATGTTAGCGTTTTTCCAAGATTCCGGAACGCTCGAAGTCATCAGGCATTGCGTATACAGGGTGGCCAATTTCTCTAGAACAATCTGCCCACCATCCTTCAACAAATCTGCTGTTACCTGATCCTCCCCAGCTGCCTTCCCCCTTCGAATAGCTCCCAAGGCTTTCTTTACTTCTTCCGGCGTTACCTGTGGGATTTGGAATTCCTCTAGACTATTCTCTCTTCCAATATCATCGTGGGTGTCACTGGTACTGTATAAATCTCTATAGAACTCCTCAGCCACTTGAACTATCTCATCCATATTAGTAATGATATTGCCAGCTTTGTCTCTTAGCGCATACATCTGATTCTGCAATACAGTCCGGCAAGGCACAAGAGGACAACGGCCTACCACCCACAGACGAATGGTCTTACGGAGCGGCGGAATAAGACCCTCGCCGACATGCTAGCAATGTACGTCGACGTCGAACACAAGATCTGGGATGCCGTCCAGCCGTACGTAACATTCGCTTACAACACGGCGGCGCAAGAAACAACACAGATCACGCCGTTCAAGCTGGTCTACTGCAGGAAACCGACGACGACAATCGACGCGATGCTGCTGCACGTCACTGACGAGGATAATCTTCACGTCGCTACCTATCTCTAGCGCGCCGAAGAAACCCGGCAGCTCACCCGCCTGCGGATCAAGAAACAGCAGAGGACCGACAGCCGACACTACAACCTCCGACGACGCTTCGTCGAGTACCAGCCCGGCGACCGTGTTTGGGTATGGACCCCGATACGCCGACGAGGACTCAGTGAGAAAATACTGCGACGCTATTTCGCACCCTACAAGGTCATCCGACGTATTGGCGCACTGGACTATGAGGTCGTGCCAGACGGCATTTCGCATTCACTGCGGCGCCGCGCACGATCTGAAGTAGTCCACATGGTGCGTCTTAAACGCTTTTACGGACGCTGACGAACTTGCTTGTTTTGTTGTTTTCGTTGCTACGAGTGCTTTTCTTAATTACTTTCGTTTGTTCGCTGCATCGGGTCGATGCTTTTTTTAAGAGGGGGGTATTGACACGTGTACTTTTCTTCATCCGGCGACACGTTTCATCGCCTAACAAATGTTATCGCAGAGTGCAGGACGCGCTTGCATGTGCCGGAAATTTCTGGAAAGTTATCGATGGTTCCATCCACTGTCTCTGACCGAACCTTGTGTAATCTGATTGCATGTGTGCTCGGCGCGAATAATGTAGAACTTGGTGGAAGCCACGCGGGTCCTAGCGATTAGTCTGGAACATTCGACGATTGATGTATAAAAGCCAAAGCGCTTGACCCGTTGATCAGACTTCGACGACCGCCTATCGTGTTCGCCGCTACCGTTGTTCTCTGAGTGCAGCCTGTTTTTGAGGGCACAAGTTCGCCCAATAAAACGCTCGGTTCGTTAATCAGCTTTGCTGCCTTCTAAACCGTCACTACCACGTGACAATATGAATGACTCTTTCCAACTAGCTCGCACCCAAACCCTTGTAAGACTTCACGAATTCTTTGCTGTGAAATAATTATGCATGCCTCCCGATAACTGGTACATGCTAAATAGGTTGTTTCGTTTAGCTTTCCTAATGCGCCGCTTTCCATATATTTATTGACTGCGCTGTTCAGCGCTATCACACAATGACCCCAATGAGTCTGTTCAGCGGTTGCATGTGGTATGTTGTTCAATAGTCTCATCTGTCGGGACCAGTCATCCTGCACATACATTTTTTTCATCAGCGATCTGTTATCTATAGCACTTCAGCTTGTTGAAGACAGGCATGTTTAAGGTATCGTGCGAACTTATCACGCGTTTTCAACAAGGCAGATTTTTAATAATTTCCAAGTTAAATATACATTGCTTGCCTTTGAAAAGTTCGTGTTCTTTTCTTTTACAATATTTGAATATTTTGTTTCCGAGAACGCCTTCTTCGTAATTTACACAATGAACTCACGCCTAACTGGTAGTTAACATAAATGCACGTTGAACCAAATGGCAAGGGCTTGAGGGATGTTGAAAATGATATGCACTATTCGCGAAGCGCTATTGCTTCAGGAGAGCTTAAAGGGCATTTCAGAAGAATATAGCTGCATGTCTCATGACTCTTCTTTTAAGGTTTAGATGGCATCTTGCCAGAAGCATACGAGCTGTTCCGCAAATATCAACGAGAGGGCTTGTAGGTCTCTTATTGAGAGAAATGTATATGTTATAAACGCTTTTACGTCTATCATTTGGTCTGACGCCGAGGATATATACATGCACCACCATTGGAGCCAATCAAAGGATCTTCGTCACTCAAAGTCTGCGGCGCCAGCCTCTAAAGATTCCCTGCCTGTGTACCGCTTATTTTGTCCAAATGCTGCTTGAAGTTTTATGCGGAGCATGCCGCGAGAATATAATTGCAAAGCCACGAGTTAATAGCTTGGGCCTCTTCACGCAAAAAATAACGAAAGCAAAAATCTCTCATCATGACTCTTTCATACGCATGGCAGGAAAGTGTGCTGTGTTGCAGTTAGCGTTGTGGCGTTTCCTGCAAGATTCGCTAAGATGCGGCAGCCGCATAAGCTACACTTCTCCTACTGCAGCTTTAGTTTCTGAGGCTGAACGGTGCCATACAACGTGAGAGATCGCAGTTTTTATGCAGGCGAAAAAAAATAATCAAGTGAAAAACAAAATAACCGTAGTTTCGTTTGGGTGAAGCATTCAAAGCGATCGCAAGGTTATCCGCTGGGTTTGATATCCTCACCCTGTGTTCTTACATTCGGTGAGGGCGACAAGGGTTCACACAGCAGGTCGTACAACTGCTTTTATGCAGAATGAGTGGAGTCACGCAGCGTTGGGACCCGGCGTGTCACAACGGTTGTGACACCCGTCGTGGTCGCTCAGTCACTGTGGTGTTGAGCTGCTGAGTACGAGGTCCCGGGATCGAATCGCGGCCACGGCGGCCGCTTTGATGATATGGTGACAATGTTGAAGCCTAGTCACAAAAATTTTAGAGCAACGAGATGATGGGAAATGGGCTCTCACGTGATAGGGAAACGGTGGCTTTAGTTGGCTCGCTTTGGTTGCGTCTGCTGCGGCGGTTTTGGAATATGCTCACATAGTCGGCGTGGCAAACGCACGCCGAGATTGAGCGAAGGAATTCAAGTGTGTGAAGCGGTCGAGTCTGTGTTATGTCAGTCAGGTAAGGCACCGAAGCACGACACATTACGTTGGCGCGGCTCGTCTTTTAAATAGGAGACAGGCGCCAATGCTGTATTGAACGAAGGCGTCGGGGAATCGACCGGCGTTGTGCCCAACAACCTGCCATAACGACCTAAAGGACGACTGGTCGCGTTTAGGGCCGGTTTCAGGCATACTAGGAATTTTGTCGCACTGCAAACGTGTGAACGCAACCGAGCCGCCCTTCCTATGGCGATTGTTCGCGTCAGCAAACAACTTCTGGGTAAGAATATAATGTCATTCGCTACGCGAACATGAGCAGGCATTCAAGCGAGCGTCCAGGCTCCGCAAAAACGCTTTTCTGTCTGAAAAAGAAATATTCCCATCTTGCGCCCAACGATGGAATGGCGAGACCGGGACCCTAACCATATTTGAGGTCCACTCTCATGACAGACGGTCCCAGTCGACGCTGTCCTTCGCCGCAATGCCTTGTGCCTCTCAAGATACCGGCGAGAACTCGACTGGAACATCTCACCCGTGCAAGGACGTCGCGCCAGACAATCTTAAAAAAAATAGTGCATGTATTATATCTCGAGGAAAGGCTACGACTTCGGAGTTTAGAGCGCAGGGTAATGCTATTCATTTATTTCGCAACCAAAGACGCACAAACGAACATTTTGCTAAGCAAACACGCGACAAGTACCGATCCCGCGAAAGATCTTTTCCCATCCTGCGGAACAAAAATTAGCAAGAAAATATGCACCCGAGCTTCAGGTGCACAACAGCTGATTTGAGTGAGCGGTCGGCTTTCAGCGGCTACGAGAATCACGTGAGGCTCCTTCAAATGCCCACAAGATGTCTTTTAGGGCTCTTATTAGGGAGAGATATGCGTTATTTATGATGTCCAACATCCAGTGGGGCACAACGCCTTATTGCGGATGAGTAAGAATGAGCGCTGCATTGTCGTTGCGAATGGAGCCAACGAAGCGTCTCCGTCACCTAAAGGCAACGTTGCACAGCCCCCAAAGATACCTTACCTGCGCGCAGGATATTTTTTCTAAAGGCTCTTGTAATTTTATACGAAGCACGCTGCGCAAGGAGATCTGTAAAGCCACCTGCCTATAGTTTTGGCACTTTCACCTAAGAAAAAAAAAAACCTTATTGTCGCGACTCTTCCATATACAAGGTCGCATGGCCGCTACCTGTCTTGCGTTGCTGTAAGCGTTGTGTCGTTTTTGCGGCCTTTAAGATTCGCGTACACAAAACAGCAGCAGAAGCTACACTTCTTCAACGGCAGCTCGAGTTTATGAGGCAGAATGAGGCGAGATATCGCCAGATTTTCAGAGCGAAAGAAAAGAAGGAAAAAGATAAAGTAAAAAAGAAAAGAGCTGCTGTTTTTCTTGGGAGAAGCACTGAAAGCGATGGCAAAGCTACGCGTTGCGCTTGAGATCCTCACGCAGCGTTCTAACACTAGGTGAGGGCGATATGAGACGACAGAGCAGGTCGTACAACTGCTTTTGCGCAGTATGAATGGAGTCGCGTAGCGTTGTGACAAGGCCTGTCATCACAGTTGTCAGCGCCAAAGGAAATAATTAGATGTAACTAGCTTGTAATTTACAATCCCTTCCAAAGAGACCAGTTTATGCATTACGGTGCGTCATGGACAGTTATCCTCAACAGAAACGCAAATTTATTTGCATGCGAAGCTCGTGCAACTGCGAAGGACGAAGGCTGTAGGGGCAACACTGTAGAGCCGACTTTAAGGAGCATGAGGGTGCGGTTCATGGCTGAAGGAATACGCAAGGGGGGAGCGTCACGTGATATGTTTGAAGCCTAGTCATAGAAAAGAATATAGAGAAGTTGACCCTTCTCACGTGCTAGGCAAGCGGTATATTCTTGTCGGCTAGCTTTGGTTGCGTCAGCTTCGGGTATTTTATCAGAGGCGCAAATGTCAGGCGTGACAAACGCACGCCCAGGTTTGTGAAGGTTCAAGCGTGGGACAAAGTCGAGTCTTTGTTATGTCAGTCAGGTAGCGCACCAAACCATGACACGTTACGCAGCTGCGTGCAATAAATGAAGGTGTGAGACAGCGGGGCAAAATAGAAAGAAAATAAGCGCCGCATTTTTGGGTGCACGACAGCTGATTTCACCAAACACCAGGCAACGCTCGGGAATTCTGTATGGCTTTCGAGTTGAGAGCTCTAGCTACTCCAATAACGGTGGTGTTAAGCGCAAGTCACCGAGGCCTTTGAAAATTTTGGCGCAATGTGTGAGGCGCCCATGACTTTCTCCTCATATCAAGGCAACGCATTTGCACTAAAGGACCATGCGTGTGGTAGCTGAAAACCACCCCTTACTTTCCACGTGCCTCCAAGGTTACCACGTACCAAACAATCTCGAATAGTCCAGCAACCATGTTTGCAGAACCCTACGCAAGAGGCAGCAGGCACGCACAAGACCCGCGCACTGGCCTCGGAAATTGGCTTCCGAAGTTAACAGAATCACGTGACGCTCCGCCTTAGTATTCTTTTTTTTTCCTTCCTCCATGGTGCGGGAAGCCACTCCATCGTATTTTGAGGCCTTGTGGAGTGTACGTCTCTCGCGTCCCTCGAGACCTTCTAACCCTAAACATCACGACTTGCGCATGCGCGGTCGAAAGCGTCACCGCATGGCGGCGGCGCCGAGGGCGACAACGGGTTTCCAGCATTCATAAGGTCGCAGTTGCAATAAATTATTCACACGAAAGAAGCTGAAGAAGAAGCAGGGATCATACATCAAGCGGTGGAGCAAAGTATGGCGAAGGGGCGAGGAGAAAAGCAGAATGCCTCACGAGACTACGAGATGGCGCAATAGTATTGCAGTATCATCGCGTGCGCGACCCGAATTTTTGAGTACTTCCTGGAAGCCACGCGGGCACCAACGACTGCACTGGAACCTTGGACTAGCCACGAAACAAAGCCGACGCGCTTGACCCCCAAACCAGATTTTCGACGATCGCAAAATCTCTGTTTGCCGTTCTTGTCGAGGTTGAGTGTTAGCTGTTTTACAACGCTTCACTCCGTTTATAAAGTGCCGCACGAGGCAGATTGTCCGCGGCAGCCGATATAGCGCGAAATGAAAACACGTACGGTCTTTCCAGTTTATTCAGATTGGGGTTTCTTCGAAATGGAATTCAGGAGATAGTACTTCGATATTTTTTTTTCTGCACCGTAGCGGAAGAGTAGTTTTTTTACTTACTAGCGAATTTAATGCGTAATATTTCTCAGACGGCCTCTCCCAAGGACCTGTAATCACCCCTGCTTTGTGCGAGCTGATTCAATCTTACGCCAGCAAACTTCCAAATCTCATCACACCGTGATTCGTTAGACCATGGTTTCAGCAAGCGATCCCCTTGGATCATGTTTAAGGACGTTCGACGCCAAAAAAGAATTACATGTCTTCTGTATTGCATGATGCATCGATTACCCTATTACATCTGGGTTACTAGTTAAAATTTCCCTAGCCCTCAAGTGGTGGTTAAAGAAAGTGATCAGAAACACAAGTGAATTAAAATATACCGAGCACGGACACCGATGTCGCGCTCACGGAAGTTACTGCATACCTCCCGATAACTGCTGTATGCAAAATAGGTTGTTTCGTTTACCTTTGCTAATGCGTTGCTTTCCACATAGTCATTGAATGCTGCTATTCACAGCTGTGAAGAAAGGACTCTAAGAGCTCTATTCAGCGTTTGCAGGTAGTACGTGGTTTAATATTCTCATTTCTTTTATGAGTCAGGCCGCGTACACATTTTTTTACGCAAGATGTTGTCTATAGCATTTCCGAGTAATGAAGTCTGGTATGTATAGAATATCGTGCCATCTTATCATGCCTTTTCAACGAGGCAAGCTTTTTTCCAGTTTTCTAGTTAATGATTAGGTGCTCGCCTTGCTAAACGTCGTGTTCTTTGTTTTTTGCAATAATGTAACGTTTTGTTTCAGCGAGCACCTTCTAAGGAGCTTAAACAATGAACCCACCGTCAAGAGAACATTGAACATGCGTGCGCGTTAGACGAAATCTTAAGGGCTTTAGGTAGGTCTAAAATGAAGTCATTATTCGGCAAATCGCCAGCTCAAAGGGCTTTTGATCAGAATTTAGAGGCATGTTCTCCATCCGAGTACATGACGCCTCAGGGATTTTTTTTAAGCTTTCGACGGCCTCTCGCGAGAAGCGCACGAGGCGTTCATCGAATTCCCACAAGAGGGCTGGTGGGACTCTGGCGAGACAGATATGTAGATGCTCTGTATGCTGCGAGGTCCATCATTTAATGGTGTACTAGGCATTTTTTCCATAAATAAGTACTTTGTTTTCCGGGGGCCAGGCATTGCCTGCGAATGGAGCCAAATATCGCATGTTCTTTACCTAAAGGCTACGCTAATCAGCCTCGCAAGATGCCCTGCTTGAATGCAGTGTATCTTTCAAATGCGTGCTTTAAGTTTTATGTTGAGCATACTGCGTTAGCAGAATTCGAGTTACTTCCGTCGATGGCTTGTACCTTTTTACTAAAGCAAGATAAAAAAAAGAAATATTTTGACGTTACTTTTGCATGCACAAACAGACACCTACTGTGCGTTGCCGTAAGCATTGTGGCGTTTCGTTCTCTTCGAGATCCGCCAACGTAAGCAGTAGCAGAAGCTACACTTCAACTGCAGCTGCAGTTTCTGAGGCTGAACGGTGCCAAATAAAGCGAAATATGTTCAGCTTTAAACGTTAAAAAATAGAATCAAGTAAAAAAAAAAGAACCGCTGTTTCGGTTGGGTGAAGCATTCGAAGCGATAGCAAGGTAACGCGTTGCCCCTCAGATGCTCACGCTGTGTTCTAACATTAGGTGAGGATGACTTGGCTGGAGACAGCAAGTCATGCAATCGCAGTTTCGCAGAATGAATGGAGTCGTGCAGCGTTGAGACCAGACATGTCGCAAAACCAGCAAAGGTGTTGCAGGCGATGCGCCTCGGTGGTGCATGAGACGAGACCACTGGAAAACCATTGGCACTTGTCAGCGCCAAAGTAAACAAGTAAATATAAGTACCTTGACATTTCGCTCTCGAGTGGCAACGCTGTAGATCCTACTGAACGGAGCGTGAGGGTGCGGTCCACGGCCGAAATATGCACAACACTCGCGGGCAAGTGTCTGTGGCTATGCAGGAAAAACTAGAGGCAAATCATGCCCAACTGAGAATGCTCCTGAAAATAGTCGCGCGTTCTAATCCACGTTAGCTTAAACTGGGGAAGAGAAAACTAACAATTATTAGCAACAGTCAAATAAGCCAGCACAGGCCAATGATTGTAAAGGTTCACTTATATTGGGGCTCATCCCCTGCGCGTTTGAGCAAACGCGAAATCTCCGTGCGTGGAACCTTCGTCGATCGAGCGTCTGTTCCAAGCAACAAAAAGTGCTGTCAAACGCTTCCGGACTTCTTGGCGCGGTAACACACATGCAGCAGCCACGCGCCTGTAGCTTTCGCATGATAGCTGCAGAAAGTTTTCCGCGACTATAGTAGGGAGTGTCACGTGACAATCTTGAAGCCTAGTGATAAAAAGAATATAGACGAGCCGTAGGCCTGAGTAACGTGATAGGCAAGCGGTAAATTCTAGTCGGCTTGCTTTGTTTGTATCCGCGGCGAGCAGTTAGGAACAGACTGTTACGTCTCAACACGACCAAGGGCCTTAAACGATTACCACGAGGCAACCCCAGCCATCCATCAGCGCCTAACACAAAGTCAGCGCCGCGTTCATACCTTCTTTTGACGAGTCCTCAAAATCCCATCTAACTGCACCGGACAACTATTGATGAAAAAATTACCGACGATTACGTTACTTCCTAATGCGAAATTTGAGCGCAGCAAATAAGCTGTTTCACCTTTTCGATAGATTGAGGCAAAGAAATCGAGCAACACATGTATGCGCTATCACAGAATTTTTTTTTTATTTTTCACACGTATTCCTTTAACAAAGACTCCACTAACAGTTCTTGACAGTCATGAAGGAAGCTTTGTGGTCGGAGAAATAGACTGATATATGTTCGACTTGGTACACCAATGCTTGATTCTCAAAGACGAGATCTATACAAGTGCCTCGCGAGGTTGTCACAGCCGTGGGACGCGTTACGAGCGAGAGGAACGGGATGTTCTCCCGCATAAGTGTTAGGAAATTGCTGTTTGTCTTTATGTCAACATTAAAGTCCCATCGGTCGTCTCGCTCATGGCTCAGAAAGAACTGGCAGATAATTTCGCAGTGGCGAACGGCAGCGGCAATTTCGGCTCGGGCGGTGCACATATACAGATCCGCCGCCACCGATTTGGCTCTCTGATTGCCACCGCACAGGGCGAACGGCAGCGGCAATTTCGGCTCGGGCGGTGCACATATACAGATCCGCCGCCACCGATCTGGCTCTCTGATTGCCACCGCACAGGGGTTGCATTGGAGGAGGAGCGAAGAAAGGAATTAAGTTCGAGCCGGCGCTTTGACAACCGGAGACTCGCAGGAAGAGGGGGGAGGGGGGCGGCGTGTACACCCAGCGGCAAACGATGGGGGCAGAAGCGCGCGCAGCAAGCGGACAACACGATAAAGGGAGGAGGGAAGAGATAGCAGCGACTGACTGATGCCGCTGACGCCGATAGTGAGTCAACCCCAGCTGCGGAGTTGGTTTCAGGGACAACGCCGCCGATGCCGACACCCTCGCTTCCGCAGCGCTAAGAACCAGGTCTAGCCGTGGGAAGGTGGTCACGTATTCGTCGACGTGCCGGGGCCTACGTGAAATAAGCGGCGCGTCGGCAACTGAAGAGCACCCTATCCGCCACACAAGAACAGGGGGGGGGGGACCCTTTCCTCCTCTTTCTGCATGGCGGCGACGGTGTTCTATGCAGTCACGTTATCTTGACTCTCTAGCGGCGTCAGCGGCATCCAGCGGTATCAGTCGGTCGCTGCTAGCGCTGGGGGGATGAAAGGGGGGCGGAGCTGGTTACGAGGCCGACGACAACGCCGACGACGACGCGAAACCCAGGAACGGACGCCAAAGAGCTGCGCTCTAAAAGGGCCAAGGTCAAATGGCACCGAAGACCGGCGCCGATCTTGGGTGCCCAGGTTGCTCTACGGTCGCCTCTTCCATGCCATCGAAAGTGGAGGGCGACGGAACGATACCATATGATGGGTGGGATATTGCGACGGATTCGAGGGCTGTGATTGGCCGCCATAGAGTCATCACATTCCCTAGTCGAGTCGCGCAGGGAAGACGACGCTATTAACAGCGGAAACCTTTCGTGCAGTGGCGCTGACGTGTCATGATGTGAACTCATACGTTTATTATGCTCCTGCATGGAGTGGGCTTCCGTAACTGCAGACAGTGTTACTAATGTAAAAAAAAAAGCTTGTTCCTTAATGCCTACTACCAGGCGTATTCGTCAATGGGCTTCGTAGATTCGTGGCCTAAAAGCCACCTCCAGCCGCAACAAGGCGCACATGGCCGGCGTGACCAAATCATGCTGAGGTTAGTGAGGGTCCAAGCGTGTGGCGCAGTGGAGTCTTTGTTATGTCAGTCAGGCAAAGCACCGAACCACCACAAATAACATAGGTGCGCGTGGTGGTTCAAAGTGCAAGACAGCGGTACCAAAATAGAAAGAAAATACACACCGCAGTTTAAGGTGCAGAACAGCTGATTTGACCAAAGACGAGACCACGCTCGGGCATTCTGGATGGGTCTCTAGCCGAGAGCGCCGGTAATTCCGCTAACCGGTGGTTGGTTAAGCGCAAGTGAACGACGCTTTTAACAATTCTGTCTTCTTGGATCAGGCGCCCAAGTAATTCTCAAGGTTTCAAGGCAATGCATTTGAAACGAAGAAAGACGCGCGTGGTAGCATAAAAACAATTGTTACTTTCCACGTGCTTCCATGCATGTGACTGCAGGCGCCACTAAAGGTTACCACGTACCAAGCTATCTCGAATGGTCCAGCAACCATGTTGGCAGAATCCTATACAAGAGGCTACGGGCACGCACGAGGCCTTGGAGAGCGGGAGGGGCGGCGTCGGAGAAGCCTGGCTTGCAGAGGCTAGCGGAATCACGTGACACTCCCTGTTAGTTTTTTTTTTTTCCCTGCCTGCATGGTGTGGGCAACCAGGTCCGTCGTCTTTTGTGGCCAAGCGCAATGCACGTCTCTTGCGTCCCTCTAGACCCTCTAACCCTAAACATCGACTACCCAAGCATAAAAGCCGACGCGTTTGACCCGCTGATCAGATTTTCAGTGATCGCAGAGTCTGATTACAACTATCGCTGTACTTGAGTATTACTTCTTTTGGAAGACGTCGCTCCGTCTGCAGCTTGCCGCATGAGGCAGAATGTCCGCGCCAGGAAATATATCGCGAAATAAAAACACGTACAAAGTTGTGTGCTGAAATTTTGCATGAGGAAGTATCATAATCATCGGCGAATCTTGTTCATTTTCTAAGCAAGAATTTCCTGGTTTATTCAGATTATCATTTCTTCGCGTTGCAATTATTGAAATAGCACCTTCATATTTTGTTCTGCATTTCATCTGAATACTAGTTTCTTATTCGTTAGCAATTTTAATGGGTTGTACTTCTCAGACGACCTCTTCCTGTGATCTCCTGTCACCCTCGTCGTATGCGAGCTGATTGCACCTTACACCTGAAAATTCCCTATGTGCGCGGGGTGGTTTCACTCCACATAATTTCTTGCCGCCATAAAACTGCGTTCCCTTCGTTTAGCAACCGTTCCCTAACTCCAATGGTCCACCGTTTATATGTCCTACGCATTACCTGTACTACCAAGCTGCAACTCTTCCTCTTATTGTCGACAAGAACAACTGAGGAAATTATGGCAGGTCAAAAAAGAACCGACTGCTTCGTTTGCGGTGAACAAAACAACTAAACTTTATTTCGATAGGGATGCCCGTTGCCGAGCGAGTTCGGAGGAGCACAGGGTTGCCCGTTGACGAAAGGAATGAGGCTAAAGTTGGCAGTTTCTTCATACTCCCCCCGGAATGAGCTTCAGGTCATTCGTCCATGTATTCCATTGGGTACAACAGTTGAATCGGTCTTCTCAATGTGGTTCCATTAGGCATGCGCACCATGCAAGCTCTGATTCTTCCATCTCGTCCGAGCAGAACTTCTGCCACTTGTCCAGTTTTCCAGAGTTGCCTCGGTAGATAGTGTTCATGGACTAAAACGAGAGTTCCTTTCTTCAGTGCGCTTGACGAATTTGGCACAGCGAAATGTGCTGACCGGAGACTCGTCAGATACTCCTTTTGCCAGCGACGCCAAAATTGGTCGACCATCCTTTGTCGGTAGTGCCAACGACGAGTGAGTTGACCAGGGGGCTGAGCCACCTCTGTAGTGGAGCCACTGTCAGGAAGAGCGGTCAGTCGCTTTCCCACTAGAAAGTGCGATGGTGCTAGCGGTTCGGGTTCGCTCGCCTCCGTGTAGACGTAGGTCAAGGGTCTAGAGTTGATGACAGCTTCGATTTCAGTTAGGATTGTCGTGAGCTCCTCGAAGTTGCAGTAGCTGTTTCCCAATACCTTCTTCAACGATGTTTTTACGGACCGAACCATTCTTTCCCAGAATCCTCCCCACCAAGCAGCTTTCTCAGCTATAAATTTCCAGCGGATCTGGTGGCTTGTGAAGAAGTTGTGAATTTCTTCTCCTCTTATTGTAGTCCATAGTCGCCTTAGATCCTTAGAAGCGCGCTGGATTGTCCTGGCGTTGTCAGAAAAGATCACTCGACAAACTCCTCTTCTCGAGATAAATCTTCGAAACGCCATCAGGAAGTTTGAGGTGGACATGTCGGTCACCAATTCAAGGTGTATTGCCCTGGTCACTGCACATGTGAAAATAACGATGTAAGACTTCCGGTTATTTCCTTGATCCTTTGTGTTCAGTGGGCCAGCAAAATCTACACCGGTAACATCAAAGGGTGGAGCTTGTGTCACCCTCTCACGAGGCAGAGGAGCGACTGGCTCAGTAGCAGCTCGGCTATTGAAACGGTTGCACGTCACACATTTCTTAAGCACCTTTTTCACCATTTGCCTTCCCCGCACGATCCAGTACATTTCCCTCAATTCGGTAAGAGTCTCCAGTGCGCCTGCATGCAGGAGACGGCGGTGGGTTGCGCTGATCGTTAGCTCTGTGAAGGGATGTCTTGACGGTAGGATAACAGGATGCTTCACGTTGTAGGACAACTCGGCTGCACTGAGCCTTCCTCCCACTCTCAGCACTCCATCGTCGTCGTGGATGACGCTGAGATCACGTATCGGAGAATCGCTTGGCATGCGTGTCGAGCGGCGAAGACACTGGAGTTCCTCTTGGAAGGCCTCGAATTGTACTTGAAGAATCGAACAAGTATGTGCCTTTTGAACTTCCTCTGTCGTAATAGGTCCTTCGTATTTTTGGCCGGGGTGTCTGGCGTTGTGGAAAAATCGTAAAACCCAGGCTGTCACTTGAACCAGTCTAGAGAGGGAGCTATATTTCTGCAGAGGCAAGACAGATTCCTTTACAGTCACGTTGTGAACGCGAAGCGTTCTTCTTTCCTCTTCTGCGATGATCATGTCAGCGGCGCCTTCATGCCTTGGCCAGCAAGTAGGTGGCTTCGAAAGCCAAGCAGGTCCATTCCACCAAAGTGAGCTCGACTTGAGTGCCTGAGGTGTGCCTCTCCTTGTCAAAAGGTCGGCGGGATTTTCGATCCCAG
The DNA here is from genome assembly GCF_023375885.2 of Dermacentor andersoni. Lineage (NCBI taxonomy): Eukaryota > Metazoa > Arthropoda > Arachnida > Ixodida > Ixodidae > Dermacentor > Dermacentor andersoni. The sequence goes on from NC_092820.1 coordinate 123,771,032, forward strand.
AACAGTGATTCCAGATGTCTGGATCCGATCGCTGCTGAATTTCCAACACTCTGTTGGCGACAAAGGGTTTCCATTGTTGGGCGGGACCTCGCACCCAATGCAGCGCAATAGATGAATCAGTCCACAGATACCATTTGGCTATTGGAAGGCTCAGTGACCGCTCCAAATATTCTCTCAGTCGAGCACCTATAACCATGCCCATCAATTCCAGTCTTGGAAGAGAAATTCTCTTAATTGGTGCTACTCGGGACTTTGAGAGGACCAGAGTAACTTTTGCTTCCTTGACCCCGGAGTTGCGCAAATATACAACTGCGCCGTAAGCTTTGGGGCTGGCATCTGTGAAGATGTGTACTTCCTTCCAGCTATCGTTAGGCAAGCTACCATATCGTCTTGGCACTGTTATGTCCGTTAAATGATGTAGCTGGGTGTGCCACTGCGTCCAAGCTGATTTTACTTCTTCAGGCAGAGGGGCGTCCCACTCAATACCCAATTCCCACAGTGTTTGAAACATCAACTTGGCTGTAACTGTGACCGGAGAAATGAGACCAAGTGGGTCATATATACGAGCCGATGCTTGAAGTATGAATCGTTTGGTGTTGCTGTTTCGGTCTAGGAAATCTAAGATGGCCTCCATGGAAAATGCTAGGTGATCTCTGTCCTTATCCCATACAAGTCCGAGGACCCGTGAGACACTTGTTGTTGGACATTCCACGTAGCCAAGGGCGCATCCGGTTCCTTCGTCGTTGAACAGCTGTTGCAGCTTCTTGGAATTCGAGTTCCACTTACGCAGTGTCATGCTTGCTTGATTCATGACATCTAGTGCCCCTCGGTAGAAATCTGTAGCCTCCTCCACTGTGTTCGCTCCTGTTATGAGGTCGTCCACGTAAAGGCTCTCGCTGATGGTTTTTCTTATTTGTGGATGATCTTCTGTCGTGGACAGATGGTGGCGCACGGTGGCTGCGAGGAGGAATGGGCTACTTGTCACGCCAAAAGGGACACGAGTCATTCTCCAGACCTCAATAGGAGGCTCCGGGTCTTCCTTCGTTGGAAGATGTCCATACCAAAGAAATCGGAGGGCATCGCGATCAGCCGGTTGCACCGAAATTTGCAGAAATGCCTTTTCAATGTCTGCACTTAATCCAACACGATGAATTCTGAAGTTCAGCAAAACCTTAAGTAAATCTGGATTCAAGTTCGGTCCTGGTTCTAGGGCTTCGTTCAGAGATATACAACCTGCATCGTGAGAAGATGCGTCAAAGACGACTCTAATCTTGGTCGAAAGGCTGTCAGGTCTAAAAACTGCACGATGAGGCATGTAGTGTAATCTGCTTACATCGTTGTTGCTTTCTTGCGATGGAACTCGTTCTGCGAACCCTTGTTCCAGGTACTGACGGATAGCCTCGTCATACTTGATCAGTGTCGTCTGATCTTTCATTAACTTCTTCCTGAGGTTAGTCAAGCGCTTCTTTGCAACAGCTTTGTTGTCGGCGAGTTGCATGTTCAAGGGTTTCCAGGGCAGTGCTACCTCATAGCGCTTGTCCATTTTCTCCACAGATGCCGAAAATGTGCTCATTACTTCTTCGCTTTCTTCGTTCGTTTGGGCACAAGAGTCGATGATTCCAATGCTCTCAAGTTCCCAGAACGATTTAAGCTCCTTGGACAAGCTGGTTGTGTCGGCGAACACTCCGGCACGAAGCACTGTCACGGTTGAGCAGTAGGCAGCTGAGCTACTGCTGGGAATCGCTCCTTGTAGAGTCCAGCCAAATTCGGTCTTTACCGCAACTAGTGCGCCTTGCAGCTTCTTGACTTCACCACACACCAAAGTCCAATAATAGTCAGCACCGATAAGAATGTCGATCCCGCTTCCCATCAAATGGGCTGGCGCAACAGTCACGTCTGCCAGTTCATCCATGTCCGCTTGCACCTCTTTTAGGATGTCCTCAGGAACATGAAGCCGATCAGAGCAGATCTCAGGTATTTCCAGAGCTTCGATAGAGTGCTCTTTACGGTCGTATTGACTTCTTAGCCAAATTTTTACTCTTCTGCGCTTCTCTTTGATAATGTTTCCTGCTCCTCCGAATGGGTAGATTGTGATGTCCTCTTCACCTACAACCTCTAGTTGCAGTTCCCGTGAAAGTCTTTTAGTGACAAAGCTTCGTTGGCTACCTCCGTCAAAGAGTAGACGAGTGAGCGCTCTTCTTCGTCCCTCTGCCCATACTTGAGCGGTTTGGAGCAGCACAGTTGGTACCTTTTCAGATTTCTTTTCTGTCCAAGAGTGCAACTCTGTGGCTTTATTCTCGGGTGGTTTCCATGTCGGGTCACACATCTGAGTCAGATGTCTTCTGCCACATTCCTTGCATTTTATTCTTTTGTTGCGGCATTCTCTTGAAGTGTGCCCTTTTATGCAGCATCGGAAGCACCGGCCAGCTGCAGTGAGCCTTTTCTTCTTTTCATCCAATGAGATCTTCGCCTGACAATATTGAGTCGCATGATCTTTTGCAGCACAGAATGCACATGGATTGGACTGCTTCGAAGCACCCGCAGAAAAGAGAGAAGCTGCTGACCCTTTCTGAGGTTTGCTCTTTTCTTTGTCTCGATGTTTTGATTCTCTGGCTGCGAGATTACCAGGTTGCAGTGCCTTTTCCCGGCTCTCTACTTCTGTTTTAAGAAAAGCTTGCAAACTCTTGATGCTGATCGTGTCATCTTTGCTTGCAGCGGAAAGTCCCTTATGGTATCCGACAACAAGATCCGTTGGCAGCATTCGCAGGAGTGCGGAGGAGAGCAGGGCGCCGTAACTGTCTGTCTTGACTCCGAGCGCCGTGAGACCAGCAATATTGCGTTGCAGGTGGTCATAGAGTCGACGTAGGCCGATGTGCTCCTTTTCGTTCTGTACCGGTGGCAATTCGAGTAACTGAGTCAGGTGGTCTTGAATCAGCACGTCTCGTCGACCGAAGCGTTCTTTCAGAAGTTCGATGACAGTGGTGTAATTTGCCCCAGTCACTTGAATGCCGGCAATGGCCGCTGCGGCTTTTCCCGAAAGCACCGATCGCAAGTACAAAAACTTCTCTGCGTTGGAGAGGCCGTCGTTTCCGTGCACCGCTTGCTCGAACTGCTCCCAGAAGGACTGCCACTCCGTGGCGGCGCCGCTAAATCGTTGTAACTCGAGCTTCGGCAGTTTCACTTTGCACTTTGCCCCCGCCGGAGGGTCGTCGGTCTGCGCCCGCGTCGCCGCCATTTCTGCTTGTTTTGTTAGCAGGTCTTTTTCTGCTTCTTGGCGGAGTTTTGCCATGTGTGCGACGATACGGTCGTTGTATTCTATGGTCCGCACATAATTTAGCTCTGCGTCTTGGTCTTGTACTAAGGGCTCGATGGCGGCGTCCACCTCGTTTAGCTGTATTTGGAGGGCGCTAAGCCTCGCAGACAATACATTAAGAGCTCCTTCGTCTGCATGACTCTCCAAGAATAAGTCCGCTTCAGAAATCAGTTTAGTGACTTGAGCTCTCAATGCACTTCTTTTCAGTTTGAGCCGTTCCATCGTGGCATCAATGTTTAGAGTTCGCTTACCGCGATGGGGCTTGAGTCGTGGTGTCGGTTTCAGTTGGGTGTGGCGTCGTTAGGCCTTGTTGTTGAAGGCGCGCCTCGTCGACCGTTTTCTGCCCGAGGATCGTTGTTGGTTTTCCCCGAGCTCGTTGTGGTGTCGACGTCTGTTGACCTCGTTGCCTCAATGGTAAGTTCGATCGTTTCTCCCGGGTTTCGGCACCAAATATTGAGGAAATTATGGCAGGTCAAAAAAGAACCGACTGCTTCGTTTGCGGTGAACAAAACAACTAAACTTTATTTCGATAGGGATGCCCGTTGCCGAGCGAGTTCGGAGGAGCACAGGGTTGCCCGTTGACGAAAGGAATGAGGCTAAAGTTGGCAGTTTCTTCAACAACGTTACGCCTGATATCGCTGATTGATTGCTCGGAGACGCCTTCGTCGCACATTGGCCATGAATAGACTGATGTTGTTTTTACTTCTTGGACTCCTCTGTTGATATATGGGATGGTAGTCAGTTACCATTGCATGAGTGCTAAAAGGTATTACATTTTTCCTTGTTCCTCTACCTTAAGATAAGAAGGATATCGGATGCGAATGGTAAAGCATAAGTTGTACTGAATAGCTATAGTTTACACTGAAGGTATTGATTTTACCTAGCAAATTGTTGAGCTTTAGTGTTGCAATAACTCTATCATTGCAACTCTTATATAATTCCAAAACGCTCTTACATTGCGATTTGTAGCCACTGTGAACATTACAGTGACCGCACACGTCTTATACAACTTCGTGTTGTAGAAATACTTTCACCGTTAATTTAGTGGTGTTAACAAGTCGTTTTAGAAAAAGGGATTGCTTTGACACCAAGTACAGATGTGGCAGCCAGTTTGGGTGCAAAATTTCTGTGAATTGCATCAGAAAAATTAAAAAAAAAAGATGCCGACATTATTTTTGCGACCCAGCTAGGATGATTTGCGAGTGTCGATGCAACATACAACAAAAAATATGATAACATCGAGTTTTATCACATTTTTTTCTTCGAGCTTATCTTTCTCACGCAGACGTAACGATGTCTTTTGGAGCCTACGTTTCGGATTAATCTAATTTAACCACAGGTTTGCACAAAGCGCCTGTCACAACCACCAAGACAACGGCTTCGATTCATGTTTTTAAATCCGCGGTCCAGGAAGATAAGCGACACTACGAATTGACGTTAATGAATGGACCATATCGGAAAGATGATTTTTTTAATCAATTTGTAAGAACTCTGGCAATTAAAAGAAAAGCTGTACCAGACATCCGCCTGTAGGAGAAAAGGAATTCTTAAAACACGGGCAGAAGCAAGGATTCCTCTTGTGTCTCTGACCAAATCTTTCTCTTAGTGTGTATGTCGGACAGAGATAGACAAAACGAGGGAAAAAATTCAAGGAAACTCAAAAACAAATGTTCTTGAATTCCTACCATCCTTGCGACGTATGATGAAACACAGCGACCAAAATGATTGAAAAAAAAACGTCACGCACATTAATCAAACGTCTCAAACATTTACCTTTGAGTTGCGTTAAAACATCACTAAATGGAAGTCAAGCTAAAAACGAGCACGCCGAGAAGTAAAAAAAACCAGAGGAATTCTCAGAATTGTGGAATAATGCGTAAGCAATATTTGGCTGGCCTATGAGTTTGGTTTTGCGTAGTCTTGCGTAGTTTTGCTTAGTTTTGCTTAGTTTTGCTTACTTCATTCACCAATATCTACCCGGGGCAATATCTACCCATGGCGTATCCGGTGGCGAAGAATGCTGAGGCTTTAATAAACAATCGTGAGATTTTCTCGGCCCAACCGGCCTCTTCAATGCAATTGTACGAATTGACACCGAACACCGGGAACGAGCGCGCCTCGAGGGAGCAGAGTGGCTGAAAGGGAACACCAGTTGGAGGGGGGGAGGGGAGGGGGGGGGGCGCAGAATCGCGCGAGGCGTTGTGTGTGTCGAGAGTTCATCTCCGTTATGCCATCTCATCCTCGCTGTCGCCATCGCCGGCATTTTCACTGCGCCGTGGTAAGGTCCACAGAAAACGCGCCACGTGTCTCAACGCGCTCGCTTGCCCGCGAGGTGTTCGTAACTCGAAGGACGCACAGCGACGTTCAGTTGGGCATCGAGCTTTCCCAAAATCTCAGATTGTCCCACACTTAAATTTAATGTCGGCCAATCGGCAAATTTATGTTGCCCCTCCCCGAAAATTTCAGTTGGTCCACTCCCAAACTTCATGTAGACCCCCCCCCCCCCCTACCATTAGGTTGGCCACTCGCAAATTCAGATTGGGCCACCCTCAAATTTCAAGTTGGCCCACACATTAATTCTAGTTGGCCCACACCTGATGTAAGTTTCCCCTTCTATTTTCTAGGGAGCCCTATGTATCCTTTTCAGTATTCTGTTGTTATTTTTTCTCTTTAGATTCTTCGTCATCGCTTGAAAGCTAGCACTCGCCTACATTTACAATATCAGAACGTATAAATGTCTAAACTTTGCAAATTACGCATTTTTTATACCGGCACAAGGAATTACACTATTCGCGTGACAGGGCTGGGAAGCTCGCGAAAGAATGCTTACACATTAAAGCTTAAAATAAAATAATAAAGGTTTATCCAGTGGACGTCACTCACATGCCCGGCATGCTGTTATTGAGGTGCTCTCAATTCAAGGCACCGTTGCAACTAGAGCTTTGTCCAACACCGCGATGAAATACTCGCTTTCTGTAAGACGGCCTGTATGACAGAGAGACGAAACGAACGCGTCAGCAAAGGAGTAACATATGAGCATTTAAAGAAAAAAAAATAGAAAAAAATACAATGGGAAAACACCAGGAACGTATTGCGCAGAAACTTTCGCACATTGACTGAGAAAGTCTTATTCAGAATTTGGTACGAAGCCGGCAACTTGTAAGCCGTGAAGATTGGGTGCTTTAAAGGGATTTTCAAAAGAACAAGCTTTTCTGCGTTAATAAAAGGGTATGTGTCTGGGATAGGATATAAAACAAAATAAAATCCACTGTTTTGGTGAGATGGTGCTCGATGAGCCTGAATAGGCTAAAACGTCAAGGACTGGAGGTGAGTCCTTGGAGTCCTCTACCTAGCCCGACGTGACGTCACTGACTTTTCCAGTCTGTGCTCAGGCGTATCTTAATTTCAAATCGGTGAAAGTGGACCACACTTCGGTTCTTACAGAGCGAAACAATAAAATTAGCACGTTTGAACAAGTATTACACCACCAAATACGAAGAAATACTCTAAATCCGTATGGTAAGTAAGTATTAAGGCTAATATGGTAAGCGTTTATGCCCTCAAGTTATACATATATATATATATATATATATATCTATATATATATATATATATATATATATATATATATATAAATATATATATATATATATATATATATATATATATATATATATATTGACTTTGAGCCCTCTCGAGGTGAGGGCTCAAAGTTTTCCGTTATTGAGTTTCAGACAAATTCAGAATATGGTAAGTGTGTATGCTCTCAAACTATATATATATATATATATATATATATATATATATATATATATATATATATATATATATATATATATATATATATGCAGCGTTTATTCTACTGCGGCGGCGGCTGCGTATGGCACGGCCGCGCAGCCATGTCATAGCCTTGAAAGCGATATGCGATGAGTCAAGTGTGCTGCTAGCATAGTTTGCGCTGTGTTGTCGCCGCTTAGTTCGCGTTGAAGCGAGAGGCAGCACTGAGTTCAATTGGCTCGCTGCTGCTGCTTGCCCGCTTCGTCACGCCAGTGTTTCTGACGGCGAGTTTCCGCGGCCATCGAGTGAGATGCGTTCATGTTTGCTTATCAGTGCCTGGCACAGTGCTTGTTAATTTAGTTAATAAGCAACTGTTTACAACTTCATGCGGCCAATAAAACAACTATCATTATTTCGTACAGCTGTCTATTAATTTGAGATCGCGATAAACGCCTTCGCCTTTCGGGCGCAACTGCAACTCTTTTTCCTTAGTTCTGTTAGATATAGCAAAAGGTCTCAAATTGCCCTATTTTGACGCAAGTGGTCAAAAACTTGTGGCAAGGCACCCCGATCTCATGAGCCCGAAACCGATTTGAAGTCGCTAAAGAAATCCTTGGTTTCAAAATTTATTAAACCAGATATCCAATCAGCCAATGAAGAAACCATTACACATTTTTGGCCGAGGAAAGTAGCATTTCAGTGTAGAACTTTCGGATACCTGTTCATGGCCTGGCAATATGCGAAACGGACCTGTGGGCCTCAGATGACTTATACGTTCGTTACAAGCAGCATATAGTTTGAGCTGCCAGGCTGCCTGAAGGCAGTGAAAATCTGCAGGTTTCCTCTTCTCCATAGACTGCTATCCGGCGGGTGTTTGGTAAGCTGCGTCCACGCTCACAAACGAGTGCAGAGCAGGCAGCCATTCCGGTTGCGTTAAAACACTCTCAAGAGAATCTAACCATAGCGACGTTTGTCACGGTTTCCAACACCAGCGCAGCCCCTCAGCAGACCAAAACGAAGTGACCCTGCTAACCCAGCTAAGGATAGCTTTTATATAGTTGTGAGTAAAATAAATGTCATGGAGTTTCCCCCACTTGCCATTGGATATATTCGCAGATACTAAGCGGTGCATAAGTAGGATGACCATGTATGTTGTATTCATAGAGCCAAATTACTCCCTCGTTCGCACTGAGGTTCCTTACAGAGCTGAAGTGTGTAATGGGTTTTGTTTATTACCATGCCATTGTGGATCACTTGATTTTTTGTCCAGGATATGTTTGATTCCCGCATTATGTGCAGCTACGCTATTATCTTTCGCCTCGAGACGAGAGCTGCGCCAGGTGTCCTGGCTACGGCAGATACACCTAGTTGACTGTACACCCGAGAGATGGCGTCACCGTTCGATTGAGGCGGAATCGATATCTTTTGAGCGGCGTAGTTGCAGACGAACAGGAACTGGGTGTCATAATAATAATAATAATAATAATAATAATAATAATAATAATAATAATAATAATAATAATAATAATAATAATAATAATAATAATAATAATAATAATAATAGTAATAATAAATTAGGTATTCATTATAGTGGGCCGGATCAGCTTCATTGCCTTTCTACTGGGGCACTTAAAAGCCACACACAACGTAAAAATACAAATGTGATAGACAAAACAGTTTGAGGGAGAGAAACATATAGCGAAATATAAAACAAGGAGGGGTGCGTAAAAAAGGAGGTTATTATACAACATGTATAAGTAAAAATCTAAAAGGAACGCAGGCAATACTTCTAAATATATCAATACAGCGGGAATACGTAATATTATAAATGGCATTTAAGAAATCTTGGTTCGGACGGCGCCTCTTAAACACAGATACATATCCGAACCCGCTGGCATACCCCCGCTACTGCCCGGACATTTACACGGATAGATGTAGCTTCTGTCAAGGAAGGCCGGACCTACAACGTATGGTTTTAGCTTGTCCTCAGACGCCCACACAGAATAAAATAAACAACACCAGAGAGCAGTGGGAGACCGCATTGTTCAGCTGTGCACAGGAAGACCAACTCAAGGCAATCCAGCATGTTGGAGATGTCGCCAGTGTCCAAGGGCTCGAGGCCGTCATCTAAGTAGATAGGCCTAGGTCTCAAATCTCCTGCCAAGAAATAAAATTTGTTTTCCTCCTCGAATAGAGGATTCTGTGGCTTCATAGCCGTCAGGTTCTTTGTCTGAGCCCACGTAAATTCATGCACTCACTTCCTCTAAAGCGCGCTTTGCCGTAATAATGCGCGTTTATGCATAAAAGGCAGCTTTAAAGAAGACGAGCGCTTAGTGGTACTGACGGGTGCGAAAACCGGCAACGACTGAATGCAGGTAGGTGTTCAGGGTTCGTTCTCTTAGAGGGGATAGAAATTTGACGAAAAAAATAAAAATATATAGACAGGTTAATAGACATTAGTAATCACTAATTACTGCCTATAGTTCAGTGTACTGGATCAGAAAGAGAGAGGCTAATGTGCGATAAAGATGCCTTAGGGAATAAAATTAACAATTTTATATCGAAAGCCTAATTCCCCAAATCGTCGTCGATGTGATACGAAGGTAAGGCGTTATTTTACATTTTCGCGGATCAATGTATGACGTGAGCAAGCGTCGCTCCCGTGGTAATTGTCACCCTAGAATAGTAAGCAATAGGGTTAGTAGGTTTCACGTGATTTCTGCAAAGGCGAGCGCAGAAGTGTTGAGATTAAAAAAGGAGACCTGGACAGCTAAGTTGCTCACTTGAAAATAAGTATATTTTCAGTAACAAACCACCGTCAACAATAATATGCATGCGCTGCCGTCGAGAATTGCAAAAAAAAAAAAAATTGCAATTTTTAATTATCTCTCTAAGGTCATTTGCTCGTGCCGTTGTTAATACCACCCACACAAGCTGTCATAATTGATATAGTGATGTATGCCCCTTTGTTAGGCGATTATTTAAAATAAATTTTTAAATATTTTTTCACAATTCAAGATGGCGCCGCATGCGCAATATCGTTCCTGGCGGTTTGTTATTGAAAATATACTTAGTTTCAAGTGAGCCACTTTCCTTTCCAGGTCTCCCTTTTTTTGAGCAATACTTCTGTGCTGCCGTTTGCAAAAATAATTCTCACTCAATTATGACTCAACCCACTTCTGGTCCACTTCGGAGCTTCTGATTTCTGAAACTTTATCCCTTCTGAGATAGCACGTTCTCAATCGGGTGCCCTAAGCACTACGTTCCTGTAGTCTCAACGAATACTTCGAAGTCAACACTTTACGCCGACAATCACGTGAAAAGCTTATCTGACAAAAACATTTGCTATCAGCAATATGGTATCCCTGAAGAACAAATAAGTTGTTTTTCAGCAAATCAAAGCCGGTATCGCATATTCTTTGTTCAATGCACCGTCGTGAGGGTTTCTACGTAAATAAACGGAGCCTAACAATTTATGAATGGTCTCCGTCACGCTTACAGTTCCACAAGCAGTAGATGACGCAACTACAGGTTTAATGCACGTGAGCGTCTTTTTGCGAAGATGGAGCGGCATAGTGCAGACAATGAAATGACGCGAATGAATAGCGCAATGTGTCGGAACAAAAATACTTGCATCTGTAAAAATTGCACCTGTCCGGGAACAGAAGGAGGCATGATTCTAAAAGACGAATAAAAAAAAGAACGACACGAAGACTTACAAGCATTGTAAGCGTGGTCGGTGGACCATAATTAAACTGTTTATGAATTGTGACGCGTGAAGGTTCGCGCAAATACGCCGTGGCAGTGATGGGCGGTTGTCTCGGACGGGGAGGGCGAAGTGGCAGTTCTCGGCCTTCAAACGGGTACGAGTGGTTTATTCCTACGTCTAGGCGCCGGAAGGCCGGTCGTGGCAAGATAACAGCGGCACATTCGCATTCTTGTTGCAGGACTGCCACGCATGTAAATGAAAGAAACGGGGCATGGGGCCGAAATAAGTCTTGTGTCTGTGGTTGGTAGATAAATTCAAAGAAACGCGACCAGTGTTGCCTCTAGAAAGATTCCAGATTACGTAATTATCAGTACGCCTAGCTGAGTATAAGCGGGAAATATTTCCAGCGTGTTGCACATTCGTAGCCCGTCAGACAGATCGGGACCTACACCACTTTCGAATCCAATAAATCATACCTAGTTCGGCGTAGTGAGCTCTCTTAAACTCGACCATTCCTAGTTCGGATGGACAAATATACGGCCGAGCTACGCCTCTCTCTCTGAACACCCCGCGCGAGGCTAACTATAGAGTTTACCTGCCCTTGCGTGACGCCTGGTGGTGACAAGGGCGGCTACTGCGCACGGTACACATGCATGTTTGGGCAATGGCTCCTTTTCTCTACACGATTCCAATGTAAGCTGCGTGGGTAGTGGTGATTGTAAAGGTATGTGAGATAATGGTATAGCATGTTTCTCGTTACACCGCAGTTCAGGAAGCTACCCCCTTAAACCGCTTTTAAAGACGCTCAACGCTAAAAAAATGCATGTCTCCTGTATTGCCTGATGCATCGATTACGCTAATATGGGTGGCTTACTATTTAAGATTTCTGCAGCCCTAGGGTTCCGGTTAAAGGAAATAACCAGAAGCCTAAGTTGATTATAACATACCGAGCACGGACCCGGATGCCGCGTTCACGGAACTTACGTCATCATGCATACCTCTCGACAACCCCTGTCTGCAAAATAGGTTGTTTGATATAGCTTTGCTATAGCGCTGCTTTACCTATGGTTCCCGACTGCTGCCCTAATGACACCAATAATTGATGTGGCGCTAATGGCACTGTTCAGTGGTAGCATGTGGTATGTTTAATATTTTCATTGGTCAGGACAAGTCATGCAGTGCACGCACTTTTTCTTTCGCAATATGTTACCCGCAGCACTTCAGTGCATTCAGATCTGGCATGTATAGCATATCGCTCAAATTTATCACGCGTTTTCGACAAGGGAAATATTTACTAATTTCCAGGTTGAATAATAGGTGTGTACCCTTGAAAACGTCGTGTTCTTTATCTTTTACAATGTTTGAATATTTTGTTTCTGAGAGCTCCTTCTATGTAATTTACGCAATGAACTCATGGTCATGGAGAATATTGAAAATGCGTGCGCGTTGAACCAAGTGGCGAGGGCTCGAGGGACTTGAAAATGAAATGCACTATTCACGAAGCGTTATGGCTTCTGGAGAGGTTAAAATACTTTTCAGCAGAAGTTAGTGTCATGCTACCAACCATCTGCCTACACACTTCATAGATGTATATTTAAGGTTTTGAGGGCCTGTTGCCAGAAACATACGAGGCGCTGAGGAAATGTCCGTGGAAAGACTTCTAGGGCATTTATAAGAGAGAAACGTATATGTTTGTTATGTTGTTATGGCCATCATTTTGATGGCGCTGTAGACACAGTCGGCAGAGGGAATAGTTCAATTGCCAATGGAGCCAGCAAAGTATTTTAGATACCTAAGGGTTACGTTACAGAGCCACCAAAAATTCCCTGCCTTGATGTGGAATATTTTTCTAACTGCTCTGGAAGTTTTACGCGAAGCATATTCTGCTTACAGAGTTGTAAAGCGATCCGTCAATAATTTGGGGCTTTATATTTAGAGTATTAACAAAGAACAAAATATTTCGTCCTGACTCTTCCATACGCTTGCCAGCAGCCTGTCCTCCATTGCCGCAAGCATTGCGTCGTTTCGTGACCTTTGAGATTCGCCAATATACGGGAGTAGCAGAAGCTACACTTCAACGGATGCTGCAGTTTCTGAGGCTGTACGGTGCTGTACAAAGCGAGATATCGCCGGTTTACACAGGTACAAAAATCAGCACCCCTTCCAGACTGTCAAGATGGTCGAGCAGGGAAGCTAGGTGTGTTACATCATGTGTTACAGCTTAGGTGAAACTTTGCGAGGAGTCTACGCTGGTAATCTCGTGTTTCACCATTCTTTAACCTCGTTTTCGCTTTTGCGTGTTCCACGTGGTGAGCCTGCCTTAGCAGTGCTTGTTTGTTTCCTACTCTCCCAGTTTTCTCTTTTGTTCCGCGTGAGGTAATGAAAGCAAGGCTAGGTGTGAAATGAAAATCATTTGATCTGAGCCAGCTCTTAAAGCAGGCGACAACGAACACGGGAGCAGTGGCACGAGTGCGTTCGCGTGGTTGCGCTGTGAAGCTCCACAGAGCCGGCTATGGAAGATGACGACGAAGCCCCAGCCATTGCTGACGATGATGCTTTTTGCGAACTCCAACAACGACGGCACAGCGTCCGCATAAAGCTTTGCTCTAAAACAAAGAAAAAAAGAATCAATCATAAAAAGAACCGCTGTTTCGCTTGGCTGGGGCATTCAAAGCTATAGCAAGTTTATCCCTTGTTATTGAGATCGTGGCGCTGTCTTCTGACAATGGGCAAGGGCGACATGGCTTGGCATAGGAGGTCGTACTGCGGTTGTTGCGCAGAATGAATGGATTCCCGCACCGTTGTGACCAGGCGTGTCACAACGGTAGTCAGCGCCATAGGACATCACTAGATATATGTATCTTGACAATCACAATCCATTCCACACTGACCAGTGTATGCATTACAGTGCGTCATGGACACTTCTCCTCAACCGAAACGCAAATTTACTTGGGTGCGACTCTAGTGCCACCGGCAGAAGCCGAGCGCTTTATTGTCGATTCAACGGAGGGGGAGGGTGTGGTTTACGGTGGAAGGAATACATTAGAAGGTAGCGTCACGTTACAGTCGTGAAGGCTATTTATAGAAAATAATATAGTTAAGTAGTAGGCCTTAGTCCCGTGATAGGGAAGTGGTCGATTCTAGTCGACTTACTTTGGTTGAATCTCTCGCGGGAATTTCGGAATAGGATGTTACGTCTCAACACGGGCAAAGGCCATAATTAGACGATTATCACGAGGCAACCCCACCCAGTCGTCAGCGCCTATGCCGAAGTCAACGCACCGTTGGCACGGACTCTTGGCGGGTCCACAAAAGGCCCATCTGCCTCTACCTGAAACCCTGAACTAATGATGAAAAGGGCCAATGCCGAATTTTACTGAACAATGGTGTTGACCTTGTATTCCCAGGTTGCTATACGTTCACCCATTCCATACGATCGGAATTGGAGTGGTGCGGAAGGATGCCACATCTTCGGCGGGATATATCGACCGATTCGACGATTGTGATTGGCCGCGATATAGTAATCAGACTCCCTGGTCGGGTCGCCTAATGAAGACGATGGTTTTAAAAGCGTATTGTGTGAAGCTACGCCATTAAAGAAAAGCTTTCGCCTCGAGACGAAGGCGGCACCAGCTGTCCTGACTATAGTAGACACACTATGTTCACTGTAGGCTCGATAGATGGCGTTACCGTTCCGTTTCGGCAGAATCGACTAGTTTCGAGCGGCGTAGTTGCAGACGATGAGCGCATCAACTTAATTCTGAAATAGATAAGCAAGTGATTCACATAAGCTTGTTAATAAACTAAATTAATTAGAAAAAGTTCCAGCTCGAAGCTTAACTTTTGCGCGAGTGACGACGTGGATTAGGTAGAAGAGTCGTATATACTTGGCAATCCATATATAGTTACACACGGTATGCGCCTATGCAAGTGAATGATCTGGTCGACGGGCCTTCAGTTATACACACACAAAGTCTGAGGCTGCACAAAAGTCCTGTGTGATGTCGATGACATGCCAAGTGCAGCACTCCGACCTCTGGGTCTCGCTGGATGGATGGATGAATGAATAACGTACTTAATGAATAACGTTGGTGCGTACGATTAGCGCATTGCGGGCGCTAACCCCCCTGTCCACGTCGGGACAGAAAGGCCATGCCCTTCCGCCGCGTCATGGGCCCGAGGGACAGTCCAGAGCTGTGCTTCAAGGTCCAAGCTGCGTAGAGCTCGGTCCCACTCTTCCTTGGCGGTCCTGCCCCCCGGCGCCAGGGGGCAACCCCAGAGCACGTGAGCAAGGCTAGTTATATCTTTACGAAGGCGACACGCATAGTAAGGGTGCGCGTCCGGAAAGATTTTGTGCAGGAAGGCCGGGCATGGGTAGGTGCCCAGGATCGTCTTAATTTTTTGTGTTCGCCGCAGAGTCTTGCCTCACTGCGCTGGCACAATCTTGCCGAGTCGCTTGCGCCTTGGTGTCCGAGTGCACGGAGAGAACAAGGACGTGCGTCATGACGGTCGTGTGTTTGCTGTGACACTTTCGCACACTTGATTACCGAACTGCGCAGTGTCGCTTGCAGAGCGTGGATTTCTCCCCGGGGAACTGCCGTCGTCTTTACCTGCCGCGTACCAATGTCGATGAATGCCTCCAACTTAATGGTCGTGCGTCTCCGTGCGGATCGCTCTTTATCCCCCCCCCCCCCCCTTCCCCCTCTCTCAGTTTCCTGTGGAGCTAGCAGGGATTTTGCTCCTTGCCGTGATTTCGTGCAACCCTGACATTTTCCTTTTGTTCCTCTGTGTGTTCATATGTTTGCATTTCTACAAACCCTCCCACTAACAACAACAACAACAATAATAATAATAATAATAATAATAATAATAATAATAATAATAATAATAAATTAAGTATTCATTATAGTGCCCAGGGGTCGTATTCTGTAAAGCTTCGCTTTGAAAACAGTTCGGTCTGGCTGCCACGTCTGGGTGACGTCAAGCGGTGAAAGAGGGGAACGTCTCCGTACCACGGAGACCAATGAACGACAGGCGTCCTGCCGTAAAGTGACGTCATTTTTGGTTTGTACTTTGGGGATGATATAGTAAATAAAGGATGTTGCCAGTTTGGTAAAAAACATATTGGTTCGTATACA
The DNA here is from genome assembly GCF_023375885.2 of Dermacentor andersoni. Classification (NCBI taxonomy): domain Eukaryota; kingdom Metazoa; phylum Arthropoda; class Arachnida; order Ixodida; family Ixodidae; genus Dermacentor; species Dermacentor andersoni. The sequence continues at coordinate 123,786,969 of NC_092820.1, forward strand.
ACACTGGCACATTTAATTTACAGTAATTACGGAGTTTCCGACGCGGACAGCTAGTGGTTTAATTTTTATCTTCGTTGTTCTATTCATTTTGGTCGCTAGGTGATGCGCCATACGTTAAGCAATAAAAGCACTTCCCTGCCTGTAGGCCACGGATCCAGTAGGATTTTGTCCAACCGTGGCTGTTATTAGGATGGACGATTGCGATTAGAGTTCCGGCCACACATCCCACAACTTCGAGAATCTTGCCGCGGTCAAGGAAGCGTTCTTCACTGCGGCTTTCTCCTGCAGCGTGAAGAGAAATGTCGGAACTCTATTTCCGTTCCCTCCACCGTAATCACCCTAGCGCCGGTGGTAATGATGCGACTGACTGACGGTTGCGACAACCCAATCGCTTTTACATTCCAGACGCGCTGCTGAAAACAACCCGTAGAAAAAGAAAGATGTAGCGCGCAGAGCACTTAGTTGCAGTGTCAACGCTACTAAATCTTGTGGTCCAGGATAATCTAGTTCGTCGCCAATCCATCACACTCTGTTTTTGGGGCACCTAAAATGCCTTCGGAACTCGGCTTCGCTCATGTCGAACGTCTCGCGCCGTTGCCACTCCTCAAGTCGTTGTCTTTAGCAAACGCTCGCTAGCAACACAACCAAAAAAAGCCACTATCGGCACCCCCCTCGTCGCGACGACCAGAGACTAGCAGACGGCCGAGGTTGCCCTAGCAACCCTCACGATCACGTTCGCCATTCCGCGCGACCCTCGAGTGAATCACTTGGTAGTGATGTGCGGTTGTCTCGACTGGCAGAGCGAAGTGGCAGTTGTCGGCCTTCAAACGAGTACGACTCATTTGAGCGTAGGTCTATGCTCCAGCAGCCCGTTCCCGTGAGATAAGAGGGGCACATTAGCCTTCTTGTTGCAGGTTTGCCACGCATTTACAGGAAAGAAATGCACCTTGAGGCCGAAATAAACATACCGTGTCGGTGCTTTCTTCAAAAATTTAAAAAAAGGACGTTACCATTCTTCGCACTAGAAACATTCCAGATTGCGCATTTATCGGTATGCGTAGCCGAGTATAAGCGTGAAATCTTTCCAGCGTATGGCACATTCGTAGCCCCTCACACACACCGGGATGAACACCACTTTTGAGTCCGATCAATTATACATAATATGGCATAGTAAGCTCTCAAACGCGACCATTCCCGGCTCTGATGGACAAATGTACTATGAAGCCACGCCTCCCTTTCTAAACACCCTGCGCGAGGCTAAGTCTACAGATTACCTCTGCTTGCGTCACGACTGGTGCGGCAAAGATTGCGTCTGCGCAGGGTACCCATGCACGATCGGACATTGGCCTCTTTTCTATACGCAACGACTAAGCTGCGTCGATAAGTTGTGGTTCCAAAGATATGAGCGATAATGCTATAGCACGTTTCTCGTACACCGTCGTTTGAGCAATGGACCACATCGGATCGTTTTTAAGGACGTTCGACGCCAAAAAAAGAATTACATGTCTTCTGTATTGCCTGATGCATCGATTACGCTATTACAGGTGGGTTACTAGTTAAAATTTGCCTAGCCCTCAAGTGGTGATTAAAGTAAATAATCAGAAACACAAGCGAATCAAAATATACCGAGCACGGACACCGATGCAGCGTTCATGGAACTTACTGCACTAGTGGTTTGCTGTTAAATGAGGTTGCATACCTCCGGATAACTGGTTTATGCAAATTAAGTTTCTTCGTTTAGCTTTGCTAATGCGTTGCTTTCCACATAGCCATTGACTGCTGCTGTTCACTGCTGTGAATCAATGACTCTAATAGCTCTATTCAGCGTTTGCATGTAGTACGTTGTTTAGTATTCTCATCTCGTTTACAGTCAGGCAGCGCACACATTTTTTTAACGCACAATGTTATCTATAGATCTTCCGTGTAATAAAGTATGGCATCGTGCTGCCTTATCACACGTTTTCAACGAGGCAAGTTGTTTTCTAATTTTTCAGTTAAAGATTAGGTGTGTGCCTCCGTAACCGTGGTGTTCTTTTTTTGTTGCTGTAATGGAATATTTTGTTTCAGCTACCACCTTCTAAGTAACTTACACAGTGAACTCGCCGTCAAGAGGACATTAACACGTATGCCCGTTGGACGAAATGGCGACTGCTTTAGGGATGTTTAATTAGAAGTGCTATATTCGGGAGGCCTAATTACTTCCGGAGAGCTGAAAAGGCTTTTGAGCAGACTTTAGTAGCATGTTACCCGGCAACCGAGGCGATGACGCTTCAGGGAATTTCTTTTTAATGTTTCGAGGGCCTCTCACGAGAAGCATACGAGGCGTTAATGGAATGCCCACGAGAGGGCAGGTGGGCCTTTTTATTAGAGAAACGTATGTGTTGTATATGTGTATCATATTGCTGTAGTGTCCACCATTTTGTGATTCATAAGACGTCATATACAGGACGATTAAGCATGCAGCAGAGGTCCGAGTGCTGATGGAGCCAAACAATCCTCGTTCTTTTTCCCAAAGGCTACGTTACACAACCGCCAAAGATGCTCTGAATGACTGCAGGTTATCATTTTAATGTGTGCTTGAAATGTTGTGCGCGACATGCAGCACGAGGAGCATTTTGACACCTGCCGTCAATAGCGTCAGCTTTTTTACGAAAAACAAAGAAAGATAGAAAAGAATGTTTTGTGATGACTTGCTTACATATGAGAGATACTTATTCTGCGTTGCCGTAAGGTTTGTGGTGTTTCGTTGTCTCGGAGGTCCGCCTACGTACAACATTATAACTGCAGCTGCAGTTCCTGAGGCTGCATGGTGCCATGCAAAGAGAGATATCACCAGCTTTGCAAATGCAAAAATAGAGAAAAGGAATCAAGAAAAAACAAAGAACCGCAGTTTTACTTGGATGAAACATTCAAATTGATAGCAAGATTATGCGTTGCACTTGAGATCCTCACGCTTTATTCTAACACTAAGTGAGGGCCTCATGGCTCGACACTGCAGGTCGTACAACTGTAGTTGCGCAGAATGAATGGAGTCGTGCAGCGTTCTCACATCGCTTGTCAGAACACTTGTCAGTGCTAAAGGAAATAACTAGATATAATTAGCTTGACATTTACAATCCATTCGACGCAGACCAGTGTATGCAGTGCGGGGCGTCATCGACACTTATCCTCAACAGAAGTGCAAATTTGTTGCGGGAAAACTCGAGCCACCGTCGCAAGACGAACGCTGTAGTGTTAGCACAGTAGAGTTGATTGAGCGGAGCATGAGGGTGCGGTACATGGCGGAAGGAATACGCTATCAGGGAGCGTCACGTGTCATACTTGAAGCCTGGTCAATGCAAAGAACGTAGAGGAGAAGTGTGCTCTAGCCACGTGATCTGCAAGCGGTAGATTCTAGTCGGCACACTTTGGTTGCGTCTGCTACGGGGATTTCAGAAGGCGCGCAAATATGAGGCTTGGCAAATGCACGCCCAGGTTTGTGAAGGTTCAAGCGTGCGACAAAGTCGAATGTTTGTTATGTCAGGCAGGTAACGCACCGAACTAGTAGTAGAAAGTAGGTGCGTGTGGTGATTCAATGTGCAACACAGCGGGAAAAACAAGCAAGAAGATATGCAGCGCATTTTTAGGTGCAGAACAGTTGATTTCACCCAACACCGGGAATTCTCGATGGCTTTCGAGTTGAGAGCACAGCCACTTCACTAACGGCGGTGTTAAGCTCTAGTGACCGACTTTTCAAAGATTCTGTCGTCATGGGTCAGTCGCCCAGACATTCTCCAGGTTTCAAGGCAACGCACGTGACGGGAACAACGTTGCGTGCGGAAGAAGGAAACCACCCGTTACTTCCCACGTGCCAACATGCCTGTGATGGCAGGCGCCACTAAAGGTTACCACGTAGGAAACAAAGTCGAATAGTCTCTCAACCATGTGTTCCAAATTCACAACAGAGCGGGAGGAGTGACGTCAGAGAAGGTTGGCTAGCCGAGGCTTGGGGAGTCATGTGGAGCTCCCTCTTAGTTCTTGTTATCCCTCCTCGATGGTGCGTATAACCGCCTCCGTCGTGTTTTGCGGCCAACTGAAATGCACGTCTCTCGCCTCCCTCGATACCTTCTAACACTAAACATCAGGGCTTGCGCATGCGCCGTCGAAAGCGTCTTCGCCCGACGGCGGCGCCAACGGGTTTGTAGCCTCCATATTGTGGCTGTTACAAAAAAATATTACGCACACGAAATCAGCTGAAGTAAAAGCAAGGAGCAAACATAAAAGCAGACAGCTGGCAAGGGCTTGTGCTGGCTATGCAAGCATTTAGATGCCCAATTAAAACAGTGTGACTTTACTATCAAACGTTTTGGTGCGCAGCTCTTAGACGCCAGTTCCTGTGGCGATCGTCGCGACATTGTCCTCCGTGACCGAACCAACGAGCAAAGCGAAATATGAAAGCGAAGCCGGAGAGCAGCGGGATATGAAAGCAGAGAGCGCGAGGAGGAAAGCGGAGGCGCAAATTATTGCGAAAGGGGGAGGAGGAAAGCAGAGTGCCGCACGAGACTACGAGACGGTGCCGTAGTATTGTGATCGGATTGTGTGAACGACGCGAAGTGTGTGGTACTTTCTGGAAGCCACGCGGGCCCCTACGATTACACTGGAACATTCGACTAGCCATGCATGAAAGCCGACGCGCTCGACCTGCAGACCAGATTTTCGACTATCGCCGACCCTGCTCGCCGTTAATGTTGTGCTTGAGTGTCGTTTGTCTTGCAACGCTTCGCTCCGTGTCCGACCTGCCGCACGAGGCAGATTGTCCGCGCCAGCCAATGTATCGCGAAATAAAAACACGTATCGCTCTTCCGATTTGTCCTGATTGTGGTTTCTACGAGATGAAATAATTAATATAATATCTGGATATTTTCGTGTACCTAAGAGGACAGCAGTTTTTTTGCTAATTAGTTATTTTAGTGTGTAGTATTTAGAGACGCCCTCTCCCTATAATCTCCAATCACCCCTGGTTTGTGCGAGCTGATTCTATCTTACGCCTGCAAATTTCCTAACTTCATCATACCACAATATTCTTTGCCATCTAAAAACTTCGTTCCCTTCCCTTGGCAACCATTCGAGCTGTAATTCTAATGGTCCGCCTTTTATATGTCCTACGCATTGCTTGAACTGTCGAGCTGCACCTCTTCCTTTTATTGTCGACAAGATCATCTACGCCCATTTGCGGCCTATTCCCCGCCGCTGTCTTCTTGTCTCTTAACGTTACGCCTGATTTCGTTGGATCACTCGGTGACTCCCACGTCGTAGTGTGGATATAGATAGGCTGATGATGTTTCAACTTCTCAGACTCCTTAGTTTATACACGTGACGGTAGTCAGTCACCACTACACGAGCGCTATAAGCTGTTACCTTTTTCCTTGTTCCACTACCTTAGGTGATTAGTGTTGTCGGATGCTGCAGAAAAAGCGGGAAGTTGTACTCGGTAGCTCTGGTTTGCACTGTTGTTAATTATTGCTAGTAAAATCTTGAGCCTTCGTGGTGCAATCACTTGATCATTGTAAGTCATATACGGCGGCAGAACACTCTTACAGTGTAATTTACGGCAACTCTGTATAGGAAGTTTCACGTTTCATCCAACTCAGCGCTATAGAAAAAATATCAGTGGCGATTTAGAGGTGTTAACGCGTCGCCGTACAAAAAAAAAATGGGTTTGAACACCAAGCGCAAATGTACGACTCAGTTTGAATAATAATGTTCTGTGAGTTACACAACTAGGATGGGATTCTAGCGTCGATGAAATATGCAACTACACATACGACGTCATCAACTTCTGTCTCATTTTCTTTCATTCACCTTCCCTTGCTCTCACACACATACCTAGAACGACTATTCAAGGCTGCATTTCCGATAAATGGTTTTTTTTTTTCGCGACACGTTTGGACAAAGCGCCTGTCACAGTCGCCGAGACAAACACATTGATTCACTCCAATCAATCCGCCGTAGAGAAATATAAGCGACACGAGGAATTGACGGCAATAGAAGGAGCACGTTGGAAAGCTGATTTCTGTTTTTTTTTTTATTGCAATCCATTAATAAACACTGTGACAAATTATAGAAAAAAAGCTTAACCAGATATCCACCTGTTGGCGAAAGGGATTTGTTAAAACACGGACACAAGCAAGGGTTCCCTTTTCCTCTCTATCACAAGCAGGAGAGTGTGCGTGTTGGATAGAGAGACAGAAACAGAGATGGAAAATAAGCGAGGGAAAGAAATGTCCACGAATCCGTGCGATCCTAGCAACGTGTGATGAAATATAGCGACCAAAGTATTTTAGAGAGAAGAGCACCATGAAGATTTATGAAACGTCTCAAATATTTTTTTTACTTCACGAATGAAAAGAGAGGCTAAAAATAGACCACTTCGATAAGTGACAATGCTACTGAAATTCTGAGTATTGTTTAATAATAAGAAAGCACCTTTTTGGCTCCGAGGTCCCTTCGTTCTTGCTTAGTTTTGCTTGCTTGTTTTTCGGAGCTTCTGCGCTTCTAAGCATGGCGTTTCCGGTGGCAAAGAATGTTTAGGTCTTAGTACCCAATTGTCAAACTTTCCCGCCGCATCCGGCCTCTTCAATGCAGTCGTTGCAATTGAGCCGTGACACAGGACACGAGCGCGCCTCGACGGACCACAGTGGACGAACCAGAACACCAGCCGCTGCCGCAGCATCGCGTGAGGCATTGCGTGATGGCAGAGTGCATTGCCGCATTGTCGTGTGTTACACTCGCTGTGGCTCTCTCAATCATGCGTTGTGCACGCGTTTTTTACCCACGCAACGTCTCGTCTGCGTTCTCACTGCGCCTTGCTAAGGCCGAATGAAAACGCGCCAAGCGTCTCAATACTCTCGCTTGCCTTCGAGGTGTTCGCCACTCGAAGGACGCTCCGCAGTGTGCCACTGTACGCTGGGACAAGGCAAAATCTCAAGTGTGCCCATAACCAGTTTTCGAGTTGGCCCACACACAAACTTACAGTTGACCAACCCCCAAATATCAAGTTGGCCCATCGTTGAAATAAACTTGGCCCACTCCCGGATTTCAAGTTGGCCCACCCCCAAATCTAAGTTGACTAACTCTCAAATTTCATGTTGGCCCAACCGTATATTTAAGAGGGCCCGCCCTCACATGTCAAGTTGGCCCACCTCAATATTTCAAGTTGACCCAACCCTGAAGTTCAAGTCAGCCCGTCCCCAAATATCAATTGGCCCACCCCTGCTATAAGCTTCCCCATGCATGTTCTATGGAGCCCTAAGTATCTCTGTGGGTGTTTTTTTATTTTTAGTTTAAATTGTTCTTTTGCCTTATCGGCTACCAGTCATCTAGATTTACAATATCATTACGATTGAACGTCTAAACATTGCAAATTACGCATTTTTTTGCAGATACAATACATTACACATTTCGCGTGATACGACTGGAGAGCTCGCCAAAGAATCATTACGCACAAAAGGCTTAAAAAATAATATATATTTCCCCAGATGACGTGACTCACATGTTCTCATATGCTGGGACTGAGGTGCAATATAATTAGGGCGCAGTTGAAATAATAGCTTGATCCAACGCAACGATGAAATGCTCGCTTTTTGGAAGACGGCATGTACGTCATACAGGCGAAACCAACGCGTCAGCAAACTTGTAACAGACAATCATTTAAAGAAAAAAGGAAACAAACAGAGAAGAGAAAACACCAGGAAAGTATTGTGAAAAACTTTGATTGGTCTGAGAAAGTCTTAAATAGCACTTCCCATGAAGCCAGTAGCTTCTAAGGCGTTAACTTTGGCTTCTTTCAAGGAACGTTAAAGAGAAAAGCTTTTTCTGGTGCAATAGCACGTTATGCTTCTAGAATGTTAAATAAAACGAAGCAAAATCGACTGTTTTGCTGAGAAGGTGCTCAGTGAGCTACAAAAAGATCAAACACCAAGGACTGGTGGTACACAATGGCTATGTACAATGATGATGTGGCAGAGACACTATACGCAATTTTGAAGTAATGTGCATGAGATGTGCATATACAAAAATGATCATGCATGCGAGAGCACACACACACTCAGAAATCAGGGTGACCTACATTCTAAGTGCATTAAATGAATAGTTCTTATGGCCTGGCTAAAAGAATGAGCCGGCTCGTGAATTAACACAATGAAGTTCCCAGTAAAATCCTAGAGAGAGGGATTGCAACTCTGCCAACGAAGCTAACGAAGCGTCTTCGTCACCTGAAGGCTACGTTACACAGCCCCCAAACATTTCCTGCCTCTCTTGAGGATATTTTTTTACCAAAGGCTCATGAAATTTAATGGGGAGCGTGTGCGCAAGTAGTGTTTTAAAGGCACCTGTCAATAGATTGTGCCCTTTAGCTCAAAAATAAAGAAAGAATACATTTTTTCCGGACTCTTCCATACACATGGCAGAAACATCTATTGCATTGCCGTAAGCATTGTGGCGTTTCGTTGTCTTCGAGATTAGCCAACTGAGGACAAGAGCAGAAGCTGAACTTCTTAAACTGCAGTCGAGTTTCTGAGGCTGAACGGTGCCACAAAAAGCGTGATATCGTCAGCTTTTACGAGCGAAAGAAAGAAGAGAAAAAGAATCAAGTGAAAAAGAACAGAACGGCTCTTTCGCTTGGGTGAAGCGTTGAAAGGGATAGGAATTTATGCGTGGCGCCTGAGTTCATCACGCAGCGTTATAACACTAGGTGAGAGCGACATGGTACGGCCCGGCAGGTCCTACAAGTGCTGTTCCGCAAAATAAATAGACACACTCAGCGATGTGATCAGGCGTGTCAGAATGGTTGTAAGCGGCAAAGAAAATAACTAGATATAAGTAGCTTGAGATTTACAATACATTCCACACAGACCAGTGTATGCATTACGGTGCGTCATGCACACATATCCTCAACAGAAACGCAAATTTACTTGCCTGCGACAATCGTGCCAGAGCCGAAATACAAACGTTTTAGTGTCGGCGCTGCAAAGTCGACTTTGCGGAGCGTGAATATGCGGTCCAAGACGGAAGGAGTACAACAGGAGGGAGCGTCACGTGTTATACAGGAAGGCTATTCACAGGAAAAAATACAGGGAAGTAGGTCTTAGGCACATGATAGGCAAGCGGTAGATTCTAGTCGGCTAGCTTTGTCTGCGTCTGCTGTGGGGATTGCAGAAGAGGCGCAAATGTCAGGCGTCACTAACGCACGCCCAGGTTTATGAAGGTTCAAGCGTGCGACAAAGTAGAGTCTTTGTCATATCGGGCAGGTACCGCACCGAACCATCCCACGTGACGTGGGTGCGTGTGGTGATTCAAGATGCAAGACAGCGGGGAAAAAGAGCAAGAAAATAACCACCGCATTTATAGGTGCACAACAGCTGATTTCGCCAAACACCAGACCACACTCGCGCATTCTGGATGGCTTTCGAGTTGAGAGCGCTGGGCACTCCACTAACGTCGGTGTTAAGCCCAAGTGACCGACGCTTTTGAAAATTATGTCGTCATGTGTCAGGCGCCCAAGACTATCTGCAGGTTTCAAGGCAATGCATTTGAAGCGAAGAACAATGGCTGCGGTAGCAGAAAACCGCCCGTTGCTTTCCACGTGACTCCATGGTTGTGACGAAAGGCGCCAACAAATGTTACCACTTACTAAACAATATCAAAAGGTGCGGCAACCATGTGGGCCAAGAGTCCCAACGAGATGTACGCGCTGGCACGCTACCGCACGCGCCGCACCGCGTCCGAGCGCGTACGGCGTCCTGCGCGGAGGCTGCATCGCGTGTCAACGCGCGACGGCGTGGAGACCTACAGTGCTAGGTTTTTTGCGCCTGCGCCAGAAGCTGTCGCTGCCGTCACCCACCCGACGCGCCTCACGTGACCAGGGCAAGCCAACGTGACTTCCCGAAAGATTGTTCGCGCGGCGTACAGGCAAGCCCGGTCATGCTGCGTGGGTTTTGATCGTAGTTCTACACGGGTTTATATTTTTTATGATGGCAGCCGCTGAAGTCTTCAGCCGTAACGGCTGCATTGATAATGAAATGTTCACCGCCGAACATCGGGACCTGACACAGCCTGCAGCACGCGTCGGGCACATAGCACGCGACTGATGCTATGCCGATGCTGTTGCAGGTTTCGCCGAGTTCACAATGCTTGTATTAAATCGCACTTGAGCTGACTAAAGCACTGGGGATCTTGCAATATCCTTTCTAAAATGCAAAAACAAAGTTTAGGTCAGAACCTATTTTGTTTTATTGCCATCTTTAGCTCATTGCTTAATGCGACCGTTAAGCGAAGGCTGGGCTGTCTTCGACACAGGAACCTAGCAACACTGTTCCGCCGTGATGAAACGCGCGGCGACGCGCGGCAACTCTTGCATCGTTTCGGTGCGCGTCCTCATCCTCCGTCGGGCACGACGAAACGTCGAGAGCGCGCGGCGCGTGCGGACGCGTTCCAACGCCCACATCTGGTTGGGGCTTAGCCTATACGAAAGGTAGCGAGCGCGTACAAGGTCGCGGAGAGCAGGAGAGTGCGGCGTCAGTTGAGGTTGGCTTCTGAGGCTAGCGGAATCGCGAGACGTTCCCTATCACTTCTTCCTTTTCCTTCTGTCATGGTGCGTGCTATCAGCTCCGTCGTCTTTTGCGGCCAAGCGCACTGCACGTCTGTCGGGTCCCGGAGAGTCGAGACGCGTCCCTCGAGAGTCGTTTACTGAGGAGCTAGCAGGCACTTTGCCCCTTGCTGTGATTTCGTGCTAGCCTCATATTTTACTTTTAATCCTCTGTGTGTGCTTGTGTTTGCATTTCAACAACAACAACAACAACAACAACAACGACAACAACGAAAACAACAACGACAACAACAATGACAAACAATCAATGAGGTATTCATTAAAGTGCCCAGGAAGAGCGTCAAACCATTTTTACTGCTGCACTTAAATACGATACACAAGGCACAATTTAGAAAAAAAAAGAGATATGATAAGCTAAACAGTTCGAGGAGCTTACGTCACTGGTGGTTTGCTGTGAAGGAGTATGCATGCCCCTAATAACTCCTGTATGCAAAACAGGTTGTCTGGTTTAGCTTTGCTAATGCGCTGCTTTCCACATCGCCATTGGCTCCTGCTGTTCACTGCTATGACGCAACGACTATGATTCTCATTTGACAGGACAAGTCAGGCAGCGCGCACATTTTTTTGCGCAACATGTTAACTACAGTACTTCAGTGCATTAAAATCTGGCATGTGTATCATATCGTGCCAACTTATCACGCGTTGTCAACAAGGGAAAGTTTTACTAAGTTCCAAGTAATATGTTAGGTGTTTGCCCTTGAAAACAACGCGTTCTCTTTTTTTTTTTTACAATGTGAATATTTTGTTTCGGAGAGCACCTTCTATGTAATTTACAAAATTAACGCATCGTCAAGAGGATATTGTACATGCATACACGGATATTGGATATGAAATGCATCATTCGCAAAGCCTTATCACTTCTTGAAGGGTTAAAAGACTTTTCAGAAAAATTTAGTGGCATTTTTCCCAGCATCCGTCTACATGACACTTCATACATCTTTTATTAGGGTTTCGAGGGCCTTCTGCCAGAAGCGTACACAGGAGGTAGGGCTCTTACAGATAAGAAAATTATGTATGCTGTTACGGCCATCGTTTGATGCTGCAGAAGACATTATCACAAGGAAAACAGCATGCGCAGCGCAATGGAGCCAACAATACATCTTGGTCACCTAAAGGCTACGTGGCACAACCCTCACAGATTCCCTGCGTGGGTCCAGGAGTTTTTGACCAAGTCCTCTTGAACCTTTATTCGAAGCACACTGCGCAAGTAGAATTTTTGAGCCACCTATCAATAACTTGTGTCTGTTTACTTCAAATATGAAGAAAGAATAAACATTCTCGCTGTGACTCTTTCATGCGTATGCCAGGAACCAGTCATCCATTGCCGTAAGCATTCTGACGTTTGGTAGTAGCAGAAGTTACAGTTCAACTGCAGCTGGAGTTTCCGATGCCGAACGGTGCCGCATAAAGCGGGACGTCACCCGCTTTACACAGGTAAAAAAATCAGCGCCCAATCCAGCCCGCGAAGATTGTCGAACAGCGAAGCTACATTAGTTACATCAAGTGTTACACCATCCAAGTCGACCTTCGTGAGGAGTCTACGCCGTCAATCTTCTGTTTCACCATTCTTTAAGCTCATTTTCGCTTTTGCTTGGTTCGGGCGGTGAGCATTCTTTAGAAGTGAATTTTTTTTGCTATTCTCCCAGTGTTTTCTTCCTTTTTTTGCGCGTGAGGTAATGAGAGCAAGGTTAGGTGTGAAATTTAGACCGTTTCATCTGAGCTGGCTGGAAGCACACGACGACAACAAACACGGCAGCAGTGGCCAGCTGTGGAGCGGCCAACTTTGGAGGAAGACGGCGACGCTCTATCCATTGCTGACGATGATGATTTTTGCGAACTCCGACAACGACGGTACAGGGTCCGCATACCTGCTTTGCTGTTGAAAAAACAAAAAAAAAACAATCAAGAATAAAAAAACGACCCGCTATTTCGCTTCGCTGAGGCATTCAAACCTACAGGAAAGTTATGCGTTGTGCTTGGGATCCTGACGCCGTGTTCTAACGCTAGGTCAGGGCGACATGGCATGGCACAGCAGGTCGTACAGCAGCTGTGGCGTAGAATGAATGGATTCGTTGATTCGTGCAGAGTTGATTCACAACGGTTGTGAGCGCCAAATAACTTGGGCGCCAATGAAATAGTAGCTCGACATTTAAGGATCCATTCCACCCAGTCAACTGCATGCATTACGATGCGTGGTGCACACTTATGTTCAACAAAAACGTAAATTTACTTGCGTGCGACACTCGTGCCAGCAGCAGAAGGCGAGCGCTTTAATGTCGGCACTCTAGAGCCGAATGAACGGAGCGGGAGGGTGTGGTTTATGGTGGAAGGAAGACACTAGGAGGGGAGCGTCACGTGACAGTCTTGAATGATATTTAAAGAGAAGAATACAGAGAAGCAGTAGGCCTTAGTGACGTAATATGCAAGCGGTAGATTCTAGTCGACTTGCTTTGGTTGCGTCTCCTGCGTGGATTTCACGCAGGAGACGCATCACGTCTCAACACGGTAAAAAGGCTTAATTAGACCCCGAGGCAACCCCAATCATTTGGCAGTGCCTATCCCGAAGTCAATGCAGCGTTGGCTCGGACTGTTGACGTGTCCACAAAAGGCCCCTCTGCCTGTACCTGGAAGCCTGAACTATTGATGAAAAGGGCCAACGTCGAATTTTACCGAAGAATGATGCCGACCTTGCGTTCCCAGGTTGTTATACGGTCACCTATTCCGTACTATCGGAAGTGGAGTGCGGCGGAATAACATATCATGGGCGGGATATGGCGACCGGTTCGACGATTGTGATTAGCCGCGTTAGAGTGATAATTTTCCTTAGTCGAGTCGCCTAGGGAAGACGACGCTATGAGACCTTCGTGCTGTGGCGCTGACGCGTCCTGATGTGAACTCAGACGTTTTGATATGCTCTAGTATGGAGTGGGCTTCCGCAACTGGAGCCACTGTGACTAATGTAAAAAAGAAAAAAGAAAGAAAAAATTCCTTCCTGCGTAATCTACGGTGCATTCGCCGATGGGATTGGTGGATTCGTGGCCTAAACGGCACCTCGAGCCGCAAGAAGGCGCACATGGCCGGCGTGACCAAAGCATGCTGAGGTTACTGAAGGTTCAAGCGTGTGGTGCAGTCGAGTCTGTTGTGTCAGTCAGGTAAAGCACCGAACGGCCACACGTTACTTAGGTGTTCGCGGTGGTTCAAAGCGCAAGACACCGACACCAACACGGCATGCAAATACACACCGCCGTTGAAGGTGAAGACGAGCTGATTTGACCAAGCCCGACACCACGCTCGGGCATTCTTAATGGGTCTCTAGGAGAGATCGAAGCAATTAGGATTCATAAAAGCAGACAGCAGGCAAGGGTTTGTGTTGCGGATGCAAGTACTTAAATGCGCGATTAAAAAAGTGCGACGTCATTCTCAAGTGTTTTAGAGCGCCGCTTTTAGGCGCCCGTCCCTATGGCGAGCGTCTGTGCTGTCCCTCGTAAACCAAGCGCACGAGCACACAGAAAATGAAAGCCAACGGCGAGTGCAGCGGAAGATGAACGCAGAGGGAACGAAAATAAAAGCGGGGGAGGAGGCTACAGTGAACGCATGTGCTGGGAAGCGGACAACGAGAGTATGACGAAAAGAAGAAGAGGCAAGATGCGTGCCGCACGAGAGTACGAGATGGCGCGATAGTATTTTAATCTGATCGTATGAGCGACGAGACATCTGTAGTATCTTCTGGAAGCCACGCCGGCACCACCGATTACATTGGAACGATCGACTAGCCATAAATAAAAGCCTACGCGGTTGACCCGCAGATGAGGTTTTCAATGATCGCCGACTCCGCTCGCAGCTCTCGTGGTCCTTGAGTCTTACTCCTTTCGCAACTCGCCGCTCAGTTAGCAAGGTGCCGCACGAGGCAGATTTTCTGCGCCAGCCAAAATATTGCGAAATGAAAACACGTGTAGAGATGTGCTCAAATTTTGGACCAGCGGTGAACTTTGTTGATTTCTTTATGCTGGAATTTTCGTATTTATTCAGATTGTGAATTCTTCACGATGTAAATAAAATACCACCTTGATATTTTGTCCTATATTTCAGCTCCGCACTAGTTTCTTATTCGTGGGTGATTTTAATGCGCAGTACTTCTCAGTCGACCTCTCCCTGTGATCTCCTATAAGCTCTGTCTTATGCGAGCTAATTGCACCTCACGCTTGAAAATTCCCTACGTTCTTCACACCAGCTCATTTCCTGTCCTCCTAAAACTGGATTCTTTTCGTTTGCCAACCGTTCGCTAACTCTAATGGTCCACTGTTCATATGGACTCCGTATTAAATGGAATGCCCAACCTCATCTCTTCCTCTTATTGTCGACAAGATGATCGGCTACACCCGGTTGCTGTCTAATCTCCGCCGCTGTCTTCTTGTTTCTTATCCTTACGCCTGATATCGCTGGATCGCTCGGAGATACCTTCGTTGTACAGTGGACATAAATAGGTTGATGATGTCTTAACTTTTCAGGCTCCTCTGTTGAAATATGTGATGGTAGTCAGTTACCATTCGACGAGTGCTATAAGGGGTTAAATGTTTTTCTTCTTCCGTGAACTTAAGTGATAAGTGCTATCGGATGCGTTTGCAAAAGTGAGAAGTTGTACTGGGTAACTCTGGTTTACACTGTAGGTGTTATTTTTCCCAAGCAATATGTTGAGCTTGAGTGTTTTAATCACTTTGTCGTTGTAACTAATTTACCGTACCAAAAGGCTCTTGTGAGTTATAGCTACTCTGAAAAGGACCTTACATGCTCGATCCAACTTCGCGATATAGAAAAAATTCAATCTTGATTCAGCCCTGTTAACGTGTCACTTGTATATGCATGCGTTGTGTGGGACCCATTTAATAAACACAATATCACCCGCCTAGAAAAGGTACAGAGAAAAGCTGTAAGGTTTATTTACTCTAGATTTTCCCCTTATGACTCACCCTATGAATAATGCAGATTAACGGTGTCCAATGCCTTGAACAACGAAGAAAACATTTACGTTTGCAATTTCTTTGGAATCAAGATCTAGCTATTAAGCCTTCTCCATATCTGTCGCTTTCAACGTCAAGGCATACACGCCACCATCATCCCAATTCCCTGACGCCGTATTTTGCGCGAACAGATTTATTCAAGTTTTCATTTTTTCCTCGCACTGTAACCGACTGGAATGATTCTTTATTGCCTTTCGCCACAGTTCGATGTTTTTTTTTTACCTTGGTATTTTTGTATATTGTTTTGTTGACATTTAACCCACCCTGCTTGGACCTGTACAAGGTTTGAAGCGTTGAAGAAAGAAAGAAAGAAAGAAGGACAGAGAGAAAGAAAGAAGGAAAGAAAGAAGGAAAGAAAGAAAGAAAGAAAGAAAGAAAGAAAGAAAGGAAGAAAGAAAGAAAGAAAGAAAGACACGCCAGAAGTGCCGTTTCGACCAGCGCCATCAGGACGTGCACTACGAACCAGATGCTCTTGTGCTAGTTTGGTATCCAACTCGACGTTTTGGTCTTTCGGAGAAATTCCTGTCGCGATACTATGGCCCTTACCGCATCCTTCGCCAGGTGACCGCTGCGACATATGAAGCGTCTTCGCTGAATTGACCGGTGCCTTCACCTCTCTCTGACATCATCCACGTCAGCCATCTCAAACCGTACCTTTCTCAGACCGATGAGCCGCACCAATAGGTGCTTTTTTCGATGGAGGTGATGTCACAGTCGGTAATGTGGGAAGAAGAGGACACTGATGGTGGTCTTGGAGACGACGACGTAGAGTTTAGTATTATCGCTGCTCTAAGCTTGTTGGCTCAGCCATTAAAAGCCATCTGTAAATAGACCCACGCTGTGGCGTGCCGAGACGAAACCCGGGCACTGTGTCCTGGGTGTCATCCATGACAGGGTCCAACCAAGGGCCGAAACGGCCGGCTACAGGTGCATACCTTCTCCCCTGGGAGCCCTAAAAAGCGCTATGCTCAAGAGCGCTGTCGTGGGAGAAGGTTAAGAAGTAGCTAGGGTTAGGGATAAAAGAAAAAAAAGAAACTCTCACAACGAGGGTTGTAGCGAGTGCCGTGGTCGTCGTATCGAGGAGAAATGCGACCGCTCGCTACGAGTATCCGGGAGCGCCTCCATATTCTTGTCGGCTAGCTTCGGTTGCGTCAGTTGCGGGTATTTAAGCAGAGGCGTAAATGTCAGGAGTGAGAAACGCACGCCCAGGTTTGTGAATGTTCAAGCGTGCGACAAAGTCGAGTTTTTGTTATGTCAGTCAGGGAACGCACCAAACTATGACACGTTACGCTGGTGCGTGTGGTTATTCAAGGTGCAAGAGTGCGGGAAAAAGGCATGAAAATAAGCACCGCATTTTTAGGTGCGCAACAGCTGATTTCACCAAACACCTGAGCGCCAACCACTCCATTCCGTGGTAGCTGAAAACCACCCCTTACTTTCCACGTGCCTCCAAGGTTACCACGTACCAAACAATCTCGAATAGTCCAGCAACCATGTACGCAGCACCCTACACAAGAGGCAACGGGCACGCACAAGGCCCGCGCACTATAGCCTCGGAAGTTGGCTTCCGAGGGTAACAGAATCACGTGACGCTCCATCTTAGTTTTTTTTTTGCCTTCCTCCATGGTGCGGGAAGCCAATCATCGTATTTTGAGGCCTTGTGCAGTGTACGTGTCTCGCGTCCCTCGAGACCTTCTAACCCTAAACATCACAACTTGCGCATGCGCGGTCGAAAGCGTCACCGCATGGCGGCGGCGCCGAGGGCGACAAAGGGTTTCCAACATTCATATGGTCGCTGTTGCAATAAATTATGTACACGAAAGAAGCTGAAGAAGAAGCAAGGATCAGGATCAGCAAGGAACAGCGCACAGCTGGCGAAGGTATGTGCTGCGCATTTGAGTATTTAAATGCACAAATAAAACAGTGTGACGTCACTATTAAACGTTTTAGAGCGCAGTTCATAGGCACGCGTTCCTGCGGCGATCGTCGCAGCGTTGTCCCTCGTAACCGAACGAACGAGCTAAGCGTCGGGTGCAAGCGAACACGGAGCGCAGCGGGAGATGAAAGCAGAGAGCGCGAGGAGGAAAGCGGTGGAGCAAAGTATGGTGAAGGGGCAAGGAGAAAAGCAGAGTGCCTCACGAGACTACGAGATGGCGCAATAGTATTGCAGTATCATCGCGTGCGCGACTCGAATTTTCGAGTACTTCCTGGAAGCCACGCGGGCTCCAACGACTGCACTGGAACGTTGGACTAGCCACGAAAAAAAAGCTGACGCGCTTGACCCCCAAACCAGATTTTCGACGATCGCAAAATCTCTGTTTGCCGTTCTTGTCGAGCTTGAGTGTTAGCTGTTTTACAACGCTTCACTCCGTTTATAAAGTGCCGCACGAGGCAGATTGTCCGCGCCAGCCGATATAGCGCGAAATGAAAACACGTACAGTCTTTCCAGTTTATTCAGATTGGGGTTTCTTCGAAATGGAATTCAGGAGATAGTACTTCGATATTTTTTTCTGCATCGTAGCGGAAGAGTAGTTTTTTTTTTACTTACTAGCGAATTTAATGCGTAATATTTCTCAGACGGCCTCTCCCAAGGACCTCTAATCACCCCTGCTTTGTGCGAGCTGATTCAATCTTACGCCAGCAAACTTACAAATCTCACCACGCCGTGATTCGTTAGACCATGGCTTCAGCAAGCGATCCCCTTGGATCATGTTTAAGGACGTTCGACGCCAAAAAAGAACAACATGTCTTCTGTATTGCATGATGCGTCGATTACCCTCTTACATCTGGGTTACTAGTTAAAATTTCCCTAGGCCCCAAGTGGTGGTTAGAGAAAGTGATCAGAAACACAAGTGAATTAAAATATACCGAGCACGGACACCGATGTCGCGCTCACGGAACTTACTGCATACCTCCCGATAACTGCTGTATGCAAAATAGGTTGTTTCGTTTAGCTTTGCTAATGCGTAGCTTTCTACATAGTCATTGAATGCTGCTATTCACAGCTGTGAAGAAATGACTCTAATAGCTCTATTCAGCGTTTGCAGGTAGTACGTGGTTTAATATTCTCATTTCTTTTATGAGTCAGGCCGCGTACACATTTTTTTACGCAAGATGTTATCTATAGCATTTCCGAGTAATGAAGTCTGGTATGTATAGCATGTCGTGCCATCTTATCATGCCTTTTCAACGAGGCAAGCTTTTTTCCAGTTTTCTAGTTAAAGATTAGGTGCTCGCCTTGCTAAACGTCTTGTTCTTTATTTTTTGCAATAATGTAATATTTTGTTTCAGCGAGCACCTTCTAAGGAGCTTAAACAATGAACCCACCGTCAAGAGAACATTGAACATGCGTGCGCGTTAGACGAAATCTTAAGGGCTTTAGGTATGTCTAAAATGAAGTCATTATTCGGCAAATCGCAAGCTCAAAAGGCTTTTGATCAGAATTTAGAGGCATGTTCTCCACCATCCGAGCACATGACGCCTCAGGGATCTTTTTTAAGCTTTGACGGCCTCTCGCGAGAAGCGTACGAGGCGTTCATCGAATTTCCACAAAAGGGCTGGTGGGACTCTTATGAGACAGATATGTAGACGCTCTGTATGCTGCGAGGTCCATCATGTAATGGTGCACTAGGCATTTTTTCCGTAAATAAGTACTTTGTCTTCAGCTCGCGACGTATTGACTGCAAATGGACCCAAATATCGCATGTTCTTTACCTAAAGGCTACGCTAATCAGCCACGCAAGATGCCCTGCCTGAATGCAGTGTATCCTTCAAATGTGTGCTTTAGGTTTTATGTAGAGCATACTGCGTTAGCAGAATTCTAGTTACTTCCATCGATAGCTTGTGCCTTTTTACTAAAACAAAATAAAAAAAAGAAATATTTTGACGTTACTTTTGCATGCACATAACAGACACCTATTGTGCGTTGCCGTAAGCATGGTGGCGTTTCGTTCTCTTCGAGATTCGCCAACGTAAGCAGTAGCAAAAGCTACTGTAGTTGTAGTTTCCGAGGCTGAACGGTGCCAAATAAAGCGAAATATGTCCAGGTTTACACGTTAAAAAATAGAATCAAGTAAAAAAAAAAGAACCGCTGTTTCGGTTGGGTGAAGCATTCGAAGCGATAGCAAGGTGACGCGTTGCCCCTCAGATGCTCACGCTGTGTTCTAACATTAGGGGAGGGTGACTTGGCTGGAGACAGCAAGTCATGCGATCGCAGTTTCGCAGAATGAATGGAGTCGTGCAGCGTTGAGACCAGACATGTCGCGAAACCAGCAAAGGTGTTGCAGGCGATGCGCCTCGGTGGTGCATGAGACGAGACCACTGGAAAACCATTGGCACTTGTCAGCGCCAAAGTAAACAAGTAGATATAAGTACCTTGACATTTGGCTCTCGAGTGGCAACGCTGTAGATCCTACTGAACGGAGCGTCAGGGTGCGGTCCACGGCCGAAATATGCACAACACTCGCGGGCAAGTGTCTGTGGCTATGCAGGAAAAACTAGAGGCAACTCGTGCCCAACTGAGAATGCTCCTGAAAATAGTCGCGCGTTCTAATCCACGTTAGCTTAAACTGGGGAAGAGAAAACTAACAATTATTAGCAACAGTCAAATAAGCCAGCACGCGCCAATGATTGTAAAGGTTCACTTATATTGCGGCTCATCCCCTGCGCGTTTGAGCAAACGCGAAATCTCCGTGCGTGGAACCTTCGTCGATCGAGCGTCTGTTCCAAGCAACGAAAAGTGCTGTCAAACGCTGCCGGACTTCTTGGCGCGGTAGCACACATGCAGCGGCCACGCGCCTGTAGCTTTCCGCGACTATAGGAGGGAGCGTCACGTGACAATCTTGAAGCCTAGTGATAAAAAGAACATAGACGAGCCGTAGGCCTGAGTAACGTGATAGGCAAGCGGTAAATTCAAGTCGGCTTGCTTTGTTTGCATCTGCGGCGAGCATTGAGGAACAGACTGTTACTTCTCAACACGACCAAGGGCCTTAAACAATTACCACGAGGCAACCCCAGTCATCCATCAGCGCCTAACACAATATCAGCGCAGCGTTCATACCTTCTGTTGACGAGTCCGCAAAAGGCCCATCTAACTGCACCAGACAACTATTGATGAAAAAGGGCCAAGGTCAAATGGCACCGAAGACCGGCGCCGATCTTGGGTGCCCAGGTTGCTCTACGGTCGCCTCTTCCATACCATCGAAAGTGGAGGGCGACGGAAAGATACCGTACGATGGGTGGGATATTGCGACGGATTCGAGGGCTGTGATTGGCCGCCATAGAGTAATCACATTCCCTAGTCGAGTCGCGTAGGGAAGACGATGCTATTAGGAACGGAAACCTTTCGTGCAGTGGCACTGACGCGCCTTGATGTGAACTCATACGTTTATTATGCTCCTGCATGGAGTGGGCTTCCGTAACTGCAGCCAGTGTCACTAATGTAAAAAAAAAAAAACTTGTTCCTTAATGCCTACTACCAGGCGTATTCGTCGATGGCCTTGTTAGATTCGTGGCCTAAAAGCCACCTCCAGCCGCAACAAGGCGCACATGGCCGGCGTGACCAAAGCATGCTGAGGTTAGTGAGGGTTCAAGAGTGTGGCGCAGTGGAGTCTTTGTTATGTCAGTCAGGCAAAGCACCGAACCACCACAAATAACATAGGTGCGCGTGGTGGTTCAAAGTGCAAGACAGCGGTACCAAAATAGGAAGCAAATACACACCGCAGTTTAAGGTGCAGAACAGCTGATTTGACCAAAGACGAGACCACGCTCGGGCATTCTGGATGGGTCTCTAGGCGAGAGCGCCGGCAATTCCACTAAACGGTGGTTGGTTAAGCGCAAGTGAACGACGCTTTTAACAACTCTGTCTTCTTGGATCAGGCGCCCAAGTAATTCTCAAGGTTTCAAGGCAATGCATTTGAAACGAAGAAAGACGCGCGTGGTAGCATAAAAACAATTGTTACTTTCCACGTGCTTCCATGCATGTGACTGCAGGCGCCACTAAAGGTTACCACGTACCAAGCTATCTCGAATGGTCCAGGAACCATGTTGGCAGAATCCTATACAAGAGGCTACGGGCACGCACGAAGCCTTGGAGAGCGGGAGGGGCGGCGTCGGAGAAGCCTGGCTTGCAGAGGCTAGCGGAATCACGTGACACTCCCTGTTAGTTTTTTTTTTCCCTGCCTGCATGGTGTGGGCAACCAGGTCCGTCGTCTTTTGTGGCCAAGCGCAATGCACGTCTCTTGCGTCCCTCTAGACCCTCTAACCCTAAACATCGACTACCCAAGCATAAAAGCCGACGCGTTTGACCCGCTGATCAGATTTTCAGTGATCGCAGAGTCTGATTACAACTATCGCTGTACTTGAGTATTACTTCTTTTGGAAGACGTCGCTCCGTCTGCAGCATGCCGCATGAGGCAGAATGTCCGCGCCAGGAATTATATCGCGAAATAAAAACACGTACAAAGTTGTGCGCTGAAATTTTGCATTAGGAACTATCATAATCATCGGAGCATCTTGTTCATTTCCTAAGCAAGAATTTCCTGGTTTATTCAGATTATCATTTCTTCGCGTTGAAATTATTAAAATAGCACCTTCATATTTTGTTCTGCATTTCGTCTGATTACTAGTTTCTTATTCGTTAGCAATTTTAATGCGTTGTACTTCTCAGACGACCTCTTCCTGTGATCTCCTGTCACCCTCGTCTTGCGCGAGCTGATTGCACCTTACACCTGAAAATTCCCTATGTGCGCTGGGTGGTTTCACACCAGATAATTTCTTGCCGCCATAAAACTGCGTTCCCTTCGTTTAGCAACCGTTCCCTAACTCCAATGGTCCACCGTTTATATGTCCTACGCATTACCTGTACTACCAAGCTGCAACTCTTCCTCTTATTGTCAACAAGATATATCGCTGGATTGCTCGGAGACGCCTTCGTCGCACATTGGCCATGAATAGACTGACGTTGCTTTAACTTCTTGGACTCCTCTGTTGATATATGGGATGGTAGTCAGTTACCATTGCATGAGTGCTATAAGGTATTACATTTTTCCTTGTTCCTCTACCTTAAGGGAAGAAGGCTATCGGATGCGAATGGTAAAGCATAAGTTGTACTGAATAGCTCTAGTTTACGCTGAAGGTATTGATTTTACCTAGCAATTGTTGAGCTTTAGTGTTGCAATAACTTTATCATTGCAACTCATATATAATTCCAAAACACTCTTACATTGTGATTTGTAGCCACTGTGAACATTACAGCGACCGCACACGTCTTATCCAACTTCGCGTTGTAGAAATACTTTCACCGTTAATTTAGTGGTGTTAACAAGTCGTTTTAGAAAAAGGGATTGCTTGTACAGATGTGGCAGCCAGTTTGGGTGCAAAATTTCTGTGAATTGCATCAGAAAAATTAAAAAAAAAGATGGCGACATTATTTTTGCGACCCAGCTAGGATGATTTGCGAGTGTCGATGCAACATACAACAAAAAATATGATAACATCGAGTTTTATCACATTTTTTTCTTCGAGCTTATCTTTCTCACGCAGACGTAACGATGTCTTTTGGGGCCTACGTTTCGGATAAATCTAATTTAACCACAGGTTTGCACAAAGCGCCTGTCACAACCACCAAGACAACGGCTTCGATTCATGCTTATAAATCCGCGGTCCAGGAAGATAAGCTACACTACGAATTGACGTTAATGAATGGACCATATCGGAAAGATGATTTTTTTAATCAATTTGTACGAACTTTGGCAATTAAAAGAAAAGCTGTACCAGGCATCCGCCTGTAGGAGAAAAGGAATTCTTAAAACTCGGGCAGAAGCAAGGATTCCTCTTGTGTCTCTGACCAAATCTTTCTCTTAATGTGTATGTCGGACAGAGATAGAAAAAACGAGGGAAAAAATTCAAGGAAGCTCAAAAACAAATGTTCTTGAACTCCTACCATCCTTGCGACGTATGATGAAACACAGCGACCAAAACGATTGAAAAAAAAACGTCACGCACATTAATCAAACGTCTCAAACATTTACCTTTGAGTTGCGTTAAAACATCACTAAATGGAAGTCAAGCTAAAAACGAGCACGCCGAGAAGTAAAAAAAACCAGATGAATTCTCAGAATTGTGGACTAATGCGTAAGCAATATTTGGCTGGCCTATGAGTTTGGTTTTGCGTAGTTTTGCGTAGTTTTGCTTAGTTTTGCTTAGTTTTGCTTACTTTATTCACCAATATCTACCCGGGGCAATATCAACCCATGGCGTATCCGGTGGCGAAGAATGCTGAGGCTTTAATAAACAATCGTGAGATTTTCTCGGCCCATCCGGCCTCTTCAATGCAATTGTATGAATTGACACCGAACACCGGGAACGAGCGCGCCTCGAGGGAGCAGAGTGGCTGAAAGGGAACACCAGCTGGAGGGGGGGAGGGGAGGGGGGGCGCAGAATCGCGCGAGGCGTTTCGTGTTTCGAGAGTTCATCTCCGTTATGCCATCTCATCCTCGCTGTCGCTCTCGCCTGCGTTCTCACTGCGCCGTGGTAAGGTCCACTGAAAACGCGCCATGTGTCTCAACGGGCTCGCTTGCCCGCGACGTGTTCGTAACTCGAAGGACGCACAGCGACGTTCAGTTGGGCATCCAGCCTTCCCACAATCTCAGATTGTCCCACACTTAAATTTAATTCGGCCAATCGGCAAATTTACGTAGCCCCTCCCCGAAAATTTCAGTTCGTCCACTCCCAAACTTCAAGTAGCCCCCCCCCCCCCCTCTAACATTAGGTTGGCCCCTCGCAAATTCAGATTGGGCCAGCCTCAAATTTCAAGTTGGCCCACCCCTTTATTCTAGTTGGCCCACACCTGATGTAAGTTTCCCCTTCTATTTTCTAGGGAGCCCTATGTATCCTTTTCAGTATTCTGTGGTTATTTTTTCTCTTTAGATTCTTCGTCATCGCTTGAAAGCTAGCACTCGTCTACATTTACAATATCAGAACGTATAAATGTCTAAACTTGGCAAATTACGCCTTTTTTATACCGGCACAAGGAATTACACTATTCGCGTGACAGGGCTGGGAAGCTCGCGAAAGAATGCTTACCCATTAAAGCTTAAAATAAAATAATAAAGGTTTATCCAGTGGACGTCACTCACATGCCCGGCATGCTGTTATTGAGGTGCTCTCAATTCAAGGCGCCGTTGCAACTAGAGCTTTGTCCAACACCGCGATGAAATGCTCGCTTTCTGTAAGACGGCCTGTATGACAGAGAGACGAAACGAACGCGCCAGCAAAGGCGTAACATATGAGCATTTAAAGAAAAAAAAAATTGAGAAAAAATACAATGGGAAAACACCAGGAACGTATTGCGCAGAAACTTTCGCACATTGACTGAGAAAGTCTTATTCAGAATTTGGTACGAAGCCGACAACTTGTAAGCCGTGAAGATTGGGTGCTTTAAAGGGATTTTCAAAAGAAAAAGCTTTTCTGCGTTAATAAAAGGGTATGTGTCTGGGATAGGATATAAAACAAAAGAAAATCCACTGTTTTGGTGAGATGCTGCTCGATGAGCCTGAATAGGCTAAAACGTCAAGGACTGGAGGTGAGTCCTTGGAGTCCTCTACCTAGCCCGACGTGACGTCACTGACTTTTCCAGTCTGTGCTCAGGCGTATCTTAATTTCAAATCGGTGAAAGGGGACTACACTTCGGTTCTTACAGAGCGAAACAATAAAATTAGCACGTTTGAACAAGTATTACACCACCAAATACGAAGAAATACTCTAAATCCGTATGGTAAGTAAGTGGTAAGGCTAATATGGTAAGCGTTTATGCTCTCAAGTTATATGCACCGTTTATTCTACTGCGGCGGCGGCTGCGTATGGCACGGCCGCGCAGCCATGTCATAGCCTTGAAAGCGATATGCGATGATTCAAGTGTGCTGCTAGCATAGATTGCGCTGTGTTCTCGCCGCTTAGTTCGCGTTGAAGCGAGAGGCAGCATTGAGTTCAATTGGCTCGCTTCTGCTGCTTGCCCGCTTCGTCACGCCAGTGTTTCTGACGGCGAGTTTCCGCGGCCATCGAGTGAGATACGTTCATGTTTGCTTATCAGTGCCTGGCACAGTGCTTGTTAATTTAGTTAATAAGCAACTGTTTACAACTTCATGCGGCCAATAAAACAACTATCATTATTTCGTACAGCTGTCTATTAATTTGAGATCGCGATAAACGCTTCGCCTTTCGGGCGCAACTGCAACTCATTTCTTAGTTCTGTTAGATGTAGCAAATGGTCTCAAATTGGCCTGTTTTGACGCAAGTGGTCAAAAACTCTTGGCAAGGCACCCCGATCTCATGAACCCGAAACCGATTTGAAGTCGCTAAAGAAATCCTTGGTTTCAAAATTTATTAAACCAGATATCCAATCAGCCAATGAAGAACCCATTACACATTTTTGGCCGAGGAAATTAGCATTTCAGTGTAGAACTTTCGGATATCTGTTCATGGCATGGCAATATGCGAAACGGACCTGTGGGCCTCAGATGACTTACACGTTTGTTACAAGCAGCATATAGATTGAGCTGCCAGGCTGCCTGAAGGCAGTGAAAATCTGCAGGTTTCCTCTTCTCCATCGACTGCTATCCGGCGGGTGTTTGGTAAGCTGCGTCCAAGCTCACAAACGAGTGCAGAGCAGGCAGCCATTCCGGTTGCGTTAAAACACTCTCAAGAGAATCTAACCACAGCGACGTTTGTCACGGTTTCCAACACCAGCGCAGCCCCTCAGCAGACCAAAACGAAGTGACCCTGCTAACCCAGCTAAGGATAGCGTTTATTTAGTTGTGAGTAAAATAAATGTCATGGAGTCTCCCCCCCTCGCCATTGGATATATTCGCAGATACTAAGCGATGCATAAGTAGGATGACCATGTATGTTGTATTCACAGAGCCAAATTACTCCCTCGTTCGCACTGAGGTTCCTTACAGAGCTGAAGTGTGTAATGGGTTTTGTTTATTACCATGCCATTGTGGATCACTTGATTTTTTGTCCAGGATATGTTTGATTCCCGCATTATGTGCAGCTACGCTATTATCTTTCGCCTCGAGACGAGAGCTGCGCCAGGTGTCCTGGCTGCGGCAGATACACCTAGTTGACTGTACACCCGAGAGATGGCGTCACCGTTCGATTGAGGCGGAATCGATATCTTTTTGAGCGGCGTAGTTGCAGACGAACAGGAACTGGGTGTAATAATAATAATAATAATAATAATAATAATAATAATAATAATAATAATAATAATAATAATAATAATAACAATAATAATATTACTAATAAATTAGGTATTCATTATAGTGGGCCGGATCAGCTTCATTGTCTTTCTACTGGGGCACTTAAAAGACACACACAACGTAAAAATACAAATGTGATAGACAAAACAGTTTCAGGGAGAGAAACATATAGCGAAATATGAAACAAGGAGGGGTGCGTAAAAAAGGAGGTTATTATACAACATGATTAAGTAAAAATCTTAAAGCAACGCAGGCAATACTTCTAAATATATCAATACAGCGGGAATACGTAATATGATAAATGGCATTTAAGAAATCTTGGTTCGCACGGCGCCTCTTAAACACAGATACATATCCGAACCCGCTGGCATACCCCCGCTACTGCCCGGACATTTACACGGATAGATGTAGCTTCTGTCAAGGAAGGCCGGACCTACAACGTATGGTTTTAGCTTGTCCTCAGACGCCCACACAGAATAATATAAACAACACCAGAGAGCAGTGCGAGACCGCATCGTTCAGCTGTGCACAGGAAGACCAACTCAAGGCAATCCAGCATGTTGGAGATGTCGCCAGTGCCCAAGGGCTCGAGGCCGTCATCTAGGTAGATAGGCCTAGGTCTCAAATCTCCTGCCGAGAAATAAAATTTGTTTTCCTCCTCGAATAGAGGATTCTGTGGCTTCATAGCCGTGAGGTTCTTTGTCTGAGCCCACGTAAATTCGTGCACTCACTCCCTCTAAAGCGCGCTTTGCCGTAATAATGCGCGTTTATGCATAAAAGGCAGCTTTAAAGAAGACGAGCGCTTAGTGGTACTGACGGGTGCGAAACCCGGCAACGACTGAATGCAGGTAGGTGTTCAGGGTTCGTTCTCTTAGAGGGGATAGAAATTTGACCAAAAAAATAAAAATATATAGACAGGTTAATAGACATTAGTAATCACTAATTACTGCCTCTAGTACAGTGTACTGGATCAGAGAGAGAGAGGCTAAAGTGCGATAAAGACGCCTTAGGGAATAAAATTAACAATTTTATATCGAAAGCCTAATTCCCCAAATCGTCGTCGATGCGATACGAAGGTAAGACGTTATTTTACATTTTCGCGGATCAATGTATGACGTGAGCAAGCGTCGCTCCCGTGGTAATTGTCACTCTAGAATAGTAAGCAATTGGGTTAGTAGGTTTCACGTGATTTCTGCAAAGGCGAGCGCAGAAGTGTTGAGATTAAAAAAGGAGACCTGGACAGCTAAGTTGCTCACTTGAAGCTAAGTATATTTTCAGTAACAAACCACCGTCAACAATAATATGCATGCGCTGCCGTCGAGAATTGCAAAAAAAAAAAAATATTTGCAATTTTTAATTAACTCTCTAAGGTCATTTGCTCGTGCCGTTGTTAATACCACCCACACAAGCTGTCATAATTGATATAGTGATGTATGCCCCTTTGTTAGGCGATTATATAAAATAAATTTTTAAATATTTTTTCACAATTCAAGATGGCGCCGCATGCGCAATATCGTTCCTGGCGGTTTGTTATTGAAAATATACTTAGTTTCAAGTGAGCCACTTTCCTTTCCAGGTCTCCCTTTTTTTGAGCAATACTTCTGTGCTGCCGTTTGCAAAAACAATTCTCACTCAATTATGACTCAACCCACTTCTGGTCCACTTCGGTGCTTCTGATTTCTGAAACTTTATCCCTTCTGAGATAGCACGTTCTCAATCGGGTGCCCTAAGCACTGCATTCCTGTAGTCTTTCTCTACTCGAGCTGTCACTCATCCGCCAATGGTTTTCTTCGCAACGCCTCAACGAATACTTCGAAGTCAACACTTTACGCCGACAATCACGTGAAAAGCTTGTCTGACAAAAACATTTCCTATCAGCAATATGGTATCCCTGAAGAACAAATAAGTTGTTTTTCAGCAAATCAAAGCCGGTAGCGCATATTCTTTGTTCAATGCACCGTCGTGAGGGTTTCTACATAAATAAACGGAGCCTAACAATTTATGAATGGTCTCCGTCACGCTTACAGTTCCACAAGCAGTAGATGACGCAACTACAGGTTTAATGCGCGTGAGCGTCTTTTTGCGAAGATGGAGCGGCATAGTGCAGACAATGAAATGACGCGAATGAATAGCGCAATGTGTCGGAACAAAAATACTTGCACCTGTAAAAATTGCACCTGTCCGGGAACAGAAGGAGGCATGATTCTAAAAGACGAATAAAAAAAAAAGAACGACACGAAGACTTACAAGCGTTGTAAGCGCGGTCGGTGGACCATAATTAAACTGTTTATGAATTGTGACGCGTGAAGGTTCGCGCAAATACGCCGTGGCAGTGATGGGCGGTTGTCTCGGACGGGGAGGGCGAAGTGGCAGTTCTCGGCCTTCAAACGGGTACGAGTGGTTTATTCCTACGTCTAGGCGCCGGAAGGCCGGTCGTGGCAAGATAACAGCGGCACATTCGCATTCTTGTTGCAGGCCTGCCACGCATGTAAATGAAAGAAACGGGGCATGGGGCCGAAATAAGTCTTGTGTCTGTGGTTGGTAGATAAATTCAAAGAAACGTGACCAGTCTTGCCTCTAGAAAGATTCCAGATTACGTAATTATCAGTACGCCTCGCTGAGTATAAGCGGGAAATATTTCCAGCGTGTTGCACATTCGTAGCCCGTCAGACAGATCGGGACCTACACCACTTTCGAATCCAATAAATCATACCTAGTTCGGCATAGTGAGCTCTCTTAAACTCGACCATTCCTAGTTCGGATGGACAAATGTACGGCCGAGCTACGCCTCTCTCTCTGAACACCCCGCGCGAGGCTAACTATAGAGTTTACCTGCCCTTGCGTGACGCCTGGTGGTGACAAGGGCGGCTACTGCGCACGGTACACGCGCATGTTTGGGCAATGGATCCTTTTCTCTACACGATTCCAATGTAAGCTGTGTGGGTAGTGATGATTGCAAAGGTATGTGAGATAATGGTATAGCATGTTTCTCGTGACACCGCAGCTTCAGGAAGCTACCCCCTTAAACCGCTTTTAAAGAAGCTCAACGCTAAAAAAATACATGTCTCCTGTATTGCCTGATGCATCGATTACGCTAATATGGGTGGCTTACTATTTAAGATTTCTGCAGCCCTAGGGTTCCGGTTAAAGGAAATAATCAGAAGCGTAAGTTGATTATAATATACCGAGCACGGACCCGGATGCCGCGTTCACGGAACTTACGTCATCATGCATACCTCTCGACAATCCCTGTCTGCAAAATCGGTTGTTTGATATAGCTTTGCTATAGCGCTGCTTTGACTATAGTTATCGACTGCTCCCCTAGTGACACTAATAATTGATGTGGCGCTTATGGCACTGTTCAGTGGTTGCATGTGGTATGTTTAATATTTTCATTGGTCAGGACAAGTCATGCAGTGCGCGCACTTTTTCTTTCGCAATATGTTACCCACAGCACTTCAGTGCATTCAGATCTGGCATGTATAGCATATCGTTCAAATTTATCACGCGTTTTCGACAGGGGAAATATTTACTAATTTCCAGGTTGAATATTAGGTGTTTACCCTTGAAAACGTCGTGTTCTTTATCTTTTACAATGTTTGAATATTTTGTTTCTGAGAGCTCCTTCTATGTAATTTACGCAATGAACTCATGGTCAAGAGAATATTGATAATGCGTGCACGTTGAACCAAGTGGCGAGGGCTCGAGGGACTTGAAAATGAAATGCACTATTCACGAAGCGTTATGGCTTCTGGAGAGGTTAAAATACTTTTCAGCAGAATTAATGTCATGCTACCAACCATCCGCCTACACACTTCATAGATGTATTTTTAAGGTTTTGAGGGCCTGTTGCCAGAAACATACGAGGCGCTGAGGAAATATCCGTGGAAAGACTTCTAGGGTTTTCATGAGAGAGAAACGTATATGTTTCTTATGTTGTTATGGCCATCATTATGATGGTGCTGTAGACACAGTCGGCAGAGAGCGAAATGGTATTGCCAATGAAGCCAACCAAGTATTTTAGTTACCTAAGGGTTACGTTACAGAGCCACCAAAGATTCCCTGCCTGGATGTGAAATATTTTGCTAACTGCTCTGGAAGTTCTACGCGAAGCACATTGTGCCTATAGATTTACAAAGCGATCCGTCAATAATTTGGGGCTTTATATTTAGAGTATTAACAAAGAACAAAATATTTCGTCCTGACTCTTCCATACGCTTGCCAGCAGCCTGTCCTCCATTGCCGCAAGCATTGCGTCGTTTCGTGACCTCTGAGATTCGCCAATATACGGGAGTAGCAGAAGCTACACTTCAACTGATGCTGGAGTTTCTGAGGCTGAACGGTGCTGTACAAAGCGAGATATCGCCGGTTTACACAGGTACAAAAATCAGCACCCCTTCCAGACTGTCAAGATGGTCGAGCAGGGAAGCTAGGTGTGTTACATCATGTGTTACAGCTTTGGTGAAACTTTGCGAGGAGTCTACGCTGGTAATCTCGTGTTTCACCATTCTTTAACCTCGTTTTCGTTTTTGCGTGTTCCGCGTGGTGAGCCTGCCTTAGCAGTGCTTATTTGTTTCCTACTCTCCCAGTTTTCTCTTTTTTTGCGCGTGAGGTAATGAGAGCAAGGCTAGGTGGGAAATGAAAACCATTTGATCTGAGCCAGCTCTTAAAGCAGGCGACGACGAACACGGGAGCAGTGGCACGAGTGCGTTCGCGTGGTTGCGCTGTGAAGCTGCACCGAGCCGGCTATGGAAGATGACGACGAAGCCCTAGCCATTGCTGACGATGATGCTTTTTGCGAACTCCAACAACGACGGCACAGCGTCCGCATAAAGCTTTGCTCTAAAACAAAGAAAAAAAGAATCAATCATAAAAAGAACCGCTGTTTCGCTTGGCTGGGGCATTCAAAGCTATAGCAAGTTTATCCCTTGTTATTGAGATCGTGGCGCTGTCTTCTGACAATAGGCGAGGGCGACAGGGCATGGCATAGGAGGTCGTACAGCGGTTGTTGCGCAGGATGAATGGATTCGCGCAGCGTTGTGACCAGGCGTGTCACAATGGTAGTCAGCGCCATAGGACATCACTAGATATATGTATCTTGACAATCACAATCCATTCCACACTGACCAGTGTATGGATTACAGTGCGTCATGGACACTTATCCTCAACCGAAACGGAAATTTACTTGGGTGCGACTCTAGTGCCACCGGCAAAAGCCGAGCGCTTTATTGTCGACTCAACGGAGGGGGAGGGTGTGGTTTACGGTAGAAGGAATACATTAAAAGGTAGCGTCACGTTACAGTCGTGAAGGCTATTTATAGAAAATAATATACTTTAGTAGTAGGCCTTAGCCCCGTGATAGGGAAGTGGTCGATTCTAGTCGTCTTGCTTTGGTTGAATCTCTTGCGGGAATTTCGGTATAGGATGTTACGTCTCAACACGGGCAAAGGCCATAATTAGCCGATTATCACGAGGCAACCCCACCCAGTCGTCAGCGCCTATCCCGAAGTCAACGCACCGTTGGCACGGACTCTTGGCGGGTCCACAAAAGGCCCATCTGCCTCTACCTGAAACCCTGAACTAGTGATGAAAAGGGCCAATGCCGAATTTTACTGAAGAAAGGTGTTGACCTTGTATTCCCAGGTTGCTATACGTTCACCCATTCCATACGATGGGAATTGGAGTGCTGCGGAAGGATGCCACATCTTCGGCGGGATATATCGACCGATTCGACGATTGTGATTGGCCGCGATATAGTAATCAGATTCCCTGGCCGGGTCGCCTAATGAAGACGATGGTTTTAAAAGCGTATTGTGTGGAGCTACGCCATTAAAAAAAAAAGCTTTCGCCTCGAGACGAAGGCGGCACCAGCTGTCCTGACTATAGTAGACACACTATGTTCACTGTAGGCTCGATAGATGGCGTTACTGTTCCGTTTCGGCTGAATCGACTAGTTTCGAGCGGCGTAGTTGAGACGATGAGCGCATCAACTTTATTCTGAAATAGACAAGCAAGTGATTCACATAAGCTTGTTAATAAACTAAATTATAAAAGAAAAAGTTCCAGCTCGAAGCTTAACTTTTGCGCGAGTGACGACGTGGATTAGGTAGAAGAGTCGTATATACTTGGCAATCCTAATTCAGTTACACACGGTATGCGCCTATGCAAGTGAATGATCTGGTCGACGGGCCTTCAGTTATACACACACAAAGTCTGAGGCTGCACAAAAGTCCTGTGTGATGTCGATGACATTCCAAGTGCAGCACTCCGACCTCTGGGTCTCGCTGGATGGATGGATGAATGAATAACGTTCTTGAGGTCCGTTGGTGCGTACGATTACCGCATTGCGGGCGCTAACCTCCCTGTCCACGTCGGGACAGAAAGGCCATGCCCTTCCGCCGCGTCATGGGCCCGATGGACAGCCCAGAGCTGTGCTTCAAGGTCCAAGCTGCGTAGAGCTCGGTCCCACTCTTCCTTGGTGGTCCTGCACCCCGGCGCCAGGGCGCAACCCCAGAGCACGTGAGCAAGGCTAGTTATATCTTTACGAAGGCGACACGCATAGTAAGGGTGCGCGTCCGGAAAGATTTTGTGCAGGAAGGCCGGGCATGGGTAGGTGCCCTGGATCGTCTTAATTTTTTGTGTTCGCCGCAGAGTCTTGCCTCACTGCGCTGGCACAATATTGCCGAGTCACTTGCGCCTTGAAGTCCGAGTGCTCGGAGAGAACAAGGACGTGCGTTATGACGGTGGCGTGTTTGCTGTGACACTTTTGCACACTTCATTACCGAACTGCGCAGTGTCGCTTGCAGAGCGTGGATTTCTCCCCGGTTAACTGCCGTCGTCTTTACCTGCCGCGTACCAATGTCGATGAATGCCTTCAACTCAATGGCCGTGCGTCTCCGTGCGGTTCTGTCTTTATCCCCCCCTTCCCCCTCTCTCAGTTTCCTGTGGAGCTAGCAGGGATTTTGCCACTTACCGTAATTTCGAGCAACCCTGACATTTTCCTTTTGTTCCTCTGTGTGGACATATGTTTGCATTTCTACAAACCCTCCCACTAACAACAATAATAATGATAATAATAATAATAATAATAATAATAATAATAATAATAATAATAATAATAAATTATGTATTCATTATAGTGCCCAGGGGTCGTATTCTGTAAAGGTTCGCTTTGAAAACAGTTCGGTCTGGCTGCTACGTCTGGGTGACGTCAAGCGGTGAATGAGGTGAACGTCGCCGTACCACGGAGACCAATGAACGAGTTGCGTCCTGCCGTAAAGTGACGTCATCATTTGAGTTTGTACTGTGGGGATGATATATTAATTAAATGATGTTGCTAGTTTGGTGGAAAAACATATTGGTTTGTATAGAACACTTGCACATATAATTTCCTGTAATTACGGAGTTTACGACGCGGACAGCTAGTGGTTTAATTTTATCTGCGTTGTTCTATTCATCTTGGTCGCTACGTGATGCGCTATACGTTAAGCAATAAAAGCTCTTCCCTGCGTATAGGCCAAGGATTGGTCCAGCCGTGGCTGATCTTAGGATAGACGATTGCGATTAGAGTTCCGGCCACACATCCCACAATTTCGAGAATCTTGCCGCGGTCAAGGAAGAGTTCTTGACTGCGGCTTTCTCCTGCAGCATGAAGAGAAATGTCGCAACACTTTTTCCGTTCCCTCTACCGTAATCACCCTAGCGCCGGTGATAAGGATGCGACTGACTGACGGTTGCGACAACCCAATAGCTTTTACATTGCAGACGCGCTGCTGAAAACAACCCGTAGAAAAAAAAAAAATGTAGCGCGCAGAGCTCTTAGTTGCAGTGTCAACGCTACTAAATGTTGTGGTCCGCGATAATCTAGTTCGTCGCCAATCCATCGCACTCTGTTCTTGGGGCACCTAAAATGCCTTCGGAACTCGGCTTCACTCATGTCGAACGTCTGGCGCCGTTGCCACTCCTTAAGTCGTTGGCTTTGGCCAACGCTCGCAAGCAACACAGCCAAAAAAGCCACGTAAATTCACGAAGTCACCCCCTCGAAAGCGTGCTTTCCTTCATAATGTAGTTTATTCGAAAAAGACAGCTTTAAATAAGACACGTGCTTAGTGGTTCGGGCGGGTGAGAAAAGCGGCTACTACCGAATCCAGGTGTTCAGAGTTGGTTGCCTAAGAGGAGTCGGAAGTCGGAAAAAGTAATATTACATATAAAAGATATAGAAAGGCGAAAGTGGGATGCAAACGCCTTCCCGAATGAATTGATCATTTGTTTTTATTAACAAGGCTTGGCTATTGGAAGTCTAATTTCCCCAAGCCAGTGTCGATGAGATACAAATTTAAGGCGATATTTTATATTTCCTTCCGATCAAAATATGACGCAAGCAAACATCGCACCGATGGTAATTGTCGCTCAAGCAGAGCACAACCAACTTTTGGTACTCTTCTCAACTTATGATCCCTGAAACGTTAGCGCTTCTGAGACACCAAGTTTGTCAACCACGTGCTCTAAACAGTGCATTTCTATAGTGTTTCTCAACCGGAGCTGCCCGTAATTCGTCCATGCTTATTTCGCAACGTCCCGCTGAATACATCGTTTAATCGCGTGAGAAGCTTGCATTGTAAACAACTTTGTTATTATCAGCACTATGGTATTCCTAGAGAACAAACGACTCTTTTCTGAAAAGCCACACGCTGTGTCGCATATTGTTTGTTGAATGCAGCCTGCTGAGTATTTCTACGTAAATAATGGAGCCGAAATGTTAGTTAAGAAACTCCCTGGAGACTGCAGATCCACACATGATGGAACTGCAAGTTTAATGCGCATGCGCGTCTGTTTGCGAAGAGGGAGCGGCAGAGTGCACACAATAACATAACGCGAATGAACAGCGCAATGTGTCGAAATAAAAAGGTTCCAAACGCGGCGCAAATTGTAGCTGCCCGAGAAGAGAAGCATGATTCGAAAAGAGGAATTCGAAAAGAGTTCGGTCGCCGGACCATAACTATACTCTCTATGATTGATGATGCGGGAA
Organism: Dermacentor andersoni; assembly: GCF_023375885.2. Taxonomy (NCBI): domain Eukaryota; kingdom Metazoa; phylum Arthropoda; class Arachnida; order Ixodida; family Ixodidae; genus Dermacentor; species Dermacentor andersoni. The sequence goes on from NC_092820.1 coordinate 123,822,921, forward strand.
AGCACGCGCTAATTGGTCGTGGTAGGGATGTGCGGTTGTCTCGATCGGCAGAAGGAAGTGGCAGTTCTCGGCCTTCGAACGGGTACGACCCATTTGAGCGTACGTCTATGCTCCAGCAGCCCGTTTCCGTGAGATAAGAGGGGCACATTAGCCTTCTTGTTGCAGGTTTGCCACGCATTTGCACGAAAGAAACGCACCTTGAGGCCGAAATAAACGTACCGTGTCGGTGCTTTCTTCAAAAATTTAAAAAAAAAGAACGTTACCATTCTTCGCACTAGAAACATTCCAGATTGCGTATTTATCGGTATGCCTAGCCGAGTATAAGCGTGAAATTTTTCCAGCGTATGGCACATTCGTAGCCTCTCACACACACCGGGATGAACACCACTTTTGAGTCCGATCAATTATACCTAATATGGCATAGTAAGCTCTCTCAAACGCGACCATTCCTGGCTCTGACGGACAAATGTACTGTCAAGCCACGCCTCTCTTTCTAAACACCCTGCGCGAGGCTAACTCTACAGATTACCTCTGCTTGCGTCACGACAGGTGCGACAAAGATTGCATCTGCGCAGGGAACCCATGCACGATCGGGCATTGGCCTCTTTTCTCTACGCAACGACTAAGCTGCGTGGATAAGTTGTGGTTGCAAAGATATGAGCGATAATGCTATAGCACGTTTCTCGTACCCCGTCGTTTCAGCAAAGGACCACATCGGATCGTTTTTAAGGACGTTTGACGTCAAAAAAAGAATTACATGTCATCTGTATTGCCTGATGCATCGACTTCGCTATTACAGGTGGGTAACTAGTTGAATTTTCTCTAGCCCTCAAGTGGTGGTTAAAGGAAATAATCAGAAACACAAGCGAAATAAAATATACCGAGCACGGACACCGATGCACCGTTCATGGAACTTACTTCACTAGTGGTTTGCTGTTAAATGATTAGCATGCCTACCCATACCTGGTCTGCGGAAATTAAGTTGGTTCGTTTAGCTTTGCTAATGCCCTACTTTCAACTAGCCATTGACTGCTGCTGTTAACTGCTGTGAAGCAATGACTCTAATAGCTCTATTCAGCATTTGCATGTAGTACGTTGCTTAGTATTCTCATCTCGTTTACGAGTCAGGCAGCGCACACATTTTTTTAACGCACGATGTTATCTATAGAACTTCCGTGTAATAAAGTATGGCAGCGTGGTATCTTATAACACGTTTTCAACGCGGCAAGTTGTTTTCTAATTTTTCTGTTAAAGTTTATATGTTCGCCTCCGTAAACATGGTGTTCGCCTCCGTAAACATGGTGTTCTTTTTTTTGTTGCTATATTGGAATATTTTGTTTCAGCTACCACCTTCTAAGGAAGTTACACAATGAACTCGCCGTCAAGAGGACATTGAACATGCATGCCCGTTGGACGAAATGACAACGGCTTTAGGAATGTTTAAATTGAAGTGCTATATTCGGGAGGCCTAATTACTTCCGTAGAGGTCAAAAGGCTTTTGAGCAGACTTTAGTAGCATGTTACCCGCCATCCCAGTAGATGACGCTTCAGGGATTTTCTTTTTAATGTTTCGAGGGCCTCTCACGTGAAGCATACGAGGCGTTAATGGAATGCCCACAAGAGGGCTGGTGGGCCTCTTCATTACAGAGAAATGTATGTGTTGTATATCTGTATCATATCACTGTAGTGTCCCATTTGATGATTCATAAGACGTTATTTACAGGACGATTCACGTCAGAGCACGAGACTTAGTGCCAATGCAGCCAAATTTTCCTGCTTCTTTTCCCATACGCTACGTTACACAACCGCCTAATGTGGCCTGAGTGAGTGCAGGTTATCTTTTTAATGGTTGCTTAAAATTTTACGCGCAACATGCTGCACAAGCAGAGCTTTTATTCCCTCCGTCAATAGCGTAAGCCTTTTTACGAAAAACAAAAAAGAAAGAAAAGAATGTTTCGTGGTGACTTGCTTACACATGAGAGATACTTATTTTGCGTCGCCGTAATAGTTGTGGCGTTTCGTTGTCTCGGACATCCGCCTACGTACAGCATTACACTTTAACTGTAGCTGCAGTTTCTGAGGCAGAATGGTGCCATGCAAAGGGAGAGATCACCATCTTTGCAAATGCAAAAATAGAGAAAAAGAATCAAGCAAAAAAAAAAAAATGTAGTTTTACTTGGATGAAACATTGAAATTGATAGCAAGGTTATGCGTTGCACTTTAGATCATCCCGCTGTGTTCTAACACTAGGTGAGGGCCTCATGGCTCGACACTGCAGGTCCTACAACTGTAGTTGCGCAGAATGAATGGAGTCGTGCAGCGTTGTGACATGACTTGTCAGAACGCCTGTCAGTGCCATAGAAAATAACGAGATATTAGTAGCTTGACATTAACAATGCATTCGACGCAGACCAGTGTATGCAGTGCGGGGCGTCATCGACACTTATTCTCAACAGAAGTGCACATTTGTTGCGGGGAAGCTCGAGCCACCGGCACAAGACGAACGCTGTAGTGTGAGCACTGCAGAGTCGATTCAGCGGAGCATGAGGGTGCGGTATATTGCGGAAGGAATACGCTATCAGGGAGCGTCACGTGTCATACCTTAAGCCTAGTCAATGCAAAGAATGTAGAGAAGTGGGCTCCAGCCACGTGATATGCAAGCGGTAGATTCTAGTCGGCTCACTTTGGTTGCGTCGGCTGCGGGGATTTCAAAAGGCGCGCAAATATGAGGCTTGGCAAACACACGCCCAGGTTTGTGAAGGTTCAAGCGTGCGACAAAGTCGAATGTTTGTTATGTCAGGCAGGTAACGCACCGAACTAGTAGTAGAAAGTAGGTGCGTGTGGTGATTCAATGTGCAACACAGCGGGAAAAACAAGCAAGAAGACATGCAGCGCATTTTTAGGTGCAGAACAGTTGATTTCACCTAACACTGAGAATTCTCGATGGCTTTCGAGTTAGAGCACAGCCACTTCACTAACGACGGTGTTAAGCTCTAGTGACCGACTTTTCAAAGATTCTGTTGTCATGGGTCAGTCGCCCAGACATTCTCCAGGTTTCAAGACAACGCACGTGAAGCGAACAACGTTGCGTGCGGAAGAAGAAAACCACCCGTTACTTCCCACGTGCCAACATGCCTGTGATGGCAGGCACCACTACAGGTTACCACGTACCAAACAAAGTCGAATAGTCTCTCAACCATGTGACCCAAAGGCACCACAGAGCGGCAGGAGTGACGTCAGAGAAGGTTGGCTAGCCGAGGCTTGCCGAGTCACGTGGAGCTCCCTCTTAGTTCTTGTTATCCCTCCCCGATGGTGCGTATAACCGGCTCCGTCGTGTTTTGCGGCCAAGTGCACTGCTCGTCTCTGGCGTCCCTCGAGACCTTCTAATACTAAACATCACGGCTTGCGCATGCGCCGTCGAAAGCGTCTTCGCCCGACGGCGGCGCCAACGGGTTTGTAGCCTCCATATTGTGGCTGTTACAACAAAATATTACGCACACGAAATCAGATGAAGTAAAAGCAAGGAGCAAACATAAAAGCAGACAGCTGGCAAGGGCTTGTGCTGGCTATGCAAGCATCTAAATGCCCAACTAAAGCAGTGTGACTTTACTGAAAAACGTTATAGTGGGCAGCTCTTGGACGCCAGTTCCTACGGTGATCGTAGCTGCATTGCCCTCCGTAACCGAACCAACGAGCAAAGCGAAAGATGAAAGTGAAGGCGGAGAGCAGCGGGATATGAAAGCAGAGAGCGCGAGGAGGAAAGCGGAGGCGCAAATTATTGCGAAAGGGGGAGGAGGAAAGCAGACTGCCGCACGAGACTATGAGACGGCGCCGTAGTATTGCGATCGGATTGTGTGAACAGCGCGAATTGTGTGGTACTTTCTGGAAGCCACGCGGGCCTCTACGATTACACTGGAACATTCGACTAGCCATGCATGAAAGCCGATGCGCTTGACCCGCAGTCCAGATTTTCGACTATCGGCGACCCTGCTCGCCGTTAATGTTGTGCTTGAGTGTCGTTTGTTTTGCAACGCTTCGCTCCATTTCCGACCTGCCGCGTGACGCAGATTGTCCGCCTCAGCCAATATATCGCGAAATGAAAACACTTATCGCTTTTCCGATTTATCCTGGCTGTGGTTTCTTCGAGATGAAATAATTATAATATCTGGATATTCTCGTGTACCTAAGACGTAGACGAAAACTTCCTATCGCATTGAAACCGATAGGAATTTATGCGTGGCGCTTGAGTTCATCAAGCAGCGTTATAACACTACGTGAGGACGACATGGGACTGCACGGCAGGTCGTACAACTGGTATTGCACAAAATAAATCGAGACACTCAGCGATGTGATCAGGCGTGTCAGAAAGGTTGTAAGCGGCAAAGGAAATAACTAGGTATAAGTAGCTTGAGATTTACAATCCGTTCCACACAAACCAGTGTCTGCATTATGGTGCGTCATGCACACATATCCTCAACAGAAACGCAAATTTACTTGCCTGCGACATTCGTGCCAGAGCCCAAATACAAACGCTTTAGTGTCGGCACTGCAGAGCCGACTTTGCGGAGCCTGAATGTGCGGTCCACGATGGAAGGAATACACCAGGAGGGAGCGTCACGTGACATACAGGAAGGCTATTCACAGGAAAAAATACAGGGAAGTAGGTCTTAGGCACGTGATAGGCAAGCGATAGATTCTAGTCGACTAGCTTTGTCTGCGTCTGCTGTGGGGATTGCAGAAGAGGCGCAAATATCAGGCGTCACTAACGCACGCCCAGGTTTCTGAAAGTTCAAGCGTGCGACAAAGTAGAGTCTTTGTTATATCGGGCAGGTACCGCACCGAACCATCCTACGTGACGTGGGTGCGTGTGGTGATTCAAGATGCAAGACAGCGAGGAAAAAGAGCAAGAAAATAACCACCGCATTTATAGGTGCACAACAGCTCCTTTCGCCAAATACCAGACCACACTCGCGCATTCTGGATGGCTTTCGAGTTGAGAGCGCTGGGCACTCCACTAACGTCGGTGTTAAGCCCAAGTGACCGATGCTTTTGAAAATTATGTCGTCATGTGTCAAGCGCCCAAGACTATCTGCAGGTTTCAAGGCAATGCATTTGAAGCGAAGAACAATGGCTGCGGTAGCAGAAAACCGACCGTTACTTTCCACGTGACTCCATGGCTGTGACGACAGGCGCCAACAAATGTTACCACTTACTAAACAATATCTAAAGGTGCGGCAACCATGTGGGCCAAGAGTCCCAACGAGATCTACGCGCTGGCACGCTACCGCACGCGCCGCACCGCGTCCGAGCGCGTACGGCGTCCTGCGCGGAGGCTGCATCGCGTGTCGACGCGCGACGGCGTGGAGACCTGCAGTGCTAGGTTTTTGCGCCTGCGCCAGAAGCTGTCGCTGCCGTCACCCACCCGACGCGCCTCACGTGACCAGGGCAAGCCAACCTGACTTCCCAAAAGATTGTTCGCGCGGCGTACAGGCAAGCCCGGTCATGCTGCGTGGGTTTTGATCGTAGTTCTACACGGGTTTATATGTTTTATGATGGCAGCCGCTGAAGTCTTGAGCCGTAACGGCTGCATTGATAATAAAATGTTCACCGCCGAACATCGGGATCTGACACAGCCTGCAGCACGCGTAGGGCACATAGCACGCGACTGATGCTATGCCGATGCTGTTGCAGGTTTCCCCGAGTTCACAATGCTCGTATTAAATCGCACTTGAGCTGACTGAAGCACTGGGGATCTTGCAATATCCTTTCTAAAATATAAAAACAAAGTTTAGGTCAGAACTTATTTTGTTTGCCATCTTTAGCTCATTGCTTAATGCGACCGTTAAGCGAAGGCTGGACTGCCTTCAACACAGGAACCTAGCAACACTGCTCCGCCGCGATGAAACGCGCGGCAACTCTTGCATCGTTTCGGTGCGCGTCCTCTTCCTGCGTCGGGCGCGATGAGACGTCGAGAGCGCGCGGCGCGTGCGGACGCATTCCAACGCCCACATCTGGTTGGGGCTTAGCCTATACGAAAGGTAGCGAGCGCGTACAAAGTCGCGTAGAGCGGGAGAGTGCGGCGTCAGTGGAGGTTGGCTTCTGAGGCTAGCGGAATCGCGAGACGCTCCCTATCAGTTCTTCATTTTCCTTCTGCCATGGTGCGTGCAATCAGCTCCGTCGTCTTTTGCGGCCAAGCGCACTGCACGTCTGTCGGACCCCGGAGAGTCGAGACGCGTCCCTTGAGAGTCGTTTACTGAGGAGCTAGCAGGCACTTTGCCCCTTGCTGTGGTTTCGTGCTAGCCTCATATTTTACTTTTGATCCTCTGTGTGTGCTTGTGTTTGCATTTCAACAACAACAACAACAACGACAACGACAACGACGACGACAACGACAACAACGACGATAACGACAACGACAACAACAACAACGACAACAACAACGACAAACAATCAATTAGGTATTCATTAAAGTGCCCAGGAAGAGCGTCAAACCATTTTTATTGCTGCACTTAAATACGATACACAAGGCACAATTTAGAAAAAAATAGAAATATGATAAGCTAAACAGTTCGAGGAGCTTACGTCACTGGTGGTTTGCTGTGAAGTAGTATGCATGCCCCTAATAACTCCTGTACGCAAAATAGGTTGTCTGGTTTAGCTTTGCTAATGCGCTGCTTTCCACATCGCCATTGGCTCCTGCTGTTCACTGCTATCACGCAACGACTATGATTCTCATTTGACAGGACAAGTCAGGCAGCGCGCACATTTTTTTGCGCGACATGTTAACTACAGTACTTTAGTGCATTAAAATCTGGCATGTGTATCATATCGTGCCAACTTATCACGCGTTGTCAACAAGGGAAAGTTTTACTAATTTCCAAGTTATATATTAAGTGTTTGCCCTTATAAACAACGCGTTCTCTTTTTTTTTACAATGTGAATACTTTGTTTCGGAGAGCACCTTCTATGTAATTTACAAAATTAACGCATCGTCAAGAGGATATTGAACATGCATGCACGGATATTGAATATGAAATGCATGATTCGCAAAGCCTTATCACTTCTTGAAGGGTTAAAGGACTTTTCACCAAAATTTAGTGGCATTTTTCCCAGCATCCGTCAACATGACACTTCATACACCTTTTATTAAGGTTTGGAGGGCCTTCTGCCAGAAGCGTACACAGGAGGTATTGTAGGGCTCTTACACATGAGAAAATTATGCATGCTGTTACAGCCATCGTTTGATGCTGCAGAAGACATTACCACAAGAAGAACGACAGCTGCAGCGCCAATGGAGCCAACCATACATTTTGGTCACCTAAAGGCTACGTGGCACAACCCTCACAGATTCCCTGCGTGGGTACAGGAGTTTTTGACCAAATCCTCTTGAAGCTTTATTCGAAGCACACTGCGCAAGTATAATTGTTGAGCCACCTATCAATAACTTGTGTCTGTTTACTTCAAATATGAAGAAAGAATAAACATTCTCGCTGTGACTCTTTCATGCGTATGCCAGGAACCAGTCATCCATTGCCGTAAGCATTCCGACGTTTGGTAGTAGCAGAAGTTATAGTTCAACTGCAGCTGGAGTTTCCGATGCCGAACGGTGCCGCATAAAGCGGGACGTCACCCGCTTTACACAGGTAAAAAAAACCAGTGCCCAATCCAGCCCGCGAAGATTGTCGAACAGCGAAGCTACATTAGTTACATCAAGTGTTACACCATGCAAATCGACCTTCGCGAGGAGTCTACGCCGTCAATCTTCTGTTTCACCATTCTTTAAGCTCATTTTCGCTTTTGCTTGCTTCGGGCGGTGAGCATTCTTTAGAAGTGAATTTTTTTGCTATTCTCCCAGTGTTTTCTTCCTTTTTTTGCGCGTGAGGTAATGAGAGCAAGGTTAGGAGTGAAATAAGACCGTTTCATCTGAGCTAGCTGGAAGAACACGACGACAACGAACACGGCAGCAGTGGCCAGCTGTGGAGCGGCCAACTTTGAAGGAAGAAGACGACGCTCTATCCATTGCTGACGATGATGATTTTTGCGAACTCCGACAACGACGGTACAGAGTCCGCATACCTGCTTTGCTGTTGAAAAAAAAAAGACAATCAAGAATAAAAAAACGACCCGCTATTTCGCTTCGCTGAGGCATTCAAACCTACAGGAAAGTTATGCGTATGCTTGGGATCATGACGCCGTCTTCTAACGCTAGGTGAGGGCGACATGGCATGACACAGCAGGTCGTACAGCAGCTGTGGCGTAGAATGAATGGATTCATGGATTCGTGCAGAGTTGTGACCAGGCGTGTCACAACGGTTGTGAGCGCCAAATAACTTGGACGCCAATGAAATAGTAGCTTGACACTTAAGGATCCATTCCACCCAGTCAACTGCATGCATTACGATGCGTGGTGCACACTTATGTTCAACGAAAACGTAAATTTATTTGCGCGCGACACTCGTGCCAGCAGCAGAAGGCGAGCGCTTTGATGTCGGCACTCTAGAGCCGAATGAACGGAGCGGGAGGGTGTGGTTTATGGTGGAAGGAAGACACTAGGAGGGGAGCGTCACGTGACAGTCTTGAATGATATTTAAAGAGAAGAATATAGAGAAGCAGTAGGCCTTATTCACGTAATATGCAAGCGGTAGATTCTAGTCGACTTGCTTTGGTTGCGTCTCCTGCGTGGATTTCACGCAGGAGACGCATCACGTCTCAACACGGTAAAAAGGCTTAATTAGGCCCCGAGGCAACCCCAATCATTTGGCAGTGCCTATCCCGAAGTCAATGCAGCGTTGGCTCGGACTGTTGACGTGTTCACAAAAGGCCCCTCTGCCTGTACCTGAAAGCCTGAACTATTGATGAAAAGGGCCAACGTCGAATTTTACCGAAGAATGATGCCGACCTTGCATTCTCAGGTTGCTATACGGTCACCTATTACGCACTATCGGAAGTGGAGTGCGGCGGAATAACATATCATGGGCGGGATATGGCGACCGGTTCGACGATTGTGATTGGCCGCGATAGAGTGATAAGACTCCTTAGTCGAGTCGCCTAGGGAAGACGACGCTATGGGACCTTCGTGCTGTGGCGCTTACGCGTCCTGATGTGAACTCAGACGTTTTGATATGCTCTAGTCTGAAGTGGGCTTCCGTAACTGGAGCCACTGTGACTAATGTAAAAAAGAAAAAGGAAAAAAAAATTCCTTCATGCGTAATCTACGGTGTATTCGCCGATGGGATTGGTGGATTCGTGGCCTAAACGGCACCTCGAGCCGCAAGAAGGCGCACATGGCCGGCGTGACCAAAGCATAATGAGGTTACTGAAGGTTCAAGCGTGTGATGCAGTCGAGTCTGTTATGTCACTCAGGTAAAGCACCGAACCACCTCACGTTACTTAGGAGTTCGCGGTGGTTCAAAGCGCAAGACACCGACACCAAAATGGCATGCAAATACACACCGCCGTTGAAGGTGAAGACTAGCTGATTTGACCAAGCCCGACACCACGCTCGGGCATTCTTAATGGGTCTCTAGGAGAGAGCGTTGTCAACTCCACTAAACGGTGGTGTGTTTAGCGCAAGTGACCGACGCTTTTAAAAATTCTGTCGTCATGGGCCAGGCGCCCAAGGCTTCCTCCACGTTCCAAGGCAACGCATTTGAAGCGAAGAACGACCCACGCGGTAGCTTAAAACCAATCGTTACTTTCCACGTGTTTCCATGGCAGTGACGACAGGCGCCACTAAAGGTTACCACGTACCAAACAATGTCGAATGTTCCAGCAACCATGTGGGCAGAATAATACACAAGACATAACGGGCGCGCACGAGGCCCCGGAGAGCGGGAGGGGAGGCGTCGGAGAAGGTTGGCTCGCCGAGGGTAGTGGAATCACGTGACGCTCCCTCTTAGTCCATGGTGCGGCAACCGGGTCCATCGTCTTTTGCGGCCAAGCGCAATGCACGTCTCTCCCGTACAACGAGATCTTCCAACCTTAAACGTCGCGGCCCGCACTTGCACCGTCGGTAGCATGACCGTATAAGGCGGTGGGACGACGGCGCCAACGGGCTTCCAGCGTCGATATGATTGCTATCGCAGTGAGAATTCATATCGAAGCAATTAGGATTCATAAAAGCAGACAGCAGGCAAGGGTTTGTGTTGCGGATGCAAGTACTTAAATGCGCGATTAAAACAGTGCGACGTCATTCTCAAGTGTTTTAGAGCGCCGCTTTTAGGCGCCCGTCCCTATGGCGAGCGTCTGTGCTGTCCCTCGTAAACCAAGCGGAAGAGCACACAGAAAATGAAAGCCAACGGGGAGTGCAGCGGAAGATGAAAGCAGAGGGAAAGAAATGAAAGCGGGGGAGGAGGCTACCGTCAACGCATGTGCTGGAAAGCGGACGACGAGAGTAAGACGAAAGGAAGGAGAGGAAAGATGCGTGCCGCACGAGACTACGAGATGGCGCGATAGTATTTTAATCTGATCTTATGAGCGACGAGACATCTGTAGTATCTTCTGGAAGCCACGCGGGCACCAGCGATTACACTGGAACCATCGACTAGCCATAAATAAAAGCCTACGCGGTTGACCCGCAGATGAGATTTTCAATGATCGCCGACTCCGCTCGCAGCTCTCGTGGTCCTTGAGTCTTACTTCTTTCGCAACTCGCCGCTCAGTTAGCAAGGTGCCGCGCGAGGCAGATTTTCCGCGCCAGCCAATATATTGCGAAATGAAAACACGTATAGAGATGTGCTCAAATTTGGGACCATCGGTGAATCTTGCTGATTTCTTATGCTGGAATTTTCGTATTTATTCAGATTGTGAATTCTTCACGATGGAATTAAAATAGCACCTTGATATTTTGTCCTATATTTCAGCTCCGCACTAGTTTCTTATTCGTTGGCGATTTTAATGGGCAGTACTTCTCAGTCGACCTCTCCCTGTGATCTCCTATAACCCCTGTCTTATGCGAGCTAATTGCACCTCACGCTTGAAAATTCCCTACGTTCTTCACACCAGCTCATTTCCTGTCGTCATAAAACTGGATTGTTTTCGTTTGCCAACCATCCGCTAACTCTAATGGTCCACTGTTCATATGGACTCCGTATTATATGGACTGCCCAACCTCATCTCTTCTTCTTATTGTCGACAAGAAGATCGGCTACACCCAGTTGCTGTCTAATCTCCGCCGCTGTCTTCTTGTTTCTTATCCTTACGCCTGATATCGCTGGATCGCTCAGAGACACCTTCGTTGTACAGTGGACATAAATAGGCTGATGATGTCTTAACTTTTCAGGCTCCTCTGTTGAAATATGTGATGGTAGTCAGTTACCATTCGACGAGTGCTATAACTGATTAAATTTTTTTCTTTTTCCACGAACTTAAGTGATAAGTGCTATCGGATGCGATTGCAAAAGTGAGACGTTGTACTGGGTAACTCTGGTTTACACTGTAGGTGTTATTTTTCCCAAGCAAAATGTTGAGCTTTAGTGTTTTAATCACTTTGGCGTTGTAACTAATTCACCGTACCAAAAGGCTCTTGTGAGTTATAGCTACTCTGAAAAGGACCTTACATGCTCGATCCAACTTCGCGCTATAGAAAAAATTCAATCTTGATTCAGCCCTGTTAACGTGTCACTTGTATATGCATGCGTTGTCTGGGACCCATTTAATAAACACAATATCATCCGCCTAGAAAAGGTACGGAGAAAAGCTGTAAGGTTTATTTACTCTAAATTTTGCCCGTATGACTCACCCTATGAATAATGCAGATTAACGGTATCCAATGCCTTGAACAACGAAGAAAACATTTACGTTTGCAATTTCTTTGGAATCAAGATCTAGCTATTAAGCCTTCTCCATATCTGTCGCTTTCAACGTCAAGGCATACACGCCACCATCATCCCAATTCCCTGACGCCGTATGTTGCGCGAACAGATTTATTCAAGTTTTCATTTTTTCCTCGCACTGTAACCGACTGGGATGATTCTTTATTGCCTTTCGCCACACTTCGATGTTTTTTTTTTTACCTTGGTATTTTTGTATATTGTTTTGTTGACATTTAACCCACCCTGCTTGGACCTGTACAAAGTTTGAAGCGTTGAATAAAGAAAGAAAGAAAGAAAGAAAGAAAGAAAGAAAGAAAAAAGAAAGAAAGAAAGAAAGAAAGAAAGAAAGAAAGAAAGACACGCCAGAAGTGCCGTTTCCACCAGCGGCATCACGACGTGCACTACGAACCAGGTGCTCTTGTGCTAGTTTGGTATCCAACTCGACGTTTTGGTCTTTAGGAGAAATTCCTGTCGCGATACTATGGCCCTTACCGCATCCTTCGCCAGGTGACCCCTGCGACATATAAGGTGTCTCCGCTGAATCGACCGGTGCCTTCACCTCTCTCTGACATCATCCACGTCAGCCATCTCAAACCGTACCTTTCTCACACCGATGAGCCGCACCAATAGGTGCTTTTTCCGATGGAGGTGATGTCACAGTCGGTAATGTGGGAAGAAGAGGACACTGATGGTGGTCTTGGAGACGATGACGACGAGTTTAGTATTATCGCTGCTCTAAGCTTGTTGGCTCAGCCATTAAAAGCCATCTGTAAATAGACCCACGCTGTGGCGTGCCGAGACGAAACCCGGGCACTGTGTCCTGGGTGTCATCCATAACAGGGTCCAACCAAGGGCCGAAACGGACGGCTACAAGTGCATACCTTCTCCCCTGGAGCCTTAAAAAGGGCTATGCTCAAGAGCGCTGTCGTGGGAGAAGGTTAAGAAGTAGCTAGGGTTAGGGATAAAAGAAAAAGAAAACTCTAACAACGAGGGTTGTAGCGAGTGCCGTGGTCGTCGGATCGAGGAGAAATGCGACCGCTCGCTACGAGTATCCGGGAGCGCCTCCATATTCTTGTCGGCTAGCTTCGGTTGCGTCAGTTGCGGGTATTTAAGCAGAGGCGTAAATGTCAGGAGTGAGAAACGCACGCCCAGGTTTGTGAATGTTCAAGCGTGCGACAAAGTCGAGTTTTGGTTATGTCAGTCAGATAACGCGCCAAACTATGACACGTTACGCTGGTGCGTGTGGTTATTCAAGGTGGAAGAGAGCGGGAAAAAGGCATGAAAATAAGCACCGCATTTTTAGGTGCGCAACAGCTGATTTCAACAAACACCTGAGCGCCAACCACTCCATTCCGTGGTAGCTGAAAACGACCCCTTACTTTCCACGTGCCTCCAAGGTTACCACGTACCAAACAATCTCGAATAGTCCAGCAACCATGTACGCAGCACCCTACACAAGAGGCAAGGGGCACGCACAAGGCCCGCGCACTTGCCTCGGAAGTTGGCTTCCGAGGGTAACAGAATCACGTGACGCTCCGTCTTAGTTTTTTTTTTCCTTCCTCCATGGTGTGGGAAGCCAATCATCGTATTTTGAGGCCTTGTGCAGTGTACGTCTCTCGCGTCCCTCGAGACCTTCTAACCCTAAACATCACAACTTGCGCATGCGCGGTCGAAAGCATCACCGCATGGCGGCGGCGCCGAGGGCGACAACGGGTTTCCAACATTCATATGGTCGCTGTTGCAATAAATTATGTACACGAAAGAAGCTGAAGAAGAAGCAAGGATCATAGTAACAGCGGACAGCTGGCAAAGGTTTGTGCTGCGCATTTGAGTATTTAAATGCACTAATAAAACAGTGTGACGTCACTATTACACGTTTTAGAGCGCAGTTCTTAGGCACGCGTTCCTGCGGCGATCGTCGCAGCGTTGTCCCTCGTAACCGAACGAGCAAAGCGTAAGATGCAAGCGAACACAACGCGCAGCGGGAGATGAAAGCAGAGAGCGTGAGGAGGAAAGCGGTGGAGCAAAGTATGGCGAAGGGGCGAGGAGGAAAGCAGAGTGCCTCACGAGACTACGAGATGGCGCAATAGTATTGCAGTATCATCGCGTGCGCGACTCGAATTTTTGAGTACTTCCTGGAAGCCACGCGGGCACCAACGATTGCACTGGAACCTTGGACTAGCCACGAAAAAAAGCCGATGCGCTTGACCCCCAAACTAGATTTTCGACGATCGCAAAATCTATGTTTGCCGTTCTTGTCGAGCTGGAGTGTTAGCGGTTTTACAACGCTTCACTCCGTTTATAAAGTGCCGCACGAGGCAGATTGTCCGCGCCAGCCGATATAGCGCGAAATGAAAACACGTACAATCTTTCCAGTTTATTCAGATTGGGGTTTCTTCGAAATGGAATTCAGGAGATAGTACTTCGATATTTTTTTTCTGCATCGTAGCGGAAGAGTAGTTTTTTTACTTACTAGCGAATTTAATGCGTAATATTTCTCAGACGGCCTCTCCCAAGGACCTGTAATCACCCCTGCTTTGTGCGAGCTGATTCAATCTTACGCCAGCAAACTTCCAAATCTCATCACACCGTGATTCGTTCGACCATGGTTTCAGCAAGCGATCCCCTTGGATCATGTTTAAGGACGTTCGACGCCAAAAAAGAATTACATGTCTTCTGTATTGCATGATGCATCGATTACCCTATTACATCTGGGTTA